>NW_026555112.1:12400000-13600000 GCF_021234165.1 Pteronotus mesoamericanus
AGTGACCATCTCCTAGAGAAGGGAGTCCCCAACAGGTCAGCTCACCCCTCCCCCACAGCCCTGCGTGAGCTCACAATACCTAGCCTTCTGATTCCCTCATAGGGATTAAAACTGACCAAAATGAAAAGCTTTGGATGAGCTGGAGCCTGACATCAGTGTGAAGTCTGAGAATTCAGAAAGTTCTTAAGTGTGGCCAGGTGAGGCTGAAAAGAAAGAAAATTCAGGGAACTGTGATTTATTTCTGTTCCTCTACAGACTGAAGTTTGGGGTTTTGATGTGTAGTTAAACCATCTCCAGGGAATTTGGAGTTTAGGATGTATTAGAAAATAAAGGCCTTTGTTTGTGACCATTATTTCCAAACTTTCCCATCTATCAATTCAATTTGACTAAGTAACAATGTCTAGCAAAAATTCTGTCCATTTGAAGATAGCACGAGGTATCTTTGTACTAACTACTCTCTCTAATCTTTTGGGAAAATTACCGTATTCTCTCATTTTAGCACTGGGCTCCATCAGAACTGGCCAGACTAAGGAAAGAACTGGACTTTATCCTATGTGTTAAAAGCAAGCAAACTGGAAGTTCTAGAGCAGCAGCATCTCAAACTGGAGGCATAGCCCAGTTTTGGAACAGTTTGTCATCCATAATCTCCTAAGGATATTAACAAGTTCTTTTTAAATTGAAGGATAAAACAGGCACTATTGTCTGCAAGCACTTGGGAAAAAATGAGCTAAATATATACTTTCAAGCTAATAATATCCAGCAAACTACACAAATAAGTAGAAACAAAACCAAGAGACTGCAAGACTGATTCCAGCTCTAAAAATGAGTTCTGTGACCTCAGGTCTCTTCTTCCTTGCCACAGATAACATTTAATCTGATTTTTAGTGTATTACATACAGTGAAAAGTACAAGGATTTAACCCAGGCATTTACCTCTTGGGAATGCTAAGTTCTAAATGCCATTGTAGCCACTTTATAGATGGGTGATTTCGAAGAGTTATCAACCTCAGTTTTCTCATCTGTAAAATAGGAATAATAAGATCTATAATACCTTATAAGGATTAGGGATGTGTGTGTGTATGTGTGTGTAAACTATCCCATCCTCTCTCTCAAATGAGAAGGTGAAACAGAATATAATGCTCTATACAGAAAGGACATTACAAAACAAAAGTACTAGCCCTGGCTGGTGTAGCCCAGTGGATCAAGTGCCAGCCTGTGAACTGAAAGGCCACCGGTTTGATTCCCAGTCCAGGGCACAGGACTGAGTTGTGGGCCAGGTTCCCCAGTTGCGGGCATGCAAGAGGCAACCAATTGATGTGTTTCTCACGTATTGCTGTTTCTCTCCTCTTCCTTCCTGCCTTACTCTCTCTCTCTCTTTAATAAATAAATAAATAAATAAAATCTTTAAAAAATTAAAAAAACAAAATAAAAAGTACTCTATAAATAACAGTAGTTAATAAGTCTACAATAATGATATAAAGCATATCTGCCATCATACACAATAAAAATAGACTAAGACTTGTCTCAGACCTATTGAAATTGCTCTTTCCCATCACTTGTAGGACAATAAGAAGGTACCAGGAGACTAATTCCCACTCAACATCAGGAAGTTACCAACAGTGGTCCTAAAACAGAAGGTCTACTTCTTTAAACTGTGAGTTCCTTGTAACTAGTGGTAGGATGGTAGGACAGGGGAAAAAGATGGGAGGCAACTGAGGAAGGGACTCAAGGATGTCCAGATCAACTACTGGCCTAGATTTTTCTTCTTAAGATTTTATTTATTTATTCAGAAAGAGGGAAAAGGAGAGAGAAAGAGAGGAAGAGAAACATTAGTTGGTTGCCTCTCACATACCCCCAACTGGGGACCTCGTCCACAACCAAGGCATGTGTCCTGACAGGGAATCAAACATGAAAACTTTTTGTTCACAGGCTGGAGCTCAATCCATTGAGCCACACCAGCCAGGCCCTGGCCTAGATTTTATATCTCTTCCAAACCTAAAAATTCTAGGCTAGAGAATTACATTAAAACTACACTCTTGACCTAGATTACTATTTTTGGTCAGTTTTCTAATAAACATCTTTCCTACAATGGTTGAACTAACTGAACAGAAAAAATGGTCCACATTTCCTGCTTCTTTGAAATTATCCCTAAAAACACTCAGTCACAGGAGCTAGAAATCTAGCTAAGGAAGTCAGTGGCTTTAAAAGCAAAAGCTAGCCCAGGCTAGTTACTCAGTTGGCTAGAGCGTCATCCCGATACGCCAAGGTTGCGGGTTTGATCCCTGGTCAGGACACATACAAGAAGCAACCAATGAATGCATAAGCAGGTGGAACAAAAATCACTCTCTCTCTCTTTCCCTCTCCCTCTCTCTAAAGTCAATTAAAAAATTAAATAAAAGTTTAAAAATTTTTAAAATAAAAGCAAAAGCTATATTAATGACATAAAAAACAAGTTTGGAACATGATTTAGATTGTTTGGTCAAAAACAAGCCTTTAAGTGTATATTCAAATTCAATCTCCAATTTATATTCCTAATGAGAAGCTTGCCCTTTTTTATAAGAATTTTAAGAAAAGCAAAAATATTTGTCAGAGTGTCTGAAGGCCTATTACGTAAGTTTGTTAAAAGTTAAAATAAGCCAGAAGTCAAGAAACAGATCTTGTGTACAGTGTACCTAAGGCAGAGCCAAGGCAGAGAGGCTCTAGTTTTCTCAGGGTGTGGATAGACCAGGGCATTGTTCCATAGTGGAAATATGCATACAAGTCTCTGAAGTCACACTTCCTGGATTCACCTCCTTGGTGTAGCAACCTGTTAGCTACATGACCTAAAATAAGCAACTGATTTCAGTACCCTAGTCTCCTCATCTCTAAATGGGAATAACTGTATATACTTCATGGGCTTAGTGTGAGGATTAAATGACAAAATACTTATAAAGCTGCTTGCACAGCCCCCGGGCATACGGATAAGGGCTCATGAAATAATAGCAACAATTAACACAATGGCTCACTCCTTCTAGACTGGTGATTGGCTTTAAATGCAGACTTTTTGAAATATTTTTAAATGAAATTTTTATTACAAAAATAACATGCATATTGTAAAATGTGGAAATTACTACAAGGAATTTAAAAATAACAATCACTCCTAATCCTACAGATTAGAGAAAAGGCTATTTAAAATTTGGTGTATATATTCCAAATATTTTTCCTTGCACATTTTTACCTAGTTGGGGATCATATGTGCACAGTTTGTAGAATGAGGACTGGAGTGGACTGTGAGATTTTCACTTCTTTCAGTGTCAGAGGTAAGCTATTCTCATGATACCACCTTGAAAACGATATTTTCTTCTTCCTATTCTTCATTATCCCCTTTCTTCAACAGTTTACTATCTACCTAGGAGGGATATGGCCCACGATCCCTGGCTTCTTATTGTGAATTTTCTCACTTTCAAAAGTATATCTCTTCCCCTAAGCCCCTCAGGAAATACCCTCTCCTTATACAGTCTACAGCTTCTCTCCCCCCTTTCTCTCCAGCACCCAAGCTCCAGAACTCCACACTGAATTCTGCTCCAGAGACTGGCCCTACAGAATTGCCCCCCTAGATTGTTGTAGAGAGTGATGTTCACAGATGAAGCTCCTTCCTGCAACAATTTCCTTAAATGATTTTTAACTATATAAATTACATAAAGGCTTCATAGATATAATTGCCTGTTTTGTTCTCCTATTAAACCTATGACAAACATAACTTTAATGTGGATAGTCAAGAAATTCATTGTTCCCTACTCTATAATAAGGTGCAGTGTTTGTCAGAGTAAATCAACTGCTACCATCAAATCTAGTACATTTAAATCTGAAGTCCATTCTTCCTATAGCTATTGCTATTGTTATTTTCAGTAATAAAATATGTAATAATAATAATAAGGTACTCTTACCACCATGAGCAAACCAACTACCATTTAGCATGTGCCTAAGTAATTGGCTATATCTGTTACTTTTTACATATATTATCTCATTAAATCTTCAAAACAATTCTGTGAGGTCATCTATTTTACAGGTGAAGAAAACAGGATTTGTATCAATATTTTGACTCCAAAACTACTAAAATATTATTTTAAATTATACCCTGAAACCCTTCTCTGTACAGTTTTGGCACAATAACATTTCATAATACTCATACAATATCTTACATTCACGCAAGAATATTAGAGCTCAGAGAGAAAGACATAAAAAAAACTGTGTCTGAGAGGGCAGTTCTCTTTCACAGAGCATAGTTTCTGTCGGGAAAAACACGAAGTATGGAAGTACAGAGAAGATACCTGTTCAACTAGGCAAACTAGCTAAATCAATCCTGGAGGCAGCTATCACAGCCAGCACAAGCACAGCCTCACAAAAACAGGTTGGTTATAAAATACCTCAGGTAACCATTGCCCTGGCCAGTATGGCCCAGTTGGTTGGAGCGTCATCCAGTAGACTGAAAGGTCACGGGTTCAATTCCTGTTCAGGGCATATACCCAGGCTGCGGGTTTGATCCTGGGGCATGCAGCAGAGGCAACTCATTGATGTTTCTCTCCCTCTCTCCCTCCCTTCCCCTCTTTCTAAAATCTGTAAGCATGACTTGGGTGAGGATACAATGGAGGGAGGGAGGGAAGAGGGAAATAGAGATGTCAGGTGTAAACCAGGGGTCCTCAACATTTTGTATATACCAACCATATCATAGAGTCATGATGATTTTTTAAAAATGGGAGAAGGACTTATGTTTCTAAGTTGTAGGTTTGACAAAAATAATACTACTGAGACTGTCTTGTTGCCATGGTTCTAACAAACATGAAAAATGTTCCATTAGTGGTTAGCAATATATAAAACTATTGAGGATATGTATCACTATTACAATTTCTACAAAATACATTATGATGAATTAAAAATTGGTACATAAAGTGGGCAAGGGGAGGCAAGCCATATCTCCAAGTAGATATGGAGACAGAAGGAGAATGAACATTTTAAAGTCCTTACCTGAGGACATTTTTTTCCCACTGCTTTTAGAGAGAAAGGAAGAGAGAGAGAAAAACATCACTGTTAGAGAAAAACATCGATCAGTTGCCTCCCATACCCATCCAGATCAGGGATCAATGTCTGGACCCAGGACCAGGGGTAGCAGGCACCCACACCCAGAGCAGAGGTCAAAACCACAACTTAGGTATGTGCCCCAACCAGATGTTGAACCCTCAACCTCTTGGTTACGGGACGATGCTCCCATCAACTGAGCTATACCAGCCAGGGCTGAAGGAGAATGAATTTTTAGTGGTTATGATGAAACATGGTTTCATGACAACTAGATTATTTATATGCCATTGAGATCTATTAATACAAGCTTCTCATTGATGGTGTAAGGGAGAATGTGGTTGAGAGAGAAAACAATAGGTCAAGCAATTTCTTTCAAGATGTAGAAAACTGCACGTTTGAAAGCAGAGGGGAAGAGGCCAGTGAAAAATAAAAGAATGAAGATACGGAAGAAGGGGAAAAACTTAGCAATAAAGTACTTCACATATTAGGATAAGATAAGATTCAATAATAATAGCATCTAACATTTATTGGGAACTCTTATTACTTAAACATTTATTAAATCTTTTACACATAGTAGCAGCTAATTTACTGTAATTTACTTCTGATTTTTGCTGGTGTCAATATAAATGGTGAATTATGTAGAAATGTCATTTGTCCACCTTTTTGGCCTCAAATTTTACCTTGAATTTATATAGCACTTCATAGCCTACAAAAGTTTTCACACAATCCTCACCACAGGAATCTACAGCATCGATTTTTATAATTCCTCTTTTAGATAAATTGAGAGGCATGAAGGTTAACTGACTTGCAAAGGAGGTCTTTTGTTTTTATTAAGCCCAGGGATGATTACAAAGAGTCATTCCCCCCCAGGGATTTCTAAGGTTTTTGGTAGATATCTGAAGTGTTGGATTTCCTAACAAGCACTAGTCTTCAATAAAATGTTTTGCATGCATTTAAATGCCCTGTTTCTATTTCCCAAAGACCCAGTGAGTGCCCTGATGCTGCCCTCCTCTTGATCTGGCTTTCGAGAGGCAACATGATGTCCCTGTACTTTCTCTTCGTATCCCTCATTCCCCAAATTTAACAACCTATTTCCCATTATCTACAGAGCACTGTTAACTTACCTGATTCATTAATTTGCTCTAAGCTATTAGAATTGATAAGAGGTTAACAAATTAGTCGTTCCCAGACTTGCATTTTAATCTCGTTGGATCCTTAAATTGTTTCATAATATGGGCATTTCTGATCCTCATAAGTGAGCCAACAAAGTTTGATCTTTTTTAGCATTCTATTAAATCAACACAGCAAGGCACTCTGTTAAGACCTATAGAGCCTTTTTATAAGAAAAATCCTAATCTTCATTACATGTATTAAATAAAATAGGGGGAAATTTTCAAATTCACTAGTCAAAATTATAATTCTTTTTGCAGTTTAATTTTGTAACTAATGATAATGTTAAAACTGATTTTGCCTTAATCCAATAAAATGTTAGTGGATAAGCAAATAAGTTAAATGTTTGACATCTTTTATTTTATTACTACCATTGATTTTCAAGAAAAGACGAGGTAATTTCATTAATGTTTAATGGTTAATTTATAAAAGTTTCCTTCTTGAGGTATTTTAGTTTTCATGTAAAAAGACAAAGAAAAGTTTACATTTGCTAAGAAGACCTTATGTATCACCTTTTTTCCTACTGATCGACTCATTATTTTTCTAAGATTAGGAGACATATGTTTAGTTTAAAAAATTAAGATGCTTGTATCAAGCATCTCTTCTGCTTAGTTCTGTGAACACTAGTTTTAGGACCAAAGATAAAATGAAATAGATAAGGACTTTCTACTTTAAATACAATCTCTTTGCCCCTTAAGAGTCTTCTGTGGAAATGTGGCTTTCCAGGACTTCATTAGTCTCCAGTTAGCCAAAGAAAGGGAAGCTTCCAAACACTATTTACAGGTGGCTGAACCAACGATTGTTACTAAGAGGGCCTTTGATCTGAAAGGACGGACTCTTAAGATGTCAGAGAAAAGCAGTGTGGTCGTCCTACCTCTTGCACATGAAAAATTGTTAGCATTTTTTAAAATTGCATGCATACATCCTGAATCTACCATATATGGTTTTCTTTATATGATGCAGTATGTTAGTGCACTGATTGCTGCTTTCATTGCAGCTCTCTTGTTTTTTTTACAACCCAGAAGCAACACTACAGGATTTAAATTTCCAAATGGTTAGAGAAGATATAAATACTTACACAAATGACTATGGTTAACCATATATACTTTTCTTATTCTACTTTTTTTTTTAAGAAGTGGGTTTAAAAACTTAGGCACTGCAATAATCTTGCCTCATGAAAGATTACTAGTCATATATTTTCAACTTGATTAACCAAACCTTTAAAAGTTAAAATTTCCACCCTGATGCTTTTCCTTTCCTCTCCTTCTGCTTTTCTAGATGCCTCTGTTCCATGAGAAAAGGAGACAAAACTTTATTCTGCATGTTTCTCAGAGTACTAAAATTAATTTTAACCTTTATAAAAGGTATTTATCTTCAATAAACTATTACTTTAGTACAGAAATAAAATTTGATTTAAGAGATTATAAATATGAACAAAACTCAGTTCTCGACCTCAAGGAGTTTAATAGGATGATTACAATCTCAAGAGAAATAATAAAGATGACTTTATTTTTATACTTTAGGTAGGGTTTACACATGCAAAACTTCACTTGATCTTTAAAACATCCTTTTAAGGAAGATAGGACAGATACTATTTTTCTAACTTTACAGAGAAGATAGAGATAAACATGCAACATTTTTAAAAAACTAAAAAATAACTAAACTGTCATACATTGTGGTTATAAATTGATAGACATGTTAGTTATATGTATGTATATGTTTGTGTGTAGTATATGAGACCACCCACACATATACATATACATACACAGACATATATGTCTATACATACATACTCCATAAATTATGCTTGGAAAGGCATTCTGGCTTGAGAAAAAAAAAATCCCACTGGTCTGCTACAATGCTTAAAATTTCATTTGAGAAGTTCCATACTTTGGTGTATGCAGGAAGTTACATCAGAACACAGTCTTAAGTAGAGAGAAAGGCAAAACACATTACCAAGAACTAATAATTTACAAGTGTTTCAATTTACTACATAATTGGGATCCTTAGAAAATGAAAGATTGGGTTAACAGTCCTACAACAAAAATAGGGAAAGTTTTGATAGGAGGAAAGAGAGGAAGGTAAAGTCCTGAGCAGCCTGAGCAGGGTGGGAAGAAGTGAGAAGGATGCTAAAAGGAAAGACAAATTGACTAGCTTAACAATTTTGCTTCCATTAATGCCAAAAGCCTTGGGCTCAGATTTAGAGCAAGCTTTCCTCACAGACCTCCAAATAAACACTTAATGGTTCTTTAACATTCAATCAGCTTTGGTACCATCTACTTCTCATCCTGCATTTAGCACCTGCCACCACCCTCATTCTTCCTTAGAATTTTTCTTTTAAAGACTAATTCTACATTTCTTTCTGCCAATTTTTCCCTCTATTCACTTACTAAGGCCATATCTTGCCATCTGCTGTTCTATTTTCAATACCACTCTCTCAAGTCCTTTCTTACATATTTGTCACAAATTTGTTCTTGGGTCACTCATTAAAATAAAAAAATGCACTGTGTTCTTACATGTTAATCAAATTTTAGGTCTAAGCTCTTTATTATTCGCTTTATCTGCTTCCTCTGTTCAATCCTTCATCTCCTTGTGACATTTAAATGTAGGCTATGGACAATTCAGTGCCTAGCACAGTGCCAGGCACGCAGGTGCTCAAAAATATTTGTCAAATGAATCTTTAATAACTTCAAAGTTATTAGATAGGAACATTTGGTGTGTTCTTGGAAAAAGTTTCCTGTAAGTTAACAAGCTCACAAATTCATCATTTGTCTACAATTAGGATTCCTAAGATATTTCTCCGATTCATGAAAGACTGGACTAGGAAATTCTAAAAATTCATTCACTCTTTTCAGGACACAAGAAACAAAACCAGTTTGTGTTGTGCCCACTTCAAAAGTTGCATATGGCCTCAGAATTGAGGTTTCAGAGTTATTAAAATTTTAACCTGTTTAGGAAGCTGTCCGCTTACCTTGCAGAAAGGGCAAATTATGTCTCCCAATATGAAAACTGTGGAAACAAGGAAAACTCCTACACATCCTTTTTACAACCCTACATTATTCTAGGGAACTTTCAATTTTGTTATTTCATTAAGCATTTTAAGAGCATTTTTGGCCAGCACTGTACTACAAGCTGTGGAGAGGTATTCAAATGGAACAAGTGCACAGCTCTTGCCTCTGAAGAGGCTACAATGCAGAGAGAGACCCGGCGCGAAACTTAAGAACAAAAGCTGTGACTGCATAATAATGGACCAGTGGGGGTGGGGAGTGGGATCTGGAAGCCCAGTTGTTACTAGGAAAGCAGTTTCCAGGAGGTGAGAGTTTAAGCCAGTTTTGAAAGAGGTTGATTGTAATGATTTGCAGGAGTGAAAGTTGGCCAGCATTCTACTTAGGAGATAAACATCTGCCCTGATTTAAAGGTGAGAGTGACTGAAGTGTGGGAGACCATACGGCGGAGACTGACTTCTTAGCAATCAAAAGGCCATTTGGGGAAAGATTGATTTTGAGGATGTCATAATAGGTAAGTTTGGGGAAGTCAGTTGCAGAAGGTGGGAAGGGAAAAAGACTTTTATTTTTCTGTTAGAGTAAAAAGCTTAGAATTGATGAGGTGGGTAAAAGACAAAAAAATGGTAAAAGTGATTTTATGGCAGCTATGAAAAAATAAGATTCTAATAGAGAGGTCCTGGAGCTCAGGACTAGGTTGTTAAGACCTGGAGTAAAGAAAAAATTTTTGAAGTTGAGTCAATAGTAATAACAATAAATATAAAGAAAAGGTAATATGAAAAACTATCTCATTACTACTCTTTAATTATTAACACATTTAACAATTTCCAGAAAATTCCTTATCTCCACCCCCTCCCCTTAGAACCCAGCACCTCTCCCTAGCTTGCATCTTTGTACTCGAATTGTTTTATTGAGGACACCCTATTCATTACTCTCCACCTATGCCTTCACTTGTCTTTACTTTGCCTTCTCATTTTACTTCCTTCATTTACTCAGATAATTTCGGTCCTTAAAAAGACTCAGCCTAAGTGCCAACTTCTCCTTGATGCCATTTATGACCTCAGAGAATTCTTTCTTCAGAGACTTCTGCCTGCTAGTCACTTTGATTACATACAACTTTGATTAGAATTTGTTGACTATCGATGGTCTCATTCTATTTATCTCTTTAAAATAGTTTTAAAAATTATCATTGTAAAAAATTTAGAAAAAAATCACTTGTAATCTCCCTGTCATTAAAATGTTAACATATTCCTTCAATTGTTGTTCAAAGTCAATAATTTATACATACATATTTTAAAATACAGAATATACTTTTCTTTGCATTCTGCTCTTAGTTTTTACTGTTACAGTTATTTTAGAGGCTCCTAAAATCCAAGCAGTTCTCCTCAGCATCTTGCTACCTGCTACTGCTCGTTCTGTTTAACTAAGCTGCTACTCCGTATGTCCTCTTATTATCCACAATCTCGTGGCTGGTGTCCACTGCTTGCCTACTCTACCTGCTTTTAAACCATTATTTAATCTGCCTCAACGCTCTTTTACTTTGCACAATGTTTGGGTAGTTTTAGCAAGCTTCTTACAGATTGATTACCTTTGGGTCTGGTGTCCATTCCAGTCCAAGAAAGTGTTGCAAAGAGGGAGAAGGGGTCATGTATCAATAGTACCATAAGTAAATCTATGAAGGAAACGCTCAGAACACTGGGAATGGCAGAACACAGTTGGCTTGACCTATATCTCTTCACTAAATATTTCTGGGAAAAAAAAAAGAATTTTGATGACTATATAATAGTCTGTCCTGTGATGTATCAGATATACTTAACCATTCTCATAGCGCTGAACAGTTAGACTGTGGTTTTCACGATTCTCAATAACATTGACATGAACAGCTTTCTAAGCTGCCTGAGTCTCGGGGAAACACTCTTTGTATTTCTAAAACAGAATTACTAGATCAGAAGTGGCAGACTCTTGATAGAGCATGCCCAATGACCCTCCACAAGGGTTTTATGACATTAAAATAAGAGCAAGGATTTTAACCTTTGTTATATTTTGCTTTCAAGTCACTACAGAAAAGTATTTGTCATGCCAGAAATACTTAAGTGGAAGAAATAGTTTCTCTTAAGAAATGCTCTCATGGAACACATTTTGTAGATCTTAGAAGTTAAGGTGGAAAGCTTGCTTACAAGACAGCTGTTTTTTGAGCGGGAGGAATGCACTGGGGACAGAATTGAACTGGGAAGAAGTATGCAGTTAAGTATATTGCGGGGGATGGAAGAAGTATTAAACTATACAAACTGACTCTATTTTTAATCTTTATGTGCATAACTATATTTTATGCAATTGAATCTTCATGTACATACTGGTTATGCATTCAAATATAAGTTGATTAGACTCTATTGTCATTTTATTATCTGCATAAGAATTACTGAGGTTAATATGCCAGATATTAATTAGCGATTTTCCTTTGGTTAGACATTTTTTTCTCCAAGTTTTCATTGTTTGGGAAATAATACTATGAATATTTTTGCAAGCTCACATTTTATTTTTCAGGTCAGACCATTGAAAGATATTCCCCAAAGTAGAACGGTTGATTGAAAGATATAAGAAATATTATATATAGCTTGCCTTATATATCGCAAGATACTGTACTCCATTAACATGTTATTAACTTTGCATGTCTGCTGCTGCTTCAAGCTCCTCTAAGGAAGATTGTGTCTTTTCATTTTTAATATTCTCCACAGAGTAGCAGAGACATAACAGGCTCAGAGCTCAATCCCAAGAAAAAGCTCTAAATAGTAATGGATTACTATCTGTAGGCTTGACTTTCCTCTTCCCCAGAACTTCTCAGTCTCTTTGTTTCTTTTCGAAATCTACTTCATTATCTTAAATTGGCAATTTCGGGCAACGTCATTTTGGACAGAGGTGCCTTTTCGTGTCTTTTAAGTCTTATTTCTCAGGAAACTTCCTAGTCTGGAACCTTGTTTGCCCGACGGCTGTCTGAGGAAGCCAGGCTCAAAGCACCCACCTGCCACTTGCGCTCACACCCAGGTGCCTCCTTGGGAAGGAAGCGTTTTCTTGAAAAACGTCTACGCTGGTTAATTTGGCCAGATTTTGAAAGTAACGGAACTGGCCTGCATTTCTGCCAGACCATTCGACGCCGAGCGAGTTACTCCGAGCCCTCCCAGGCCCGAGCGGTCAGGATAGGTGCGAAGCTCGCCCGCCCGGGGACAAAGGCTCTGCTGCCTACGCTGAGTCCCTGGCGCCGGGGTAACCTCGTCCCCGGCGCAGAGGTGAAAGCCTGGGGCCGCTTCTTCTCAGGCCCGGTCTCTTCAGCGACAGGCAGGTGCAGCGCCGAGCGCCCCCCTCTTACAGGACCCCCGACCCCCGTCATTCCACAGGCGAGGAGGCGGGGCCGCTCTACCCAGCCCGCTGCTGTCTCCGAACTGGGGTGTGTGGGAGGTGTGGTGGGGGGGGTCGGGGGAGTGTATGGTTGGGAGGGGAGTGAGGGAGGGGCGAGCACTAAGATGGCCGCTCCAGCTTGGGCTGGTGAGTGTGTGGGAGGGGCGTGTGCGGCTGCGGCTGTTGGCGGAGCAAGGCAACCTGCAGGAGCAAGAGGTCCAATGGGAGCCCCCGGGGCGGGAGGCACCTAGCGACATTCCCCTCTACCCAGCGCAAATTGCAAGATGTGGGTTGAGGTTGGGGAGGAGCTGCGGGACGAAGCGGGTTGCGGGGGAGGTGAGCTGAGGTGCGCACAGAGGAGAGGCGATGGCTCTGGCGAATTTAGAATTGGCGCCTCCGGGAAGTTTCAGTGGGCGGGGCGACATGCCCTGGGCAGTGTGTTGGTGGCCTGCCACCTTCTGAGCATTAAGAGATGCTGCGAGGAACTGAATTCCCCTGCGGCTATGGGCACAGCGTAGTCACCCCGCGCTGGGCTGCAGGGGAGAAGGCGAAATTGGGGGGCTTGAGGGAATGCCATGGGGGAGTTGTGCCCCGTCTCTGGTTCTGGAGCGTTGAGGAGATGCGATCACGAATCTCATGCGGGCTGGGGCTGGGGCGCTTGCAGAGCTGGCACTGTGGAGAGAAAACCGCATCCTAACCCTTGCTGAGTGCTGCAAAGTGATGTTCGAAACTGGTGGGAGGCTTTAGAAGGGCGGCGGCTGTAGTACTCGGTTTAGAAGGAATGTCTCCCCCCCACCGCCCTTCTCTCCTTTGGTTCCCAGTGCTGCCAGCACCTGCTGCCACTTGAAGACACTTAACGGTTTTTCGATACCAGCTTCCTAAACCATTCCCTCTGTCCTTTGGGAGAAGGAATGCTAATAGGCTAAGCTCTTTTGGGGTGGGCATAAGAAAGTGTCAGCATGAGAAGAAAAAAGACTGCTCCAGTTTAAGAGACGGTAGGACCCGCTTCCACCCCCCCCCATCCCTAAAGAAGAAAGTGAAAAACATGGTAATTGTTTCAAGAGCAGTTTGAGGAATTGTACATTCTACTGCTAATTGGATACTTTTTTGCATTTTTCATCCTGGAAGTTAAAAAAATGCAATTTAGCAAGTCTTGGGAGAGTCCCTTTATCCTCACCCCCGCCCTTATACCTTAATTGTCATATCTTGCCAGTAACTGGGATTGTGAAATTAGCATGGAAATACGACTTTCGGTAGGCACTTGAATTTCTTATCTGTTAAGTAGCTGCTTGTGGGGTAAAAGTAGGGGGTGGTAACACTGAACCTGGAATTCCATTTCCAGTTGTCTGAAAAACCAGCATTTGGTGTAAACAAGGAAAAAGCCAAACATGATCAAACTCCGAAAGCCAAGCATGAGTTAAACATATGTTTATAGGATATTTAATAATCTCAGTGAGATTCAGTTGTCTTAAAAGAGATGAAAACTTTGTATTCTTAGAACCTTAATCTTTTTATTTTTAATTTAGTATCTCAGGATTTAAAAGAGATTGAATAACATTTTGGCTCATCTAGCTTCTCTTCCCCCTCTACTCTTTCTCTAGCTTTTTTGGTGTACTAGCCATTAATTTTGCAATGGATGGCAGATTTTTCAATCCAGTATTTATCATTATATACCATCCTTGTTGCAAATGAGAGAGATGCTGATAGGGAACAAATAGTTAATTGCATACATTGTAGAAAGTTGAAATGCTTAGATTGTGCATCAGTTTTGTTTTCATCCAAAATATTGTCCTAAATTTTTTAGCTTAAAAAATTAAGTGATAGGTGAATTTAGGTTTAGTATAATATAGAGTGATGCATTTTGCAATATTAAAAATGGAAAATCTGCCCTGGCTGGTGTGACTGAACGGATTGAGTGCTGGCCTGTGAACCAAAGGATGACGGCTGGATTCCCAGTCAGGGCACATGCCTGGGTTGCAGGTCAGATTCCCAGTAGGAGTCATGGGAGAGGAAACCACACATTGATGTTTCTCTCCCTCGCTTCCCCTCTTTAAAAATAAATACATTTTAAAAAATCTTTTTTAAAAAATGGAAAATCTGTTGACAATTTGGGTTAAATATTTGAAATGTATTGTTTCTACCTCATTGCCTTTACCCCTCTTTTTCACAGATTTTTCATTTTGTACTACAAAAAGAAAGGAATAAGTTTTCATATACATCGTACCAAATGTTTCCTCTACACACTTGGATCATATTGAGTATTGTAGCATTGGTGGTACATAAAAGGATTTTCTGCTCATTGGATTGTTTGAGGGTAGAATCTGACTGTAATTTGTTTGTATCCCTAGCACCTAACTGCTTAACATGGAGGAAAAAACCCTTGTCAATGTTTGTTAAATTGGCTTTTTCAATGGTACAGAGGTAGAAAGAAAGGCAACATTTTAGCTTCTTGGCAAGAGGAAGAGCAAACAAAAAACAAACCAAACAAAAAAGAAAAATGTGCTTTGAAGTATTTCTTCTTCCTGCAATGTTATGCAGAATAAACATAGTTTGTCCCATTGAGGGAGAGTAGAGAAAGGCTGGGACCACTGAAATGTGAGCCCAGTCGTTCTCTGGATTCAGTAATTGGAGACATTTTGCCATCAGGCCCAGCCTAATACAGGTGACAAGTAACTAAAATATAAGATTCTACAAATACTGGTTTTCTGGCAAAGACTGAGATTATTGTAAGAAGTACAATTAATTTTTTCAAAGCACTCTCAGACACCATAAAAATTTTATTGTAAAGAATTCAATTTTATATGCCATAGGAAAAAGCTGATTTATCTATAGTCCCAGAATATACTTGTTAGGCCAAGTTATGGATGCACTTGAACAATAGAGACTGTAGGCATTTTACACAAATAAACTATTTGAACACAATTTACTAGACCAATAATAGAATGTTCAATCTCTTTGTGAATGTTTTCCCCATTGTTTTGAAGTTAGTAGTAGTACGATGTATTAGTATGATGATGTGACACTACTGACAAATATTTTGGAACAAAATTGCCCATGAATGAAATGTTTGTCAGTAGTGATGTGTGAGGATATCAAATACAGTACTCTGGCAGCAGAAGTTGCTTTCCAGGAGCTTTTTCTTAGAACCCCATGAAATAGATTCAATCTCTGTGCTTCAGGAGAGGCATGTTAGAGACATGAAGAAGGCCCAGGGAAAAAAGGGTATTCTTTATTGTTTAATGAGGAGTTTCAAACAAGATCTCAGAAGGAAGAAAGAATAACTAGGACCTTTCTAGGGATAAAGGAAAGGAAATATATCATGATTGACAAGGAGAGTTATCAAAGCATGCAGTAGGCACAATAGCATACTTAAGAGGGAGCAGGGAAAGTTTGAGAGCCCATTGTGTTCATTTGTTCAATAATTTGTTAATTCAAAAATATTGAACCCTTTGTATGTTCCAGGTACCACGACCCTTGGCATTTTACAAATAATCTCTTACAAGGACAGAGCACTATAGTGTTTCCATGAAACAAATGGAAAATTGAATACAGCACATGATGTGGATAGGGTTTGCCCTGATTACTGTGGATAAAGTTGTTTTCATTCTTATCCAAATGCATGTAAAAATTGTGGTGGTTAGTAATTCCTAAGGTTTACTTCCTATTAAAATTGCCATTTCTTCCTATCTTTCATTATGGTAAACAAAAAATCTTTCAAATTTTAATAGCTTTTAGAAGATTTGCTTAGGTTATTTGGTACCATTAAAATAAAAATGTTTTGTTGCAAAAGTTATCTTTGTTAAAATAAAGATTCAACATACACCTACTCTTTAATATCTGTCCTTTGGGGAGGTCTTAGGGGTATTTTCTTTAAGGAGATAAAGATGGTTACTGTGACCCAGTTTTATTTATATAGTTTTTTTACTTTGTGCTTGGTGGTATTTGTTTTTTCTTTAATTGAAGTAGAATGTGTGTATTTATATAAAATGGGCACTCCCTTTTCCTATGAACCAATAGTTCATTCATGAACCAATAGTTCATTCATATCCCAGTTATCAAAAGCTTTAAAACAATTGAACTTATTTACAATATGGTCATTTGTATATAAAAATTTTAACAGAAGATGTGCAGGAAGTGACTGGTCATAGGTGAGAGTAAAAAAGCATATCTCATGCCACAATTTGAAGGCTCTTGCATGCCATGTTAATGAATTTACATTTATTTTGTGGTCAAGACTTTTAAACAATCCTTCAGTAATTATAAAACCATGCCTATAAGATACACTAGAAATGGTATAAAATATAAATGTTATATGGTGATTATCTGACTATGTATGAGCTATGAAAGGAGCAATAACATAGATAGTAATGTTATTTAATGTCTATTCAGATTTTAAAATATAGTTTAATTTTATTAAGACTATTATTAGCCATTTCCCTCATTCTGTGTCACTTTTTGAAGTAGTAATTTAGTATGAATTTAGCTTTTTATGTGTTTATTTTTCATGGTAACTTTCATAAAAAATACTTTTTAAAGCAAAAAATCTGAAAATTGTGCTACTAATTGCACTGATTACAAGATCTAGATTACTTTTGTATGATTGAGCTTTGGTACCTGACCTCGTGTAGGAACTTACAAGGTTTAAAACTATGTTTTACCTTTCCACGCTTTCTTTCTAAGTGTCTTCTTAAGAAACTGAGGTAGAAAGGGAGTGGCTTGCCAAAAAGATCATTACGTTGAAGATAACTAAAATTTATAATAGGATGTTAATTTTTGAAATAGCTAACCTAATTTTTTTCAGAGATTCTTGTAGATCATAGTAATATGTATATTTAGAGCATGACTATTTAAAAGGTCACTATTTCATGTGTATAATGTGTACTTTTTTGTCCAAATTTTTGAGGGGAAAAATAAAGATGCACATTACACATGGATAGTACTAATTCCATATCTATATAAATGTTTTTGATTCTTTTATTTATGCTTATGCATTAAAAGTATAACTCTAGAAAGCAATAGCAATATCAGTATGCAAAATAATATCCTGAAATATGATAATCAGTTTTGTTTCTAAACATAAGTAAATAAAAAATTGAATCAAAAATTAAGATGAAAGATTATTTTCCCTGAAAGTTTGGGCCAAAAAATATGGGTGCACATTATACAAGGGAGCATACTGTATATGACAAAATATGGTAATACCAAATTTCAAAGTAATCTACATTTAACTAAGGATGAGGAAGTACATATTAGTTTGCTTTTATATAAAATCTATTTTAGGTATCTGAAAGCATGTAGCATGGGACAAGGCACATGGTAGGCTCTGGTTAAGGATAAAGTATGATAATGACATCACAAAATATCAGGAAACTGTACCTTAACTGACCATGGAGGAAAAAGAACCACTTGGTTGAGGGTGAAGGGCAATTTTGGCCACTAGTGATCAATAACTTCCTATTCTTATTCACTGATGCAAATGTTATAAAGAGAACTGAAGTGAGACCTGTAATTGATACTAGTTGATTGACTGTGCTATAAATTTGGTACCCTGAAACAATATGGCTAATTAAACCTATAAGATCTTCATAAAGCCCTTATTTTTATTACTTTTTTATCCTCACCTGAGGACTTTTTTTTCCATTGCTTCTAGAGAGAGAGGAGGGGAGAGAGGGAAAAACATCTATGTGAGAGAGAAACATAGATAGGGTTGTCTCCCATACTCACCAGGACTAGGGATCTTAGGTGCCATGACCAAGGATGGAACCCGCAACCTATGTATGTGCCTTGACCAGGAATCAAACCCACAGCTTTTAGGTGATGGGACAACGCTCCAACCAGCCAAGCCACAATGACCAGCGCTATTTTCTTTTTATTAAAGTGATAAAAATGTTGAAATCTAGTCCTTCCTTGACCATAGAGAACATACCCAACAGTTAAGTGGCAGAATAAGGATGTGTATATATATACACAAACACAGGGATTCATATTTTGCACCACCCAAGTCCTTTAGGAAGTTAGAAGAAAAGAGGATTTTGTTGGTTGGTTGGTTGGTTGATTTTTTTAACTAGAAATGCTTTATGAAGAAGTTGGGCCTTGAAGGATAAATAAATTTTAAAAGATGGAGGTGAGGGAATCATGAAGATGAACTCAGAAAACTAGCTGCGGATGATTCTTTTTTGGCTGGAGTGCACAGAGAGATAAGAGAAAACAAAGAAGAAAGGTTGGAATCTGGAATCTTGAAAGCAAGACTGACACATGTATCATTTTTACTGCATGCAGAATTTGTCAAACTGCCATCATGATCAGCATTTTTTTAAAAAGTGAAATAGGATAGGAAATATTGGAATACATTATTCTTATAAGGATTGTTTGTGAAACTTTCATTCTAGGGGGTGTGTGTGTGTGTATGTGTGTGTGTGTGTGATGTGTATCACGCATTTACTAGAACCTGATGTAAAATTTCTTAGTCTGAGTCTTAGTTGAAGTTAAAAATCTACTACTTTATTGGACTATGGGGGAACAGAGAATTTTTAAGTACTAGAGTTAAATGTTTAAAGTCCTTTTTTGGTAGGATAGCACTATGGAGGAGAGTGAGAGTTCAGAAGATGGAAGACTAGTGTGGAGATTTCTGCTGTGCTTCAGGAATGATATAATAAAGTCCATAATGAGAATAGTAGTTCTGTAAATGGAAAGGAATAAAGACGTGGGGAGTGATAACCCTATATTCATTGGTGACAAGTAATGTGGGAAGGAAGATGTAAAAAGAAAATGAAACTTTAAAGATGTCTAGCCTGGGTACTTAAATAATATAATACAGCATTTTTAATAAGAGAATATTGAAAAAGAAGGTAATTCTGTGAAAGCAAGATGTATTTAGTAAGCTCAGTTTGAAGTGTATCTGAGACTGATTAAGAAAGGTTAGGGCTAAGGATAAAGTCTTGGTAGTGAGCTATCCAGATATGATTTTTGAAGTAAGTTAATTATGACAAGTGATTTGAAAAACCATTATATTAGGTCAGAAAAGTATTGCTACATGTTCAAACCTGGATTTATACTGCAATGAGTAAATAAAGATTTATGTCAGAATTCTCACTGGGTGGTAACTATTAGCAATTTTGTGCTGTTGAACTTTAATAGGTTAAATATGTTACCTGTGATCTTACTTGATTTTTGTGTGTGATGTAAATTTTTGACTAAAAATACCATGTAGAGTTAGATTTTACACATTTTTTTTCTTCCAGTCATTTTAGCTTTCTATTTTATAATTGCTTTAAGGATATGCTAACTCAGTAAGTTCAATAGTTATTTTCTTCAACTTTAGAAATTTGCTGAAGGGAATTTTGAAAATAAAAATGTTCATTTATATGACATGAAAAGCTTGAACAGCTTGAATAGTTTTTTTAAGAATTAAAAATTTTTAATTCTCTTTAATGAGTGAAAAATGACAAAAAAAGAAGCTTTCAGAATATGTATAAGTCATCTGTCTTTAAAATAAAGATTAGTATATTTGGTTTTTTAAAAAGCCATTTCATAGCTATTAATTGGAATTTAAAGTTTGAGACTTTTTTTAAGTATATGAGAAAATGTTAAAATAATTTTAATATATATAGTTTTCATTCAAAATATCTTGAGCCATGGCTGGTGTGGCTCAGTGGATTGAGCGCTGGCCTGCAGACTGAAAGGTCACTGGTTCAATTCCCAGTCAGGGCGTATGCCTGGGTTTTGTGCCAGGTCCCTGGATGGGGGCATGCAAGAGGCAACCAATCGATGTATCTCTCACACATCAATGTTCCCTCCGTCTCTTTCTCCCTCCTTTCCCTTCCTCTAAAAATAAGTAAATAAAATATTTTTCAAAAAGAAAACAAAATATTTTGACTATTTTTATGTTGCTGTTACATGTAGGTATAGGTGATATTTTATCAGAGTCTGTATAGGGGATACAAAAATGTTCTATTATCTCTCTTTACAGTGAGTATATTGCCAAAATCACATACCTAGTCAGCTAGAGCCTGAGTTAGTATTCTCAGCAGTGGATTAGCAAATGAAAAAAAGTGCTCTGAACTCTATAGAGGAAAATGGAAAAAGTGTAAAGAAAATACTCTGACACACCCCCTGCCCCCTTTTTCTTCCAAGCTTGTCAATATTTGTATATGTGATGAAGCCCCTTTGGAGATATCCTAGTGACTGTCTCTGAGCTTTGGCTCCAAGCAACAGAGCGAACTGGAGATCTTTGGTGCCAGCAAACCTGCTTCTCTAGCTTTTTCCTGCTTTCCTCCCTGTCCTTCACTTGCCTGTCCATCCTCTACTGAATTCTTTCATAAGTAGACAGGGTAAGTGGGCCCCTACTCTAAAATATTAATCTCCTGATCTGTCATTACACCATTCTGGTTTCACTTCTTCGGATTTTTAAAAAGACTTTATTTTTGAGAGACCTCCTTTTAAAATGCAAATACCCCTGGGAGAGGTCAGACCTTAATTCTCAGCTAAGGTCTTAATTATCAGCACCTTAGCTGAGCTTTAGGACACATTTGACTGAGAAGGAACCCTTGACTAAAAGTGATAACACTATAAGAAATTAACATAACATTATTATCATTATTGTTAGTGTTATTGGTGACCATTAAGATGTACTGAGGGGCATATTATTTAGTGCCAGGAATTGTTCTAAGTGCTTTGCAAATACAAGTTTCTCTGACCCCTCAACAATCTTATTGGTGTTAATATCACTGTTATTTTCCAAATAAGAAAACTGAGGAATATGGAGCATAAATAATTTGTCTAGGTCACATAGTAAACACAGCCAAGTGTTAAACTCAGGCATTTGGATTCCAGAGTGTGCTCCCTAACCATTTGCTATGATGCTGCTCTCCTGCTGTGTTGCCTGTCAGAGAGATGGCATCTGATCAACATTCCACACTTTTCACAATTTTGCATTGAATGGAATCATGCTATTCAATTATAAGCCACTTGCTATTGAAGGCCAGGGACATTGCCATCATCTAAATAGACATTTTTAGTAACAAATACAATGAAGTAGGCAAATTCCTTGTAACCAAGGGAATTTATTAGCAGAATATAGAGAAGGAATTAGAGGCTAGAGTATAGTTTAGCACATGCATAGCATTATCTTTCCTACTTAAAACTTATTATAGAAGTATCATGATTATTATTTTTGAAAATTTGAAAATATGGATTAATAAAAAGAAAATAACTTGCAGTCCCACTACCAGAGATAAAACCAGAATATGTATATATTAGTATTTTTAATATGTATATATTAATATTTTAAAAATATTTTTATATGTATATAAAATATTTCTAGGTTTTTTCTTTTGATTCTTCTTTTCTGAACATTGTTCAAAGTGTTGACTCATACCACCTCTTTAAAGTTTTAGAATGAAATAACTTTCTTTGAGTGAAAATAAACAATATTTCCCTCTTCATCGTTTCAGATAGTTAAATAATTATTATCTGACTTGCCAGAAACAATTGTTTAACTAAATTATCTCTGCATTCTTTGTATGATCCCTTTTAAAATAAAAGTAGATAGAAGAGAGCCTTAGAGTCTTCTCTTAATCTCTATATTGAATCATTTTTTTTTAAAATATCAGTTTTTTCAACCAATATTTGTTTAGCACTGATATATCTTGGTTCACATCTTTGCTTCAACACTGCTACAGCTCTAATTTCCTTATAATTTCTGGAGTGGAAGAATCTCTTTTAATCACCTGTCCCTCTAGATATGCTACTATCTGATCATGTGATTCTCCTCTACAGAATTCTCAGTGGCTTTTTATTGTCTATAGGTCCTGGAAGCAGACCTGGGGATTATTGGGGAAGGGAATTCCCAAGGTTACAAGGAACCAGTGAGTGGGTCTAAAAGGCAGTTTGGGGATATGTGCAGGTTCCAGGTGGCCACATACCCTTGACTACTGACTTCACCTAATGTGCTAGGGCCAGAGCAGGGGCCCTCTGAAATGTCAGGTCTAGACCCTGATTGTCTGAGTCTAAAGGCAAAGTGTGCAGCTGCTGTGTGGAGAATAAGCATTTGATGGCAGCAAGTATCAAAGCTGGGAGACTGTTTAGGAGCATCATTGCAGTAATTCAGGTGAGAGCCATTTATAGCATGGACTACCTGGTAGTAGTAGAGGTAATAAGTAGTCATATTCTAGATAGATTTTGAAGGTAGAGCCAACCATTTTTCATGAACGATTGGTGTGGGGAGAGTAAAAGAGAAGTCAAGGATGACTGCAAGATTTTTAGCCTGAGTACTTGGAAACATTTTAGATAGTGGAGCATGTTAGTCACTGAGGTCTTGGTTTTGCCATTAGCAACTATTGTTGAATGTTAGGAGTTCTAATAAAATACTCTATTTGACCAGATTTTGGACCTCAGGAAATTTTTAGGGAAAAATAGTAAACTTAAAATGTGTACACATGTGAATATTGGACTGGTCAGTCTTAAGTCCATATTCAGGGATACCCTATATGTAAAAGTTAAGAAAAGATGTGGAAAGAAACCAAAAATCAACTTTACCTTTGCATTTTTCTTAGGTCTCTAGAGATGGCACCCACAAGTACCATTGAAATTTATATTGTCTTGCTGCCCTAAAAAAATGAAAGCATTGATCATGCTACATATAATATTCTGAGTGTTTTATAACTAGGTTTCCACCTGTAACCAGAAATTTGTGTTCAATTTATGTTAAATCAATGAAGAAGATGTCTTGTGATCCCAACTTTTAACTAGATTTCAATTCACTATTTTTAGGTACTTGTAGCAGAAGTATTCCTGACTTTTTCTGATAAAGGAACAAGTTTCAATGTCAAAATCCTATAGGTTTTGTTTGTATTGTTTTATTATGTTGTCTTTGTGTGGGTGTGTCTGTGTGGGTATATTTGTGTGTTTGATTTTTAGCATAAGATTGTAATTCCGCATAAAGCTTAGACCTACCAGAATGTAAGTTTATTATATTGTTGTCCACTTTGTATTTTTCCCTTTTCTATTTATTTGCTTACATGTTCTTGCACATTCCTGAGAGTCTTTCAAACACAAAGGCAGTCCCTTCTGTCTTTCTCTGTTCCTAAGGCAAACTGTCAAGTCTATAAAATCAGAGTAGGTTATAGAGCCACAAAATAAAGGTCATTATTGATTTACTAATGTAAAGCCAAAAATAAAAAGGTAATTTAGTAAAATATTAAATATAACTTATTTAAATAAACAAAAGACAATATTAAGATTTATTCACTATAGCTACCATTATAGCTACAATTAATTGAGGATTTACTATGTGTCAGGTGTCTCATTATTTCAATTCTTCTACAATTCGAGGTTGGTATGATTTTCCCTGTTTTACAGATGAAGTTTAGAGAAGTTAAAATATTTGCTCAAATCAGACATATGATGGTATGTGGCAGAGGTAGAATTCAAACCTAAATTTTTCTGTTTAAAACTCATGTTTTTAAAGTAGGAGTATGATTTAGTAGTTCCACATAGAGTTCTCAGAATGTAGATATTAGTGAGATATATTTTGGTCTTGCCAGTCCCAATTTTAACCTGACCTCACACTATTGGGTAAAAGGGATGGGTTCTAGTTCAGTGAAAAGTGGTCACTACCTATTCTTTACCAGTAGATGGTGGCAGAAAATTTAAAAAGTTTTTAAAGTAAACCCCCTCTACTTTACTAAAGTTTAAAGGAAACCTCCTTTACTTTACTAAAAGAAAGTAAAATGAAGTATATGTTCTTTCAGAGTAAGGTGGATGAGAAATTAGAGAAGTCTACAGCAAAGGAAATGTGAGAACTGCCAATGGTATTATGACAGGCAGCCCAGAAATTGAGCAGAGGAAGCAAATTTATAAAAATTATCCCTGAAAAAATACTTTATAAAAGAGAAAACTATTGGCTTGTTTTTATTTTATTAAAATTGACAGTGTTCTGCTTCGTTTTCAGATGCTTCACGCATGAACAGAGACTTACTTGGATTATGTGCTTCTCAGCTAGACTAAACAAATGCTAACAATGGATAAGTGCAAACACATTGGGCAGTTGCACCTTGCTCAAGACCATTCCATTCTCAACCCTCAGAAGTGGCATTGTGTGGACTGCAATACAACTGAGTCGATCTGGGCTTGCCTTAGCTGTTCCCACGTCGCCTGTGGAAGATATATTGAAGAACATGCACTCAAGCACTTTCAAGAAAGCAGTCATCCTGCCGCACTAGAGGTGAATGATATGTATGTTTTTTGTTACCTTTGTGATGATTATGTTCTTAATGATAATGCAAGTGGAGACCTGAAGTTACTACGAAGTACATTAAGTGCAATCAAAAGTCAAAATTATCACTACACCACTCGTAGTGGAAGGGTTTTACGATCTATGAGTATAAGTGATGATTCTTATTTCTTGCATGATGGTGCCCAATCTCAGCTTCGAAATGAAAATCAAATGTATACTGCTCTTTGGCACAGGAGAAGGATCCTACTGGGTAAAAGTTTTCGAATTTGGTTTGAACAGTCACCCATTGGAAGAAAAAGGCAAGAAGAACAATTTCAGGAAAAAACAGAAAAAAGAGAAGTTAAGAAAAGACGGCAAGAATTAGAGCATCAAGTTAAAGCAGAACTGGAAAATACGCCTCCGAGAAAGAGTCTACGTTTGCAAGGTCTACCTCTGTCCACATTAGAAATAGTTCCTATTCAAGAACCTCTACAAATGCCAGCATCGCCAGCATCACCAGCAAAAGATAAAGTGTTATCTACCTCAGAAGATGTAAGATTGAAAAAAAACAGTGACCCCTCAATTAAACAAAGGCCAACTGTAACTCCTGGTGTAACAGGATTAAGAAATTTGGGAAATACTTGCTATATGAATTCTGTTCTTCAAGTATTGAGTCATTTACTTATTTTTCGACAATGTTTTTTAAAACTTGATCTGAACCAATGGCTGTCTGTGACAGCTAATGAAAAGACAAGATCATCTTATAAGCATCTGCCAGTCGCAGATGCAGTATATCAAATGAATGAATGCCAAGAAAATGATATAAGCTCTGTTTACTCCAGACACCTAAGTTTATCATCCAGACTAAGTGGTGGAACATCAAAGGGTAGAAAGATGGAACTTATTCAACCAAGGGAGTCAAGTTCACCATATATTTCTCTCTGTCATGAATTGCATACTTTGTTCCAAGTCATGTGGTCTGGAAAGTGGACCTTGGTCTCACCATTTGCTATGCTACACTCAGTGTGGAGACTGATTCCTGCTTTTCGTGGTTATGCCCAACAAGATGCTCAGGAATTTCTTTGTGAACTTTTGGATAAAGTACAACATGAACTAGAGACAACTGGTACCAGGTTATTAGCTCTCATCCCCACTTCTCAAAGGAAACTTATCAAACAGGTTTTGAATGTTGTGAATAACATTTTTCATGGACAACTTGTTAGTCAGGTATGAATTTTTTAAAATATCATTTTCATTATGGGGACTTTGAAGAGTGAAGCCTAAAATAATGCACATTCTGTTTGTCTAGTGTGTTAGAGCTAATACTGTTTCCAGGTCAAAATAGATCACTTTCACAAATATGTAAAAGTCATGTAAAATATGTAAAAAAAAAATCTCACTTATTTACAGTTTCCTTCATAAATCATTGGAAGTAGTTTTTTATCTATCATGTGAAAGCTTTTCTTTTGTGGAGAGAGAAAGTTAGGAAATAGAGCGTCTTAAGTTAACCATTTTATTATATTCATTCTCTGAGAGATTGAAAAAAGGAGGGTTTAATACAATAGGGAACAAATTTGAAGATACTGATGTTCAGGCATCCAACTGTATTTCAAATTATCTGTATTCAATTATTTTCAGTGTTTGTTGGCATTAAATCTTGCTGAATTCTTCACTTTTTGATATTATTATTCTTTCTCTTTCTAATTACTCTATTTCCTATATAAGTTGTTAGAACTGCCTATGTTCTTTGTGCTTTCTATACAGGGTCTGGGAGAAGTAACACCTGCTTGAGTGTGGTTGGTAGGGTAATAATATAGTTGTAATAATTTATAGTTTTAATTTGAACATTTCACCTAAGATGTCATATGGTGTGCTTGAGTGTGATATTTTTATATTACAGAATTATATGCTTATGATTTTATAATAACAGATTTTGTAATAAAAAAGGGTATTATTTGTGCTGGAACCTATATTTTGGTGAGGATTTTAATGTAGTGATGTTTGCTTTAAGTGAGAGTATGACCTCATTATTTGTCCTATTACTAGCTTTTGAAGTTCAGTTGGTAGGGCTTCAAAATCTCTGCATACCTCTGCATATAAAACTCTGTATATGAAAATAGGCTAAATAGTATTTTACTTGTATCATGATTAAGAGGTTATAAGGATTTGGGGAGAGAAAATCAACTAGTGAAAGATGAGGAAGGAAAAAGGGCAAAGAACTGCAGATCTAATGATCTAAACACATTAAATTAAATGCATATAAATATGTATCATACATACACATACACATAATGTATGTCTGATTAAATGAGTCGACAGTTTATTTTTTTACCTAAATTCAGATTTCGCTAAAATCCTTGGAGCTTTTTGAATGCTTAGTAGTTAAAGTCCACCAATGGGTAATGGTTAGTTTAATGACAGTCTTTTGGAAGGAAAAATTATAATAATAAAAAATTGCCTGAAAATAATTTAAAGCAGATTATTCAGAATTCTGATATTGCATTTTTAGAAGAAAAGCTTTTTTTATTGGCAGTGACTTCTAATGAAAGGGGTAAATGTTTTGACAGGAGGATTGTAAGCTGGAACTAGTATTTTTAAGCTGAAACTAGTATTTTTATTTGCAGGTTACATGTCTTGCATGTGACAATAAATCAAATACCATAGAACCTTTCTGGGACTTGTCACTGGAATTCCCTGAAAGATACCAATGCAATGGAAAAGATATTGCTTCTCAGCCATGCCTGGTTACTGAAATGTTGGCCAAATTCACAGAAACAGAAGCTTTAGAGGGAAAAATCTATGTATGTGACCAGTGTAACTGTAAGTAGAAACTCTATATTCTCCTTGCTTTTCTAAGATTAGCAAAGAGAAACACAAATGAAAGGAAGGTAGAAAAAATTCCTTAAATAGCAGTTATGGAAATAGATTCATAAAATTAAAAAGATTCAATTTAATATGTGAGGCAGAATTACATAGCAAAGAGGAACAGTAAAAGGAAAGCATGTTATTTAGCACTGAAAGAAACATTTGCTTTAAGTCTTTTTGCTACTTACCAAAACATTGATATAGATAATACATGTGTGTATATACAATACCTATGTAATAGATAATAAATTGTTGAACTTCTGCTGTAGAGACTGGCTTCCTAAAAACAAAGATTTATTTTAAAAACATCTATCTTTTCTATACTCGTGATTGTTCTAGTTGCTATGGATAGAGGTAAGACACTTTTAAGGTGCTCACATACCTAATGGAGGAAACAGGTAGACAATTAAGATCTACTATAGTACTGTCTCTAATAGAGGTGGGCACAGGCACCCAACCCTGGGAGATAAAAGAACCATTTCAGTTAAAGGGAAGCATTATCTTTCAGGGGAATGGTGTATAAAAGCACATCAAATCTATTGTGTCTTTATCTGGTGTCTATCTTCTCTATCAATGTGTACATGGCATTTTAGTGTTTATATTTTCAGATATTCTCCATAATTTTCACATCTGAAAAAAATGATTATAGGACTATAGATACAAAACTTCAAAGGTAATATAAAGGACACATTGGATGATCTAGCATTGAAGAAATATCACATCAATTGGTGATTTTATAAAACCACATATACTAACGTTTTCTGAGTGCTTCTAATATAAACAGTTAATAAGGAACCTAAGATTTATATGGTTAGAGAAAAAAATAAATCTTTATCAAATTTGTACAATGATATATACTTTTTTCTTGGATATAAATGTGAGTGGTCCTAGATGCTTTCATCACCAAATCTGGGAGTAGAATGCTATTATGAATGAATGCAGAAAATGGTTTTGCTTTTTAAATATTTTATTTATTTATCTTTTTAGAAGGAGGGGGAGGGAGGGAGAGAGGGAGAGAAACAAAGATTTGTGAGAGATATATCAGTCAGTTGCCTCTTGCACACCCCCAACTGGGGGCCTGGTCCACAACCCAGGCATGTGCCCTGACTGGAATTGGAACTGGCAACATTTCAGTTTGCAGGCCAGCACCCGATCCACTAAGCCCCACCAACCAGGGCCAGAATATGGTTTTATAATACGTTTATGTGTCTTTGCTGGGACTACCATGTAAAGGCCTAAAAAAAGTTGCTTTAATACATAAAAGCAAATGATTAAAATTGTAAGTCAAGGAGTTGACATCCTTGTATAGCTACACTTGGATCATATATTCTGGGAGATGATCCATATGTAGATCCAGGACATTCAGCAGCAGCTGGATAATACCTGATCTCAGGGGCAGGGACTCTGAAGGAAAGGCTTCTGGTGACAAGTGGAGCTGGCTTAGAGGACAGTTTTACGGTGGACTGATTCCACTTCCTACATGAAAAGCAGGTGTTGCTATGGCTAGAGTTAGAGTTGGTATGCAGGACAGTTCCTGGGTATTAAGAGCAAATTTTGGAAACCAGTATTCCAGCCAGAGGCTGTAGGACACAATCTCTAGGTCAGCCTCTGGAAAAGCAGAGGGGACAACAAAAAGAACCCTAAGTTCCATTCATTTAAGGTCTGGTACTAAAATAGCAAAACCAAGACCCTGAGGGAGGCCTCAGCTGCAGAGGTAATGAAGGCCTGCCTTCTCAGGGGTGGGCAGGGGTATTCTGGGCAGTAAGGACCCATGTCCTCTAGTATCTTAGTAATCTTCATTCAAAGAACCATGAGTCTGTTTTTAAATCAAGAGTTTAGGAAGAGTATATTAAAGTCTGTTTAAGGAGAGTTTTAACTTTTCCTATTTGGCATAGCCAAATCCATTTTAAAATATTATAGCACTATATCATTCTGTTGCCTTATTTACAAGATTATATGAAATCAATTACTTGTTTACAAGTCTGTCTGCCTTGACCAACTCATAAGTTGTTTTATTTTTTAATTGTACTTTGTTTCTTGAGTGCAAGGCACGTCTTTATCTTTAGCATAGTACAATGTCTATAATACAGTACATGTCTTTGTGGTAATGCATGATAAAGTTTACTCAGCTTTTCCTTGTTTCCTTAAATTTTGTTTTCATTCTCTTTGATATTGCAGCAAAGCGTAGAAGGTTTTCTTCAAAACCAGTTGTACTCACAGAAGCCCAAAAACAGCTTATGATTTGCCACCTACCTCAAATTCTCAGACTACATCTCAAACGATTCAGGTCGGTGGTGGTAATGGTGGTGGTGGTGGTGGTGGTAGTAGTAGTAGCAGCAGCCGCCTACTAACTGTATACTTACAACTTATCATTTCTTATTCTTATGGTAATTCAGAACTTAACACTTGATGAATTAAATTTTAATACTCTATATGTGGCCAGTCGATGACTTACATCTACTTTTGTCTTTTAAGGGGAAAAAAAAGTCTGTCATTGCCTCTGGCCTTGACCAGTGGACACCATATTTAATAACTAACTTGATTAGCTTCCCTTGTAGAATGCATTGCTGATCAGCAGACCCCTTCACATTTTGGTTGGCTAAGTAAATATTATTCTCCTTATAAGTTTCTGCTTATATTGTTTAATATTCAGCATATTTTATTAAAATTTATTTTTAGACAGAGGGGAAAGGGAGGAAAAACATCAATGTAGGGTTGCCTCTTGCACGCCCCTTATTGGGGACCTGGCCTGCAACCCAGACATGTGCCTTGACTGAGAATTGAACTGGTGACCGACCCTTTGGTTCGCAGGCCAGCACTCAATCCACTGAGCCACACCAGCCAGGGCTATTCAGCATATTTTAGATATAAAATTTTTTAAATTTATAACTTAGAGTACTTGGCTCAACTGAACAAAGGTACAGCAGTTTAATTTCAAAGGAGTTAAAAACAAAAACAAACTTCAAAAATATATTTAGTCAGGAGAATAAGTTGGCAAATCTGTTTAATCAAAGCATATGCTTTCATACATTGCAATAACCATGTTAATTTGAGAGTTTACTCTTCTCTTAAGGAATGAGAAGTACTTCATGTACTATGCTTTGGAAACTATTGAAACTGTGGTTTAATTTTTTAACAGTTAAAGGAGTATGTCTTAAAAATATTTCAGACATTACAGAAGTTAAAGTAAAAACCCGAAGTAAAATTACCTTTCTTCTCAGTCCCACTTCCCAGAGATAATCACTGTTAACTTTACTCAGTTATTTAAGTTAGGTATAGTCAGAAAACATCATGTGAGTGCTTTTTAATTTAAAACATTCTCTATTCTTTGAGGAATATAAAGTAGGACCCTTTTCACTAGAAGATTACGGTTAAGACATGCACAGAAATAATGATGAAATAGAAATACTAAATATCACAAACTATAAACAAACTGATTAATCTGAGACTTGGAGGAGGGAGTTAGCCGATATCTAAATGTTCCAAAGCCTAATGACATAAGGGATTTACATCATTCACATCTCAGTTCATATGCCATCTGTTTAGAACTTCCCTGCTCATTCTATTTAAAAGTAGGACCACCCAACCTTCAGTATCACATTACCCTATGTTGGGTAATGTTGAGAGCCACTGTCTGCAATTAGTAGTTTACTTATTTCTCTCCCTCTGCCAGAGGAACAAGCTCTGCACATAGTAGATGCCCAAAAATATTTAAGTGAATGAATGGGGTGCGCACAGGAGGAGAAGCAACATGAACAAAGGTACGGAGGAAGCAATAGGGACAGGTATGCAACAAAAGGTGTAGTGGAAGGTCAGGTGAGACCTACCATTGTGTGTTAAATCAAGTAGAATGAAAACAGGAAGATTGGGTAGGAAGTTAATACTGTATTTCAGGTTCAGGTAACAAGGGTCAGGGAGCATTGAGAAGTAAGAACATACACAAGATTATGTAAAAAACAGAATTGAAAGGATTTAAATTTTTGCTATGTAAACTGACACTTAAATGGCTACTATAAACTGTTGAAGAACTCCTGTTCTTCATAATTGCTATTTATTCTGGCATTTGAAACTTCCCTTAGTAGAAACCTTTTTGACTCTATTTCCTCCTAGCTTCTGCCCAAAACATGTTTAATCCTTCACGCCTTGATTTATCTGATTCAGAGACTTTTGTTCACACTGCTTTTATTCCCACATTTATCTTTTTCCTTATCTATTAAAAAAGTACTATTGTATTTGCCAGTGTATGAAATATATAGGGTAAATAAAAGACAAAAGGGAGAACGGGACGTGAGAGGGGCACGCAGGAACTCTTTGAAGAAACATTAAGAAAGAGAATATTTCTAATAGCTTAGAAGTACCCTGTGTGCACCTCCTAGTCTTGTTCTTTTGCTCTCTCCTCAGAAGTAAACCATGATGAATTTTGGGTAAATTATTATCTGGTTGTCATTTTACTGTACTTCAGCAGAAAAAACTGGATACCCAATTTATCAATAGGAATGAGTATTTTCTATTTAGATGGCTTACAAGTGTTTATTTAGCATGATTAAATAATAAAAGGTTTGAATTTTATGGTGAAGTAAAAATGATAGGAACATCTCATGTTAAGTAGGTCCCATTATTTTATGTGTTGCTCCTCCATCTTCATTCAAGTTAAAGGTGCACTGGATATAGGATCTTTCATACAGTCCATGAAGAAGGAGTGGGATATGACTCCTAGTCCAGCACATAATATAATGTGCAAGTCTTACTTTTAGCTCCATGCCATTTTAACATTGTACTAAGAAGCATTTTCACATTTTTCCTTCATAAACTTCTCTATATTCCTTTTGTCCTTCTGTACCTGCTATCGTCTTAATTTCATGTTTTATTTAGCACTTTAATACTGTCATTTTCATTGAAGTTTGTCTTTTCTCTGTTCAGCACCGCCCTAAATGGATTATAACCTCTTGGAAGAACTACCATATAGTATTACATTATTTTCCCCCGTAACACCAGCTCATACTATGTATGTGACAAAACTGTTGCTTGCCATGCAACTTAGACCCAGTACTATGAAGCATGATCACATTGAGAAAATGACAGCACAGGGCCATTATTTGTCTTTTGTTACTAATGGATATTATGCTGAGTAACACACAGAGAAGGGTCACAGATCCTGTTTTTTTTTTTTCTTATATTATGAAATTAGAGGTGCCCTGTTTAATTTAGTTATGCTTTTTCTCCATACCTGGCCAAGTAAGGTACAGATTATATTTTCCAGGAACAAATCCTAGCTTCTGAGATACCCTCCTCATGCTGTGTGATAAGACAGTGAAGAATTAAAAATTCTTTGGTAACTTGAATTTATATTAGAAAGTGGAAAATGTCATAGGGCCATAATTTTCTTTTCTGAAAGTTAATATTCTTCCTATATTATCATCTAATTACAGACGGCAACTATTTTAAAACCTAATTGGATCTGTTTAGTAAGTAAGCATACACACACATATGTATATATATAAATTTATATATATATATATATATATTTCTTTTATTTATTGATTTGAGAGAGAGAGAGAGGGAGAGAGGACCATTCATACATTCATTGGTTGTTTCTTGTATGTGCCCTGACTGGGGATCTAACCCTCAACCTTGGCCTATCAGGACGATGCTCTAATCAGCGGAGCTACCTGGTCAAAGCTGGATTCTCTCATTTATAACCAACTTCAGCATTGAAAAGATTTTGTTTATGTTATTTACTATATGTTAGTCTTTGTATCGCACAGAGGCTTTTCTTTTTTTTAACTATTTGAACCTAGTACCTGGTTATTTCCCTTGATTTTGTTAATGGTTTTACCCTGGTTTGTTCACAGATGGTCAGGACGTAATAACCGGGAGAAGATTGGTGTTCATGTTGACTTTAAAGAAATCTTAAACATGGAGCCCTACTGCTGCAGGGAGTCCATGCAGTCCCTCAGACCAGAATGTTTTATCTATGACTTATCTGCTGTAGTAATGCACCATGGGAAAGAATTTGGCTCAGGACACTACACTGCCTACTGCTATAATTCTGAAGGAGGTATAGATGGGGAAAAGTATTTTGTCTTGGGTTAGACTTGGCAGCTGGAGTTTAGGCTCTAGTGATTTCTAAATTCACCACTAAATCATCATAAGCAAAGCCACTTGATCTCTTGGTTTCTTTCAGGATGAATGCGTCTGCATTATTGCTTATAGAAAATAACCGAAAGTCTGTGCAGAAAATGGGGTATTTTCTGTGGAACTGAAGTAGTTTTGACTTCTAAGGGCTGTAGGGATAGGATAATAAAGATGGTCTCATTAATTATGTGTCAAAGAGTGTACTATCTTTTCTTAAAAACATTTCTAAGAGCAGGCCCTCTGCTTACTGGTTTAATGCATTTATTTTTGTTAAAGAACAAAGCATGTAATAAGCTCAGGGGTCACAGGCATTTGGAACCAACTTTGAGTTCAGGTTATAAAACTCATTTGACTTTACTGGTCAAAAGGGAATGAATTTAGATTTCACATTTTTATTTCCCCTTTCCCTACCTACTGTTAAACAAAGAATGAACCCCACCTCCCCATGTCTGTTTGTCTCCCCCAACACACACATATAAAAAGGAAAAGAGGAGTAAGTTGCATACTATTTGCTTTATAGTATGACAAGCAAAAAAAACATTAACTGGTAAGATTATACCAGGAATTAAAGATCATGTCAAATAAACACATCAGAAACTTTAAGTTACTTCTAGGGTGAAGGCAGGTAATTCTGGAGTAAATACTGCCTAGGCTGTATTTCCTATTAAATGAATTGGCCAGACAATCACTTTCTCTTCAAAAATAGCTCAACTCAATCTAAGTGTCCATTGATAGATGAAAGGGTAAAGATGTACATAAATACAATGGAATATTACACAGCCATAAAAAAGAATGAAAGCTTGCCATTTGCAACAAAATGGACAGACCTAGACAGTGCTATGCTAGGTGAAGTAAGTCAAAGACAGACAAGTACCATAAGATTTTACTTACACCTATATCTATGGGATGTAAAAAAAGGAACAGACAAAACAAATTCAGATACAAAGAACAAATCACTGTCTCCCACATAGAATGGGGTTTCAGGGCGGGGAATGAAAAAAGACAGAGATTATGAAGTACAAGTTGCCAGTTATGAATAGTCACAGGGATGTAAAGTACAGCATAGGGAATATAGTGAATAATATTGTAATTACTGTATATGGTGCCAGATGGGTCCTAGACTTACCAGGCTATCACTCTGTAAGGTATATAAATGTCTAATAACTGTGTTGTACACCTGCAACTAATATTGTATGTCAACTATAATTGAAAAATAAATTTAAAAAGTTAACTCTCACTGAAACTGATGCTTCTAAATCTGTATTTTAATTTACACTAGAAATTTCTAATGTTCCTTTATAAACGTTAAGGTATATTTCTGTGCTTCACTCTAGGGTTCTGGGTACACTGCAATGATTCCAAGCTAAGCATGTGCACTATGGATGAAGTATGCAAAGCCCAAGCTTATATCTTGTTTTATACCCAGCAAGTTACTGAGAATGGACATGCTAAACTCTTGTCTCCAGAACTCCTGTCTGGTATCCTACCTCCTACTGAAGAAGCTGAGACCTCTAATGAAATGCCTAGTTAATCCAAAGACAGTGGAGCTTCTTGCGATTTATACATGTATTTTCTCACAAGGCTGACTTACAATTTTGAACCTCATTTTTATTTTTTTACTTAATCAGTACATACTATGTTTATACATTTTCTAACTATGCCTTTTTACAGAGAGAAAGCATAAACACATGTATACCAATGACATCAGGTAACAACTTTTTTCAAGTACTTGGGAGTTTTAAGTTTTTAGTGTTTACCTCAGACTGGTGTTCTTTTATATTTAGTTTTAATTGGCTCAAATCATGAATTTGTGCAATCTTATACTGAAAGTTCAGGTGGCATTTTATACGTTTATCTTTTGCATCTATTTTCTATACAAATTTTTATTCGATGGAAAATTACACATTTCCTTTACTAAAATCTTATCCCCCAAAAGTCATTTCTTTCAGGCCATTTGTATATTGAAGCTACCTTTGCCCCTTGAAGGAAGTTAAACTACCACTTTCAAAGAGAAATATCAAGGCATCATCTAAATACTCATCAATCACATTCATTGATATTTCTGAGGCTTTGTGTTACTGGGCTCAGAAGACGTTGTTAATGAAGTTCATTTTTTTTTCCAAAAATTCATTTTTAATAATTGTTCTTCATTTGGCATAGTCAAACTATACAATATTAATATGTTAAATGACTTCAGTACTATGGACATGAAAACAATGATGGTTTGGATGTATAATGACTTGTCTGGCAGCAAATTGGTTTGTCCTGATTCTAATAAAATATTCATATCAAAAATCTGAATTTACCAGTGTATTACACAATTTAACCTGGATCTGAGCTGTTTTGCCTAAACATTACATCTTTTACACCTCTGTACCATATATTGTGAGATCCTTTACGGAATAAAAATGTCTTGAAGCAAAGAAATTACAGGGCAGAGAAGATAACTTCAAAATTGGCAGATGAACCCTGGTCAGATTGCTCAGTTGATTGGTTGGGGCATCATCCTGTACACCGAAAGGTTGGGGATTCAATCCCTGGTCAGGGCACATACCTAGGTTTTGAGTTCGATCCCCAGTTGGGGCGCATACAGGAGGCACCAACTGTTTCTCTCGCACATCAATGTTTCTTCATCCTTCCTCTGCAATTAAATACATCCTTGGGATATTTTTTTTTAAATTGGCAGCTAAACAATATGCATCTCATTTTTCTAAATAACTAAGCCTGATTACTCATTCTAGCTAGGATTATGTGAATACTAGGAACCTCTTAGCTAATCATGGGCCCTGACATTAAAAAAATTATCTAATTCTGCATTTTATTATAGTATGACTCTTTGTTCTTCTGTAATGATCTTACTAGATCTCTTTAAAATCTTGCTGCTGCTAACTTTAGTTCAGAAAGAGGAGAATCCACTAACAGATGTTGATCCACTATATCAGATCTTAGGTCAGTGTAAACAACTAGATCATTTTTACTTTAGTGAGTTTTCTTGCAGGTTGAAATCTTAATGAAATATCCTGCTAAAATGCTGTTCTCCATTAGTGATCATCTACAAGTATAAGCTTGATAAGGGTCTCTATTAGCAAATTTTTCTTAAATTTCAGAAAGCAAGTCATCTGGGGCAGCCAACTGTGAAGTGCAATGAGAATTTATCACTCTACAGACAAATCATATTGCCAAAAATACAACTTGAGTGTTAAATGGCTACGGTTTAAAATCATTCATTAAATATCTATGCAAGTTGTTACCTGTTAAGGTAATTATATTTCATTAAAGATGTGGTCAAGATACCCAAGTATAGTCTTTTTAAATCTCAAGATAATTTTATACCTAGGTTAACTGCTATACATTTTAACAACTTTTAGTACCTAATTTTAGTGGGATTTTTTAGAAACTCTGGAAGCTATGTTATTTATAATAGCATAGTTGCTTGTTTCAGTACTTACTTAATTCAATGTAATATATGATGAGAAAGAAAGTGGCTTAGCCCTTTTTAATCCCTTAAAACTAAAACCTATGTAGGAGGCTATGTGTGTGAGGTCAAGGGAGTATGTGGTAGCACTTGCTCAATTTTGCTACTAACCTAAATCAGATCTAAACAAGCAAAGCCTATTAAAATAAAACTAAAACCTAGACAATGCACAGAAACTTAGATTTCTTACTGTACATCTCAATGTGGACTTTCACATTCTGCTAAATTGATCTACCAAGAAACAACGTGTTTTGGTTATAAAATAATTTACTAAAGGCACTATCATTAAACATTCGAACTAATAATTGGTTACCATAAGGTACATCATTATAAACATGACAAAATGATTTCAAAAGATACATGGCCAGTAGATAAACAATACAATTTTTTTTAAGTGGCAGCTTTCCTATTTACAAGATCATATCCCTTCCACCGTTTCAGGGGCATACAAGTGATGACATTGCTCCCAACAGTTACCTGGGAAGGGAGCTTGAATCTCATAAATGGTTTGAGATCACTACTGCTAAAAAAGTCTTACAAAACTCCACAATTCTTCACTCACAGGGTCAATTTTGAAATTACTGGCTTGGAAATCAAGATAACTTTATTAAACCAAAGCACAACAAAATGGTATGAACTCAAAACTACAAAAGAGCTAGCTGAAGGGCCCAAGCCCTGTGTGTCCAGGAATGCTACTGGTGAGCTCTGCCATTAGCACGCACAGAAAATAGGGAACTTATTTCAAGGTAGTTATTTAACATTAGCACCGTAAGTGAACAAGGCTCATATAGCTAAACTAGAGTGCTTACCCCAGAAGATAACATTCACTTATATTTCCAATTTTGAAAGCCACTTTTTAATGTATAACAAATGATCTAAGTACAGAAGTCAGGTTTCTCTTCCAATGAGAAAAACATGAAAATACAAACAGCATCCCAGAGGCAATAAATGTTACCGTGCTAAACATACAAATTACGGTTTTACCTTGGTACATAACTTTTGAAATTATGTTGGAACATCCCCCCAAAGTCATTTACATAGAATTCAAGCAATCTGTTTAAGAATTGGTAGTGGGACTCAGTTCAAGTATTATGCATTTTACATTCAACTTATCTTATGCATTTAGCTGCTATAGTGAGTCACTGTAACCTCACTTCCTGAAATATCACCCATAATGTCATGAATCCAAACCAATCAAGGGGCAGCTAATGAAAAGCCTAATAATTCAATTTAACTTGTCAAACTAGGACAAGACTCAATCATGGGAAGTTTTCCTATTTTGTGATTTTAAATGCCTGTTTGGTTTACTGAGAAAGCTGAATACATTTCTTGATAAATATACCACTGCACAAATGATCTAAATGTTGAGATTTTACTAAATCAAGGTTTCAAGTTGGTACAATGTTCCTATTAAGTCATATTTCAAATAGACCTTTCCAATGTCAGGGAAAAACTAAAGGACTAATATGGTCCTAAAAAAACCCCAAAATATTCCTAAAGCTGTATATTAATTTATGAAGCCCTCTTCCCACTTTATATATGTATGGATATTATTTGGCCACTCTGTCAGAAAAAAAGTTTCAGCGTAGAGGTCTGCAACCAGATAAAAGGCTCTGCATTTCACTACATTATGGTGCTATTTCCTGTGCAAAATTATAATCACAGACATTGAAATATAGCTCTCAGATCTGAAAATGTCTTTATTTTTTAGAAAATGGATTCCAGGAAGGTTAAAAAGCAATACCAGAAGGTATAGGTGCAGAATTGGATGTAGTCATTCAAAGCATTCAAATAAGAATATGGCAATATAAATATTTGAAAAGCATCTCTTAGGTGTTCAAAACAAAATGTTTAAGTCATTCCTAATTTGAACTTTATAGTATTTTCTAGACAGGAGAAAAACAGTTAACATTTGAGTCCTGAAAGCTTTTTGGTGGTTAATTACATTAGATGGTTTGCCTTTGATCAAATTCCTTCCTTTTTAAACATGAATGAAAGTATTACATCGGTCCACTTGTTAAACAGACATATGGCAGAATTAATTCTGGTATAACGTATTCCAACAAAGCTTATAAAATAAAAGATGTTATGGTGGCTTTGGGCTAAGTTTAATAGTCATCTCCTCTGCTGACAACTTCTTTACATGTTGGACGCAACAGTATGGTATGTTCAAACTGTGCTGTATATGATCCTTTAATGTCACATAATGGTGGATATGGATCTACAATGCCCAAGTCACACAGATTCTTCAGAGCCATCAAGTATTTACTTTCTCCCAAGCGATCCAGCCATCTCCGACAGAAGGCAAGGGTACCAAAGTTTTCATTGATGACATTTAACAAGTGTTTCGTTCTTGGAAGCCTAAGAGGAGAAAATCCAAGATTGAGTTAGCTAAAATATTACCTAAATTCACTTCCCCCATTAAGGAAAAACTCAAACAGTAGCTGTGACTTTAAGTAATTAAAGTGAAAAAAAACTTTGTTGCCTGTTTCAACACTCGAAAGCCAGAATGTGTAACAGCCCATATCTAATTATAGATGGAACCGAGTAAGAAGCCAGCTGAAGACTATCTTAACATGTTTGTGTCCATCCATGTGAAATTGCATATTGTTGATAGAGCCTAAATTATTATGGTGGGAATTTCCTCTTTTGTGAATCAAGATGAAAGACCTGCATATTAAATTGATGTAAATATAGCCTTTAACCACCTACCCCAAAATAATTTTTAAAAAGTAAATAAAGTTTATCAAATATAAGAACAAAAATCTAGAAATACCACAAAATGATAATCTCTGAAATTATTACAATTATTAAAAACTGGACCCAAAGAAACTATACCATTTTCATTTCAGTTAAAAACATTTTTCTAAGAGATTTTATTTGTGCCCTGGCTGGGAACTGAAGCAGCAACCCTTCACTCTGCAGGATGATACCTAACCCACTGAGCCACACTGGTTAGGCCTCAGTTAAAATATTTAACAGGCCAATTTCTTTGCTGTATTACAGAAATCCACAGAACTTATTGTTAGACTATAGAACTGTGTATTAACCACTGTGGTTATCTGTCACATTTTTAAAAATACTGGTAACTAGAAAGAGAAACTCGCTAGTCATATAGAAGTCAGTCTCACCTTATTGGCACGTGTCCAACATCAAAATTTTTCATGTAATGTGAACATTCCATATCATCATGAACAACGCCTTTTCCTGTGCTACCAAAGGTTTCAATGGCATACACTTCTCCTTCCTAAAAAATATATATTAGAGTAGGGAGACAAACATTCATAAGTAATCAAAATGACCATATCTTAACTTCAGGTTGAAGTATTCACCACTTCATGTAAGAAACTACATGAAATATCCCTGGCAGTCCTTTCCCTGCTTTTTACCTCCTCAGCACTTTTTGGTCTTTCTGTGTCCTCCTATTAGAAGGTAGGCTTTAACATTGGCAGGGAATTTTGTTTTGTTCACTACTATATCCTTAGCGCCTACTGAAGAGACTGGCACATCCATGATGGTCGGTAAATATTCATTAAGTGTTGAATAAACAATCCTTTGATATGCCCAATTTCCACATCTGATTTGAGCCCTGATCTGACTAGACAAAATTTGCATAGTCACACGGCCCAATCCCTGTCAAGTATAGAGGGCCAGTTAATTTTGCTCAACATACTATGCCCTCAACCACCACTAGCTTTTGCTTGGGAAAAGAAAAAAATCAAAAATGCTTCACAAAAAACATACACACCTCCATTCTTGTTGCCTCTCCTCCTTTCACAATTGGCACTGTTTTCCCAGCATGTATTCTATACGGCCCAATTGAATGTCCATTTAGATTACGGATTGGTTTCACTGATATAAAAGGAAAAAAACAGTTATGCAGGGTCTTAGGAAACACAAACAGATCTCTTGACCTTTAGGTATAAAGTTCAAGCATTTATTTAAAAACAAGATATGGCTCTACTAAATAACCTCAAGGTAAGGTAGTTAAAACTCAAACTGAAAACTAATGTAATATAAAAAGATGTTTATTATAATGTTATTAATTAAAAACCAGAAGGGAGTAAGGCGAGATGATGGAAAAAGAATAAACTATGTGGCCCTGACTAGTGTGGCTCAGCTGGATGAGCATCATCCGGAAAAGCAAAAGGTCCCCAGTTTGATTGATTATCCATCAGGGCACATGCCTGGGTTCCAGGTCCAGTCCCGGTTGGGGCCCATGCCAGGCAACCTATCGATGTTTCTCTCCCTCTCCTCTAAATATAAATAAATAAAATCTTAAAAAAAACACCCCAAAACAATAAACTATGTGATGAGGACACAACAGGGGTTCATCTAAAGAAGTACTGTTATCAATAAAAATATCATAAAATGCCATGGACACAATGATTACAAACATGAAAATTGTGTATTTTTATGGTTATGGACTAAAAATATAGAAAGTGATAGGATTATAAAACCTTAAATTTTATAACATTTCAAATATTAAAAAAGAAAATCTAAACAATCCTAAGGTCCTGAGATCAATGATAGAATAAACAAATTGTGGTATATTCACACAATGGAACACTGCTCAACAGTAAAAATGAAAAGGGACAATGAGCAACTGAATAAAACCTAAATAAAAAATGAGAAAAAAGAGGCACAATGCCATACATACTGTGCAATCCCATATATAACAGGAAATACGTATGTACATGGGTACATTTATATTTCAACATTAGGTATAATTATATTACTGTTTAGGGATTATGTAATTAGATGGTAAACAGTATAAAGAAAGCAAATGTAAATATTTTAGTATTCAAGACAGTGGTTTATCAGAGGAAGGCTGCTGTAACTGAGAAGGACAATTCAGAATTAGGGCTTCTGGAATGCTGGCAACACTTTCTTGAGAGGTGAGGTTACATAACTTTTATAATTGTATAGTTGAAGTTTTATATTGTATTTTCAGTGTTTATTATACTCCACAATAAAAAAGGTTTTAAAAAATCTAGCTCTACTGTGCTAGAAATCCTCAGTACAAGCTATTTTTCCTTCTAGGGCAAAAAGAGGTAGCAAGGTTTTTTCAAATCTGTAATAATACAACAATGACAAATATATTACAAATTTAGGGGGTGGTATAGAAAGATAAAACACTCAATTAGCTCTTCAAAAAAAAAAAATCTTTCTTCCTATACACACTTGATAAACTAAATCTATTTAAAATTCAGTCAGCATTACTATTTCTCTAGGACCTGACAAAGTGACCCCTCAGGCCAATCAAAACCACAGTTTTTAAAGAGATATATATTTATTTTTAGAAAGAAGGAAAGGGAGGAAGAAAGAGAGGGAAAGAAACATATGCCCCTATCAGGGGACCTGGCCCACAACTCAGGCATGTGCCCTGACTGGGAAACAAACCAACCTTTTGGTTCACAGGCGAGAACTCAATCCACTAAACCACACCAGCCAGGGCTCAAAAACATATTTAAATTAAAAAAAAGTTTTTCTTAAAAAAAAAAAAAAATTCACACAAAAATACATTTAAATTAAAAAAAGAAACAACCTAACATAAAACCAAGTTACACAAAAGAAGCAGGACACAGGGTATCTATGTATCTATTTTTATTATCACACAGGTTTTGACAGTGGTGAGCTAATTCTAAGACCAACAGTTGTAAAGGTAACTTTCCAAGTCTATTATCTGCCTGCTCTAGGTAAATAAAAAAATCCCTCCCTTGACAGCCCAGCTGTCATGTGGTTTTTGGGAACCACTTCTGAAAGTTCGGCCTACATGTGATGCTCCCAATGTAATGATTTGTCTATCCTCTTTCTGCTCCAACTAGTAAAAATGAATTCTATCACCTTAAACTAAGAATTCTAATCAATACAATAACTGATATCAAAGAACGGGTACTGAAATAACAGAACCATTAAATCAAACTGTCACTTCATATACCTCGAAAAGCAGATCACACAGAATTAAGGGAGAATAGAAAAGATGATCTAAGAGGGATGTGATTGTGCATTATTTGTCGTGGCACCAATCCCAAAATTAGGATGGGAAAGGACAAATAATTGTTGAATACTAATAAATCTCAGGCACTATCATAAAATTTGCATTTCTAAACAAAACAAATCAAAAATCATTATTAATCTTATTACAGTACACACACACACACACACACACACACACTAAACACCTTGGGTTCTTAAGAGATTGTAAGATTAATCTAAACTCTAATCCTGCCTGACCGCAAAGCCAAAGCATGTTTTCTTCATTATCTCACAGCACCTCCCATTCAAATGGGAACAGCTTTAAGTCTTTTGATTTGTACCAAGGTACACAGGATTAGAAATCTACGAGACATTTCTCATCTGGAAAGTTACCTTTACAGATATTGGTCCCAGAATTAGCCTGCTGCTATCAAAAACCTGTATAATATGAAAATGGATATCCCTGTGCCCTGCTTCTTCAAAATAACTTGGTTATACATTAGGTTGGCTATTTTATTTAAATGTATTTTTGTATAAAAACTTTTTTTAAGAAAATCTTTATTTAAATGTGTTTTTGATTGGACTCAGAGAAAGAACCACTTTTGCCCTTGATAGAAACACAATAGTTTATAATTATCAACAGGGTAATGTACAGAATGCTCAATGATATGAATTTACTGAAGGGCAAGGAAGCATGACAGATGCCACTCAAAGGACTACGAAGGAGAGGGTTTGGTTAAAGGAAATATAGAAAATATTCTGTAAGAAAGTTATGATGACAGGGGTTAGAGGGAGCAATGAGCACAGATTAGGCAGGAGGATGGTGGCTGAAGAGTGGTCAAATAGATGCTGGGAGTCACAGGACGGCTGTACTGATGAAGAACACTAGAAAGCACAGGTGACTCTGGGACTGTGTACCTAAAGGCAATCGCTGGGAAAGAGGAGGCAAAAGGAATAAAGATTAAAGGAAGGACAAACAAGGAATAAACCTGCCTCTAAATTTTGTGTTCAACTTCAAAAATATTGGGAGTCATCAACAGAAAGAACCTCTGGTGTCTCTCTGGGCCTTGATTTGACTAGTCCCAGAAAACCTAGTCTGCACTTTGGCCACCCTGGGACAAATCCCCCGGTCTCTTCTTATTCGCTACCAGAGAAGTTTGGCAACAGTTCTCAGCTAGTGACCACATACATACTCCTCCTACCATGAATACGTCATTTCCCCATTTTCCCTCTTTATATTCCCAAGATATAAAGATAAAGCAGGTGACCCAAAGAAAGCACTCAACACTCTTTGTAAAAAATTAATTCTGCAAAGGTCGCACATGGTTCAAGTAAGATATGTTTTTAAAGAACACACCTTGATATGTCTTGCCATCTATTTCAACCTCATAGGATTCCATAACTTCTTGGATGGCCTCACCAACATCACATAGACGGACATCGATTCCAGCACACTAAGGATATAATAATGTATACTGTTATTCAAAGTGCAGAAGTTTACAGCAAGCTAACTTAATATTTTAAAATAAGGGACAGTCAGAAAAACAGATTTGTACATTATAACTCCCTCTATAAGCATCTTTAGTCAGTATAACTATCCACTTAAAACCCCAAGGGCAGTGGACTAGTTTTACATAACTGAAAGACTGTAAACAGCTTATAATGTGTTCACAATAGGCTGAATGAAATGGCATTCGTATTTCACATACCTTTATTCCAGTGTTAGTGGCATCTTTTACAGCTTTTAATAATGTATCATATTTGGGATTAAAAGTGACAGTGAAAGCACAGTCAATAATCCTACCTGAAAAAAAAATTCTTCTTTAAATTTATTGATCAATTTATCCACTTTACAGCAACTACTCTATTGATTATCCTTGCTAATTAACAAGAAAATAAAGTGATGGGCTTAAATGAAAGCAGCACTCCAAGTACCCAGACAGCATTCATAGCTAAAGGTGGAAAAAGTATAATAAATATAAAAGTTTTAGCCAGGGGTAGTATCCATTACTTCAAGACAGCACTAATTCAGTATTCATCAAGGCAGGTGTGCAAAAATACAAACAGAAACGAATCAAAGTGGGAAAAGCCTAGGGAACCTAGGAAACAGCGATGCAGGCAAAGAATATGTGTAGGTCACAGGATACTGACCATCAGTCCAGCTTCAGTTTAGTAAAAAGCTCAGGTAAGACTTAACCTAAGCTTTGCTTTCCCATCTGTTAAGTGGGATAAAAAGGTACTTACCTAACAGGGATTTGGGGGGTTGGGGGTTGGATTTAGAAAAGCTAACAAGTACATAAAGGTTGGTAAACTTAGAGGCTCTAAGTAAACATTTGTTATTAAATTAATAAATGATGTCTGAAATAATGACCTAAGAAAATAAAGGATTAAATTTTTCACGCCCTGATACAAAGAATAAACTTCAATTACCTGATGGTTTTCATTATACTCCATTTAATAGGAGGCTTTAAAGCAAACCTCAAAATTTGCCTCAGGACAGCTCTACTAAAAAGTGAGGCATTCAGAAGAAAATTTGGGAGTTCCATTGCTATAGCCCCACCCAACAGAGACAAGGCTAGTTTTTTAGAAAGAGAGTGGGGTGAAAATTATTTCCAAGAACTCACCACTTATATGTGTTCCAAAGTCTATCTTACAGATGTCATCATACTGTAATACTGTCGTGTCACCCGCATTGGGAGTATAATGGGCAGCACAGTTATTGAGAGAACACCCAGTAGGAAAGGCCAGGCCTGCATTTAATCCATTCTCTTTTATTAGCTTTCGTGAACAGTCTTCCAACTTTTCACTAAAAAAATAAGAACAGAATTTGTTTACTTTTACATTTTATATAATGTATAGCCTTATATATCTTACAGCTCATCATGTTCAGAAAGTTAGCCAAAACTCTTAAACTATTTTCTGGGAGTGATCTGAGGACTTTCTGAATGTGATTAACATTTCTCTGAAGCTATGAAAATAACTCGTCTCTAAAAGATAAAGCATTTAATTCCACTAGAAATCTAGAGAAGTGAAATGATATTGGCTTAGTTTTCTAGGAAGTGACATTCTTGACTTGGACTAATTTAAAATGCTGATTACATTTTACTTCCTTAATATTGCATATTTTGAAATCTGAATTAGAGAATTAGGTTACCTTTTACTGCTAATCATTTCTCAAGGGGAGAACTGGAGAAACACTTACTTTTACTGCTTTCTTCACTGCATTATAAATGTTTGTGTCCAAGAATTTTAATAGAATATGAACTACTAGATAGCAAATAACAGATTTGAGAATAGAGAGTAAGAATAATGTGTGCATTTGCACATTTGAGTGTACATGAGTACAAAATAGGATGAAGTACAAATGTCCTCTAATGGTTTCCCCATTACATAAGCATTACAAGTTAGAAGGTATTTCTAGACTCTTCCTTTAAAGTTTTAGTAAGGTAGTAATGAAAGCCAAACATTACAACGGTAAAGTCAGCTCTAAAAACAAATTTTTTTTTTCATGTTCTTAGAAAAACTTATTTCTTTTACCAGATTTCTATCATTGTCATCCCAGGCTTGATCCAGCTCATAACATATTTTCTAACTTGTCGATGTGCTTCTGCAGCTTCTCGAAAATCATTCCAAATCTCTTCACTAGCTTGATCTAATGCTTTCTTTTCTTCACTTGTAGTTCTCCAAGCAGCTGTTCGCCTTTGTAATATGCAGAGCACAGTATTAGTTATTTAAGAAACAGCATAAGCATAAAAGCTGAGAGATAAAAATATACTAATATACATTCTAGATAAAAATATTATACTTCGTTTCTTCCATTAAATGTTAGTGTAACTTCTAAATACAAGTAGTGAAACACTTGCAATCAATCCAAATCACCATATTTTCCTAGAATCTTAAAAAAAATTCTTCAAGTGAGTTCATTCATAGTCAGAGGGACTAATACCGTGCCACAGAAAATAACACAAAATGAGAACCAGGAAAGCCAGAAAAAAGTATTAGATACCAGGCATGTGGGAGAAAAAGTCATCCTTCCACTTGAGGGAATATACTCATATACTTTAAGAGACTTCAAAAGAGCACACCAAAAATTAGAATTTAACATAACCAATAGGGCAAGTAATAATATAAGGACTTGACCCAGAAATCTACATATACCTTCCTCAGTACATAAAATATTATGGCTTTTGCAGGAGTTTTCTAATTGTATATATAAGAGGTAATCTTCCTTGAAGGACATGGCTCACATTTGAAAACTATTAGGAGTAACAAAAAGATTTTTATTTTCAGTATCTGGAAATGGAGATCCACTAATTCCATTTAAGCAGTACATTTTGAAAACAACAGCTGTTTCCAAATAAAAATTTTTTAACAAAGTTGTTATAGCCCCGGCCAGTGGCTCAGTTGGTTGGAGCATCATCCCGTACACCAAAAGGTTGCGGGTTTGAGTCCCAGTCAGGGCACATACCTAGGTTGTGGGTTTGATCCCTGGTTAGGGAGAGTACAGAAGGCAACCAATCGATGTTTCTTTCTCACATTAGTGTTTCTCTCTCTCTCTAAAAAAAAAAAAATCAATACATATATCCCCAGGTGAGGATTAAAAAAAAGTTGTTATTTTCATACATTCTTAAGATATAAAGAATATATAGTTCACAACTCAGTGATCACTGAGGTATATTAATTATACTTAGTGTAAAAATGATGCCTTCAAGGAATTACTCCAATGGCTTCAAAACTAGTGCCTGGCAAACTATGGCCTGCAGGCAAATCCAGCCTGGCACCTGTTGGTAAATAAAATTCAATTGCAACACAGTTATGCCCATTCATTTATATACTATGTATAGTTTCTTTATTGCTACAGGAGCAGAAGTGAATGGCAGTCAAGGACTGAAATATTTACTATATAGCCCTTTATAGGAGTTTACCCAACTGATCCAAACTACAGAATTATATTTTTTAAGGTCCCAAAATGCTTTCTGAGTTCCTCTGTATCTTACTATCAAGCTCATTATGACTACTTCCTACTGCAGCAGCTACCTATGTGCCAACCTCTAGCACTTCTAATTTGCTACAAAGGCCCAAAGGAGCTGTCCTGTGTGAACTAAAGCATCAGAGAGGCTTCTCTGGCCTGTTTTCTGCTTGGGAATGTCTTCTGGATTTATCAACTGATGTTATCAGATGACTGAAATAGTACAGTACCATTAATTTAAGGTCAGTTTTAAATTCCATAAGTATTCAGGTGCCTATAAATTACTCTTATAGAAATAGCGAAAACTCAAGATGCAACTTCTAATCAAAGTAGTCACACATACGCTCTCAGACTAGAAGGTAATAGCATAAGGTCCTTAGAATGTATATTCTGAAGGTAGGCTCAACTTCTTCCAGCCACTTAGAGTCAATCACTCCATGGATTTTCAGACCTCTAGTTTTTAACTCCAGCCGTTTTTTCTTCCATGAACACAAAAATCTTTCCTGGGAACCTAGAACCCTACTTTGTGAGAATAAGAGTACTGGCTATATTCTCAGATCAGTTTTTAAACAAAATACATCACAACACTTCATCTTTTACATGTACGGTAATTCTGGCAAATACACTATAGCCATAGCTGGCAGTAAAGGCCAATGCAACCCTGCCTCAGAAGCCAAAGATTTTGTGAAATGTAAAAATATCAGCCAATATTTACTCTAGAATGGCAAGATGAAAGATGGTCCACAGGGAACTGACAGATGTCAATCCAAACCTCAGATTTTTCAAATCCACTTCTTTAAGTATAATTAATTTCAAATGCTGTTTGAAAATATTTTTAGAATCAGAACATGACACAGTAAAGATCCCTGCTACTGAAACCAGCAGATATGATATGAATATCTTATTTCTTAAGGTTTACTCTTAAAAGCAGTGGATCCTACAAAATATTATGCAATGTTCTGCATTGTTGGTAAAGAACTATCAATCAGAAATTGGATTAAAGACATTCTTCTGCTAAGTCTTGAGTTCAAACTGAAAGTCATTAGCAATATTTGAAAAACCTACTATAATTATAATACCAGAAGCCTATAATCAGAATTCTAGGCCCAATGAAAGACAATGAATAATATGGAGTCTCTCCATTTTCTTAATTTGATCTTTTGATGTTCACTCTATTTAACAAAAATATAGTATTTAATAAGATGAAAATATATTCTGAGCTTCTAACAATTATTCCAAAAGACAATCAATTCATCCAACTGAGAGGGGAAGGTTAGAAGTGCTTTTAAAATATGTCCAAAAAACAACTGTCAAAACAACTGCTTGGAAAAGACTCTTTATAGGAAGTGTATAGGAAGTATGTAAATTCTTCACACCTCTTGGTATTTTGGAGTCTTTTCAATATCCCATCCTTTTTACCAATGGATGTATTAAGAGCAGAAAAATATAAGTAAAACCAAATGATACAAACAAAGGTATCTGATTATTAATTTCAAACAGTCATAAACATTTCTAAACTCACTGTACAATTTAAAAGATAATTATATTTGTATGTACAATATTTTAAAGCACTATATGCCACATTTGTAAAAACTATTTTTAAATGCATGTCTTTAACCCCAAAATAATTAAGAATGCTTGTAGATATGACACCAATTTCTTACTCTGAAAACTGGAACTTACGAAAGGAATGACAGAATTAGAAATTCACTGTATTGTGATCCCCAATAAAATAACTGACAAAGCAAAGATCATCAATGAATATTAAAATAGTTAAGTGAAAGGCTGTTGAAGACAAGGATATTCTAATGGTAACCGAAGTACCCCACATATTGCATGGTAATTACAAAAAGAAAAAAAGTACTTAAAAAAAAAAAACAAACCAGAGCTGGTGGTCGTCACATTAACCTAGTGATCAAATACAGGTAAACTTAATAAACAATCTGAAATTATATCTGATGTAACAGATTATGATATAACATGAAGTACTTAATAACACTTATATCCTTGTTAAGTATGTTTAATCTAATTCTAATCTTAGCCTTTATAACTAATTCCAGTTTACAGAAAATACAGAAATAAAGAAAAAAGTTTAAGGACAAAACAATTGGAGAAATCCCAGAAGATGAGATTTTAAAAATTACCTGGTCTCTTCAAAAAATCAGTGCAATGGAAGAGAAGAAGGGGATTCTAACCACATGCAATGCATGAACCTTGACTGGATCCCGGTTTAGTGGGAAAAAATAACTCAAAAGATGTTCCAGGGACAACAGGAAAAAATTTGAAATATGTACTAGGCATTTACATGATATTGGGAAATTACTGTTAATATGCTTAGTTGTGATAATTTAGAGAAAGTCTAATTCTAGGGAGATACTTAAAGTTTGTAGAAATGAGGACTCAAAATAAGACTTATTTTTAAATGGCCCAGCCAAAAGGAAAAAATCAATAATAACAAAAAACTACATGCACACACAAAGATAAAGCATGTATGGCAAAATGTTAAGCACTGTTCAATCTGGGTAGTGAGCTAACTATCTTTCAACCTTTCCCTTTGGAATTCACTATAAAAGGTGAAAACAAGTAACGATATATATCCCAACTTTATTTATGATAGTAAACAACTTCTGTCCTAATAAGACTGGACAAATAAATTATGCAATGCACACAGATGTGCAAAATTATTCCACCAATAGAAATACTGTTGGCTTCTTTACTAACAGGAAAACTAATTTTAAAAGGGTGTGCTGTTGCAGTATAGCTCTACCTTGAAAAAGATTTCTAGGTATTTATAACAGACATTTATACAGAGACTCTTGAAAGGAAGAAATATTAACATGTTAACAGTGGTTTTAATTCATTGACAGAATTAAGAGGTTTTTATTTTCTTCTTTTTGCTAGTATCTGTATTTACTAACTACTCTACAGTGACTATGTATGCTTGTAAAATTAACATTTTGCCCCAAAAATTGTCTACCAAATTTATAAACAGATACTAAGAATTTCAAAGTAAGTTTTCATTCTACTTCTAGAGATGCAGAATAAAAGAAAAATCAGACCCAATTAACATACTACAATGTTCATCACAGAAATTACTGTAATGATAAAATATTGAAAGTATAAATATTCAAAAATAGGAAAATAACTAATAAAAGTATGCTCAACAACATAGCATTAGAGCCTTTAAAAATTGGTTTCAAAACCTTTTAATAACACAAGAAATGCACATACAGTGTTTTGTTTTATTTTTTTAAAGATTTTATTTGTTTTTTAGAGAGAGGGGAAGGGAGGGAGAGAAACATCAATGTGTGGTTGCAACTGGGGATCTGGCCCACAACCCAGGCACGTGCCCTGACTAGGAAGTGAACCAGAGACCTTTTGGCTCACAGGCTGGCACTCAACCCACTGAGCCACACCGGCCAGGGAAGAATGTTTTATTTTTTAAAACAGCAACAACCGTCATAGTTAAAACTGATTCAGACAGAGAATACAATGGGTGTTATGTGTGAGGACATTCATAAAAAATAGTTTTTTCATATTCACAAGGTAATTTCCTACAAATTAGAAATTACAAGAGGAAAAACAGTATTGTTACGCTAGAAAAACTGGATAATACCTTATCCAAGTGTTAAAAAATGACATCATGTGCCTCCAGACGTGACAACCCTAAAAAGGACACAATACCTATTTATCTCGTATTCCATCTGAAAATGTACAATCTATTCTCAAATACTTCAGAAAAAATAGTATGTATACAGATTTACCAATATAACATTTTCCACATTTGCCTTACATCTTCCAATACGAAAATGAAATGTTATTTGTGTATTATACATAATATGTATAATTGTCACATTCCACTTACAGAGGAAATGATAAAAGTAGCAAAATGTTAAAGAGAATCTTAATATACGCAACATGTTTGAGTATATTAAGTTACACATGTTGAGTTCTTTGTGATAATTCATGCAATTTTCAGTTTATTAAAAAGAAAAAACAATGAGGGCAAGATACAGAACTATATTTAATATTTTACCAAATCTAAAAGAATATTTATTTTGATCTACTTACAAATAGTGAAAACTGGTTGTATGAATGTCAAAAAATGCTGAGATTTATCACAAAGCAAACATAACAATATGTTCATTTCTTTTAATTTCTCTAGGACAGCATCCTGCATTGCTTTCAATATTTAAGAAAACATCCTGTCTGGGTAGCTCAGTTAGTTAGAGCATCGTCTCAATACTCCAAGGTTGCAGGTTCAATCCCAATCAAGGCACATACAATCAACCAATGAATGCATAAAGAAGTGGAACAATAAATCAATGCCTCTCCCCCACTCTCCCTCAAAAGCAATAAATAAAAATTTAAAAAATAATTTAAGTATTAATCCAATAGATACTATAACATATAAATATATCTTCCTTTATTGTTTCAAAACCAGAAATTACTCTACCTATACAATGTTCAATTTGCAACAGAAAATAATGAGGAAAAGACGGTTCTTAAGATTGAAAAAAAAAATCCGTTTTTCTTGTATTAAACATTACTTCAAATGTTTCATCATTCCACCAATTCAGAACAGTGTTAAAAATATTAACAATCTGTTAAAACTATAGGAAATCAACAGCTTTCCTCCACTTTAGCAAAAACATTAGAAATAAAAATTTGTTGTTCACATCAGTAACAATATCAGAAAACACTTTAGAATAAATTTAACGTGCTTGTTTCAGCAGCACATAGTCTAAAATTGGAATGATACAGAAAAGATTAGCATGGCCCCTGTGCAAGGATGACAATCCAACTCATGTAGAATTTCATAGTTAAAAATATTAAAATAAAATGTATTTAACAGGAAAGGGACAGGACCTACCTTAAAAAAAAAAAATCAGAATAAGTGGGAATATGTACCACAACACTAAGTAAGACAATGTAACTTAACTATCACTTTTCTGAAACAATTACATCAATTTAATACAATTCTGATGAGAATTCTAACAAGGGCATTTCTCTGTGGGTATGTGTGTTAAGACTACATGAATGAAAATAATAGCTAAGGAAAGTACAAAAAAAAACCAACCGTGTTTGGGAGTGTGTGGCAGAGGAGAAAGACTAAAGACTGCCTTATCAAATTATCAGAATGGTATAAAGTTTCTGATACCAAATCAAAATAGTATTGGCATAGGAATAGACAAATAGATCAAAGGAACAGAATAAACAACACAGAAACTGGTTCTGTTATACGATATGAGAATATATAGTCAACCTCTGAACAACACGGGGGTTTGGGGACCGGCCACCAAGCACTCAAAGATACATGTAAAACTTAAGTCCGCCTTCCTCATATGCAGATTCCCAACTGCAATCAGGAACATGTAGTTCCACTGTATGAGAAAATAGTATGTGGCAAGGTAGTTGTTCAATCGGATAGGATGCATTAATAAACAATTGTACCACAACTAGCTATCCATTTGGAAATAAAATCAGTGCTCCCAACCTTACATTAAAAATTCCAGATCAATTAAAAATGTAATGATCCATCCAAAAATGTACACAGTCCTACACAGCCCTGACCAGTGTGGCTCAGTGGGTTGGGCATCATCCCACAAAGCAAAAGGTCATCAGTTCATTCCCGGTCAGGGCACATGCCTGGGTTGTGGGCCAGGTCACTGATTTGGGAAGAGGTGGGGGGGGGGCATGAAAGAGGCAACTGATCAATGTATCTCTCACACATAGATGTTTCTCTCCCTCTCTTTTTCCCTCCCTCCCCCTCTATCCAAAAATAATTAAGTAAAATTCTTAAGAAGTGTAATGAAACACAAAATAAAGAGTTTGAGAAAATCTAAGACTACTAGGAACTAAGACTACTATGGTAGAATAAAGAAATATATTCATACCACAGGATATTATGAAGCCATTCAGAAAAAATTACAGAGCTATTCTGACTTAGAGAAACTTTCAATAGGTAGTACTGAGTGAGGAAAGCAAGGTGGAGGAAAGTATGCCTGATTCCATTTTTATAAAACAAACAATGACCAAAACATTCTCCTTACACAAACAGACATAGTTTACATATATATGAGCATAGAAAAATATGGAAAGCTACCTGCTAGGTGCTTACATGAGTCTGGAAGGAAGTAAAGGAAGAGGGAACAAGCAAAAAAAAAAAAAAAAAAAAAAAAAAAAAAAAATTAAAAAATTGTATTTAAAAATAAATGTGATCATATCATATGTACTATGAAAAGTTGTTTAACTACTATAAAATTACGTGTCTGTGACATTTTAAAAATAGATGGTTCAAGATAGGGATACTGACTGATGACTTCAATTGAAAGAAAAAAATGCCCATGACAAAAAATTCCACAACTTACAGACTGATTCCCTAAGAGTACTGGGAATGAGGAAGGCAGCAGAAATATAACATCATGTTCTTTTCTAAGTTTAAGGAAAAACAATGCCTTTACAGGTAAATGAAACAATGCTACAGTAGAGGCTTTCTTAAATTGCAACCATTCAACAAGCCAATGCTCTTGATTCCCTCTGTAAAACATACTGACCAATGCCCACCGTATTGTGAATATTAGTGGATGACAGGTTCCTTTTCTGAATAATGGCAGCTAACACTTACTTAATGATAACTATGTGCCACATTTCTAAGTGCCTTAATATATTATTCCTCAATAACCCTATAAAGTGCCTTTTTTAATGGACAAGGAAGCAAAACAAGAGACATGATAAATCCCTTGCCCAAGTCACAAAGTGTTAGAGATGGGATTCAAACGCAGGTAATTTAGGCCCAGGTTCCATGCTTTTAACCAGTCCGCATAATGCTACTATGAGTGTCTGCTGACCAGAACACTTCCCGAGAAATCAGGTGATTTGTTCCCAAACTTGTATTTACTATAATAATATCATTTAATGATATATTACATAAAAATAATCATTTCTAAGAAAACTAAATTGACTATTGAGAAAAATCTCAATAAAGACAAGTCATCAAAAAATACTTCTGTCAAATTAAGTGAAGAATTATAAATGGTTCAGAGAAAAAACTGTGAAGATATATGGTAGGCATTAGTCCTTAGATTACTTAGTTGTTCTTCACAGAAACTCAAAATGGAACACGCTCAAAAACAAGGCATTATATATAGTTTATGAGGAAAAAAATGAAGTTCAATCCAAATTCATGTTCAAAAATGATGAAAAACAAAATTTTAAGTTAACTTTTATCAATAAAGGTTTTTACTTTTCGTGATCCCCATTTTAACATACTTTTTTGATTAACCAAACTATTGGTCCCAATCATTTTGGATAAGAGGGCTTCTACTGTTTTTTCTCTGCAGCAAATTCACAAACTTTTTAAGGCAGTGGAGCAAGTTCGGAGAAAAATCAAGTCTACTTTGTTGCTAGGCTACAACTTTCAAAAGTCAAATGGGAAGTTATTTTATGATCCTTACCCATCTTGCGTGGGTGGGTACTCGCATTCTTGTCCTTTGGGAAATACACCATTAGGATACAAGTCACATATTGGAACTGAGGGAGGATCTGTTTGAACTTTTGCTGCAAGATACAAATAAAGCATTAATTTCTATAGTTAAAAATAAGATTAAACAATCATTACAGTTTTTCTCAGTTCCCAATGGCTGTCCTGATTTTAACAAATCTCTTGCTGTCACCTTATAGTTAAAAACCCCAAGCTGAGTCAAAAACCTCCTTTCTGAGTTACTACTGCTTGGGAATAAAAGTATTCAATTCCACTCTGAGCAGTGTGGCTCAGCTGGTTAGGCATCATCCCACAAAGTGAAACGTCGCTGGTTCGATTCCCCATCAGAGCATATGTCTGGGTTGCAGGTTCGATACCAGGACACTGCGTGTGCAAAGAGGCAGCTGGTTGATGTTCCTCTCACACTGGTGTTTCTCTCCCTCTCTTTCTCCCTTCCCTCCCCTCTAAAAATAAATAAATAAAATCTTTAAAAAAAAATTTAATTCCTCAGGACTCTATTATGTATTTAAACAGTATATACATTGGTAGAAAGCACACTTTTAATGTTTTTGTCTTCATTTAATATATTGGAAATGGAATAGCATATAGAGGCTGACTTTCATAAATAAAAATCAAAGACACAACAAGAAAATAAGAAATCTTACAGCAATGAAGTAAAAATATAAAGCTATTATGTATTAATAAAACAAGTTAAAAAGTACAGTAAGTATAAAAGTTAAGAGTATACATACCCAGTGCTAAAAGACTTTTAGGTAGCAATACACAAATTCTCAGATACTTGAAAAGTTAACAATACTTGGCATACATTTTAAGGACATCACTTCCCAAACTATACTTTAAAACACCAGTGTTTCAAGATGCTTTTAAAAGGCATGTGGAAATCTGTCTTCCAAATTTTTTCCCAAACATGTAAGAACTAGTTGTATAGTTCTTATTGTATAAAGAACTGCCTTTTAGTAACAAATGCTGTATCCAAGTAATGCCAGGAAGTTGCATGGGTTATTTTGTGCCTTTCAATTTACACCTGCAGCATTTACCAACTAAGTTGAAGTATACGGTTTTATCTGATTATTGCTGATTTTATGTTATCGATTTTTTATCTTTAACAGATATTTTGCTCATTTTTATAAGAAAAAAAAAGGACACATATAAATAAAAATGTGTTTATTGAGCCAAATCATTTATATATAAAACCATTTCTTTTGGTTTCTTACTTTAACCCAAATGCTCAAAATTGTGAGCACCAACTGGTTTAAAAATGTTTTATGGGCAAGTAAACTTGAAAAACATTGTTTTAGGTTCTTCCTAAGGGAGAACATTAGAATTTAAAATTTAAAAAAAAATCTTATTTGGAGGTCGTCTATTTTAGCTTCACACTCAAATATAAGAATTCCACTTTAAACCCCTGACATTTGGCACTAAACTCCTGACAATGGAGGCAGTCACTATCTCCCAAGCTAATCCATTCACTTAGGGACAGCTGTAACTTTAAGAAAGCTCTTTCGACATTAATCTGTTTCCCTGCTGATTTTATCTGTTAATTCTAGATTTATTCTTTGTAGTTAAGAATATTTTACTTTTCATTTCTACGAAATCCTTCCTTTCTGTGAGAAATCACTTTAAGGGATGTGGTTCTTAACACTTTTACCCATATTTACAATCTTGAATTTGTCAATGTTCCTTTCAAGTTGGTACTAGAATTGACTTATATTAACAGTCCAAACAAGGTATAGTTAGTTTAAGGTTATAACTGCTGATTCTAAAAACCCTATTAACTATTTTAACTATTAAAAAGTTAAGGCATTTGCTTTTTTGTTACCAATGTACTAGAACTCAAATTCTTAGGATCCTATCACCCTATATTAACTTTATATATGTCTATTAAATTTCAGCCTGTTAATGTTAGCCCATTGATCTTTTGAAACATTAATTTTTGTGAACCAAAGCATTATCTCATCACCCTCAGCTTTGTCTCATCTACAAATGTGATAAAGATGCCTTTTATATCATCCACAAATTAAAGGAATCAAAAAAATGATGAGAAAAAAATAATCCGTAATCAACACTATCAGAGTTGAAGTCTAATCTTTACCACTGATTAGCTGTGACTTGGACAAACGGCTAATGTGTGAAGCCTCAGTTTCCTCATCAACAAAATGAAGAACCAGAAGAAATTTTGGATGACACTTGAAAATTACAATGTACTATATTCAATTATCTACAACTATGAACAATTACAATAATCTGTACTGCAGTTATCATTAACTATTATTTATAATTCTCTCACTTTATAGACAAGGAAAACAAGGACAGTTAACTACCCATGTACATTATTTGGCTTATTCCAGAAGTGATTTATGATAGCATATAAGTATACCTAAAATACACAAAGAGGTATTCAAAATAAATTAGAGAGCAAAAATCAAAACATGGAAAGAACACAGAAGCTGCAGTAAAGCCAACACAAAACCTAGGATCTGGCTCTAAGCCTTCTAGGAACTAAAACAAACGAAAAACCCCTCTAGATTATTTGCATAGTTCATGATTTTTCTGCGATAAAACACAATTAACTACTCCAGAAAAGCACAGTTATTTTTGATATTAAGACCAGAAAAAAAGAATGTCTTTTGAAAGTGCTCATAAAGAAATATAATGAACAGTAAGTTCAACAGCATCCTCAGAGGAGACACAATAAAGGCTGGTGACATCATGCTAGAGCACCTGTCAGTGGAAGAATTCTACCAAAAGCAAATACAAAGCAGCCCCTTAACACTCCTACCTGCTTATCTACCATCATTAGGGAACAATTTTAGAGTATTTAGAGAAACAGATTCTTTCTCAAGCCATTCTCAGGTAATACCATGTCTTGCAGGCATATTTTTAACAATTTTTGAATGGAAGAAATGACTTCATAATTTTTAGAAGATTCCTGGAATGCAAGTAACCTATGTTCATTAACTTCAGACTATGCTAGGGACAGAATGACATCCTTTGAGCAGAAGAATCCAATGCAGATAGATCCCTAAAAAGAAAAGAAGGCTGTCCCTTCTGGAGGCAGTCACTTTCTCCCAAGCTAATCCATTCACTTAGGGACAGCTGTAACTTTAAGAAAGCTCTTTCTACATTAATCTGTTTCCCTGCTGATTTTATGTTAGTTCTAGATTTATTCTTTGGAAAACATCCCTACCTGGAGACATATTAGGGAAATGGATGGCATAACCAGTATCTTTCTTAAACAATAATTTTGTTTCTCTCAACACAGAAATAAAAAGGGAAGTCACGCATCCAATATTCTGATTCATAAAATTTTAGCCTGAAAGATTTTAAAGCTATAATCAGAACTCAGGGGCCCTCAATAGTGCAAGGGACTGCCAAGATTAAAACTGTTCTGATTTTCAACCTAACCTTTATTCCTCAGTACTATGAAGTCTTCCCCTTTAGTCTCCCTAATAGTTTTAAGTTCCTGAAGATGTTTGGTTGTGCCATTTATAAAAACAGAACACAAGTAAGATCATATTTTAAGTGAATCTGAAACAATGCAATATAAACATTTTAAATAAAATCTCATCATATGCACTAATTTTAAATAATGAGCTTCCTCTGTAAACACTCATGAAGAATTCCGTAACTTCAAAGCTGGCAGGTGGACTGCAAACTTTGCTTACCCTATTACCACACAGTGCTTTAGTCATCACCAACAGACTTATTATTTGAATTATTCAGGATTTAAATTATAAAGTTTTTAGGAACTCATTCCAAACTTGCAAAAAATGCAACTAACTTATTAATATCCCTTAGCTGAGTATCAGCTAAAAAAATTGCCACCAAGATTTTTAAACCAAAGTACTTGCAAAGTAGTTACGAGTTTCACTAAATCCTACCTCTAATAAGCCTAAAAGTGTGTCCCTGACCTATATAAGAATCATAAGCAACTTCAAACCTTCTTTCAAACCTACGGGTTAATAACCACTTCTCATTTGTCAAGTAAGATTAATTTAAGACACTAACGTCCTTTCTTCTTCTTCTTCTTTTTCTTCTTCTTTCCAGTTGCTCCATCTCCATCACCATCTCCATCTAAAAAAAGACAATTTCAAATATATATTTATTAAAGCCTCATAAGCAGAAGGATGAAACAAGCACAAGTGCACAGGCGTATACACACACACTGTATCTTGAATAGCACATGACAAAGTTGACCTAATACTCATAGTGTTTTTCACATCTCTGGCTTTAAGTATCAGAATTTTACTTGCGTAATCAAAAGCACTACTCCACTTTAGTTGGACTTACTCTAATAAAAGAAATGCTGAATAAGATATTTTTAGGAATAAAATATGTGCTGACTGGCGTGGCTCAGTGGGTTGGGTGCTGTCCCCATGACCAAAAGGTCATGGGTTCGATTCCCTGTCAGAGCACATGCCTGAGTTGCTGGCCAGGGGGACAGGGGCATGTGAGAGGCAACTAATCCATGTTTCTTTTTGTACATCGATGTTTCTCTCCCTTTCTTTCTCTGTCCCTCCCTCCTCTCTAAAAATAAATAAATGAAATCTTTAAAAAAAAGAATAAAAAATGTATCAAATAACATTCTTTTTTTTACTAGGAAAAATAACTAGTGTTATTTTAACACCAATAACCGTGTGACTTCAACTAAAATAATACTAGTTACACAATTTACATATGCTTTGCAGGTAAACACTTGTACTTCATGACCTCATGTGATCCTCAAGGCAACCGTTTAAGGGACAAACCTAAGATAATCCCAACTGGTAAATGGCAAAATTAGACCAAGAATGAATATATCACATGATTCCTAAACCAGCGTGGATATTTGGGGTCTCACATCTTAAAGTATCTTTTCCTGCCCAGTTGTTATAAACAACTCTTTCTGGGTCAAATTGTATGCAAAAATAGAAGAGCATATTTTACTTTTCCTAGTTTCAGAGTTCTCAGATTCTCTGATACCCAAAAATGAAGCTTAAGGACTATTCTGAAAAATGGCTGGCAGAAGAGTACCCAAAACAGCGAAGATCTGCTTCTCAGTTTTTTGAATAATCTTTCATGAAGCCCATACCCATACCCTTGACCTCTCAGAAATGATAACGAATTATTATTATTATTATTATTTTAGAGAGAGGGAAAGTGAGGGAGAGAGGGAGAAACATCGATCGGCTGCCTCTTGTATGTGCCCCAATATGGGGGCCAAACCCACAACCCAGGCACGTACCCAGACTGGAAATCAAACCAGCAAACTTTCAGTCTGTGGGACAGACACCCAACCAACCGAGTTACCCTCGCTGGGGCAATATAGGATATTACGATGACGAAGATTAAATAGCAACTTAAAACATTTTAAATGAAGATCTCAAACATAGGCCTAACTGTCTCAATTTCTAAAAATGCTACTTTCAACAATGATTTCTCAAGTATGCTACTTTACCCACAAACGTCACTGCTATGAAATGGATGAAGAGTACGCTGTCTCAATTAGAATAGTTTAAAATAAAATGCTGCCCATATAGTATTCTTTAAATGTTTCACCTAGTGCAAGTGAAATCCATTCCCATAAAATGACAAACGACTGCTTACACTTTCTGCTCAAAGAGCTTCATTTTTATTCCTCAAATGATAGGCAGAAGCCATAAGAGAAATTCCTCGACATGCTACCTACTGTATTCCTCTATTATAATTATCACAAAAATTTGTAATCATTGGTTTACACTGACCTCTACTCATCTGTAAGTTCCTCAAGGATTAGAGGAACCATTTCTTAAATTAAGCACAGTGCCAAGCATGTGGTAAATATTTAGTCTATTCAATAAATAAATGTTCTTTTAGTTTATTTTATCTTGCTTCAATTTATTTTTACCTGAAGGGGAAACAGGAAATTGCAGTTTAGCAAAGAGGGAGGTAGCACAATCTAGGGCGGGGTGTCCAGCCCGCGGCCCACAGGCTGCAGAGGATAGCCCAGGATGGCTATGAATGAGGCCCAACAAAGATCATAAATTTACTTAAAGTATTACTTAGTTTTATACTAAGTTGTATTACTCAGATATGTACATTTTCTGTATTAGTGATCACAAACTTGGGACCCGCTCAACGATTTTAAAAGATTATTGAAAGGGCCACTGCATAATTAGGGTTATTATGTGAGGACTTTTTTGCTTATTTGTGGTGGCGGATATCACAAAAATTATGCACAGACTTTTTTTTTTTTTACTCATCAGTTTTTGTTAGTGTTTGTGTATTTAATGTGTGGCCCAAGACAAATCTTCCAGTGTGGCCCAGAGACACCAAAAGTTGGATAGCCCTGATCTAGGACTTTAAGTGGGTTGAGTGATAGGAAATTGCCAATATTTGACTTATAAAATTGCAATTTCTTTTGTTTGAGCCTAGAGAACAGTAAGAACACAGTGGAAACATATATTGCTGACTTATTGGTTTCTGGATTCAAAAGCCTAAGAAAGATAATAACGAAAAAAATTTTGGAAAACACAACCTTCACTTTACTCATGTGTTGTATGATCTAATTCATGTATTCTGTACTACAATTTCAATTGTAACCTTCTTCATTTATCCAATAAATGTTTGCTCAGTTATTAAATGCCAGGCAATAAAGACAGAATAGTACACAAGATAGTGTTTGCTCTGGAAGAACATTCAATCTCTAGCATACTGCTACATACACAGACTCAACCTAAATTGCTTCAAGATGTATGCAAGGGACCATTTATTGAACCCTCATGCCAGGATCTATTAAACTATTATAATTCCACCCATCATATCATGCCACAATTTAGGTTTTTACATATCTTAATAGGCAGAGACTGCTCATATTTGTGTCCAAATCAGTAACATTTGTTGAATGACAACTGGACATTCATATGCAAAAAAGGTACCTTAATCCTTACCCTGCTCTATATACAAAAATTAATTCTAACTGGAACAGAGACTTAAACATAAAAGTGAAAAATGCATAAAACTCCTTGAAAAGAATTTAAAAGACAATGCTCATGACAGCAATTATTTAACATTTTGGATAGAACACAAAAAGCATGACCCATAAAGGAAAAAAAACCAGATAAATTAGATCTCATCAAACTTAAAATCTCTTCTGTTGCAAACAATACCAGTATGGTATTACAAAGAAAATATCTGTAAAACATATATATCTGATAAAGAACTTACATTATTACAACTCAGTAAAATAGTCAATAATCCAACAGAAAAATAGACAAAAAATATTAACAAATATTTCACTAAAAATACAAGAAAGGCAAATAAAAATATGAAAAAATGTTCAACATCATCGGTCATTAGGGAAATGCAAATTAAAACAATGACCTATCACCACATACCTATTAGAAAGGCTAAAATTTTAAAATTAACAATACCAAGTGCTTATAAAGATAGAAACTGGCACTCTCTACAACTGCTGACAGGAATGCAAAATAGTAGACAATTTGGAAAAGTCAGTTCTGATGGGATTAAACATACACTTCACATATTAATTACAACCCTATCCCTAAGTATTTACTCAGGAGCATTGAAAACATGTCTACACAAAGACCTGTATGCAAATGTTCAGTAATTTTATTTGTAACAAAAACTGGAAATATCCATCAACTAGTAAATGGATAAACAAATTTGGAATACTACTCAGCAAAAAGTAATGAACTACTGATACATATACAACTACTGGATGACTCCCAAAAGTATTACACTGAGTGAAACAAGCCAACCACCACAACAGCAGTATACTTTAATAATTCCATTTATATGATATTGCAGAAAAAACCTGAAGGAACAGATAATTTATCAGTGGTTGCCAGGGGACAGGGTGTGAAGGAAGAAAACTGATTACAAAGGAGCACAAGGGAACGTTTGGTGGGGATGTAAATGTCAAATGGAAGTGGTCTCTATCTTGGTTGTGGTAGTGGTCACACAAATGCATACATTTGTCAAAATTCAACATGCACTTAAAAAAGGGTGGCTATAGAGAATGTACATCAACAGTAAACCCTAATAAAAACTACAGACTTTGCGTGGTAATGATGTGTGTTAAGTTTATCAATTGTAATAAACATACCACTCTCATGCGAGATGTTGATAATGGGAGAGGCTACGCATGCTTGGTGGTAGGGGATATATGAAAAACCTGTCTGTACCTTCTGCTCAATTTTGCTGTGAGCCTAAAACTACTCTAAAACATAAAGTCTTTTTTTTTTTAACAGTGAACATTATCCTAGGCAAATTATACCTTAATAAAATGGAGTTAAAATTTTTGAATGAATTACCTCTAGGCACATTGCCAAATGTCCATAGGATCAACTTTTCACATCTATATCCCCAAGTTTCAAATTAAACCCAACTAAAATTGAACTCAAAACCTTCTCATCTTGCCTGAAAACCCCCTCCCCCAATCTTTTAACCAGCTCTCCCTTCTTTCTTCACCATTTCAGTCAATAGCACCCACATCCCATCACTCAAGTTTACCCCCTGCAGCTAACTAATGCATCTCCTTCCCAGATTGAAAGTCTCAAGTTCTCTGAATTCTGCTTCCACAACCACTGTGCCACTGGACCCTTCTGTTCCATTCTCACTTTTGCCCACCAACTTAAACCATCATACGGCATGCCCAGGCTATTGTTAAGTAGTCTCCAAAATGATCTCCCTGCCTTTCCTGTATGTTCTCTTTTCTAACAACTGTGTGTATATAGAAAGACTAAATTATTTTTTTCGTAACATTCTTCCTCAATGAGTCTCATATGGCTAGTTTGCATTGTTCACCACACTTTGAAAACTTCCTCATTTCTCAGCATTGTTCCACCCCCAAACAGTTTCTTCTGTTTGGTTTTAATCAAGTCCCATTCCTTCCACTGAGCCTTCCTTTAGCATTCAGCCCACAATTCCATCTCCAAATTTCAACAAACTTTATTGTAGCTTATCTTTCCACCTATAGGTTTTGTCTCTCCACTACACCATCGGTTTTCCTCAGAACCAAGAGTCTGAAATGCAGCTTTTCATCCCCTCAAAGACCTCTCACACCAGATTAGTACTGTTGATTGATCCTGATTATTGAAATGAATTAGGAAAAGAATGGAGAAAATTGCTAATATTCCTGAAATCTTCTTTAAAACATTTAAGATTTCCAATCTGACAAGAAAGTTTTTCCTTTGATGTCAAGAGTCATACAACTTTGTAGAGGTGCAACAGAACAAGGCCCAGTCAAGATCAGCATTGTGACAGTCTACACATAGGTCTATAGTAACCTATTACTTTGAATTCATGACACCCTTTCTTGTTAAGAGCTCAAAATATGTTCATAATCTGAAGCATAACCAAAGGCAGAATGAACAAGAAGTCTGCTTAAGGAAGTTGAAAAGCTAACCATTCCCTTGAATCTTAGTACTTTTTTTTTTAAACCAAATTCTTGACAATAGACTATACCTTTCTAAAGGAAAAACAACTACTCTGCATTACCCTAACACAATAATTAAAATACAGCATGTATTTGTTGTTAAGGGTTGAAAGGCAAAAGTCCAAGATGGCAGTGCTTGAGGCAGAGCAGTAACTGGTCAAAGCAGAGAATGGAAAGCCCCATCTACCCTTCTGCCAAAAGATGCTGTAGAATAGTTCTCTTTAATTAATTACTTCCTCTACTGTCTTACTGATAGCATCAATCCCTAGGATTCTAAGAGCTGCCATTTCACAGAAATCTAACAGCACCAAAATACCACAAAGAGCTAGGATCGGGGAATTTATAACAGAGTTCAGATGCACTCCAATGTGCTCCTTCGACGGGAAAAAAATGGGTGTAGCTTTGGTACAGAGAGTAAAAGGAACAGACTTGGAATCAAGAGCTAGATTTGAAACTCTGGTTGTATTCTACACATACTAGCTATGACACATTGGGAATATCACGTAACTATCATTTCCTGAAAAGAGCATCTACTTTATTTGGTTTTGCCAAAGGTAAAATGAGAATGCATGTGAAAGTATCCTAAGGTAGTGCCTAGTAGATATTAGTTGTTCAATAAATACTAGTTAAATAAACAAGCCCATCAATTTTATCTTATTAACACTCGCCTACTACTTGGTCTTTTACCAAGTACATTTTTTCAAAGTTGAGAACAGTGTTATTTGAGCATTATTCAACATATCCAATTTTTTAAAGAGTTGCTAATAAATTTTTTCCTTTTTATCTGTGACTCTGAGGTTTTACTGTCAATTATGAAACAAGTCAGAAAATAATAGGCCATGCAGACAAGTAGATTTTGTTTAAAGAGCATCTCATTTTCTTGCTTTTCTAACAACAAACATCAAATTACCCATTTACCTTCATCGTCATCATCTCTTTCTTTCTCTTCCAGTGCTTGTCTTTCCAATTGTCTTCCTACCTCATCAACTGAAGCTCCTGGTTCTTTATCAGGTTCTTGTTGCCCTGATGATCAAATATTATAACATAAATCAAATCTAATAAAGATACTTTTCCCTTTAGCATAAGTTGTAAGGATACTGAAGTGCACACAAGTCCTTTCCTGATAAGTGTTTAGAAAACAAAAACAAAAACAAAAACATTTTACCTTGACCCACATGGCTCAGTTGGTTGAGCATCACTCCGCAAAGCAAAAGCTCACCAGTTCAATTCCTGGTCAGGGCATACGCCTGGGTTGCAGGTCAGTCCCTGGTTGGGACATATGCAAGAAGCAACTGATCCATGTTTCTCTTACAAGTTGATGTTTTTCTCTCCCTCTCTTTCTCCCTCCCTTCCCCTCTCTCTAAAAATAAATAAAATTTTTTAAAAACCCAGAACCATTATTATGAACATAATAAAATTTATTTAATGACAGAAAAGTCTACCAAATCTAAGTAGTATTTTCCATTCAACAAAATGTCTGTTACATATTCTCTGTGATGGCTGCTAAAGTTCAAACAGAAGTGCAAGTTGGTCCCTATCCTTAAGCAGCTGAACTTTTTAAAGTATTCAACAATGAGAGTACAACAAACACTTTATTAACCAAACAAGTACTTAAGACAGGCAATAAATGCTGAAGGCCTTAGTTAAGAAAAGGATTTCTGTGGGACACGGCACTGGTCGGTAACTTCACGGATTCATGAAGAAAGAAGCTGTCAGGCTGGGGCTAGGTAAAATCAAAATAGAAAATGATATTCCAATACTAAAAAAATTCTTGAACAGCTAAGCATAAGCTCTAGAAGTGACTAACAATCTAGCTAGAGGAGCAATGGGTGTGTGTAGACAGAGACAGTGTTACCAGGTAGTGCATAATGAAGTAATACTTTTTTTTTGTAGAAGATTCATAGTGAGAGTTTCAGTTGTTAAAAACATATTAGGGTCAGTCTGCTGAACACCTTAAAGGACAAACTGAAGAATCTGGACTGCATCTGAAAGCCAAGAAGAACCCACTGGCCTATGTCCTGGGATTAAATTTTATTCTGGAAGTGCCCCAGCACCTACAACTCCCCCTCTTCAACTCCCATCTAATCCAAACTTCAGAAAAATATAAATTAACCCTCTCCAACCTTTCTCACCTCCACCAATCATCCCTTCTGGCTTCCCCATTTTTCTCTCATTCTTTCTGTGGCTCACTTTAAGAGGTAAAAATAATTTTTCCTAAAATGAAGGATCCCATGCAACAAAAACGCTCAATTTTCAAAACTGAATATTTACGCTTCTAGCTCACAATATAATCCAAGTGTAAAGTTTTAGCTGCTTTCCTTGCCTTACTAGCAGATTTGGAAAAGTGCCACTTCGAGCCACACAGTATCTGGACTGCCCGCAATGGCATCATAATTCAGGCCTAAAAACCCTAAAGAATGACGATGCTGTGTGATTACACAGGTGAGAATTTGCACCACCAGCCCAGCACTCTGCAATTACAACTCAGTGACAGGAGCGCGTGGGCATACACCCCTCCCCCCCAAAAAGTGCAGCCCGCCACAAAAATCCCTCGGTAAACTGGGGTGGTGGGGTAACGTGCGGTCTAGGCACTAGGACTTGGTCACTTCTCCCCCACCCTCGACGAAACGTCAGTCCCAGGATGCTCCGGAGAAGAGGCGAGTGTACGGGTCACAGCCAGATTTTTGAAGAGGCCAAACCACGAGGAAGATAGGGCTGGGATCCGTGCACGGCTTCAAGTCCACTGCACGGCTTCAAGTCCACTGCACGGTCTACGTGGGAGCTGAGCTCTTGGCAATACAGGGGCTCTGGCCTACCGACCCCAGAGCCACCTCGCGAGAGGCTGCGGTGCCCTTTACTTCCCCCACCCCCGCTTCCACCAGCTCTCTATCCCACAGGGGGAGAAACTGCCTCTCCCCGGAACTGAGAATCGGTAGCCTGGCCTTCCCACACGCTCAGTCCTGGCAATCAGTGAAGTCCGGGACTCCGGGTCGTCGGTCTGTCACCCACGCCGGGGCCTGAGCCGACTCGCTTGGCCACCCTTGGAAAACCATGTAACTCCCTTTACCCGTGGCAGCCCCTTTACTCTTCTTCTTCTTTCGTCTTTTTTTCTTGGCCGCCTCCTCAGCCGTAGAGGCAGCTCCCTCTTCTCTGTCTTCTGCATCCAAGTCGCCATTCAGGTGGCTCCCGGAGGACGCTGCCTCCTCCACGCCCGCCATGTTGCCCGAGAGAGCGCGAGGGAGTGAGAGCGAGCAGCAGGAGCCCGCTCCGTCTTCACCCACCTACACCAGCCACACCGGAAGTCGCTCTCGATGGTGGGACGCAGGGAATGCTGGGACGGCGGAGGACTCGATTGCGGGGACCGCTTGGGGCTGGGTGGCTGGCTAGTCACTGGGGCGGAGGCGGCCCTGGCTGCTAGACTGGACACCAGGCTCCTCCCGCGTGCCAGGTATTCCAGACACAAATCTGTCCTCGTAGGGTTGGTTGAATGCCTACGCCTGTGGACAGGCGCGGTCCGCGAGAGGGGAGTATCTATTGGAACCAAAAAGTTTTATATTCACGGTTTTATAAAGGGTCCCGGAAGCGAGGAAAGGGGCTGCAAAAGTGCTCACTTGTACACGCTAATTTTTTTTATGGCTCAGAGAGACTGCGTTATTATTCACAATTACAGCTCAGGCGAAGCCGTCCAGGCACTTGAGACAAACCTGCAAAGGGGACTGAGGAGCAGGAAGATACAAGGGAACACAGCGTCTCAAGGAGGGAGTGATCAGCTGCGTTTAGTGCTACTGAAAGTTCAAATAAGAGGACTGAAAAATGTCAGATGTATATAGTCACGCGGAAGACGGTGACCTTAGAGCTAGGAGGGAGGATTCAAAAAAACGGAATTTATAAAAAATTGTGTGTTTATCCTTACATTTTTAAACTTCAGTCCCCTTAAAAGTACTGTCCATGTGGTACAATACACCTATCCAGATGTTTTTTCCACTGCCCAGAATTTTTGGAACTGATGGATTCTGATGCCTTTTAGTGCTTCTGCAGTTTTTTGTTTCACCTCTTCCACTTCAGCAGAACTTTCCTCTTTGAGGACTTTTTCTTGATCCGGATAAACTAGTTGCTGGGGAGGGGGCGGGGGTTGGAGAGTTGGGGGGAGGCAGAGTTCCGGTGAATAGGGAGGGGGCAGCTTGCTGGGGTTTTTTGGTCAAAAACTGCTGAACACTCTGCAGTGTGGGCAGGTGCGCTGGTAATCACCCATCACGAAATCGGCAAATGCTTTGAGAGACAAAAAAATCGCAGAAGCCGAATGCAGGCACTCACAAAACCCTCAGCTGGTACACTGACACAGATGGTTTCCTAGAACACTCACCTAGCAGGGGAAGCCTGTACTGCAAAGGGCTCGCCCTCCAGAAGAAAATTCCAGTTTGGGGGTGGGCGCCCCTTTGTATATAGGTGGACAGATGGAAGCCAGACAAACGAGAGTAAGAGTGAGGAAACAGAATCTCATCCTTCAAGTTTCAGTTTAACTGCCACTCCCACAGAGAATCCTATCTCAGTAATCTAAATCAGGCCCTCCTCTTAGAACCTCTGAGTTCTTAACCCTTTCTTCATGGCAATTTGTAATTAATTTATTTGTGTGATTGTTTTATGAAGACAAGAATCCTGAATATTTTATACTCTTATCACTAGCACCTACCTCTAAATTAGAGCATAATAAGAGTTTAGTAAATACTCATTGTATGAATAAATAGCACTTGTGAAGTGCAAAGTACTTTACATGCATTATCTCATTTAATCCACTTTTGAGTTGAGGAAATTAGAGAATTTGCACCAGGTTATACAGCAAGTAAATAGACTTAAAACCCAGGTCATCAGGCATCAAAAATTTAATAATTCTGTATTCTGCCTTCCCACTTGAAATTTCAAATCAGTAAATATTTATTGATAGTAGACAAGAAGTAATTTTTCTTGGTGGAAGATGCAAAACTGAATAAGATACAAATATTACCCTTAAAGTTTAGCATTCAATGAAACAGATTATAAAGAAATAATAAAATGAGATGCTAATACTTTCCTTACATCATTTATTAATTATTTTCTATTCTGCATTAGTCTATCACAAAGCTGAGGAATTTTTAAAGGGTCTAAAAGATCTTCAGATTGAGGGCAAGATGTAGCTGGTTAACAACAGGAAGAATCAAAGCTCGTTTTTGCTGAGGAGCAAAGCTACAGCCAGAAGCTATTAACATCCTTATAAGTAAGATCTGCTTCACCAAAAATGCTTTGAAGCCTTGTTATGAATCTTCTCAGTTCCTCAGTAAGTTCTGGGAACACTTGAGTCATGTTTACTACCCTAGACCCCACTCTAGAAGACACAGGATCCTGGAGGACAAAACCTGTAGGCTTGAGATATGAATTTTGACAAAGGTGAGGTGTCAGTTGATCTACAGAATTATCAATGTCAAAATAAAGTTTGGTGAAAAAAATAAAATGCTCAAATGCAATAATAAAATAAAATACTGTTTCTTTGCTGCAAAGGGATTGTACTGTATTTCTCCTGTAAAGAGGCAAGAGGAGAAAACTTTAAGGTAGTAGTAAAAAAAAAATACATATTTAATAGTTTGATAATGGATATTTGCTGGGTGATTTTTTTTTTCCAGAGTCTGAAGAGTTTGAGGTAACTAAGTTAACTATACTTCAAATAGCAGCCCAAGACATTCCTATTTCCATCTGATTTTCTCTGCAAGAGGAAATTGAATGGGGTAAAAGAATGAGAAATATTGAAAAACTAAGTAAGACTCTAAGAGAACCTGCAATAAATGTAACGCAATACTAGTACCTGCTAGAATATTTTTTTCTGGCTAATTATATGAAGTCATTTTGTCTCAGATGGTTAACTAGGTAATTTATCAAAACCAAAAATTTTATTAGATACTTTTCTATTATAAAATGAACGCATTGTAATAAAACATGTTCATTATTGTGTCCAAAAAATGTTTTTTGCCAAGAAAATTTTGATTCCAAGATGGACAACATAATTACCCCCAGCTTTATTTTCTTTGAAGTCTTTGTTGATTGCATGGCTTTGGACAAGTCACTTAGTCTCTCCAAGTTTAGATTTACTCATTTGTAATATGAGAATAATAAGTGCCACATTATGGGATATAGAAATTAAATTTCAAAATGAAGAAAAAGCACTGAAAACAGTACAATGTCTGGCACAATAGTGTTGTTTTAGCTAACATTATTTTCAGTAAGCCATATTTTTCCATTTGCGTGGATTATATGATAGTCTAAGTATATTAAGGCACACATATATTATGTGACATTTGGCAATGGGTTAAGAAAAATCTTAAGAAAAAAGTTGGGAAAGCTTGATTGCTTGACATTAAGGGAAATACTAGGGATTTTTTTTTATATCTTTATGGTTAAAAATGCTATACATACAACTTTTAAATGTATAGATGGTGTGAGATACACAGGTATGTCTAGCCTAAATACATGGATGCTACATAAAGATTTGGGGGAGCTTAAAGAAGTTCTATTATTATCTAACTATTCTCCAGTTACAAAAGGAAATAATAATATATTGTAAGATAAAAGGTAACTTAGGATATCTTTGCACATAACTAAAATAGGGAAAAAATCATACAAGAGAATGTGGTAAGAGAGCCACGTTTAATTTAAAGAAAGGTGTTCTCCAGAAGAACAAAAGAAGTGAGCATTGTAAGAGTAATTGAGGAAATGGGTTTCAGATAAAGGATTCTTTGCTCCTCGAACTGCTGTCTGGGATAGTACATCCCAATATCTTGTGACAACCTAGTGGCTGAAATCAATGGTCTATTTTGAAACTTCATACTATTAACTTTTTTTCAACAGTTGATACAGCTGAACAAACTTTTGTAAAACATTTTTTTCTCACTTCCATGCAATCATTCTCTAAAGCATTTTTTCCTTGTTCTATGGTTCTTTTGTAGTTTCCTTAACAAAATTTCCCACCCTTGTTCATTTTAGACAAACAAACAAAACCCTAAAATATTAGTGTCCTGTGTTGTGTTCTCTTCCTAGTCCTTTTCTCTCTGAACTACCTCATTTATAGCTTTCTACCACACCTAAGCAAGCCCCAATAATCCTCACTATTTCCAGATCCATGTTGTTAACTGACTACTAGATATCTTTGCTTGGGTGCTCTGCAGGCATGTCAAACTCAAAATACCCAAAGCTTATCTTCCCCTCCACCTCCTTCAAAACCTACTCCTCCTTTTCTATTCCCTATCTCACAGAGTGGTACCACTATCCACCCAAGAACCCAGGCCAGAAACCTGGGTATCATCCTCAACTCCTCCCTCTTCACACTCAGTTGACAAGTAAGTTTTCTTAATTCTACATTAGAAATCTTTCTGCAACCCATTCTCTCCCATCTAACCTCCTAAGAGCCTTCACCTAAGTTCTTATCAATATTTTTATCAATAATAACATCTTAGCAAGTCTCCCCTACTTGCTAAGGGCCTTAAACTTAGGGATTTCACTATAGAGGTTTAAAAAATGGTTTTGAGAACTGACATAGTACATAGGGTGGCCTTTAAAAAATTTTTTTGGGGTCAGGAAACCAATATCATCTACTCTCACTGTCATTTCATAATAATAATTTAAAAATACCGATCAACTTCAAAAAATAGAAAGTACCATATTCTCAGAATAGAAAACAGTTCTTTAAATATAACTTGGCTTTTTAAATAAAACAGTTTGCTGGATGGAAACCACTGTTCTAGAATCAAGGCTGCCATTAGAGTCATCTTTCACAAAGCAGAAATGGCTTATTTTCCCTAACTCGAAAGTCTGCATTATACGAATATTTAAATTTATCCACGGAATCTACATGAATCCCATTTTACTGTCTTTTAATGGCTGCATACTATGCATTGTGTCGACATGCTATTGACACATCTGTTGCGGTCTTCTATTTCAGGCATTTTCTTAAATATTAAAATTGAAATATCCTTTGTCACATATCACATCAAAGCTTTACAATGAAAGCCACACTCTTTATGGTAACATAGAAGTCCCTGTACAATCTCGTCTTAATTTACTTACTCCTCAGTAAGAACTTTCCCTAAACTATCACATCCTTGTTTGCCTATTGCCAGTGGTTCTCAACAATGAGCAATTCCCTGTCCCCTTCTCCAAAAAGACACTTGGTAATATCTGTTATAGTCTGAACTGTGTTCCCTCCCAAATTCATGTGTTGAAACCCTAACCCACAGTGTGACTCTCAGAGAGAGAGAGAGAGAGAGAGAGAGAGAGAGATCTAAAAAAGTCCAACTATTGTTAACAAGAATGGTTTGCATGACATCCCTGTAACCTGGAAGCCAAGCAGAGTGAAATGGAATGTGCATGTCAGAACAAGTTCACTGTACTATTCAGTGGGGATGGCAGATGACATTGAGTGAGCATGTGTACTGTGTGGCCATTGAATTCAAAATGGCTGAGCAAGTAGAACAATGAATCTGCATCAAATTTTGCATTAAGCTTGAATATTCCTCCACAGAAATTATTTGGATGATTGAGAAGGCTTTCAGGGATGATATAATGAGTGCAGTGGAAATAAAAGCATGGCACAAACACTTCAAAGATAGTAGAGAATCTGTTGAAAGTGATCCATGTTCTGGAAGGCCTGCAACAAGCAGAACACCTGAGAATGTGGAAGTGTATGGGCTGGAATCACCAAAGATCCACGGCTGACAGTGCAAGAACTAGAAGCTGACCTGGGGATTCCAAAAACTACTGTGTCCAAGATTTTGATGCAGGATCTCGGCATGAAATGTGTCATGGCAGAATTGATTCTGCAGCTTCTGCTACCAGAGCAGAAGGAACATGGTGCTGCAGTTGCCAATGACTTGATTCAAACTGCTACCAATGACACTGGGAGAACTGTGTGAGGTCCCAAGGTGCCTCCTTTGAAGGGGACTGAGGCATCACTATCCTATGTACAATGTTTCTTGTACCTTGCATGGTCCTCAATAAATGCCTCTCTTTTTCATAGTACACAGCTGGATACTTACTGGACAGACCTCGAGGGAAGATTTGTACTAATACAGATCCAGCTCCCTGTCTCCACCCAAAGGTTCCCATAAAAACACTTCTCTAGTTAATTTCAATGTATCTATTCCTGTTTCTTCCATGTATTCCAAAAAAGGGAACATGAGAGGAGAAATTTGACTGAGGATTAAAGACTATATGGGGATATAGCATGAAAATGACTTTAGGTCACACTCCGCAATTTATTAGGCTCCCAAGAAATTATCAGGTCATCATTGGCTTCTAGAGGAAGATTTTAGTGTCTTGTTGTACTTAGTGTCAAGAGATTTGGGGAAGACTACTGCAGGGGAGTAAGACTCCAGAAAAGAGGACAGCAACTAGAAATCACATCCCAGGTGAAAATGAGGATGTTGTCGTTAAGGGTTTTATTCTGAGAATGAGTACAAGTAATTATGTTACAAATCCAGTCTAGCTCCTGTTGGGGCCAGAAAGAGGTAAAGAAGAAGAGGAAGCATCTAATTGTTTAATATGATCTGAGAGATGAGATAAAGTTTTAGAAGCAGAACATTGAGATATTGGACCTAATATGCAGACCTTAACACAAACATTCTTGATCAGCCACAAAACCCAATAATGTACATGAGAAGATCAGCTCTAACAGAGAGATGCCTTCAAACTGCTAAGTGTTCAAGCTAAACACCTAGGGCAGAACCTAAGGTACATCTACTTTACCCTGCAGTGGGTTTTTACTGCTTAAAATTACAACAAATATTACAATAGATAAGAGCACTACTTAAATCTTAGGATGTTAGAAAGACTTCGAGTTTTTATATAGCATTATAAAAAATGATTCAACCAATAGCTATAGAGTACTTCCAAAAAGCTAGCTACTATGAATACACACCTCATTCATTCAGTCATTTGATGACAACTTATCAAATGTTCACTCTATACCAAGCACTTTGTTACAGATAGGATGTCTATGGAAAAAGAAAAGAAAAGAAATGCTACAAAAGAAAGACATGGCTATGAAAGGAAAGAAAAGAATAAGATAAATGAAAGCCCAATTTCAAGTGAGGATTTTACATCTTTAACTGGAGATTTAGAAACATATTGAAAGCTTAGGAGAAAGGAACTGAGTGTGGGGTTAGGGGAGGGTAGAAGGTAACCAATGGAGCAAAGCTCAAAGGAGATGTGGGGGAGGAGGCATGGAAAAGAATTTCTAATCTCACAGGGAAAATAACACATATGGAACTATTTTAAAAACATAGAAAATGATAAACATTATAACACAAACTCTAGAAAATATATAATTCAAAGTTAGTATAAGCAACAAAATAAAGCTTACAGGACTTCATGCTATCTTCTGAGCATGGTAATAATAGTAGCCAGAGTTCTAGAAGAAAGTTGCAATGTTGCTTACCTTCAATCCACCATGAATAAGAAAGTCCTCTGAGTGACACAGGGAACTTCTCATTGCTTAGACTGGTAACTCTGTATCCCCCAGGCCTTAAAACTCTTCAGGTCAAAGTGTTGCCTTTGTAAAGGTCTAAAAGCAGCAAGAGTAAAAAATCCTAGAGTGAGACATTTAGACAAGTAGGGATTATATACCCATTTTACAGTAAAACTTAATTCACAGAAACGTAACAGCAAAGATGAGAACAGTGAGATGAGAAGTATTGATAAGGAGCCAGCTGGTGATTTCCTTATCAAATTAGCTGAGATCTCTAAGGGACAGAATATGGCGCCAATAAGAATAGGAAAAAAAAAGTGTTGATAAGACAGCTGCTTTGGAAAAAGACTCTTTTGTAGGTCTAACAGATATTTTAATTAAATTCTGATTTAAAATGTAATATATAATATACATATGCATGTAATTGAATGGTACATCTTATTTTGTGTGTTATACTTGAATTTTTTTTTATTTTTAAGTGGTATACAGTATCCAGAAGCACTTAATTATTGTCTCTGCTTGTGGCTTATATTCATGTCTTACTATTTCTGTCAAAAATGCAAATTTATTTTTCACTGTAAAAAAATAAATTATATTTAGTGAGTTTTTAAATATAGTTCTCTGACAATTTTTTAAAAAAATTTTATTTGTTTATTTTTAGAGAGGGGAGAAGGGAGGGAGAAAGAGAGGGGAAGAAACATGGATGTTTATGGATGTGTGAGAGATACATATGTCAGTTGACTCTCACACTCCCCGAACTAGGGACCTGGTCCATGACCCAGGCATATGCCCTGACTGGGAATTGAACTGGCAACCCTTTGGTTCACAGGCTGGCACTCAGTCCACTGAGCCACACCTGGCACAACAGGCCTGGCACAACAATTTTATTCTTTTAAACTGCACTCTAAAATTATTTCTGAACAACGATGTGTTTCTTTTTTATTGTTTTCTTATTTTCTGATAAACAGTGACAGTAATAAATCTTGATTCTGCCTTTGGTCTAGATATTTAGTAGGTATGTATTTGTTTTCTTTGATAGCAACATGCACTAATATTTATGATCATTTTTCTTCCTAGCATCTCCCAGATGGCTCCATGCCCAGTGCACATGTTGAATTTTATCTTTTACCATATCCCAGTGAAGTCCGTAGGAGGAAAACAAAATCTGCTTCAAAATGTACCTACCCTGCTTACAATGAAATTGTAGGTATGATTCATCTCTTGTTCAGTTGTTTTGTATTTTTCTTACCATTTTTCAGCCTAACAACCAAATATGGAAAATTTGCAGTGCTTGGCAGCATTATTCCATAAATGGTAGACATTTCCAAAAAATAGCCACTGTGTGCCAGTTACTGTTCTAGAAGCTATGAGAACTGGAAAATATAGATACTGCTTTCAAAGTGTTTATGAACCAGTTTTCAAACTGTGGCTAGCCTCCATTAAGAGCCTTAGACTGTATAGCATTTATTTAACATACTAATATTATCACCGATTTTATCTTATTTTCTCTACCTTTCCTTTACCTTGTTTTCCTTGCTTATAATCTTATAGTCTAACATGTATATAAAAATTTACATTTCATAAAATCGCATTTGAAAAACATAAAAAAAGTACGAAATACAGATTAAATTACAGATAACTTATACTAGATATCGCTATTTCATCTGTATTGTACAATTTGAACATTCAAACCGCTACTTCTTTCTAGGGCAAATCCTACATTTGTTATCTTGATTCCATTCTTTCCCATCTCTCTGTACCTTGCTCAGTTGATTATTTACTCTTCATAAAACTGACTCATCCATTGAACCCTTGACTCAAAAGTTGTAAAAAAACAAAACAACTCCTCAACTCAATGTTTCTAAAGCTTCCAATTTCTCTTTCTCTCCTTGTCATCGCCAAACTTTTAAGAATTAACATTCCTGCACTCACTTCATCACTTCCTCTTCACCCTTTAATCCTTTGCAGTGTGGATTCTGACTTTAATTGATGCAGCTTCATTCAAGTAGCATCTAAAGATGAATTGCTGAATCCAGTGAGCCCTCAGCCTCTCCTTTCTTAAGGTTACAGAGCAACACTTGATTTTGCCCTTTTTCTTGCCACCTCCCTTTTGTTTCTTGAGTTCAACCTTTTCTTAAGTCCCTTCTATCTTCTCTAACCACTCCCTCATTTTTCCTCATTTGTATTCTTCCTCTTAAAATAGTGTTGTTTTTTGGAGTTCTATCATCTGTCTACCCTTATCTCTTCTTGATATTTATTTTCTCAGATTATCTTGTGTTCCACAAATTTTCATTGATTAATATTTTATTAATTTTATCTGTTGATTTTTTACTTTTTTCAAGAGGTTACAAGAAAATTTTAAATTATTTTTTTATAATATTTCTCTTTAATAGTGCTGCTGTAGTGCTAGATTAGCTCTTCCTAAAACCCAGCCTTTCTGCGGTGTTTACTCGATTCCTGGGGCAGTTAATGAGATTTCTCCACTGTGCCTGGTTGTAACACCAACATCTCTCATTCCTGTGTAGTCTCTAGTCACTGCTCAGTCTCTAGCTCCCCAGTAATTGTTCTCTTCCTAGTAGTTGTTCTTTGTCTAGTTTCATGGAACCTTCCCCTGTGCAGGTTTCTCTGAACAGCTTCCTTCTCCCTGATATCTGATCTCCATCACTCAGTGACACCAGTGCTGTGTTTGGCCCTTCCCTGTGCTGTGGTTTGGAAAGTGCCTCCACGCAAAAAGCTGTGGTGATCATGAAGTTTATTCATTTGTTTTTCTTTTATTAGGGATTACAGTTCTATAGTTCCTATTGACAAATGTCTAAAAATAGTTATTTATTTTTCCCGGTTTAATAGTTGCATTGGTAGATGGTCTTGTGTCCAATATCAATTACTATATTAAAATTTAAAATGGAAGTCTTTTCACTTCCATGTTGCAGGTTTTCCTTAAATGCCTGGTGGTCATTGATTGCCAGTTCATATTTTTAAATGATACAGTGGAAAAACTGACTGTAACCTCTGTGTTTGTGGGTGGGACTTGGTGAACTCAGAAGTTTTGCTTTCATGTGAATGAATGAATGAAAAGCAAACAATGGACACTGGATGCCTATCCAGAATTCATTGTTTGTTTATCTCTTGCTGACATAGCTCTTTCCTGCCTAACCATGTGTCCAAACAGGAGAGCCTATCCTTAACTTAAGGGTACATCCTGATTGGTCTAAACTAACATACACCAATTCCAATCCCTCTCCCTAATAGTTTGTTTAGGCATAGACATGTTGCAATTTTGGTCAATGAGACACGAAGGAAAACCATTGAGAACTTCTGGTAAAGGTTTACTAAGTATTTTTTAAAAGAAAAAAAATATATAGTCCTTTTTCTTCTTTTGGACGCTCTCAAGTCTGAGAATGATAACTGGGAATGAAATCTGAACATGAAAGGATGGAGAGGTGAGGGGCCCTTGATGATGTTATTCAGCCACTGAATTGGAAAAGACTAGGCTAGTCACTTTCTCTGAACATGTAAGATATTACAGCTCTGTATTGTCAAAATAGATTTCTGATATTTAAATACAGTTAGTATAACTGATAAAAATTCCAGAATCTAGAGGACATGGTGCTCAGTTGGCTCTTCTGTTCTAGAAATTGCAAGTTTACATTTCCAGTGACTGAGGATGACTGAGATAACAAAGACATGAATGGAATCGACTGGTCTTAAGGTTCTGAATGGAACACTGGTATAAAGTTATCTTGGTCAGAACCAATAGATCTCTAATATTCTTTGGGTCTGAAATGGCAGCAGTTGATGGGACAGACACTTTTTAAGGCACTCATATTTTCAAGGACTGATCTCTGGAAGTTGACATCTCTAGGTTGGTATGGGTGAGGTTCTTGGATAGTCCTTTTAAAAAAAATAATTTACATGCCATAAGATTTACCATTTTAAAGTGTACAATTCTGTGGGTTTTAGTAATTACAAGTATACAACAGCCACACTCTCTAACTAGAGAACATTTTCCATTCGTCAATTGATAGACATTTGGGTTATTTCTACTTTTTAGCTATGATGAATAATGCTATGAACTTTCCTGTATAATTTTGGTATGAATATGTTTTCATTTCTCTTGGGCATATATCTACAAACACAATTGCTGAGTCATATAACAACTTTGTGGTTAACTTTTTGATAAACTACCAGTTTTTTTAAATTAAATTTTTAAAAAAATTTACAGTTGACAGTCAAGATCATATTAATTTCATGTATACAGCATAGTGGATAAGCATTTATATAACTTACGAAGTAATGCCTCCGATAAGTCTAGTACCTACTTGACCCCATGCATGGCTATTACAATATTATCGACTCCATTCCCTATATTGTACTTTACATCTGTGTGACTGTTTTGTAGCTGCCAGTCTGTATTTCTTAACCCCTTCACATTTTTCACCCAGTCCCCCAGCCCCATCCCATCTGGCAACCATCAGTTTTTTTCTCTGTATCTATGAGTTTGTTTCTGTTTTACTCATTTTGTTTTTTAGATTCCACATATAAATAAAATCATATGGTATTTGTCTTTTCCTGTCTGACTTATTTCATTTAGCATAATACCCTCTAGATGCATCCATGTTGTTGCAGATGGTAAGATTTAATTCTTTTTTATGGCCAAGTAATATTCCATTGTATATGTACCACATCTTCTTTATCCAGTCACCTATACATGCACACTTAGGCTGCTTTCATATATTGGCTATTGTTAATAATGCTGCAATAAATGTAGTAATGCAAATATCTTTTTGAATTTATATTTTACTACCAAACTGTTTTCAGTAGCAACGGTACCATTTTACATTTCTATCAGCAGCACATGAAGTTTTTTCATATCCTTGTTAACACTTATTATTGTCTATTTTACTTTTATTATAACCATCCTAGTGGGTGTAAAGTGGTATCTCATTGTGGTTTCAATGAGCATTATCTAATGGCTAATGATGTTGAGCATCTTTTCATGTATTATTGTTCATTTGCATATATTCTTTTTAAAAAAGATTTTATTTATTTTGAGAGAGAGGAGAAGGGAGAGAGAAAGAGAGGGAAAGAAACATCTATGTGAGAGAGAAACATCACTCAGTTGCCTCTCATACACGCCTGGACCAGGGGCCAAACCGCAACCCAGATGTGTGCCCTGACTGGGAATCAAACTGATGACCTTTCCTTTTGTGGAACGATGCCCAACCAAATGAGCCACACTAGTCAAAGCTGCATATATTCTTTGGAGAAGTGTCAATCCAAATCCCATACCCATTTTAAGTTGAATCATTTGTGTTTTTATTCTTGAGTTTAAGAATTCTTTATGTGTTTTGAACACTAGTCCCTTATTACATATATGAGTTACAAATATTTTTTCCATTCTGTGATCCATTTGCATTTTTTTGGTATATGGTGTGATATAAGGGTTAAATTTTATTCTTTTATGTGTGAATATACAGTTTTTCCATTACCATGCAGTAAAATGCTATTCTTTCTTCCATTGAGTTGTCTTCGCACCCTTGTCAAAACTAGTTTACCATAAATATGAGGATTTATTTCTAGACTCAGTTCTAATCCATTGATTTATAAATCCATTGATTTATAACAATTCTTATTGTTAGTACCACATTTGACTACTGTAGCTTTTGTAGTAAGTTTTGAAATTAGGAATTTGTTCTTTTTTTGCAAGATTGTATTGGATATTCTGGGTCCTTGAATTTTGTGAGAATTTTAGACAAAGAACATTTACGCACAACCCATGGACATGGACAACAATATAGGGATTGGCTTGGGGAGGGAAGAAGGTGGGGCTGGATGGAGGTAGGGAAAGGGAGAAAAAAAAGCGGAATGACTGTAACAGCATAAAAAATTAAATTAAAAAAATTTAGAAATTTTAGTTTTTTAATTTCTGTAAACATGACCTTTGGAATTTTGACAGAAATTGCATTGAATCTGTTGATCAACTGGGGAGTACTGCCATCGTAGCAATATTAAGTCTTCCAATACATAAATACAGGATATCTTTCCATCTATCTAAGTCTTTAATTTCTTACAGCAATGATTTGTAGTTTTCAATGTTACAAGTCTTATGCTTCTTTAGCTTAATCTGTTCTTAAGTATTTTATTATTTTTGGTGCTATTATAGATGGAATTTTCCAAGTTTCACTTTTAGATTGTTTATTGCATGTATATAGAAATATAACTGATTTCTCTATATTGCTCTTAAATCTTGTAACCTTGATGAATTTGTTTATTATCTTTAATATATTCTTCATGGATTCCTTAAGATTTTCTATATATAAGATTATTTCATTTGCAAATAGTTTTACTTCTTCCTATTCAAATGGGATGCTCTGTCTCTCTTTTTTGCTTTTTCTTTCCCCTTCTCCTTCTTCCTCTTTTCCTCCTCCTTCTTCTCCCTCTCCTTCTCCTTCTTCTTCTCTTTCTTCTCTCTCTCTTTCTTTTTCTCTTTTTTTGCCTTGTGATAAGAACTTCTAGTACAATATTGAATAGAAGTGGTGAGAGTGGATTCCTTGTCCTTGTCTTGTTTCTGGTATGGGGGGAAAGCTTTCAGGTTTTCACCATTAAATGTTATCTGTGGGGTTTTTTGCAATTGCCTTTTATGAGGTTGAGGAAGTTCCCTTTTATTTCTAGTTTGTTGAATATTTTTATCATAAAAAAAGGTATTGGTTTTAGTTGAGTACTTTTTATGTATCTATAAGGATGATCATGTGGTTTCTTTTTTCTTTTGTTCCTTTTTTTAATATTCTTACACACACACACACACACACACACACACACGATTGATTATGCTATTACAGTTGTCACACTTTTTTTCCCCCTTTATTCTGCTCTGCCCTGCACCACACTTCCCCCCAGCATCCCCCACTCTTAGTTCATGTCCATGGGTCGTACATATAAGTTCTTTGGCTTCTCCATTTCTATACTATTCCTAACCTACCCCTGTCGATTTTGTACCTATTTATGCTTCTTATTCCCTGTACGTTTTCCACCATTCTCCCCCTCCCCCCCTCTCTGATCTCCATTTCTGTGATTCTGTTCCTGTTCTAGTTGCTCGCTTAGTTTGTTTTAGTTTCAGTTGTTGATAGCTGTGAGTTTGTTGTCATTTTGTTGTTCATTGTTTTTGATCTTCTTCTTTTTCTTAGATAAGTTCCTTTAACCTTTCATATAATAAGGGCTTGGTGATGATGAACTCCTTTAATTTGACCTTATCTGGGAGGTGCTTTCTCTGCCCTTCCATTCTAAATGATAGCTTTGCTGGATAGAGTAATCTTGGATATAGGTCCCTGCCTTTCATGACTGAATACTTCTTGTCAGCCCCTTCTTGCCTGCAAGGTTTCTTTTGAGAAATCAGCTGATAGTCTTATAGGAACTCCTGTATAGATATCCTATTGTCTCCTTTTCTCTTGCCACTTTTAAGATTCTCTCCTTACCTTTAATCTTGGATAATGTAATTATGATATGCTTTGGTATGTGCTTCCTTGGGTTCAACTTCTTTGGGACCCTCTGAGCTTCCTGGATCTCTTGGAAGTCTATTTCCTTCACCAGATTGGGGACGTTCTCCATTATTTTTTCAAAGAAGTTTTCAATCTCTTGCTCTTCCTCTTCTCCTTCTGGCACCCCTATGATTCAGATGGTAGAACATTTAAAGTTGTCCCAGAGGTTCCTAAGCCTCTCCTCATTTTTTAAAATTCTTGTTTCTTCATTCTGTTCTGGTCCAATGTTTATTTCTTCCTTCTGCTCCAAATCATTGATTTGAGTCCCAGTTTCCTTCCCTTTACTGTTGGTTCCCTGTTTTGTTTTGTTTTTTATTTTGTATAGCCTTTGCTTTTTCCTTCATTTTGTGTCCATACTCAACCATTTCTGTGAGCATGCTGATTACTAGTGTTTTGAACTGTATATCTGATAGGTTGGCTGTCTCTTCATTGCTTAGTTCTATTTTTTGGAGTTTTAACCTGTTCTTTCATTTGGACCATATTTCTTTGTCTCAGTGCACCTGTTATGTTGGAAGGGGTGGAGCCTTGGGTATTCATGGAGCGTGGGCAGCTCATGTCGCTGTGTTGTGACGCTGTATGTGGTGGAGGGGTCTGAGAGGGAATGATGCTGCTTGTTTGGCTCTCAGCCAGCTTTCAGTCACTTCCCCTGCTACCCACGTACAACTTGGGCCTTCTGGTGCTGATTCCCAGGTGGGTGGGTTTGTGTATATTCTAGGACCCTGTGGGTCTCTCCAACAAACTCCCCTGTGAGACTGGGCATTTCTCCAGACACAACAACTCCCACAGATTTTTACAGCCAGATATTTTGAGATTTTCTTTTCCTGCATTAGAACCCTGGATTGTGCAGTCTGTCTCTTTCCCCAGCTGTTCTTTTTGGTTTATCTGGATGCAAATGTGGGACCACCAATCCACCACCTCACCCGCGTGGTCCTCCAGCTGCCACCTTGCCTCATGTCCTCTCCACCCCGGCTGCCTGTCTCCACCCACCCTGCTGGTCTGCATGAATGTTTCTTCTTTAACTCTTTGGTTGTTGGACTTCCATACAGTATGATTTTCTGGCAGTTCTGGTTATTTTTTGCTTTTAAATTTGTTGTTATCCTCCTTTTGGTTGTGCAAGGAGGCAAAGTATATCTACCTACACCTCCATCTTGGTCAGAAGTCCTTCAATGTGGTTTCTTTTCCTTTGTACTATTATTATGGTTGTTACACGGATAGATTTTTGGTTGTTAAACCAATCTTGCAATCTGAGATAAATTCTACTTGGATATAGGGTATATCTTTTTTACATGACACTGAATTTAGTTTGCTAGTATTTTGTTAAGGATATTTGAATCTACACTCACAAGGGAGATTGGTTTGTGGTTGTCTTTTTGTGATGCCTTTGGTTTTTGTATCATGATAATGCTGGCCTCATTGACTGAGTAGGGGAGATTTTCCTTTTTTGTTTGTTTGTTTGTTCGTTCATTTTGGAAGAGTCTAGGGTACTCATAATGCTTAACAGCTCCAGCTTTCTTTTGTTGTGGATCTAGACTGTTTGAAGTTCTTTGAAGTTCTCAGGATCATCCTTTTACTTTCTTCTTCTTGCTATACTAACTAAATGATTTTGTAAGGACCTATTCTCTGTTTCAAGATGATGATGACCTCATTTGAAATACTGTACTTTTTTTTTTTAGCTATTTCTTCACCCCTACCAAGTAAACATATATGTACTATATGATTTTACCACAGTTTGTGTTTCTATAATGTAAATTAGCTAATGATATTAAATAAGGGAATGATGTCCCTCTGTAGTGGAAGTTGCCATCCTCAATTTTTCACTTGATTTTTCTAGCAAAAGGAGGGCCATAGTAGAGGCAATAGAATTATAACCTTTATTAGGACAGAAAAAACTTCAGTTTCACTGTTTCACAGGCAAACACTCTTTCAACTCTTTAAAAAAAACATAAAAAATGAGCACTAGTCCTCATGGATCCCTCCCCAGAAAGGCATAACACCATTCTCAGATTCTGGCATGTTTCACTTTTTCCTATGCCTGCCTTTACATCAACCCCACTAACAAAGAGGTCCACTTCATCCACATTATTTCAGTACCCATACATTTGCATTTCTACTCTGTTGTTTTTATTTTAATTTTTAAAAATATTTTATTTATTTATTTTTTGAGGGAGGATAAGGGAAGAAGAAAGAGAGGGAGAGAAACATTTATGTATGGTTGCCTCCCACATACTCCCAACGGGGGACCTTGCCTGCAACCCAGGCATGTGCCCTGAGTCGGAATCAAGCTGGTGACCTGTGGTTCGCAGGCCAGCATCCAGTCCACTGAGCCACCCCAGCCAGGGCTACTCTGTTGTTTTTAACATGTATTCCCTGAAACAGCTCTGGCAACAGTGCCTGGCTGGACTGTTTAAGGTACTCCTGAGGTACTAGTTATTGTTTTTCTTTTGTGCTATAGTTCCAAAGTAGCAGAAATTTTAAGTGGTGTGCCTTTACCCTACTTTTCCCATGAGCCCTGTTTGTTTTAGTGCACAATTTTTTTTTATGACATGTGGTTTTTCACAAATGTATATATCATGTCATAGCTGTGGAGGTGGATAAACTTTCTTCAGCCCTCAGGATTATCTGGCTAGTCTAATAGTCAAATAGACATGAGGCAGATTGTCAAGAGAAAATGAGCAAATTTAATATAGACATATTAATGGGAAACCCACATACATGAGTCAGAGACCCCGACATGCATGAAGTCTTCTGAGATAGAAAGGGGGATTGAGGTATATAAGACTTCCTGAGCTAGGGATGAGGTAGGTGGCTTGGGGGCAAGAAAATAAGAAGAACAGATGCTTAGTAAATAAAAGTTTGTCCCTCGCTATAGATAGGTCAAAAGAGGTTCTCTCTGATAATTTATTATGGGCAAGGTCCCTAATTCAAGTCCTTCTAGGTAGTTAAGGGTGGGGGCAGAAAGTTTTCTTGAGCCCAAAGATAAAGTTCCTTTTCGCTCAAAACAATCTGCATACCACAGAGGCACATCTTGGGGTGACTTGTTCTGAACCCCATAACTCAAGGTAGAATGTTTAGCAACAGTGGCAGGACAATGACATAGAAATGTTTATATTTCAGCTTTTGGTGTCCTTCAAATTTCATTTTAAACAGATTCTCCTAGTTGTTCTCTTTGAGGAAGGGCTAGTCAAGTCTGAGCCTCAGAAAAAATTATTATTAATAATATTATTAATTAATTAATATAATTATTAATACTCAGTCTTCTAGGTGTTCTCATCATTTCATACTGTTGCTACTGCCCAGTCCTCCAGTGTGTGCTTATGTTGTTCATTGCAAACCCATGCGGCCCGTTAGCTTTGGTTTAGCCAGCCCTAGATTTCCCCTGGAGTCACAATCCTGTGGTTTTCAAAAGCTACTTGGTAAAATGTGTCCCCTCGATCAGTGCTTCCCAAGCTTTGCATTCATCAGAATCACCTGGAGGGCTTGTTCAACCACAGGTTCCTGGATGCCATTGTGGCAGGCAGTTAGACAGATGAGCTGAGCAAGAAGGATGGGCCAGGTATGGAAGGCCACCAGGGTAAAAAGCCCAGGGTGCCTAGCAACAGGCAAAACTGGGAAAACAAGGACCTCGCTTTAGGACAACCTTTCCTCCTCTAGCATATTGGCGGTCCCCCTGAAGTTTCATGTCACTGGCCATGCGATTAGGACTACCCCTGCCCCCCACCTCCAGCATTTTCTCCCCTGGCATCTCGCTATCATGTGGGTTAGACGCCCTTAGAGGGGGGAATGAACAAGAGGGAGGGAGAATAGCCCTTAAGCATTAGGCCCCAGGGACAGTGAGATTCTGACCAGCATGAAGTACATGTAGGCCTCAGCTGTATTTCAGCTTCAGGCCCAGAAAAGCTGCGAAACCAGTCAAACAATGCCATGGCTAACCTCAGGACCAGCAGCACTGACTAATGAACCCTGCCCTTCCGCCCCCCTGCCGCCCCCCGCCACCCCATGTTGACCAATCAGTAGAGACCACAACCCTGAAAGATACACACCTGGAAAACTGATGAATATTCTACCGAGATTTTCCCCTTGGACCTCCCCTAAAACCCTCACACTTAAAAACCCTTAAGACAGAGGAGGACTCAGCACCCTCTCTCTCCCAGGTGCTCACCAGCACATTTCCCCTCCCCTTCTTCTTTCCTCTAGGCATGTTACCTTTACTTTCCTCTCTCCTAAGTTCCAAGGAGACTTCTTTTGCCTCTGTCTGTAACTTGTTTCTTAAGCCCATGTCTTCCACAGATTCTTCTACCTTCGTGACTCTTCTAATAAACATTTCCTTATAGTTTGAGTCTTGGCTATGAATTTTTTCTCAAGTACCAAGGTTGCTGAACCAAGGTCTGTTGTGACTCCATCGATATAACACCACTACCAACACCATCTCTGGAGAGTCTGACACATTATGATACATTAAGGCTGAGTAAGGATTTGCATTTCTAATAAGCTCTCGGGTGATGCTGATGCTGCTGGTCCAATGACCACATTTTGAGTAGCACTACTCTAATGACCCTGCCATAAGCAGTATTACTCATTCTCACAGGCATCAGTTTCTTTCCTATCAAACTTATTTTTGGCGGGGGGCAGGGTGGGGCGTGTCATGTGAGGGGTACTATTGCATCAGCACAATCATTCCCAGCCAGGGGCAATTTTTATCCCCAGGAGACATTTGGCAGTGTCAGGAAATACTTTTTGTTGTCATAACTGGGCGCAAGGACAACACCCTACAATGCGCAAGACAGCTCCTTACCTGGCACAAAACCTCAGCAGTGCCAAGGTTGAGAAACTTGGCATTGACATAATATTGCTTTATTTGCCAAGAACATGAAATCCTTCTGTGTCAAGTAGATAGCCTATGAAGTGAAGATAGGTATAATGAAATGATTGTGTCCTCCCCCCTTCCAATTTTCTTACAGTTTATTGAAAATAAAATATTTAAACTTTAAAACTATCAAGTTCTTTGAAGTATCACTTCTAAACATGATAATTTGTCTTCAGATTTCTCACTTCTCCTTCTTAGGTCTCATGACGGAATGGAAGGCTTTACTGAAGCTAAATCTTTGGTCACTGGGCCTATCTATTTCTTTGATCAGGTAATAATATAGTTCAGTCTCATAAATTGTAGTTTACTTTTTAAAAAAATAATTCACTTTGACCAGTATTATTCTCTACCTTTTAATTAGAAAGATTTCTTTCATTTTAGATGAAACCAGAAAGGAAAAAATGGGACAAGAAAAATCACAAAGACCATTTCCCCCATTTGAGACGCACCTCAGGAGCTAGGCACAGGTAAAACATTTAGAATTACTCTTCAATTGCTGGCATCACTTTATATTTTCAAAGGCTTATAAGATGCTCAGGAGTGAGTCTTTCCTATTTGCCATCCTCCAAGGAACTACATCAAGGAATTACCTCTTCAAAGCTGATCATGAAGTCAATCAGAGAACGTTATTTTAGCCAGATCATTGGTTAAATTAAGCATAATTGGTCAAATGTCATTCTGGTTTCTTTGCTATTCCACAGCAAGTCCAGCTCACCTTTTTTTTTTTTTTTTTGCCTTAAGGAGTTTGCTCCAGTTGTTCCTTCTGCTTTCAGCATTGCTTACTCCCTTTTCCCTTTGTCTTTATTTAGACACCACCTTTGTGGTGAGACTTCTCTTGCTTTTTTCCCATTTCCACTTCAAATTTCTACCTGTCTCCACCTTAGCAATCTCTATCTACTTTCCTAACTTTTCTGCTGAATTTAATCACTTTCTAACATTGTAAATGACATCCCTATTTATTTGTTTGCCCTCTCTCTTCTCATGAGAGTATCGGGCCTACAAGGGCAGGGTTTTTAATCTCCTGGATTACATTTCTATTCCCAATCCTGAGAACAGTGCTTGGCACATTAGATGTGTTTAATAGAAAGTTGTGAGTAACAGCCATAGAATTGTGTCCAGCCCGCAAAGATGAATGAAATAATGGAACCAGTCATTCCACAATGTTTTTACCCTCTAGTTACTACAATTTCTTAACTTGTGAAATGGACATTAAAATACCACAATCTATCTTAGAACATGTATCACAAGGCTATATAAAGTTGAAAGCTGTCATCTATAAAAGTGAGTTCTTGAGCAGGGGCGTCTTGCCCCATATGGGACGTTTAGCAATTTCTGGAGATGTTTTTGTTTGTCACAACTAGGGAGTATGGTGCTATTGTTATCTAGTGTGTACAGACCAAGGATGCTGCTAAACATCTTACAATACATGGGACAACCCACACAACAGAAAAATGCCTGATCCAAAATGTCAATAGTACCAGAGTTGGGAAGCCCTGATATACACTAGTCTGTATTTTTTTTTTTTTTTGGAGCCTGCTATAACTTTCTCAAAACCACTAGAAATTGCTGCTATTTTTAGAAGTCCATTGTCTCTCATTTCAAACTCTTTCTGCTTGAAAAGCAATTCAACATAACTTGGTCCTTTTGTATCCACAGTGCTTGGCTTATCATTGGTAATCAGTGACCAATTGATTGTTACATGAGCAATAAGTAGGTCTGTTTATCATAGAGCTTCAGGGGTTTATTGGTTTCCCTACTTTTTCATTTGATACATTCCTCAGGGCATGTGTTAAGCATTGCTTCTGTCCGCTCTGCTTGGAAACACCCCATTCCTTCCACCGGCGATCCTACTGCTGCTGTTGCACCAAGAGTAAAATCCATACTTCTTACCATAAACTGCAAGCCCTTCTGTGGTTTTTTCTCATGCCTGTCCTCTGACCTTCTTGCATACCACTCCGTGTCACTCACTGCTCCCCAGCCATTATGGCCTACCTATTGCTTTCACAACCAGGACCACTCTTGGCGCTAGGTTCTTTGCATTTGCTGTGCACTCTCCTTTGAATGCTTTTCCTGCCATATTATTTTATGATTCGCTCTTCCTTATCATGATTTGATTCTCAGCTGAAGTGTTACCTTCTCAGAAAGGCCATCTCTAATCTCTTAAACCAAGGAAGCCAAACCCCACTCCCACCCATTATTCTATTACAGTGGCCTGTTTTATTTTCATCAATGCAGTTATTGCTATCTGTAATTTTCTTTTCCTCTCCTTCTCCCTATCATCTCTTTCTCCCTCCCTCCATTCTTCCCCCAAATAGAATGTAAGGTTTGAGAGGGCAGAGGTCTGTGCTCTCCACCACATCTCGCCAGTGCCTACGACTGTGCCTGATGAATATTTGTTCAGTGAATGAATCATTTCTTCTCATGTGCTGTGCCTAGAGAAGTGGGGCTGCTTTAAGACTGGGCTAGGTGACAAGACCTTCATTGTTGACGATCTCTTAAGATTGTTAAGTCTGGTTTTTGAACTGGATGGTCCATTATTTGAACTTCTCTCTGAAAAAATAAGCCAGATATATAAATATTATTTTTAAATGCACATTAAATTTCTTAACCTTAATAACTCTCTGAAGGAGATATAATTATTGACCATATTTACATATGATAAAACTGAGGTAATTAATAAATGGTAGATGCTACTATTAGTGTTATTTTTTTAAAAGATTCTATTTATTTTTAGAGAAAGGGAAGGGAGGGAGAAAGAGAGGGAGAAAAACATCAATGTGTGGTTGCCTCTTGTGTGCCCCCAACAGGGGACCTGGCCCACAAACCAGGCATGGCTGGGCATTGCTGCCCTGACTAGGAATCGTACCAGCAACACTTTGGTTTGCAGGCCAGCACTCAATCCACTGAGCCACACCAGCCAGGGCTTATTATTGTTATTTTAAGTACAGTCTTTATTATTTTATTTGAGCAATAGATAAATCTGACAGTTATGAGTGCATATTTACAGGATGTTACAAACAAAATACCACAAAGCTGAGATAACACAGTAGCTGCCTCAGAGGATTAGTATTAGAGTTTGGTGAAATGATGTTGCTGAGAGCAACTTTGAAAGCTTATTATAAAGGGATATAGAAATTTATCAGTTATAATAATATGTTTAAAGTTTTAAAAAGTAGGTCTTTATTTTTTAAATTTAAATGTGAAAATATAACCAATGCCCAAAGATCTACATCTAGAAATCTTATGCCAATTCAGAACTTTTGATTAAAAAAAAATTGCCTTTTATTTCACATTAAACCCTTAGCACGGAAACCAGTGTTATTTTTCAAGCTATCCTAATGGATCCACCATTTAGAAGAAAAATGCAAGTTAAACTCCGTCAGGTGTTGACATGTTTCACCACATTGACTTGGTGAAAGAAAACACTTTGAAATTATAATGACTAGGGCAGCTGTCTTAGATAGATATCTTTGACCAGCTGATTTAGAGGAGAACATTCCAAATTTTGAAACTGTAGTGCGCCCGCACAGCTATCAAAAGCCCTGATCAGTGTCTAAGCTTCTCAGATGCCTCTTCTAGAATTGGAAAACTCCCCCTTCCTGCACCTAACCTCCTACAAGGGTGGGGAAGGGGCAGGATATGAGGCTTACCTCTTTGGATTTTTGTCTTCTCCCAGCTACTCACAATAACATCTGATAGGGATGTGTTGGACAGGCTAAGGGAACACAATGTGTTTGCAGACTCACAGCCTAAGAAATTCAGGGAAGGCTTTCTGGAAGAAATTTTCTCTGTTTTGCCTTATAATTAAATAAATGAATAAATAACACACACATATTGGTTTTTGTCTTGTGTGTATAAACATAATAAATGTTCATTTTAGAAAAATATGAAAGGAGAAAATAGAAAATGACTTTCATAATCCCACAATCAATTTATTTTTTGTTGGACATTTGCTCAGTCTTTTTACTACTAGACATATGACATATACATTATACAATTCAAATAATTCCACATATCCAATTGTGTATACTTTTTATATGAAATTATAACATAAGTATTTCTCCAAATTATTGGAGAAATTTTCTTAACAATTTTTATGGCTACACATTTTACGGGTATGGCATTATTTACTTAGCTATATTGCTATGAGCTATGATGTTCTTTCTAACTTTTACTAATATCAGAAAGTAATGTTACAGCCCTAGAAAGTAGCTTAGTTAGAGTGTCACCCCAATATGCCAAGGTTGCAGGTTCCATCCCATGTCAGGGCACATACAAGAATCAACCAATGAATGCATAAATAAGTGAAACAACAAATCTCTCTCTCCCTCCCTCCCTTTCTCTAAAATCAATAAATAATAACTTCAATAATACATAATTTTACAGTTAGCCACTTTATACAGATGTTTACATTTTCTTAATTATATTTTAAGGTCCATTCTAGAAGTCATACTTCTAGGTTAAAGAATATTAAATATCTTTAAAGCTCACATATGTTTTTTATAGTCCTATAAAGAATATAAAATCTAAAGAAGTAGAGAATGAAGAAAGGCTATCTACAAAAGCTGCACCAGAGGGGAAGTGTACATTCTACTCAGTTGCCATCTCACAAACTCCTGTCCTTATCAAGTTTCCTGCTGGCCTGAAATTCTCCAAAACACACCAGCAAAGGAATCTATTTGAAGAGTACAAACTCACTGCTGCTGAGATACTGTGTGAACTTGGGGAGACATTGCAGATATATGCTGAGCATAACATTACTCTCCCCATGGGAATTGCAAATCTTGTGAATTACAGTTGGCATGATCTCATTGAAGGAGCTTATACATGTGCAGCCAGAAAGTCAATGTTAAAGACAAACAATGCCTTGCAAAGTGATTGCAATTACATGACCACAGTTGATGAAATCAGCAGCTGTTCAAGAACAGAGTATCATAAAGAAAATCATCTGGTGAAGATCAAAGAAGACCACCACCATACTGCATCAAGAAAATCTACAGAAAAAACATGTAAGTAGAAATTACTAGTTAAATTTATAAATCATCCAAATTAAGAAAAAAAGAATACAAGCAGCAAGTGAGGTATTGATAGAACATTATATTACTGATACTTGGCTTGTGTTAATCATTGCAGTAAGTTATTCATGAATGTCAGGAGTAAGACAAAAATTTATATTGCTTTCAGTTCAATAAAACATCTATTATGCTTCATATCCATGTGATATGAATCCTTTGCTCAGGAGATCTTAGAAATTCTCTGTGCAACAAAGTCCAATGAAAAAATACTAGCCACACATATAATTTTTTATTTTTATTCTTTAAATTATATTTTATTGGTTATTCTATTTCAGCTGTCCCAATTTTAACCCCATTTCCCCCTCCCCCCACCACACCCCCACACACTCAGGGAATACCCACACTGATGTTCATGCCCATGGATTGCGCGTATAAGAACTTTGGCTCCTCCATTTCCTATCCTGTACTTTACATCCCCATGGCTATTCTGTAACCTCCTATCTGTACTTAATCCCCTCACCTCTTCATCCATTCCTCCACATGCCCCTCCCATCTGGCAAGCATCAAAATGCTCTCTGAATTCCTGATTCTGTCTTTGTTCCTGTTTGCTTAGTTTATTTTTTAGATTCAGTTGTTGATAGATGTGAATTTATTGCCATTTTATTGTTCATAGTTTTGATCTTCTTCCTTTTCCTAAATAAGTCCCTTTAACATTTCATATAATAATGGTTTGGTGATAATGAACTCCTTTAGTTTTTTCTTTTTTGGGAAGCTCTTTACCTGCCCTTCAGTTCTAAATGATAACTTTGCTGGGTACAGCAATCTTGGCTTTAGATCCCTGCTTTTCATGACTTTGAATATTTCTTGCCAATCTCTCTAACCTGCAAAGTTCCTTTTGAGAAATCAGCTGACAGTCTTATGGGAACTCCCATGTAGGTAACTTCCTGCTTTTCTCTTACTATTTTTAAGATGCTCTCTTTATCTTTAACCTTTGGCATTTTAACTATGATGTGTCTTGGAAAGGGCCTGTTTGCATTGATATTGTTTGGGATTCTCGGTGCTTCCTGGACTTGTATGTCTATTTCCTTCACCAAATTAGGGAAGTTTTCTTTCATTATATTTTCAAATAAATTTCCAATTTCTTACTCTTTCTATTCTCCTTCTGGTCCCTGTAATGTGAGTGTTGGAACACTTGAAGTTGTACCAGAGATTGCTTACACTATCCTCATTTTTTTGGATTCTGTTTTTTCTTCTTGTTGTTCTGATTGGTTGTTTTTTGCTTCCTTATGTTCCAAATTATTGATTTGATTCTTGGCTTCATCCACTCTACTGTTGTTTCCCTATAATGTGTTCTCTATTTCAATTAGTATATCCTTCATTTCTGACTGGATCTTTTCTATGCTGTTGAGGTCCTCACTAAGTTCCTTGAGCATCCTTACAGGCAAAGTTTTGAACTTGGCATCTGATAGATTGCTTATCTCCATTTTATTTAGTTATTTTTTCCTGGAGTTTTGATCTGGTCTTTCATTTGGGCCATGCTTCTTTGTCTCCTCATTTTGTCAGCCTCCTTGTATTTGTTTCTATATATTAGGTAGAGCTGCTATGACTCCCTGTCTTGGTAGCATGGACTAATGTAGTAGGTGTCTTATAGGGTCCAGTGGCACAGCCTCCCCATCATCCAAGCTAGGTACTCAGGGTGGGCTCTTTGTGTGGGCTGAGTACCCTGTGTTTTGCCCAGGGCCACTCCACCTCAGCTGTAAATCAATCTGAGATGGCTGCTACTTGCACTGGGCTTGGAGATTCCCAGGTGAAGCCAAGCTGTGAATCTAAGCTGTCTGCTGCTAGTGCTCTGCCTGGGGCCACTTAGCCAGAGGTACAGGGACTGGGGCTTACCAAGGCAGGCCATTCCTTGTTTGATAGGATTTAGGAAGTTGTAAAGCATGGGCCAAGACAAGCCATTCATATGGAAAAAGTCACAGTTAACAGTTTGGGTGGGCCTGTAAGTTGGGCAGGATGTACTCTCAGGGGATTTCGAGGGTGGGACAAACAGTGTTGGCCAGGTTGACGGAGTCTCAGATATGGCACCTTCTTGCCATCTTTGTGGCTCTGTGGCCCTGTTGGGGGAGGGCTCAGAAAGGGAGAGTGGCCTCTGCCCCCCTTTCTGTCTGGGAGAAAACTGTCCTCCAGCTCTTGACTTGATGCCAGACACTTCTGTTCCCTCCCCTTATGCCTCTGGTGCCTTCCAAGCTGCCACCTCAGTGCTGGAGCTCAGAGGAGTGAGTCTGAGTGTCTGCGTGTGGGTGCTTTAAGGAGGATTGTGTGGGACTGCAGAAATTTCTTCCACCAACTCATTCCCTGCTGGTTTTTGCAGCCAGAAATTATGGGAACTTACCTTCCTAGTCCTGAAACCTTAGTCTGGGGGTCCTGGTAAGAGGCTGGGATGCCTTGTTCCCAAGATGTTCCTCCCAAATTTTTATCCACCATAGGTGGATGTGGGACCAGCCCATTCCATGTCTGTGCCTCTCCTACTAGTCTGGATGGATGTCATTTCTTTAATTCCATAGTTATCAGACTTCCATTCAACTTGATTTAACAGTTCTGGGTGATGGCTGTTATAGATTTTAGTTGTAATTTTGATGCGGTTATGTGAGGAGGCATGCCATATTTACCTATGCTGCCATCTTGATTGGAATTCATGTACAATTTTTTATATTAATCTTTTAAGATAATTGTAGACACACATGCAATTGTAGTAAACAATATAGAGAGATCCTATATACCTTTTTCCTATTTTTTCCCACATGGCAACATCTTTCAAAACTATAGTACAGTATCAAAACCAGGATTTGACATCGATTCAGTCAAGATTCAAAATATTCCCATCACTGCAAGTATCATCATGTATCATGTTGCAGCCACGAACACTTCCCACTGCCCCTCTACCCCCCGCCTTTAATCCTGGCAACCACCAATGTGCTCATTTCTCTAGAAGTTAATCCAGGTTGCATGTATTAGTAGTTTGTTCCCTTTTATTGCGCATTAGTATTCTATGGTATGGATGTATCACAATTTGTTTAATCATTCACTCCTTGAAGGACATCTGGATTTTTCACTCACTCACTCCTTGCTCCCTTCCTTCCTTCCTTCCTTCCATCCAGTTTTTGGCTATTATGAAATTTGCTAAAACATTATATACAGGTTTTTGTGTGAGTATAAGTTTTGATTTTGCTCTGATAAATACCCAGAAGAAAAGTTGCTGTGCTGTGTGGCAGTTGCATGTTTATTTTTATAAAAACTGCCAAACTGCTTTTAAGAGGAGCTGTACTGTTTTACATTCCCATCACCAATGTATGAGTGATCCCATTTCTCCACTTCCTTGCCAGTATGTGGATATTATTACTATTTTTTATTTTACCCATTGTTATAAATGTCTAATGATAACTCAGTATGGGTTGATCGATTGATTTGAGAGAGAAAGGGAGGAAGAAAGAAAAAGAGAGACTTCGATTTGTTGTTTCACTTATTTATGTATTCATTGCGTGATTCTTGTATGTGCCCTGGCCAAAGATGGAACCTGCAATCTTGGTGTATCTGGATAACACTTTAACCAACTGAGTCACTACCAGGCCAGGACCTTCACTGTGGTTTCAGTTTGCATTTCTCTAATAGCTAATGATGTTGAATATGTGCCCTCTATGTATCCTCTTAAGTAAAATATCTTTCATGTCTTTGCTTGTTTTCTAATTAAATTACATGCTTTTTTTATTGTTGAGTTTTGAGAGTTCTTTGTATATTCTAGATTAATCCTTTGTTGTAAAAGTGCTTTGCAAATATTTTCTTCCTGTATCTTTGCATGCATTTAATAATCTTTTGCAGAGAAAAAATTTTAAAGCTTAGTAAAGTCAAATTTATTTAAAAAAATTTTTAATCAATAGTGCTTTTGGTATCAAGTCTAAGAATTCTTTGCCTAGCTCTAGACCCTAAAGGTTTTCTAAAACCTTTATAGATTTACATTTACATGTAAGTCCAAGACCCATTTTGGGTTAACTTTTGTATAAGATGTGAGACCCAGGTTGAGGTTCATTTCTATGCCTGTGGATGTCCAATTGCTTCAGAATCATTTGTTGAAAATACTGTCTTTCCTTCATTGAATGGCTTTTGTATCTTTGTCAAAAATCAAATGGGCATATTTATGTGAATCTGTTCTAGGTTCTTCTCTTGTTTCTGCTTTTTCTTGTTTGCTTTTGTTTTTGTTTGATTTTCTGTGAATATGATCATTTTTAATTGTGTCACACATTTTTATTTGAAAATTTGTTTTTAAAAATAATTTAGGGCCTAGGATGAAGTTATCTTTGACTGGAGGTAATTGAAAAAGAGACTGAAACAGATATTTGTACACACATGCTCATAGTAGCATTATTCATAATAACTAAAAGGTGGAAACAAACCAAATGTCCATTGACGGATGAATGGATAAACACAGTATTGTATGTACATTCAGTGGAATATTATTCAACCTTAAAAAGGGAAAGAAATTCTGATTTATGATACAACTGGGTGAGCCTTGAAGACATTAAGTGAAGTAAGCCAGAAACAAAAGGACAAATATAGTATGACTCCACTTCTATGAGGTACCTAGAGTAGTCAAATTTATAGACACAGAAAGTAGAATGGTGGTTTTCAGGGGCTGTGGGGGAGGGAGAATAGAGTCATTGTTAAATGGGTAGAGTTTCAACTGAGAAAGATGAAAATTTTCTGAAGATAGATGGTGGTAATTGCTTCACAAAAATGTGAATAAACAATGCTACAGAATTGTACATGTTAAAATGATAATTTTGTTATGCATATCCAATCACAATAACAAATATTTTAATAGTTAAAGTGGTAAGTTTTGTATTTTGTATATTTTACCACAGTTTTTTTTGAAAAAGGAAAAAGTAGGCCAACTGTGGAAAAAGAAGCTTACTTTCTTATGAAAGGGTAAATGAAAGGAATTGGGTGGAAGCACAGGTGTGTAGAAAGTTGTGAAGATCATTAATTTGAGTGAGGAGTGAAGACTTGAGCCTGTAAACCCAGGATCAGGAGCCTGTGGTATATATGCATGAAACAGTACAAACTGCCCCATTAGAGGCGCTCGAGTTGATACTGATTCCCCAGGTCCGTTCTGCCCCTTACCCAGTGCCTCTGTGTTCCCTTGGTCCCTTGACCATATCATGATTTTCATTGGCCCCAGGCTCTCTTCCCTTCATGGGTCCATTCCTCCATAAAAATTATTAAAAATTAGATGTTACAACTGCAGTCATAAACAAAAATATAACACAACTAAACTCAATATATATTTATATATATTTATCCTTATCACGTTGGTGTTTTTTTTTGCTTCTGCTTTAAAAGAAACCAAGATAAAACACTTCTTTCCTCATGTGCCTAATGGAGAAGTCACTTTTGCTGCCTTCTCCCCTCGCTTCTAAGGAATTACTCTCCTCTCTCAGAATGTTGCTCCATCCACCTGATGCCTGCCAGATCTTAGCCTCTAAACTTGTAAATTGTAATATAGAGAAATATTGTAAATTGTAATATAGAGTTTACAACTGAGAGGTTTACAATTTAATTTCCAAGAAATTGATGGTGTTCTCAGATGCTGAAAACATTTGCAAGTGCCAAACCTAAGAATATTATTTTAAAAAGGCTTCGGGGTCCAAAATATTTGCTGATAATTGTTCCAGAAAACTTGATAGGGAAATGTGAGTGAGCAATACAGCCATGCAATTAAAAAAAAGGAACCTCACCAAAGCTTAGCACTACATGGTGAAAAGCAGGTAGGCCCTGCTTTTAACCCCAGAGCAAAATTTAATATTCAGGGTTTTAGGTTTCTCATTTTGACTTCTATTGTGTTGAATATATGAAAACAAGTTTAGATGTAACAAAAGAACTGATATTTTAAACAGTAAAATTATATTAGCTTATAGTAATTTATAGACCATAAGGAGCTTTCTAGCCATTTGGTCATTCTGATATCCTTGTGGGATAGCTAATAGGATTTCTGTTTTACTGAGAAACTGAGATTCCAAAGGTCTGAGTAACTTGCCCAATGTCATACAGTTTCTGATAGATCTATAACCCAGCTCTGGTTTTCCCAGTATGTTGTCCCTTCTGCTATTTTAGCCATGACTGCCATTCTACTGTCATAATAATGATGATGATGTTGACAATAAGAGTAAATAATAGTTGTAGCTAACCTTGCAGCGACCCCTCTGAGATAGGGAAGGAACCTAGTCAAGTGGTTAAGCCTTTGCTCTTAGGTTTCCTAGGTCTAAAACCTGGCAATTGAACTTACTAGTTGTATAAATACCTGAATACATTCTGTAACCTCTCTTTGCCTCAGGTTCATTATCTGTGACATAATACTGCTAATTGTACTTCCTTCCGGGCTTGGTCGAATATTGGATAGGTTAATGTAAAAGCACTTGGAAAAGTATCTAAACACAGTAAACACTACTTTGTTGTTTATTGTTGTTTTATCATTACCCCGATTCTCTGGGGTGATCCTCATAGTAACCCTTCGATATAGAGGTATTATGATTCATTTTTAATGGTTCATGAGGCCCAATACATTTGCTTTAACAAGATAATTTCAGCAATATGATCTTTACTTTTTAATAACAAGTGTTTGTTGTTAATAAAGGGGTTGAGATGCTCTGTAGCAGTGGTTTTCAAACTGTGGTCCCTGAATCAACACTGGGAACTTCTTAGAACAGCAAATTTTCAGGCCTGTCCTAGGCTTACTTGATTTCCTCATCTGTAAAATGAGAGTGATTAATGGTAGACTTTTGTTGAGAGACTTAAATAAATGACATACTGCATGTAATTGTGCTAAGCATACAGCCTGACATATAGTAAGTGTTTAATAATTATGTCATGGTTTATACAAATTCTTACCCATAGCCTAATTTCTTTTACTTTTTTATCGTTATAATTTCTTCATGTTATTTCTTTTAGGTGGAGCCTATTTGTTATGGGATCCTGGACTTATAGACCTCCTAATTCATATACATTTGACCCTTGAACAACATGGGTTCGAACCACAGAAGTCCATTTATACATAGATCTTTTCAGTAAATGCTATAAATGGATCTTCTCTTTCTTATGATTTTCTTAAAAATTTTTCTCTATATTACTTTATTGTAAGAATACATATATATGTATTATATATTAATATATTATATACACTATACATAATATAATACATATTTTATATATATAATAACACATATAAAATACATGTTAACTGTTTATGTTTTTGGTAAGGCTTCTGGTCAACAGTAGAGTATTAGTAAATTTTTTGAAAAGCAAAAGTTATGTATGAATTTTTAACTGTGTGGGGGTCAGCGCTTTTAACTCCTGCGCTGTTCAAGGGTCAACTCTATAAAGTTAAAGAAGTTCCCATGATTTTGTTTAATGTCTTTTCAAAATATCTCTATATTTTGTTTGATTTTAGACAGCTTTTAAAAAGTCTATTTTTTTCTTCAGGATGAATTTATTCTATTTCATAGATAAAATTTCTAGTCTTAGATTTACATTTTAGCACAAAACTTAATGATTCAGAGAGGCCTTTTGTCCTTGTAGTCTTTTAAAAAAATCAGCCACAGGCTGTTATCAAATTGCTAAAAGAAGAAATGAAAATAAAACATGAATGTGGAAGGGCAGTTCGTAGAACCAAAGCATAAATGCAGTCTCTCTTTTTTTTAATCCTCATCAGAGGACTTTTTTTTTCATTGCTTTTAAAGAGAGAGAGAAATATCAGTAGGGAAACATCAAGTGAGAGAGAAACATCAATTGATTGCCTCTGTACATGCCACAACCAGACATCGAACCCGCAACCTAGGTATGTGCCCTGACCAGGGATTGAACCAGCAACCCTTTGGTTTATGGGACGATGCTCCAACCAACTGAGCCACACTGTCCAAGGCAACACAATCTTCTAATAAATCAAGAAATTATGCAGAGGTTTTTCAATTTAAAAAGTTAATTTCCAGAGCAAATAAAAATATTTCATGAGTCATTGTGAATGCTTATGGAAAATTTTGCCAATGGCCCTGTAAAAATATTAAAATATTGACAATTGGATTTTTTGTTGACGATCTAACAAAGTGCTCTTTATCTTCTCTTCCTCCCTCCTCATCTTCCTCCTTCTTCCTTTTATCCTAGCTCTTGTCAGGCAAACCCAGTATTCTCACATCTCCCAGGATGGAGATTTATGTGATGTCATCCACTTCTCACTGTCATCCAAGATCCGTTTAGAAAGTGGTAAGATCCCCTTACCCACCCAAATCGGGGTCAGTTTTTATGAGAAACCAGAGTGAGAATCTCTCTCATTCCCTGAATTTGTAACCCTTCTCCCAGCCATTCTCACAGTACTATAATCAGAGTGAGACATTTAAATTCACAGATTACAAATGAAATTTTTCAAAGGTATCCCCATCTAACCCAGCTCTCCCTGGTTTTTCCACTCCTGTACCCTGGGAGTTTTGTCTTCATGGTTTTGAGAAACCGGCTTAGGTAACAATAATATACATCGCCCTAGAAAAGCACCCCAGGACCTTCTAACACAAAAGCCTACCATCCTGGACTGGGAATCAAGGCTTCTGTGTTACTGGCAAAAATAGATTTTTAAATTGTTTACATGCCATAAAGGAGACCTCCCAAAAAAGTTTGTAGTTGCATCTAGAAAGAATACTCTCTATACCTGAATGAAATTATAAAAGGAATAAGATATGGGTTGTTAGGAAAAGGGAATATTATTATTCCTTGGGATACAGACATAATATAGCTAATTGCTGTGTGGCTCAGGGAATGAGTAAGAGTCAGGGATGACTACCATAGGTCTCAGGTTTGGTTTTCATGACGTTTTTATTACAGTCCCAACAATCTTAAAAACTGGTGAAAGGATCTGCTTTTAGAGAATGCATCGAGGAATCAAAATTTAGGACTGAAACTGTCTCACTACAGTGGCACAGATATTGAGGAGATAGACCCATGTGCATATGCTAAGAACAAGCCAGTAGGTATGGCAAAACAGCAAATAGAATGAAGTAAATCATAGGGTAACAAGAGGGTTCAGCATGAAAATATCCAGGAATCCTAATACATGGGTAAAATCACATATCCAGTGGCAAGATATCCCCCAGCAAGCAATTGGATGACAAGCAGGTGGTCAGCCCACTCGATCATCTGTGAACAAGGAAGAAGGCCTTGTCATTGAAGGGGAGGATTGAAATCTCAAGATGGGAGGCTGGAAAAAATAATATTATCTAATCTTAAAGAAACTGTCATGGAGCTTGTTCAGCCATTCCAGTCTAAGGTTAGGATGGTTCTCATGATTTAGTGGGGATGAGCCTGGACTGTTTAGGCAGTAAGCAGTGAGAACCCAACTCACAGTAACTTAGGTGACAAGGGAATTATTTGCTCATGTCCTAGAGAGTAGCTCAGAAGAGTAAAGGAAAAACTGCTGGAACAATGTTTAAGGCAGGATGTGGGATTCAACATGGCCAAGACTTTGCTCTTTCCATCTCTGCTTTGGCTGAATTCTGCAGTTAAGCTCACTGCACGTGGCAAAAATGGTCACTGTCATCCATGGATTCATGTGCTTCCTGCTTAGGAAAAAAGTGCTCTCCCTACCCCCCAATCCCCACCCCAATGTCCATATTTCAATCCCAGGTAATAACTCTGATTAGCTCTATTTGAGTCAAGTGCCCACCCTATGGCCCAATCACGGTTGCCTGGGAAATAAAGTAATATTATTGGTCAAACCTGGGTCATTGGCTCATCGGTTGCAAGAAAGTACCAATGTCAGTCCAACTTGGGCCACATAGGTTGGGAGTGGGATGGTACCTCAAAGTAAGGAAAGTCAAGTAGATCCATAGTTTCAGAAGAGAAGGTAAATCCTCCCCTTAACCTAGGGCCAAGGTAGGGAATGGAGATGAAGACAAAAATGGAGAAGAGCTACAATGCCCTGATTCAAAATTTCATCTGGAGTTGTAGCCAAATGAAGAGCTCATGGCTAGACAAAAGACCTGGAGATAGAATAAACAGTATACCCATTCTCATTACAACTAACATTTTAAAACAGCTATGCATAGGGAGAAAATATGGCAGAAGCCACACCAAGGTAATAACAGTGGTAAGCCCTCCCTTTCATAACTTTATTTTTCAATTTTTCTGGTTTATTGAATGGACTAGATTTTGTAGGATGGAATAAAGAAATGGCAAGTTTTTCTCTTCCCCCAAATTCTCTGAAGCCATCTGTGGATCTTTCTATGTATTCATTACAAGGGTAGAATTTTGCAAGAAGGTTAGAATTGAAAGGCCTTAAAGGTCATGTCATTCATTTCTCTTATTTAACAGATGAGACACCTAAAGCCCAGAGATGTTGAGTACCCATACTGGTTAGTGGGAGAGTCAGAAATGGGACTCAAACCTATTGACTACCAATAAAATGTTCTCTGGTACACAGGATTTTGTCCCGAGTCTGGGGAAAGAACCTCATCTGTGGATCTTACAGAGTATGTAGGGATTCTTGAAAGGCCTCTAATATTTCAGATGTCATCATAGGGGTTTAATTTCTTGGAGTTAAAGTGTTGATTTCATTTCAGAGAAAATCTTGAGGAAAGGAAATTCTTAAGCTGATAATTACTTATACTTTAAGATGAATGGGTTTTGGTTCCTCTTTCAAATAGACCTTGGTAGACTGATGGTTGGGCAGGATTTACCCAATGAATACTGACTTGGTGTAAATTTGAAATAAATATCCTTGTTTTGTTAATATGTGTCTCTTTTTTTAGAAAAAGGTTGGATCTTTCAACATCCTTACTCAATAGCAGAAATTCTGAAATGGGAGACAGTCCTCAATACTGCTGTGAAGAAGCTACAGGAAGCCATAATTCAAAGGTAGGGAGTCCTCTGCAGTTTTCAGATCATATACTTTTATGAGGCGTATGATACAGTAGATAGGCAAGAAGAGATGGAATGCTTATGTGACCCTGCACAAGTCACCCTATCACAGTGCCTGTTGTATTCGTAATATGAAAACACACACACAAACATGCACGCACGCACGCACGCGCACACACACACACACACCCACCCACCCTTCTGTTCCTGGTAACTCATGGAAAAGTCAATGATACAGGATGTATCAATCAATCAGCCTTATCAGATGACCAGCACAGGATCATGTGTTACAATGTCGAGGAGACGGGAAGGAAAAGAAGCAGTCAGAGAAAGAAAAGCCAGCTGTAAGCCAAGTTCTATTCTAAGGAAACATAAAACCAGTCCCTGTTTTTATGTGAAATGGGAAACTAAACATCTCAGCAAGTTAACAGTCAACAGAGAACAAATCAAATAATTAGGAGGTGATAATGGTAGCAACCATTGATAAAATATTGTGCTAGACAGTCGACCTAGCAGTTTACCTGTGTTATCTATGCTCCTTACAACAACCCCACAAGAGAGGTACAATTATCATCTCCATTTTACAGATGAGGAAATGAATGTGCCACAGATTGTGGCAATTTGCTCAGTCACACGGCTAGACAAAGGCGGTGCTGGGGTGAAACCCAGCTCTCTCTGACTCCAAGGCCTGCCCACTTTCCACCACACTTCGTCTCTACTCCAGGTCTTCACCTGGTCTGTGATGTGAGGATAACCACTTACTGCTTATGGGAGTGTATTTTAAATGCAATATAGCCTTAGTATTTAAAATTTTTCAAAGATTTAGAAATATGTAAGAAGAAAAAAACGCAACCTTTTCACTAAGGGAATACTGTTTTTATCATTTTGACTTATTTCCTTCTAGCCTTTTTCCTATACACAAACACACACACATACACCCCGTATGTATAGTAAGTACTATGTATGTAAATGCTATGTCTTTTATATATGTTTATATATTATCTTTTAAAATATATACTATCTTTTGAATGCCAGTTTTGTCCTGCTTTTTCTCCTTTCACGTGAGCATTTTCACATGCTGTTAAATTCTTCAGAAATAAGATTTTGAATGGCTGCTTTGAATTTTTTTTCTGATTTTTTTATTGTTGTTCAAGTACAGTTGTCTCCATTTTCCTGCCACCACTTTCCCCTGCCCCACCCTCAATCCTTCCCCCCTTTGGCTTTATACATGTTCCTTGACAACCCTTCCCCTTCTTTTCCCCTGTTACTTCCTCATCCCTCGCCTCTGGTTACTGTCAGTTTGTTCTTTATTTCAATGTCACTGGTTCAATTTTGCCTGCTTGTTTGTTTTGTTGATTAGGTTACACTTACAGGTGAGATCATATGGTATTTGTCTTTTACCTCCTGTCTTATTTCACTTAGCTCAATGCTCTCCAGTTCCATCCATGCTGTTTTGAAGGGCAGTAGCTCTTTCTTTCTGCTGTGCAGTATTCCACTGTGTAAATGTACCATAGTTTTTTGATCCCCTCATTTTCTGATGGGCACTTAGGTTGCTTCCAGCACTTGGCTATTGTAAATTGTGCTGCTATGAACGTTGGTGTGCATAGGTTCTTTTAAATTGGTGTTTCAGGATTCTTAGCATATAATCCCAGCAGTGGAATTGCTGGGTCAAAAGGGCTGCGTTGAATTAATTTCATTGCGTTAATCATCCATGATTTTTTACACTGTTCTCCTATTATTGAATATTTATATTTGTTCAATATTCTTATAAATATTTTTCATTTCTTTGATTTCTTTCTGAAGCTATATTCCTAGAAGTGGAACTTTGTAAAAGGATATAAACATTTCGAAAATACTAGAGAGGTACTGCTGAATTGCTTTCCAGAAAAACCATGCCAGCTATCCCTTCATAGCAATGGGAGATGGGCCATCTCAACATTCTTAGCACTGGATATAATTGTTAAAATTATTCAACCTGGAGAAATTGATAGAGAATACTCATGTCTATTTCTTTACTAACTAGAGAGGTTTAACTTTTTAAGTATTTCTTTAAAAATATAGTGAGAGCTCTCCAAGTCACTTTATTTTGTTTTCATTTTTTAAAAAGATTTTATTTATTTATTTTTAGAGAGAGGGGAAAGGAGGGAGAAAGAGAGGGAGAGAAACATTGATCAGTTGCCTCTCACACACCCTCAGCTGGGACCTGGCCTACTCTGCAAACATGTGCCCTGACTGCCAATCAAACGGGCAACCTTTGGGTCCCCAGGCCAGCGCTCAATCCACTGAGCCACACCAGCCAGGGTTAAGTATTTCTTAATATTTAAAAACATTTCTCTGTAAACTGTGTGGTCCTAATCTCTGTACCTTTCCCCTATGGGTTTTAGTGTCTTTCTTACCTTCTCATTTAAGTTTTTTTATGTATTAGGGATATGAATTTTTTGTTCTTTGTGATAAAATATTTATTTCTCCAGTTTATTGTTTGTTTTTTATTTTTAAAAAGTTTTTATTTATTGATTTGGGGGGCGGTGGAGAGAGAGAGGGAGGTTGATTTGTTGTTCCATTTAATTTATGCATTCATTGGTTGTTTCTTGGATGTGCCCTGACTGGGGATTGAACCTCCAACATTGGGGTATTGGGGTGATGTGCTAATCAACTGAACTACCAGGCCAGGGCTATTGTTTGCTTTTTAATTTTATGATTAAGATGTAGGTGTTTTAACTTTTCTGTTTTAAAAAACATTATTCCTTTTTTTCTTTTTAAAAAATTTTATTTCTTCATTTTTAGAGAAAGGGTAAAGGGAGAGAGCAAGAGAGGGAGAGAATCATCAATGTGTGAATTCCTCTCACGTGCCCCCTACTGGGGACCTGGCCTGCAACCCAGGCAAGTCCCCCGACTGGGAATTGAACTGGCGACCCTTTGGTTTGCAGGTTGGCACTCAATCCACTGAGCCACACCAGCCAGGGCTTAATTTTTCTTTTTGTACTAATCAATGTTTTGTTTTAAGATTCTCCCTCATTGTTTTATAACTGGAAAACTTTCCTCATTCTGAGATTCGGTAGATTTACCCTGTTTTTTACTTTTTTTTTTCTACACTTAGGTGGAAATTTTGTTATGTGTGGTATGAGGGGATGAGATCCTGGCTTTGTTCCTCCTATGCCAGTCATAATGATAGCTAATGTTTATTGGATGCTAATACTAACAGCCATTGTTTATTGAGTGCTTGTTTTATGTAAAGCACTGCATGAAGGAATTTATATGCTTCCATGAGTCAGTTGCTGTTGTTAGGCCAAGATCAGAGAGCGAGTTAAGTGAGTGAGTTGTTATTTAACCTTAGGTATTTCTGAAATCAAAGCCTGTGCATTTAACCTCAATACCCTACTATCTCTCTGGAGCCAGGTATTGAATAAATTTTCTGTTATCCACTGATTTGAATTTTCAGTTTAATTATATCTTCAGTCTTTTATAAATCAGGGTCTGTTTTTGATCTATCTATGCTATTCCATTAATCTGCCTATTAAGTTTTCAGCTATCTTAATTATTCAGATTATATAAAATGAGAGAGGCTATGTATGATATTAAGAAAGAGCCTTGAAGTCCAATTGATTTCACTGAAATCCCAGCTCCATTCATTCATGTAACTTTGGGAAAATCACTTATTTTTTTTTTGCCCCACTTTTCTCAAGTGTGAAATGGGGATAATTATAGTAGCACAAATAAGCATTCAATAAATTTTAGTTATTACTATCTTAATATCTGTTATAACAAAACTCCTCATTACTCTTTCTACATCAAAGTATCTTAGATGGTTTCACCAATTTATTCTTTCAGGTGAACTTAGAATTAGTTTTTCAGGTTTATAAAGGTCTCATAGTGATGTGAATCAGGCAGCATGTTTTAATGAAAAGAAAAACAAAATTTCAAGGGGTGTGTATGTGAACTCTCTTTACTTTCCACTCAGTTTTGCTGTTTACCTAAAGCTGTTCTAAAAAATAAAGCCTAAAAAAATTGAAAAGGAAAAGTAAGCCAAACTTGGAGTCAGAACACCCAGGATCATTAGTGAAGGGGCGTGGGATCTTGTGTAAGTCACTTGGACTCCCTGAACCTTTGTTTATTCAGTCATCTAGGGATAATAAGATGTCTCCCACTTAGCACAGCAAATTATTATGAAGCTTAAAGCAGCACAATATAAGCATGCTTTGTAGGCACTGCTAACACACTAAGCAAGTAAAAAACATTTTTTATAATAACCGAATACCATCAGATTTTTTTTTTTTTTGAAACACATAGGTTTAGAACCAAGAAGAGAAGGCTTAGCAGGGGAGGTGGAGGAAGAGAATTTAGCTGGCACACAGCAACAGCGATGAGTAAGGTGCTTTTAACATGACCCTGTAGTAATAAACTGAGTCAAGGGAGTGGTTTTTCTTTCTTTTTTTTTTTTTAACAATGAGAATTGCTCAAGTCATTACAATTAGTTCCCAAGGGATCTGTCATACACAGAAGCCAAGCTTCAAAAAGAGCACAAGTAATTTTACAACTTGTGCATTACAAAACATGCTTTGCAAGAAAAGCAGCCAAATCTTAACATTCCCTAGTTACCGGATTAGAGATACCATGGAGATTAAATGAATGCTTGCTGCATGAAATGCAATTTTAGGCAAATCAGAACTACCAGCCCTATTACCCTACCAAATTTTACCACACTTGCTACACAGAACATTATAAAAGTTTAATATAGAGTCAGACCGAAGGAAAATTAAGAGTAGGAAGAAAGAATCTTCTCTAACCCCAGTGGCAGGTCCACACTGATATGAACTCTGGATTTATCTCAGGAAGCCTGGTCTGACAAACGTAGCGGACCTTCCATCCAAGACCAGATCCCAAGGCACTCCTTACAGCAGGGCCATTCTCCAGGCCTTTTGTCTGAGCCAGAATCAGATCTCTGGGCCTCAGCTGGTGAAGCTCTACGCTCTGCTGTTACTCATGTTCACTTTTAGAGCACTGTGATGCAAAAGCACTACTCTGGGCATCCCAGACTTGCTTCTAACCCTGACCAGTCATTCCTTAGGTGTGTGACCAGGGGTATAGGAGTCAATATCGCATGAAGGTTTAGACCAAACTTTGTAGTCTACACAGTTTTCATGCTCCCATTTACTGACCATGGAATTTGGGGCACTTAGCTTATTTTTCTCATATAAAATGGGCATCCTACTAGACCACAGAGGGTAGTTGAAAGCATTGGTGGAATACAGCTAAATACTATATAACAAATGCTCAATAAATAGCAACTATTATTTAGCAATTGTTCCTTTTTCTGTACTTTGGCTCCTTCATCTGTAAAATGGTATTAGATATTCTCCAAGCATTCTTCAGTTCTTATATTCAATGGATGTCCCCACTGTAAGGAATTTAGCTTTCCATTATTCTTAGGCCAATTTGACTTGGGATAATTTGAGGTGTAATTCCCTTCCTATTTCAGCCTCTGTCTTAGAGTGGTCTAGATACCAGTGGTCCGGCATAATTGGGTAACTTCTGACTTAGAGAAGAACTGTGTCCTTAAGTTCTGGCAATGACTTTTCCTGGGAATGGCTACCCACTTAAAACTTCTGAGAAACGAGTAAGGATTAGGGCTGCTCTGTTAAACTAATCAACTTGGTGGTAATCATCACCTGTTGGAAAAACCCTAAATTGACTTCTGGTCCTTAAGCAAGAGGGGAGTAAGATCTCTGCCACTGCCAACACCGAGAAAAGGCAGAGAGGAGGCAATCTTTGTTGGCAAGGGTGGCTGATTAGTCTTAAAATGATGATTAAAAAACTCTTTGTCTAGGGGCCTGTTAAAGGGGTTAGAAAAGGAAGCACTGCTTTCAAAAGGGTAATGGGAAACTTTCCTGAAAAAGTTTCATTTGCAGATGCTTACTCTGACTATTTAAGGAATCTGACACTTAAATACTGCACTAGGTTCTGCACTAGAGTTTTTTGCACTAGAGCTTTTGTGTCTTGATTTTTGGCCACATTGGTGAGGAGGTGGAGTATGCCTTTTTTTCTCCCAATGATTATAGGTATTTATTCTTTAGTGGTACACTTACCTTTCTTTTAAGAATAATCCAAAAGTTCTATTAGTGGAAAGTCACAGAAAAATAGAATCATGTTTAGGCATTGAATGAAAGGGCCGAGGGGTAGGCTTGGAGAATAGTAATTAGACTCGCATTTCCAGTCGGATTATAAATGTGTGTGGTTAAGATGACATTGTACAAGTCTTTGATGCTTATAAATGGGGTGGTATGCATGTGTTCTGGTATGGAGAAGAGTGGCAATCTGTAAGTGCTTTGCTTTTGTCATATTGTTCAAAAATTTTGCCCACTCACTTCATTTTGGACAGTGGGATACATTTTCATGAGAATATGAGAAAGAAAGGAAGGAGCAGCAGGAGAAGAAAGTCAGAGAAGAGACAAAGGGGAAGAGAGAGAAAGCTCTTGTTAATCAAGCATTTCCGTTTTCCAGCTACCAAGTGGAAGACTGGATCTTTGCCGACCCGCCTAGCTCTGGTTCCTTCCCCACCAAGAGTCATTGAGAGGCGCCAGTGATTCTTAGAGAGGGGCCGCTGATTCTTGATGATTGCTAGGGAGTCCCACCCCCAGCGCCCCCCATGCCAACAGTGGTATGGCTGTTAAACCTTTCCTGCATTTTATTAATCAGCTGTGTTATTTCCAATTACTCATTTTCAATCCTTTAAACATTTTCTTTTCAGCACAGCTCTTCCCACACCCCAAACCTCACACTCAACTGATAAATGCATGCACACATGCAGACCATATCTTCCAAATATTCCAAAGCCCTCCTTGATATATGCACCTTAAAATGAAAAACATTGAGGATTCCTGTTTGAATCTGCTCTAGATCCAAAAGTGCTTGCTGAGGGCAGCCTTAGGCATTTTTTCATGCTGTTGCTCAGATTTGCTTCTTTGTGTGTTTTGAGTTCCACTCGGTGCTGCCGTGGGAAATGCCCACTCTGCTAACTCTTTTCTGGGAAGGTGGCTCCTACTTCCCCTAACTACATTCCTGACACTTCTGATTATTCTCTAGTGTTAGTCATGGATCTGCCAAGTTGAATGCCCATTTTCTGTCTTAATAAAAGAGAAGCCCGGCAGCCCACCTTTGATTGCTGGGACCACTGAGTAAAAACAAACCAGCAGCCCATGTGGATATTAAGCAGGTGATGTTGGTCTCCAAGAGAGCTAAGACTGTCTCTTTAGTATATGACCTCGGCTTTCCCAGCCTGATCCTGGAAGCCTCTAACGGCATGTTGTCAACAGCTACCTACTAATTCGGTACATGAGTGTGTATGCATGTGTGTATATTGGGGGTGTGGGGAGCTGGGCAAGACCTAGGAAGGTCTGCTTCATGGCTGACACTCAGACACAGAGCCCAGGTGGGTCTGCATTTTATACTCTGCCCACAGGTCTTGTAGCCCCCGACACTAGAAATGTGGGGGATAGTTTTGTGAAGTGGAGAGGGTAGCATAGAGAGTTTGGAGTGCATATGCATACATTGAATCTTGGCTTTCCCATGAACTTGCATAACCTTGGCACTGTCTTATGAATGGAAATAGATAGCCTCTTTCTCATGAGTTTTGCCTGTGGAAGACACATACTGAATATTTGTGGATGGCTAAATAAATGTTCTAAGAGGCTACCTTAATTTCAGTCTAAAACCTAGAAGCTAGGTTGTTTCACATTTACCTATCCTTCCCCTATACTACCTTATTATTAATAAACATGTATGTGAATAATCCCCACTAAAATATGATGAAAATACTTAGCATTTATAAAGTACATGCTAAATACTGGGGTCCATGCCCCAATGTCTGTGTGCATTAACTAAAGATTCCTTACATTTCTATGAGGTATTGTTATCCCCCCACTTTACAGATGAAGAAACCAAGCCTCAAAGTTGAGTACTCTGCCTACTTCCTATAGTCCCAAGTGGCAGTTCCAGGATTCAGTTCAGTTCTTGCCCAAAGCCTGTGCTGTGTCCTACTGCTCCTGTGGGGACAAAGGCTACTTGCTAGTCCTGCAGTTCCTGCAGCACCCTGTAGGGGCTCCATAACTGTTTAAAAATGGCAGGTGCTCCATAAATGTTTGGCTAAGGATTTCAAAATCTGGCTGTCTTGATTTAAAAGAGGCCCATTAAATCAGTGCAAATGGTGAGTTCACAGAGGCCTGAACAGCCATTGGCCATTCTCCAGCCCTTGAAGAGATCAAGAAATTAGCGAAGTCTCTCATTCTTTTATTTTGAACAGAAAAGCAGAAGAAGCTAAACTAAAGCAAGAGGGATTCAACGACCAACTTATCATGCGCCACTATAATGATCCTGAATGCGAGGTGGAGGTGAGCAACAGTCCCCTTGGTTCCGGATGTTTCTGGCTGGAATTGCTGAAGAGGAAGCCTCAGGTGCCAGCTGTCAGAAAGGCTGACCCAGAGATGAAAAAGTTCCACTATGCATTGCTGGATGGTTCCTCTGTGACCTAATATCCTTGCGAAATTCCAAATGGAAAGAAGGATGGAGGGGGCCAGGCATGAGGGAAGAAGCTGACAGGTAGGGTGTTTCTGTTTCATTAGGAAACTACAGAAAGGAAGTCTGATATCTTATGTTTATTCAGTCCCATTCTCCCAAGAGCCATATTCTATCACTTGGGGTAGGGGCAGGAGAAGTCAACCAGAGAATGAAGTTGGGACAAATTCTCCAATTTACAAACTTTACTTCCATTTAAGAAAACCTCTGGTTATAACCAATATTTCTGTTAAGCACCTGAGTGCGCATGTCGTCCTAAGAAAATGAGTTCTCCTTAATTTATTTTTCTGATCAGTAAAGAGAACCACATAGGGATTTAGCATCTAGAGAATCTAGTTTAGAGAGAAGAAGGCTTGCGTAATAAATTCTTACAAATCCAAAATGAAACAGACCTCAAGAGGCCATGACAGTTAGGTAGAGCTAGGTTTTGTGAAATTGTTCTCATATCCATAAGTACCCCTTGGCCCTCCTTTGCCCATATCTCTTCATAGACATCGGTGGGGAGATCCCGTCCTCCTGCTGTGTGCTGGAATGACCTCACCTGGCAATGCTGGGTGCCAATGGACAACTTTGGTTTCAAGTGACTTTGCCATTAAGAAGACCAATCTGACCAGATTTACCTGTTATTATTCACATGATTGGTTTCAAAGAATTGGGGGCTAAAATGAGGCTGCAGGTAATAGAATGTACGGTAAGAACATGCAGCTGAAGGTCTGGAAACCCGTGAGTTAGCCTGGCACTATCATTATTGTACTCAGTGACTACGGGGAATCAAGTCACCCTCTCTGGACTTCTGTTGCATTATCTGTAAGTAGCTTATTAAAACAATTAAATAGACTGAGAATTAATGGCATTCTATATAAGAATCATTGTTAGCATTATTGTTGTTTTTATCCATGTCAGTTCCTTAACTTTGATTTTATCTATCCTTCCGGCCGTGTAGCTGTCTGCCAAAGCAACTCTGCCCTCCCTTGGGGTGGTTTGTACACCAACATATTCAGTGACTTGCCAAATCAAATTATTCTTGGGACCTTTACACCTTTTGGATGTGGTAGCATTTCTTTTCCTAATGGGTATGTGAGATTCCAGACAAACTAAAACTTGTGGGTACGCTAAGGGTGAAGAACAAGCTAAATCCCGACAAAGGGGAGGATGGGAAAGCAAACTTTTAAATGGTCAATCTAATGGGGAAAATGTGTAAGGAAAACAAACACACACATGGTCCATGTACGGACTTGCAAATTAGAATAGGCAAAGAGATTGTGGGTCTCAAAAAATCCAGTTGTGCCATCAGTGAGGTGATGCTGTGACTCTCAAGAACCAAGGGACCTGTATGAAGGTAAGGCCACAAGAAGGCACAGGTAGGCAGTTAAAACAGGGAGAATGTTAATAGATGAACCAGGCATCAGCTGGGCATACCTGACCCCTTGAGAACTAGATACACTGACAGGATCCCTAGTTCATGTCCCATGAAAAGTCTCATGTCGTCTTCAAGATTTCTGTAAAGTTCTTAGGGATCATGACCTTGTGGTCTCCTCTAGTTTTGTAACTCTGCCTCCTCTGAATATTGTTGTCTACTTTATCTTGTATCTGTGAGTTTATTTTGGCTATCTTTTGATTTGAGCCCCTTGAGGAATTTTCTCCATTCCTTGATTTTCACACATTTTAAAAACTGTTCACCAGAGGCCTCTGTGAGGGTAGCAGAATTTCTTAATGGTTTGAGTTACGTAATGTTCCCTTTAAAAATGACAAGTACATGAACAGTGTAACTACTTGGAAATTTTATAAATATAATATATTATACATTAATATAATATATAAAATGGTGAAGAACAATAGCAGTTTACATAGTATTTATAATCATTTAACTTATATAGGTATCATTGTTTTTATAATCAGAAAAACCTAAATATTATTATTAAAATTCATATATATATATAGTATCTACCCCATAGTGTGGTTGTGAAAAATTACCATGGAAGTTTTTAGTGCATTCTAAGATAGAGAGGATAAGATAGAGATAGTTAACTTTTGGGAGATGATGGATATGTTTATGCATAGAATGTGGTTTTATAGATGTATACTTACCATCAAATTGTATACATTAAATATGTACAACTTTTTGTGTCAATAATAACTCAATAAAGAGTTTTTAAAAGATATATATGACAGATGGATAGATGGATGGATGGATGGATGGATGGATGGATGGATGGATGGATAGATGGATAGAAAGATAGATATATAGAATGGAGATAGGTAGGTAAAGAGCTGAAGAGTTCACAAAGCAGTCATTCTGAGCAGCAGGAAGAGGGGCAGAGGCTATGTGGGGTGGGGAATTTTGAGGATCCCTGAGTGTACTGGGAAATTCCAAGGCTGAGAAGTGTGTGCACATGTGACAATGTACAGGCAGGAACAAGACTGAGAGAGAGATGCTGTCATAGGAAGCATGAAGCTTGGTGTATTAAAGGACTCCTGCTCTCTGCTGCTTTCAGACATGCACCACAGCATAAACATTTCTTTGTAAAGCCAGAGATGGTTAAGTGCAAAGATATGACATTGCTCAGGAATGGGGCTGACCAGGAAGACCTACCCTGCTCTCTGTAAAACTGGTGATTTTCCTTCTTCCCTGGGAATTGCTCATGAAGATCTTGACCTCAACTTCTATTCCAGTGCCATCCCTGAACCTAATCTATGCTTATTCCAAAGCTCCTCCTGATTTTCACCATATTCCACAGCCTCCCCTGAATCCAGTTCCTCTCATCTCATAGCTCAGAGGCTTAGGAAGATGATGGTAAGGGGTATAAGCGTGGGTGAGGCTAAGGTCAAAGGTGAGCTGAAGGAGTCGGGTGAGAAAGTCAAAATGTCCTCAGTCAACCAAGTACAGGGAGCAGAGGCTGCAGGTCTCTCAAGACTACCCTAAGTTTCCTAAGGCTGTCATTGCGAATTACCATAAATTGGGTGCTTATAACAACAGAAATTTATACACTCACAGTTAAGAAGGCCAGAAGTCAGAAATCAAGATGTTGGCAGGGTTGATTCCTTCTGGAGACTCTGAGGCAGTATCCATGTCATACCACTTTCCTAGCTTCTGGTGGTAGCTGGCAATCCTTAGTGTTTCTTGGTTTGTGAACACATCACTCAAATCTCTGCCTCCATCTTTATATCAATGTCATCTCTCTGCATCTCTCTGTGACCTCTCCTCCTCTTAGAAGGACATCAGCCATTGGATTTAGGACTCACCCTAAACCTAGGATGATCTCATCTCAAGATCCTTAACTAATTACAACTGCAAAGGCCCACCTTCCAAATAAGGTCACATTCTCAGGTTCATGGTGGACATGAGTTTTGGGGGGACGCTATACAACTCATTATAATTCTCTTCCTCTGTATTTACCCTTCTTTGGGATATTACCCTCATGCCTCTTCCTGCTCCTCTCCCATGTGCTTGATTTTCATTTAGTTGGCAATGGATGTTTAAAGCACCTTAGATGGAAAATTTGAACCAAAGGCACATTGAATATATAAATGCAGAAATAGAAAAGGTGAAATATGGCCTTAGAAAAACATTTCGGGCCCTTGGAACTTTAGGAAGCAATGGATATTGTAACTTGTTCCTAAGGTAGTCTCCTGGTGAACTAAGCCATCAAGTAGGCAAACTTATCCTATAGATTTGCTGAACTTGAATTTTTTGATTGAGCCCCAAACACATATTTTCCCATATATTATGTTTTGACTTCTCTTGATTTCAAGATCCTGGGAGTTGAGAGGTCATCCAGAAAGCAAGGAACCCCACCCCTTTTTTAACCAGTTAATGGATGTGCTTTTGTGTGTTTCTGCGATGGTCAGCATTTTATATGTGCTGATCATGCTTTTGATGAAGCCCCTTCTCCCTGATTCCTATCCTTGGCTATTTTTATGAGCCCAGTCACCTGTCAAAATGTGTCAGCAGCTTGCCAGCTGAGTGAATGCAGGTCAGCAAAAAACTAAGAGAAATACAAGACTAATGCCTTGATTCACAACATGCCAATAGAAAAAGGGACAGGTTAATGGGGCAGCAAAGTGCCTCAGTGAGCGGCATGTAAACACCTGTCCTTGGTGTGGAAGAGCTTTTCCCAACTTTGATGTTGAGATGAAAAGAAAATGACAGAACCTGGAAGCATTTCAAGGGCTGAGAAAGCACATACTTTCCTCTCCCAACCCTAGTAGTTGCAGTTTCGAAAGAGTCAGAAGCATGATGTGATTTTATGACGTTTTAATTTGAACATCTTATTCTGTGACACCACAGGTAAGGTGGAAAAGTAACTTTCTTTTATGAAGAACAAACATATTTTCACTTGATTTTCTAGGGACTGTTAAAGTTCAATTGTTTGGAAACTGTTTCTGGTAGGCTTGCTTAACACACATACCCCTTATTAATTGCAAATATATGACTCTATCACTTTAAGTCAAGAGAGCACTTTTTCATGTTATTTCCTTTTCCCAGGAAAACTATGGTTAGGTCTCATTCCCTGCTGAGGAAACTGAGGCTCAAAGAAGATATATACCCTTTCCAAGGTCACATGATAGAGAAAAACATTAAAGTCAGTTTTGAGACTCTAATAACAATGTTTTTTTTTCCTCCTTCCAACCCGTAACATGTTGAGAGAAAGCGAGTACAAACAACATGAGTAATAAGAGTCGTTGTGATGATGATGATGAGGATGAGGATGATGGTTATGAGCATAGGCTTTGGGGTTAGGTGTATCTGGTGTTAGCTGGAGCAGCAGGGCAACTGGGGCATGTGTCTCCAGCATGTAGCAGGCTCACTCAGGCTTCCTCACGTGATGGCTGGGTTCCAAAAGCAACAACAGTGATGATGAATCCCGGTGCATAAGCACTTTTCCAGCCTAATCTAGCATCGTATTTGCTAATGGTTCGTTGATCAAAGCAAGTCACATGGTCAAACCTAGATTAAGGGGATGTAGAAAATCCCTACTCTTCCTGGGAGAAGCTGTAAAATATTGCAGTCATTTTTTTTTTCTGCATTAAATCACAAGAGCAACACCTAAATCTAAATGACTACTTTTCTCTCTATTTCTCTCTCTCTCTCTCTCTCTCTCTCCTTCCCTCTCTCTCTCTCTCTCTGTCTCTCTTCATCCCCTTTGATCATGTATAGTAGAATTCTACTTTCTCATGTATAGTAGAATTTTAGAAATGTAAACACATATAAGATGGATCACACTAGTATAATTTATTAACTACGAATCCCTCCTCTCAAACTGGTTGATGAAACTTGCAAGGCTTGATTCTCTTTTTTACCTGATTCTAGTCTAGATATTCTTATGCTCTCACCTGGAAGTGTGTCACCCTCTGACTCTTTTCCATATCCTGTGCTGGTCCCACCTGGCTTAGTCACTCCCTTTTATCTTAGGTCTCAGGTATGTCACCTACAACTGTTCAAAGTTTAGACATTTCAAAGTCTGTATGTATATAACTTTGGTCACTTCTGTTCCTGTTAGGTATTCTGTAGGATCCCACATTTTCTCAATCTTCTGAAGATATGAAGTCTTCATGAGCTCACAAATGTCTGTAAATATCTCCTAGAAATTCATCCTTATGACATGGCAGGAATGATTTAATGGACATCCTCAGTTATAGGCCAAGGGTTGCTTTAAAGAACTTTTCCCTCTTACAACTTGATGGTGCTTTTTTTTTTCTTCTTCACAATAAGGTGTTTTGCAACTATAGCATTTGGAATGAACAGCTCTCTACTTGCTACCTTATCCGTGGGTTCTGCTGTTAAATAGTTCATGTTGATTTCTATATGGATTATACTGCCCAATGAGAATGTGTGTCAAAATAGAACTTGGTGACTTTGAGAGTGTGAGAAGATCCTGCCTGCGCAGGAGGGTGCCCTTTCCAACATCATCCCCCGTGACTCACCCCTTGTTTATGGGCCTCTGTCTCTCTTCATGGCTTTTGGGCACATTGTTCCCTATGCCTGAAAGTTTTTATCTCAACTATTTACACGACTACTTTCCCTTTATCTTTCAGGTCTCAGTTTAAATGTCACCTACTAGGAGATACCTTCTTTGTTTTTGTTTTAAATAGCATTATTTAGAAGAAAATAAATTCCATAAAATTCACCTATTTAAAGCATACAATTCAAAGGTTTAGTATATTTACAGAGTTTTGCAACCATCACTAAAATCTAATTTTAGAACATTTTCATCAAGCTAAAAAAGACCTTGCACCAATTAATAGTCACTCAGCATTCCACACCCTCCCTTCTAACCCTAGGCAACTAGTAATTTACCTTCTGACTCTATAGATTTGTCTATTCCAGACATTTCATATGAATTAAATCATACAACATGTGGTCTTTTGTGACTGGCTTTTTTCATTTAGCATAAAGCTTTGAAGGTCCATTTTTGTTGGTACTTATTACATATTAGTACTTCATTCCTTTTTATGGCTCAATAATATTCCATTGTATGGATATACCATGCTTTCTCTGTTTATCAGCTGACAGACATATTTGTATTATTTCTACTCTTTGGTAACTATGCACAATGTTGCTATGAACATTCATGAACAAGTTTTATGTGGGCATATGTGTTCATTTATCTTTGATAAATACTTAAGAGTGGAATTGCTGAGACATATGGTAACTATTTTTTTACTTTTTGAGGAACTTGCAGGCAGTATTTCAATATATCCTTTTCTGACCACTCATTTTAAGAAGTCTCATCCTTCCCTTTTTATTACTTTAATGATGACTTTATTTCTTCTTAGCACTAATAATAATATGAAATTAAATTTTCATTTACTGGGTCTGTGCAACTAGAATGTGAGCTCCTTTAAGGGAGAGACCGTGTCTTCTTTCTTCACTGCTCCATCCCCAAAATAATTATGTGCCAAATATATAATGAGTGCCTAATACATACTTGAATGATTGAATAAGGAGTGAACAAGATCTTTAGGAATATTTGTGTTAGGCTATTAGAAATGGGTGGTGGGGTATGAGACGGCTAGAACAGACAGGATTCTAAGAGAGCCAGTGACAAACATTTAATCAAAGGGGTTGCAGCAGTTAGAATACTGTTTGCTGAAAGTAGAGTTAGGAGGCTTTGCTCTAACAAGTAACAGAACAATCCCATTTCAAATTAGAGATTGGATGAGCTCGAGATGTAGGATAATTTATGGCTCAGTGATGTTGTCAAGGACCCAGCTTTTTTCACCCCTCCTCTTGGCTATCCTTGGCATTCTTTCTTCCAAGATTCCCATGATGGCTACCAGAGACACTCACTATATGTCTAGTGGGGTGGGGGTAACCCTGTTTTTCAAGAATAAACCGTATGTCCTGTCTTTCAGTCCCTTTAGGCCAACTTGAGCACAGGCCCACCCCCAAACCACAACCAGCTATCAGGGGAATGCCATGCACCTATGATCTTAGACTACTCAGGATCTGCCCTCTGTAAATGGGGATGGACTCAGTGAGGGATGAAGAGCTCAGTGAATAGCAATTTTTTAGAAAGAAAGGAAGGGGTAGAGAATGGATCTTGGATAGAAACCAGAATGTTCAGTGTCCCAGTCAGACTTTAATATTGCCAACAAGTCTTTTTATACTGGGAAGTTGTCCCCTTGATTACTTATTACATAAAATTAAATAGCCAAGACAAGAATTATATCAATGAAACAAATGGGAGATGACAAAATCCACTCCCTCACCGTGGTTGCCTTCCTCATTCTCTCCCTGTCTTCGTTGATAATGGTAACTAAGCAGACGAATACACCATCTGCTGATGATATTGTGGGAACTTCACAGAAGCCCAAAGTGCTAAGCCTCAGGGCTAAGTCCAACCTCTGTGCAATTTCATCCTGGGCACCCCGGACCATTCCTTGACAGAGGGTGTTGTCTGCTTTCAGCAGAACTGAAGACTGAAGAAGAGAGGGCAAAAACAACAACAAAAAAGCTGCTTCCAAAGGGATTTCATTATTTCATTCTTAAAGATCTTTTAAACCAACCTTTCTTTTGCGGATCTGTTGTCCCACCACAAGGGAGTCTTAGTGAGAAAGCTCAGCAACTCACACCAGCAGGACGATGAATGAAAGACAGGTGTGGACTGGGACCATTGTTGCCAGACTTCAGTGTATCGGAGAGGCCTCACAGACAGGCAAACAGTTGCTGTCGCTAGAGCTCCTGCTGCAGGGCACAGGTGGATGGTTAGGATCTTCCTGAGGCGCCCTGCAGGCATGAGAACAGCTGAAGACTGGACTGCCCCGGGTGAGTGGAAGGGTAGACCATCTAAGAAAGGAATGCACTGTAGATATCCAAGGCTTGGGGCTTCTAGTTCTTTTTTCTCTAATTTGGCTGCTTTGCTCCTCAGCCTATCTGTTGAGCTGCGTCTTCCTGGATTATGCCAAAGGCATGCTTTTATACTGTTAACTGTTATTGTTCCTTAAATGGTGAGCCCTTCTGTTAAACTTTATATTAGGTGGCAGGTACTCTATTTACTAATCTCCCTCTGTCTGCTTTCTCAGCTGGGAAATGGGAGGCCATACCTCTAGATGAAATTGTTAATAAAAGCCAATTCTTTCAGAGAACTTACAGGGTGCCTGACTCTGTTCAAACTGTTTTACATGTGTTAACTCGTTTGGTCCTCAGAACAGCTCTGTGAGATAGATGCTGCTGTTATTGCCATTTTTAAGGTAAAGAGACTAGGCCACAGAAAATTTAGGATGTCCAAGTTCACACAATTAGGAAATGTGTGAGGGAGAGCCAGTTTCAATACTGTTAACCATCCTGCTCTACAGTGTTTGTAACCATTAAACAACATTGCCTGTTGAAAACATGTACTTGATACTTGGTGCATAACAGGCTCCCAATAAATGTTACTTAACGAAATAATTATGAGCACGAGACTCAAAATATTCTGAGTGCAGAGAAAGCGCCTCCCTCTGGGCATCCCTAGATGCCTAAACAGTACCTTGCATCTAAAAGTTACCCAATATGAATTTGTTCAAGTGAATCCATTTTTCCAGTGTGATTCAGACTTTTATTAAGCTCCTTCCTCTTGCCAGATGCTATGCTGAGAAGAAAGAAGACACAGAGATGATTTAGATATGAGCATGTAGTATGATACTACAGATCCAGAAAAGCTAATAAAATGCTAGGCTGCATTCACAGACATATGACATACAGGGAAGATAAAATCACCCAAATCCATCTATCCAAATCTAGATTCCTGAACCCACGCATGTGTCTCCACCTCTCTCACCCCTGCCCTAGTCCAAGCTGTCATCCTTTCTCTTGGACCACTGCCGTGACTTCTTAACTGGTCCCTAGCATTTACATTAGTGCCTTAACAACCTGTCTGATCATGTCACTTCTTTGCTTTGTTATTAAATCCTTCTATGACTTTTTGCTCTTAAGATAAAATTCATGATATGGGGAAGGAAGCCCTGCACACTTGGTCCCTACTGCCACTCCCTCCAGCCTCATTTGCACCACTCTGGACTCTGGCCACACTGGCTTTCTTTCAGTCTCTTGAATACACGATGCTCACCACTGTCCTTATGGCCTTTTGTATGTATCATTGCATCCATTCAGAACAGTTTTGGGTGAAATGTCTACCCATAATTCAATCAGCAAAGAGCCAGGGCAGCAGGGCCTCATGGTACATAATCATGGCTGGGAGGGTCCATTCCTATTGCTCTGCAGATAAGGGGTGGTGAAATAGGAAGGGATGTGTCTCGGAGAAGGGAAATCTTGATCATCTGAGAGGTAGACGCCATCCTTCTCTTCAGGGGAGACAGGCAGTGGTGAGGTGACCATCCTCTAGGACTGTGGTAGGAGGAAGTCCTACACTCCTGACGGCTGCGACCTGGTAACTTTTGCCCAGGGTGAGTGGAAAGGTAGGTCATTCAGGAAAGGAATGCACTGTCACCTTGGCCAAATCAATGAGTCCACAAGTTTTTCTTCTAAATGAGTCATGTTTTTGTCTTTTTTGCAGCCAAATAATATCGATGATGTTTAATCAGGATGGAGGCATGGTGATGAGCGAAACAGGAAGCATTACAAGGGAATGGATGTGGCCTTCGAAGGGAAAACTTGATGATCCAGTTGAAATTTGGGTAAAATTTTATAATTTGTCATTTTCCTGGTCATTTCTTATGCTGTTACCATAATTTACTTTGAGTGTCTAAAATATACCATGGAGGAAAAGAGGATGAGAGAACGGAATTCTTCAGCTGGAATGTCTGCACTAGCCAGTTGATCTGGTAAATCTTTATTTCATTTCTTCACTTGGCACTTTACTTGGTTCTTTCTTGATAGATTTGTCTTTGCTAAGCAGCAGTTACTTTAAACAGTAGTTTTAATAATTATTACTAGAAAATCATTTTGTGCCTACTATAGAACATTTGAAAAATGGGAAAGTATACAATGTTCAAAGTGAATGTCTTCTCTTCCTCCATCTCACTGTGCAGAAATCACCTCTGTTAATAGCTCAGTGTATGTCTGTGGGATTAAGGACCAGAAATTCAGGTAAAGTAGGAGAGAGCCTGCCAGGTGGAACTGCAGTGGACTGGGAAGTCGCGCCCCCTGCGGGGGCAGCCTCTACTCAGGGCCAGAGGCTGTTACCACATGGGAATATGGGCCTGGGCTTGCTATCTCTTACAGTTTTTAAAAAGCCATAAATTCAGATTTTTTGTGAAATACCCTGATATTTAAAAGTTAGCAATTAATTCAAACTCTGAGAAGACTAAATGAAACACTTCTGAGCTGCCGGTCTGTAACCTCTGTGCTAGATTTTCTCAGTTCTTATATAGTTAACTGTGTGTGTTTTGTGTGTGCGTGTGTGTATTACATTTTGTATCCAGGGCCACTTTTTACGGTGCATTGAACAACCAACCCCTAATGGCACCATTCGTATAGAGCTGTGCTGTTCAGTATGGCTGCCTCCAGCCTCCTGTGGCCATGGAACACCTGAAATATGCTGTAAATGTAAAACACACACTAGATTTTAAAGACTTAGTACAAAAAATGAGAATGTAAAATATCTTAAGTTTTAAAAATCCTCACCCAAGGACATGCTATTGATTTTAGAGAGAGGGGAAGGAAAGGAGAGAGAGAGGGAGAGAAACATTGGTGTGAGAAAGAAACCTCCATCGGTTGCCTCTTGTATGCACTCCAACTAGGGACCGAACCTGAAACCTAGGCATGCAGTCCGACCAGAGATTGTACCTGTAATCTAGGCATGTGCTCTTACTGGGAATAGGACCCGTGACCCTTCTGTCAACAGAACGATGCTCCAACCAGCTGCACCACACCAGCCAGGGCTATCAATATTTATATTCATTACATCTTGATATTTTAATATTTGGATATATTTAGTTATAAAATGTTAAAATTAATTTCCCATGCTTTTTGCTCTTTTTAATGTGGCTACTACAAAACTTAAAAGTATTTACGTGGATGTGGTTCACCTTATATTCCTACTGCATGGGCTTTTATGTAAGCAAGTAGCTACAAATCTCTGTTCTATGTCATTTAAAGAATCATTGATGGTGGCCATGAGTTCTACATATACTGATCAGATGGCTACTTTTAAAGAAGTACTGCTTAGTTCTGGAGGGCTAGGGGAGTAAATAGCAGGTAAAGAAACTGTACCAGGCAAGCCTTGCATGAGTGAGATTCCTAATAGTCAGGAGTCAGGATTTCCTCACCCTTTATCTAAAAAAAAGTCAGGGTAGCTCATGGGTTAGACCATGCAGTTCATATTTCCTCAGCTGGCAAACTTCAGGAAGCAAGGAACTATAACTTGTAACCAAGCAAAAGTCCTAGCATGCGTAGAGCAGCTGACCTCATTAAGACACTTTATCTACAGAAGCCTTTAAATATGCCATACAAATTTGCAGACGTCCACTTGGGCTTTAAGAAATTGTTCCCTTATTGATACTTTTCCATTCTTATCATTTATGAAATTTCTCTGACTTTAATGTTTCACAGTAATATGAAGATTTGTAAAACTTCGAAGTACTTGGCAGCTATAAATTATTTTTCTCAGTATCAAGGGATTCAGATGTTATCCGCAACAGTATTTTACAGGAGAGATGGTTTGTGTCTCAGGGCTAGAATTAGGACTCAGAAGTACCTATAAACTGACCCACAATTCACTTTAAATCTGAAAGGAATATGACTTTCTTTATAATAAGACATGACTACATTGATTGCAAATAGTTTCTCCCCACTCCTTTTCCTTCCCTACATAGCAACAAATTTGCAGCACTAAACCCATTCCTGACTTAACAGAATTAGATGAAACCTGTCTATGAATTTCCTTCTAGGAATTATGTAAATGTCTATGATTTCCACCTGAATTATGAGAATTCTGTGCAGGAAATGTTGATTCTTTCTGTTGCCTTCAGGTGAATAAGTTCATCAGCGTGAAGATTTCTGGGCGCTTTGCCATCATCTTGATCTACAAGTGGCATCCCCAAAGCCTAAAGCTGTCTCTGGTGCCTGTAAAATGCAAGTCTTTTCCTCCAGGCTCCCTGGAAGCGGTAGGTCCAGAGGTTTCTTTAATCATCTACATGGTAGCACTTCAGCCAGAGCACAAACAATGTTGACTGATTTTAGATTCACAACTTTCAGTATTTCCTGGTGATTACTACAATATGGATGCTATCTTAGCTGTTTATGGGCCTTACCTGAGAAATAACTGAAAGTTTGAGATGAGGATAGGTTAGCAGGTGAAGGTAGAGTTGGGAGAAAAATGAACACTTAGTGTCTTCTAAGGCCATGATTCCTAGGCTTTGGAAAATTAATTTCCTGTGTCCCGAGTCGTTGAATTGTTTGCATTAATATAATCTAGGATTTCTTAAAAATGGTGCAGGGCTCATACTTTTTTTTTTAACTAAAGTGAAAGTGTATCAATTTCAGGTTGGTTTTTTTAAGCATAACTAACATTCCAAGGAAACTTGGAGATGTTAAAGCATTGCTAAAACTATGGCTCAGAATAGCTTCTCTTCATAATCATTTTACACTTATACTTAATCTCTGTTGAGAAATTTTAGGCTAAAGCTTTTGTTTGTCAAGAGGTGAGACACTAAAACGTTAGTACCTCTAATTTCATATAGTTAAGTAGTAAGCTAGCTTGATTGATTTTGACCAAACTTTTAAAATTTTGAGTGCATTTATGCAAATAGTACACATGTTACAGAACGTCTATGAACACATAAAATATTTTTATTTTTAGCGACTGGCATCAAAACTGTGTTACTCTTTAAAATTACCATGGTTTTGTCACATATATTGAAATTACATGTTTTTGTCCTAAATAGTGCCTTTATATCATGCTATCTTGCCTTCCTGGGTTTTATGAGCCACGTCATGTAAACTTGCAATCTCTCTCAGTCATTCCCGGATATCAACCCCATCTCCAAAGAAGCCAGGGAGTTATTCAAGGCCTACAAAGTGAAGTGCAAGCTGATGAAATCCACAACACAGGTCAAGGATGTAAGTGTGAATTAGTCACTATTTTGATATTGCAGGCTAAGGTGGAATTTGGTTTTCATGTTATTCTATTTACTTTTCTCTTTCAACATGGGCAGGATTTGTCTTAGAAAAAGAACCAAAGAATCAAGCTATTGAACACAGATAGGCCTATTTACATAATTACTGGAAGGAACATTGCTGACCTGATTTTTGGATATTTATCTTTTTTAACATCCTAACCATGTTTAATGATACAGTCCAGTGGCGTCTGTACATTCACACTGTTGTGCAACCATCTCCAGACTTTCATTTTGCAAAACTAGTACTCTGTACCCATTGAACAATTTCCCATTCCCCCTGCCACCCCAGCCTTTGGCTGCTGCCATTCTAGTTTCTGTCTCTATGAATTTGGCTATTCTAAACAGGTACATTATCTAAGTGGAATCATGTAGTATTTGTCCTTCTACAACTGGTTAATTTTACTTAGCATGTATCTTCAAAGTCCATCCATGTTTTCTCGTGTGTCAGAATTTCCTTCTTTTATAAGGGTGAATAATATTCCATTATATTTTTATACCATGTTTTGTTTATCTATTCATCGGTTGATGGATACTTGGATTGCTTCCACATTTTAGCTATTATGAATAATGCTGCTGTGGACATGGGTGTACAAATATCTCTTTGAGGCCCTGCTTTCAATTCTTGTGGATATATTCCCAGAAGTGGAATTGCTAGATCATATAGTAATGCTAGTTCTAATTATTTTGAAGATCTGCCATACTATTTTACATATCAACTGCACCATGTTATAGTCCCACAACCAGTAAACAAGGGTTCCAGTTTCTCTATATCCCCAACAACATTCGCTATTTTGTGTTTTTTTTCCTAGTAGCCATCCTAATGGGTATGAGGTATGTATTTATCTTTTTAAAAAACAAAACAAAACATTACACAATTTAATTTTGTGAATTAAAAAAAGAACAGCCACAAATGTACAATATTAGGGCAATATCAGATTTTTGTCACTTGCTCAATACTGCCTGTGAGTGACGGGGGCATCAGCGCCCTTACCGACTCCAGGCCCCAGAGTTTGAATCCTTTGTTTAATCCGTAGAGGTAGCTGTTTCATCCAGTCATAAAAAGTGAGCAATTTTATTGCTGCAAGAATGTCTCCTATTCTTTTTTGCCCTTTGGGGGGTAAAATGTCTTTATTTAGATTGTTTTATTATTGTTACCTTAAAGGAGTTAAGGAGCAATAATCTTACAGAGATCTTATGCAGTTTCCACAAGAAACACAGAGAATCTTTCATTGCAGAGATTTATTTTTATTTAAGATTTTTTTATTTATTGATGAGAGAGAGAGAGAGAGAGAGAGAGGAAGGGATTGAGAGAGAAACATTGATTCGTTGTTCCACCGATTTATGCATTCTTCTATGTGCCCTGACCAGGGATTGAACCTGCAACCTTGGGATGACACTAACCAACTGGGCTACCTGGCCAGAGCTAAGATTTATTGTCTTAAGTGTCCATTCTCCCCATAAAGTATTTTCTTAGAGTTAGACATAGAACAATAATGCCATACTCTATCATAAATATATTTTATTTGTTTATTTTTAAGGAACTTTAAATTTTATTTTTCATTTACAGTTTACATTCAATATTATTTTGTATTAATATCAGTTGTATAGCATAGTAGTTAGCCAACCATATACTTTACAAAGTGATCCCCTAAAATTTCCAGTACCCACTTGGCAACATATATAGTTATAAAAAATATTATTGACTATTTTTCCTATGCTGTACTTCACATCCCCATGACAATTTTGTGACTACCAACTTCTACTCTGTAATCCCTTCACCTTTTTCACCAGAGGTGTGTTTAGCTTTTTAAAAACCAACTTTATCCCTGGCTGGTGTGGCTCAGTGGATTGAGCGCTGGCCTGTGAACCAAAGGGGCACTGGTTCAATTCCCAGTCAGGGCACATGCCTGGGTTGCAGGCCAGGTCCCCAGTGGGGGATACATGAGAGGCAACCACACATTGATCTTTCTCTCCCTCTCTTTCTCCCTCCCTTCCCCTCTGTCTAAAAAAATAAATAAATAAGTAAAATCATTTAAAAAAATAAAATAAAAACCAACTTTATTAAAGTATTTATTTACACTAAAATTCATCCATTTAATTATATACTTGATGATTTTTGACAAATGTATACACCTGTATAACCACCACCACAATCACAACATAATTTCTGTCACACCAAAATGTTCCCATGTGTGATTTCCTACTCAGCCTTCCCTGCTCCTGACTCAAGACAGTACTGCTTTCTGTCATTATTATTTAGCTTTGTAGTTCCAGTGTTTCAGATAGGTAAAATTATTCACATAGGAAGAATCAATATGTACTCTTTTTTTGTCTAACTACTTTTGCTCAGCATAATGTGTTTGAGTTTCATTCATGTTATTGGCCGGGTCTGTAGTTTTTTTTTCCTTTGTGTGGCTGGCTGATATTCCCTTATATGGATATACTACACTTTGTTTATCCAGTCACCTGTTGATAGGCATTTGGGTTGTTTTCAATCTTTGGCTATTGTGGATAAAGCCACTATAAAACAATGGTGGCAGAAGATGATAGTAATTTTGTTTAAAGAACCTACTTAGTGAAATAAAAGGTGGAGAATTTGTTTTGGTTATCAACACTTTTTGACATTTAGTGTCCCTGAAAGTTTTAATGTAGAAATCCCTGTTTCTAAAGGGGGCACTATTGGTATTTCATAGATAATTCATAGTTATGCAGGACAATCTAGCACATTTCAGAAGGCATCCCTGCTCCCCACAAACTAAGTGCCTATTGTGCCATCAATGCCATCAATCAAAAGGTCCAGGCACAGTTCTGAAGGCCCCCAAGGAACTATGTGTTCACTCAGGTGGAGAACTGTTCTGTAGTTATTCCTGGGAAAATATTTGGGTATATAATGTGGGGAGATCAATCATAAGATTATATATTGAACAAATCTAGCCAAGATATTATGGACTGGACTAAATCAGTGAGGATGTAAAATAGACGAGAGCTACTAGTTCATTAAGAGGCAGAATCCACAGGACAGTTTCCTGGCATATGTAATGAGATGGAGAATCAATCATGAAATATAAGTAGGTAGAATGAGAAAAGAGGGCCAAGTAAACCAACACTTCAGGGACTGAGAGAGAAGTAGGAGGAGAACCATGCCACCGTGGTGCACAGAGTGGGCCATGTCCTTTCTCCCCTCCCTCTAGTATACCTTTCTGCACTGCAGGGCTTGGAAAGCTGGACACTGTATTTCTAGACTCACTTGCAGATGGATTTTTGGATGTATATTAGTCCCATCAATTAGATGCATCAATGTCGTATTTGGAAGATGGAAATCATCTTGCTTTGGCGAGAAAGTTCATGGAGAAGTTGGGAAGGCGAGAGAGGACATGGAGCTCACCAGGCCCACTGTGCTTTCTGTCTCAGTTGTTGGAAGACAAATCTCTGGTTCAGGTCTCCACACCTCCTCTCACCTAGAGCTAGATAATCTTCAATTCTTAAGTTGTCAGGGGAACTTGGCACTATTAAACTGGTGTTCATTTTTTACTTATTTAATATAAAACTTTTAAACAACTCTTTAATCAGTCAACTCAATTTAAATTGAAAGCCCAAGGATAGTCTTTCAGATTCTCTAATTTACCAAAATATCTTTGATATTTCAAGCATAACACATACACAAGATTATCCCAATGATTCAAAGTTCATTCATACAAATTAAAGTTTTAATTTACTTGATCTGTCTGCTTAAAATCTAAATTTTTCTGGTTGTTATTTATCCAGAATATTTTTGAGACTGAGACTCAGGCCCAAGATACATTTTCTGGTGATTTTTGTTAACATCTCAGATGGGTTTCCTGAGTCCTTTTTAGAACATCATGACAAGGGAGTTCAAGTTCAAGTTCACGTGCCCTTCAGATAGGGTTGATTCCCAGGTTCAATTTTTATTGCCTGACTTCTAAAGACCAAATTCTTTAAGACTGTCGCTGTCTACTTTGTTAATCTCTTCATGGGTCATTGAATTCCATACCCTCTTCACATTCTTCCTCTCATATCTTCCTTCAACACTGTCATAACACACTCAAATTATGTAAATAATGCTTGGATAAAGAGTTAAGTATACAGTTATGCTTAGTTTTTATATGTAAATATATAAGTGCCCATATAATTATATATACTTATGAATACATAAAACTGAATTATCAACAGTTGTTGTAGTCACATAAGCTCATCCAAAGCTAACTACTTTATATACACAATTTATTGTGAAAAGATCACACATACTGCTCACTATAACTATACATTTGAAAGTCTAATGTCCTCATGATGTACTTTGAAACTTTCTTCTGCTAAATAGAAGCTCAATGTTACAAACACTGAGCTTTCTATGTAGGCTCTCATAACACTCTGTGCTTGTGAGTAACACAACTGTGTCATCTCGTTCTTCCATTGACTCCGAGCACCCTGAACATAGGGAACATAGCCTTTTACCCTCCAGTTTTTATGGTGGTAATATATATATAACATAAAATTATCATTTTCACCATTTTAAAATGCATAATTCAGTGACATTAAAGTACATTCGTCTGGCCTGTAAATGACACCCAATTAACATTTTTTGGACAACCTGTTGAATGAATGAACAAGTAAATGAATGAATATATATATATATATTTTTTTTAAAGCCTTCAAGTTTAACAGGCCCAGTGGATATGGCTACGTTTGATCCAGTAATGGACATAAGCCCTATGTCCGATATTGTGACAGCTATTAAATTAAGAAGACTGCAGAGAAAGACCAAGCACATCCTATTCAACTGGCTGAATCACTACAGATTTGCACTGGGTCAGTTATAGAGCTCACTGTGTTGCTGCACATAACCTACTCCCGTTATTCAAACTTCCAGAGGACCAACATTTAAATGCCTCTTCCTTCCAAGGTTCCCAAGGAGACGTTTGTAAACTGTAAAGCACTATACCTATAGATTCTTACCATGGATCCAGGTGATTGGCCATAGCAAGAAAATTAAAGGAGTCAACTTTAAATTTATTTTCTTTCTCTTTTTGGAGAGTTAATCTATTTGACCGCTTCTGTGTTTTCACTAAGAGGGGATGTTTTCATGTTCATTTTTTTTTTTGATCACAAAACATTCTTACCCTTTAATTCCCACAGCTCAGTCTCACCACCAAAACCTCAGCCCTTGCTAATGTCTTTAGTTCACATGATGTGTTAAGAGGTGTGTGTCTTCATGTGACAATGTGCTGCTGGAATGTTAATTCAGAGTTTGTGTTTGATTGCAGAACTGAAAAGTTTCAGCTCTTCACTGGTGATATAACACAGCTGATATTCATTATTCATGGTAGATTCTATAGCATCTCTACCAACACTGAATTACTGAATATTGAACCATTGCTCTTAGGAAAAATAAAGGGTGAGCTTCCTTCAAGCCTTTTGTCATAATATTTTCATTAACTGATCAATACACACATAATACACACATTACTCTATGTGTGTTTCTTACTTTATGTGTATTTCTGTCTACAGACACCTTACTTAACATATATTGTTGATACAGCAAAATTGAGCCCATGGCCACCAGCACTGTAACTCATGCCTGAACTAAGCTTATTGAACACATATTTTCTCCATAAGACACATCAAACCTTCTTGTGCTTTGGAACACTCGACAGCCCTTCAGTACTAAGCTTGCGGGCTATTTTAAATGGCAAAATCACCAACAAAAAATGCAAGAATTGTGTAAAACATGGTACTGAATAGCCCACGTAAAGAACACTTGTTTACAGCCTGGGAGCAGAAACAAGAAAGCAGAGCATCGCCCTATTTGGCCACAGATATTGATTTGGGGTTACAAATAAATTTTAGAAAGCAGGCAAATTCACGGACACAGAATCTGCAAATAATTACCATTAATTGTATGCTAAATCAAAAAGGCAAGCTTCTTCGTTTGAGGAGGTGGTTTGCTATTTACTGTGGTACATGGCAGAGCTTCCCAAAGGAAATGCCCTAAATGTTTGACACAGGAACTGAAAAATGGAAACCACCAGTCCTCAGGGGAGCAAGGGGCTGAAGTGAGCCAGCCCCTGGGATAGTTGATTCTACCTCCAAGCAGCCTACTAAATTTATCACAGTGTGCATACAAATATATCATGATTTCTTTTTATATCATATTTTTATGATAAGAATCTCTATGTATTGGGCTTTAGAATTTACATTTTTCTGCTTTATGAAAAGAGGTTGGGAAGCATCCTGTAAAAGCACCATCTTCAAAATCAAATAGAGCTGTTCAAATCTTGGTTCTGCCTCTTTCTAGCTTGGTGAACTTGGACTTAGCTATGGTATCATGAAAATAAGACTACTCGCCTCATTAGAGTCCTTAATCCAATGGGATGACATGTTTAAAAGTGCTTGGCACACTACTCTGCACAAGATAGACACATTGATATAGACAATCAAACTCTAGCCCAGATATTTTCCTTATCTATTACATAGATGTTGTATATCCTTTGAGCTGACCACGAAGTGCACTTAAAATAAGGGAACCAACAGAAAGGCTCTGTGGTGAAGGCGTGTCCAGATTATTGCAGCCAAATCAACCCAGTCTACACTGACCATGGCCCCCCAAGGGTTTTCAGTGCAGTATATTCTGTTTACATTTCAGGAGTAGAATCTCTGCACGTGTGCAAAGTGCCCAAGTTTCCACAACAAGTGATCAGGAAAAAAAAAGACCCACCAGCAGAATTTCCTCGGAAACAAAGTGCTAAGAAAAAAGATGAGAATAAAGAATATCTTCTATACCGAAATGCCTTCCTAAAACTGAAGGGTGTCATTAAGCCTTCACCTCTCCCTCGCATCCAGAAGACCCCAGCCAGCAATCAGTCCTTCAGGTAACCAGCCCCATTTGTCTTAATAATTCATAGCAAGCTTATGTTTGGAAGAGCTTTAGGTGAAAGTCTCATTCAGTCCACCTACAAACACCGAGCAAGGTGTGCTGGTAAGCTGCTTCACACCACATTTCTCTCTAAGCAGGCCGGGTTAATGTGTTGCCACTTACCTGCTATCCATTAGAAATCTTTTGTAGAATGGGGACAAACTCATATGCCTAGATTCAAGCATCTGAGCTCTTTCCAACCTGCTTCCTAGGAGGCTACCCATTTAGCAGAGGAACTTGAATCAGTCAGGAATCAAGGCATAGTTTGTTTTTACCACTTTAGTAAACACCTGTTTAAACCTGACTCTATGCTGAAAATTCCTGACTCTATGTTTGGTGATGATAGATGAGGGTCAGGACTTACTGCTTCCCCTGCCTTCTTCTGCAATTCTCTGGAGAGAGTGTGTCCTTGTTTTCCTCGTCAGCATAAAAAGCCCAGTCCTCTACACATTTGTACCTCTGGGACTAGCTGCCACACAGGGATGCTTCTGCCTCAGGCCGAGAGTCATCTCCGTCCTGGTGGTATGGGGAGGGGAGGGATTGTTGGAGGAGTGGGTTGGTCTCTTCACTGGGTAGCATTTGGAAGCCACAGGAGAAGCCCTGCCCCCTCCCACCACATGGACAGCAAACAAGCTTGGTAGACATTGGCCCAGACCCCCAGGATCTGAGAATCCCTAGAACTCCTATTATTGCCTCAGTAACATTTGGTGAAGACAATAAATTTAAAGAGAAGTGGTAAATACCATGAGGGAAACATTTCCTCTATTTGAAGCATCATTAGCAGATTTCACTAATGCCACTAAACAAGCAATGCTACCAGTCACCTGGCTGTGGAATGAATTCATTAACCCAAAAACTGTCACTTGCCACCTGCAGGCATGTGGGCACGTCAGCAGTACAAAGTCTTGGTACCTGTCCTCCAGGAGCTTCAAGTCAGCAAGGAAAAATAAGAATGTACCAGTTAATCAATGGGAAATAAGGGAGCAAGGGCTACTGGAGCAGTATAAATAGAATGTTGAAGTTTTGTGGAGGGAGAGATTTTTTTTTAGAAAAGATTGTTTTTCAGGAGCCTTTGAATAGGATCTTGAGTGATGGGGAGGGTTTGGATATGCCTGTAGAGAGGGAGGGGTAATCCAGGTGGAAAGATACATAATAATAATAATAATAATAATAATAATGACTGATGATACCTATAATGTCAAGGATGGTTAACATGTAACACTGAGCACTTACTATACACTAGACACCGCGCTAAGCATTGTACTTTTAGGATTCCACTTAAGGTTCATGACACACTTAAGGGGTAACTATCATCAATCCCATGCTGCCCTCCCTACCCCAAAATCACAGCTAGTGAGCAGCAGAGTGTGAATGTGAGCAAAGGCACGTAGGAAGAAGGGGGCAGGACATCAGAGGAACGCTGAGTAGTCTGATTTTGCTGGTGCTCAGCATGTGGAAGATAGGATAGGCAGGCTTGGGCCCCAAGCCAGAGCTGGTCGCAAGTAACAAAATTAACCAAATCCTTTAAAACCTGCAATGATGAAACAAGCTGACACCGTGCAACGTAGCTCTAAAAATGTTTATTCAGGTCTTCAGAGCTGCCCTCAGAAGTCAGAACCCAATTATTTCACCTTCCAATGTAGAATTCTTTTTATGGCTCAGCAACACAGTTGCAGTGACATTTGAATTTGAAGAAATTAATATCAATTCAATAAGGGCTTTATTTCTGCAAAATCCTAGCTGAAACTTTTAAGTGCACAATTGTACTCTAAATCTTGAAATGAAAAAAAAAAAAAGCATAAAGGTTTCACCTAGCCCTGCATTTACCTAATCCGGCATTCACTTAGCCCATGAATTAATAATAAGCACCAGGCATGAGAAAGCCCATCGTATGTGCGATGGTTTCTCTCTATGGTCTCCATGCTCTAGTTCAGTTGCCAGCCAAACCCTGCGCATAGAGAACAGGTTGACACCTGATAGAGGGACAGCAGCATAAGGTCCAGATATCACACGCAGAGCCTGCTACCTATGAGACCGTCAGCAACCATCTACCTCCCTAAGCTTCTGTTTCTTTATTTGTAGAATGGAGATAGTAATAACACCTTTTTCACACCATACTGTGAAAAAATTAAATGGGATAAAGCACATCAAGTTTTTAGCATTGTGTCCATCACCCTGTAACTCCCCAATACAAAGCAGGTGATGATAACATTTGGCTTGTTAGTGAGAGATAGATACTGTTTTATTGTGTCCTTAAGAAATTCAGACTGGCTCTCTCTATATCCGTCATGATGCACATTTGAGGTTAATGTTGCCAATGTCACCCCCAAAATGCAAGTTTCTTGAATACAGCCGAGAAGAGCAGTAAACAGACAAAAAATGCATCCATATAAATAAAAAAAATTGTGAATTTATAAAGTTCAGTAACTGTTGAGTTTTCATATGCAGCATTTAATGCGCAAAAAAATGCTTTGTATAGAAATGATTACATAGTAGTGTTTAAATGCTGAGAGAAATAAACAGGTACACAAACACATAATGTTTTAGCTACAGGTCAGTTAACAAACCTGTGAAGTCCCCATACAGTACACATTTGAGTTCCAACTTCTCCTCTTTAGACACAAGCTAGTTGCCACATTCTTTGTAATTGTCCACAGTCACTATTGATGGTTTGAACTGCAATAGCAAGTTTAAACATCCTTCATTTACAGAACCATCCATCCTATCAGGGAAATATGCAACATGCTTCAAAAAATGAGAACAGGATTTTAAAAGCCCAGATTCTAACTCATAAAATGTGAATGGAGAAAAGCAAGTAGCGTCTATGCAGCACAGTGCGCTATTTCGTGCAGAATGCTGTTAAGGCTGAAGCAGTCTATACATTAAAATGAGTATCCAGTTGCAGAACTTACTTGTAGCACTGTCTATGTAAATACTGTTTGACAAAAGAAACAAAACCAGCCGCAGTGTGAGGCGACACGTAGGCTGTGTACTGCATACAGAGGTCAGTACGAATGACAGTTCACAGGCGAGCTGGTATTAATGTCTCCCTTGCCTAACTTTTTATGCTCTGTTTCTAATTTTTGCAGAAAGTGTACATTTTAAATCATAACATTTTCAGTGGACTTTGGTGAACATTTCTCTTTTTTTTAGCTGAATACCAGGGGTCATTTCCATCTTCACCTTTCCTAATAGGACCCCAGGTTTGTTTAGTGTGCCTGTGTCTCCTCCCCAGCTCAGGTGCCTCTGGGGCACCTGACCCCACCCCAAGCTCCAGGATGGGCCCTGGGTGGTTTAAGACAATGAGAATTTCTCATTTATGTGGCCACAGACATTGGTGTCTGTGGGGAGGGGAATTAGTAACAACAAACATAGTTAATCCCAGGCTTTTTATTTGGAACTCTGGGGACAAACCCCTCCCCGTGTGTGTGTGTGTGTGTGTGTGTGTGTGTGTAATGGTTATGAGTAAGTGTGAGGCCTGGAACTATCTGAGAGTCTGTTTCCTGCCCACAGATGAAGCCGATGCATTAAAAATGAGGGAGGTGGAAAGGGATCGCTGGGTGAGGCCTCTCCTGTAGCCCCGCCTCCAGACTCCAACTGCGGGAGCCAACAAGGGTCCTTATTAAGCCAGTTGGAGTTGCATTTTCTGTTATTTGCAGCCAAAGACAAGCATTGTAGTTTATATAATGCATGATATGATAGGTCTTACAGGTTTTTTTTTAGTATGTGTGCTGTCAAAGTCAGCATAGCTTCATAGGTTTTTACTTTTATTATCCTTTTACCATCATTTTAGTAAGGCTTTAGTAGAGTTGAAGTAAACCCAAGTGTGTTCAATCCATCATATCTCAACTAAATGTATTTATTTTTTTCAAAGTTATTTATTCCATCATTAGAGGGTTAGTCACCTTAAGGATTCTAAACATACCTGTTTTAAAGTACTTTTTAGATTTACTCCATTATTTTTATTTTGTCTATATCAAATCCATCTATTGAGTATTGATTTTGTATATTGCTGTTCTTAGAATTTGCTTTTTTGATGTGTTTCGGAATTTTGAATTCTAAGCTCACCTTGAGTGGACGGATTTTCCTCTTTCTGTGTACAGTGAATGTGTGTTTGTGTGTCTGCTCACCCCTCCCTCCCGAGTAGTTTATCAGTTGCCACCACCTCAGACCCCAGGGCCCCTCATTCAGAAACGCAGAACCAAGGCAAATAAAGGTAGCATGGGTGTCCTGCCCCGCGAGTATCAGGAATGCTGCAGACCCAGCCCCCAGGCCAGCAGGCCGCTTGGCTTAGTTCTGGTTCGGAGGCTGTGTCTGTGTGTTCTCCAACCTTCCTGAGCTTAAAGTACCCTGGAGGCCTTGGTGCCAAACAGGCGTAGCCCTTTCTAGCCTTGTGCAAAGAGTGGTGGAAGGCCCACCCTGGTCCTTGGTGAGCCCTGCCAAATCCCCTGGCACCACAACACCCTGCCTCGAGAAGAGCATTTTCTTCTGTTTTCCTACAAGAGCCAAATTCTTGTCCACTTTTGCTGTTTCTAGCTCAGGAGTCAAGCAAGCTTATGGCTTTAGCCCCACTAACATATTGAGTTTCTATCCATGAACGTGTTCATCTTGGCTCGGGGTACAGCTTTGGTCTTTTAAATGGTTTTATTTTACCATTTTTGCAATGTGTTGGAGCAGAAGGTTGAGGGGTGAAGCAGTGCTCAAGGCAAGAACTTGAAATGCCTTCTTGAGCCAAAGTGTATATAGAGGGTTGTAGCCTGAAATCTGACTTTTAATGATTTCACAGCACACTAGCTGACACATGGAAATTACTCAGGGATGCTCAGAATACTTCTGCATGCGCCCTGATATTGATTGGTATACTCTGAGTGCACCTGAGATGTAGGCCCCTGGGAAGACAAAGGTGAGGATGGAGGAGCAAGAGGTCATGGGGAAAGCAAGAGGGTGTTACCGAGGCTGGGACTCCTGATCTTTACAGATTGGGGACCAGACTCTTAATTCCAAACACATCCGATTTCTGTAGTGACACCCCTGCCGCCGGCTCTCAGGGCTCGCGGCTGCTGCCCAGCCCATGGCAAGGGTGGTTTGTTAATCCTCTTGCTGCTCTTTATGACTTAAATTGTATGCCGTCCACATGTGCCAAGCGTTCTGTTTTTGGGTCATTGTGCTTTTTGGGGTGTAAGATAGATAATTATGGAAATAACAGGAATACATTAGAAGAAAAACAAAGTGGGCGGAACTGCCCTACCAGCTTTCAAAACTTTTAATGAGGACATAGTAGCTACGATACTGTGCTATTGGCACCAGGCTAGTTAGACCAATAGAACAGGACAGAGAGCCTAAACCAGACCCAGACACATATGGAAACTTGATATACAACAGAGGCAGCATTACAAACCAATGAGGAAAGAATGGCTTAATCAATCAATGGCAGTAAGACAACTGGCTGGCTATCTATCTATCTATCTATCTATCTATCTATCTATCTTAGATTTCTACTCTCCATCATAAAGTCCAGAGAGATTAAAGAGCTAAATATGAAAAGCCAAATAATAAACAGTTTGGGAGAAAACATAAGGAGAATATTTATATTACCTTGAAGTAGAAAATAAATTCTGAAACCAAACACACACACTAAAGACACACAAACATAAAGGAGAGGGTTCATAAGTTTAACTACATTAAAATAAAAGTGTCATACAAAAAAAGGGAGATGTACAAAAATTTCATTGCAGGGGTTTGTAATAGTAGAAAATTGACTACCTCACTGTCCAATAACAAGTGAATGTACAACTTGCTGTGGAGAACTGTCACTTGTTTTGGCCACCCAGCCTCTGAATATACTGCCTGCGTTTGGGGACTCCCCTGCCTGCTGAGGCAGAGCGCCTTCCACGGTAGCGGCCAAAAACGCCAGATTGCCCCTTTCCCAGCCTCCTCTGGAGCTAGGGTCCAGGCACACGGTCCAGATCCACCGACCCCACAGGCCGGCCCCAGACTTTAGGCAGCTGCAGGGGCTGCCCAGACCCCCTAAGCAGGGCACGGCGGCAGCTCCACGTGGCTTCTGAAGTTCTGTCCCCAGTGTCCTGGGTCAGCAGGGCCAGCGCTGCGAGTGGTAGAGCCTGCCTGGCAGCAGTGGCTGTGGCGTCCCCACTGGACGTTTTCCCTGGCGGTGGAGCCTGCAAACCCTGTTCTTCCACCTTTTCTAAGGGTTTCTGAGTCCTTTAATAAATTCCTTTGTTTTTGTCCATTGGTTTAAATTAGCCGGAATTTGTTTCTGCTGCTTGCAACTAAAACCCCTAATCCTGATAGATTATGGATTATAATATATTTATATAACATACGTAACAATGGCATTTGACTCTTTTAGTATATTGACAAGTATTTCAATGTGTTGGCAGATACAATTCTGTCCAGAATTAAATTTCATTGCTTTACTAAAGTAGCCACTTCGGGGTATACGCGTACAATGTGAAACACTATCTTTCTCTTTGACTGTATTTTCACTGTACCAAAAAAAGGGGGAGGGATTTAATCCAATTTTTAAAAATAACAACAATAATAAAAATAACGTGGTCACTTTGGTTCTTTGGTACTTTTTAAAATGATGTTCTTTCTGTCCTTTCATTTCTTCAAACACAATTTCCACCATTACTTTTCTAGGCTTTCTCTTCCCATGGAGAGGAAGGATGTGTGGTTTACTTCCCACCTGGTTTGTCCTGTAGTCCTAAGAAGGATTCTGTGTGGGAAGGAAGGGGACCTATGTCGATGTAGCACTTGCAGCATTCCTGAAGTGACAGACCTGGAGTACGACTACCTTATCAGCAACCAGCGCTCTCCCGTGGATCAGATTATCATAGTCTGTGTGTTCTCAGCTAAGGAAAAGGACAAGGCGATGAAAGAAGTAGCTAAAGTGTATAGGGAACAGAACAGAACCAGAAGCATGCCCTGCATTCAGGTGAGTATCCTGTGTATAAAGACAAATAGTGAAATAATGTTTACTTGCATTTTATATCTTAATACATCTCCTCAGCCACACAAAGGCTCATGGAAGGAATTCCACCTCCCCCCACCCTTTTAATTGAGGTATGGTCTTCATGTAATATAGGTCAAAAATCTTAATGGCACACAGCTTAGTGAATTTTTACATATGTATATGTCTATGTAATTACCACTTACACAAGATATAGAATACTTCTAGGCCCCGGAAAGCTTCTTCTTGCCCTTTTCAGTCAATAGTCCACCCACCTACCCACACCCAGGCAACCACTATTCTGACTTTTATCACCATAAGTTAGTTTTTCTGTTCTAGGCCCTCCTGTACATGTGATCGCACAGTGTGCACGTTTCAAAACACACAGTACATTTTTATACTTTCCCTGCCAGAGAATGGGAATGGCAAATACCAGTCATGCCAATGCTCTCCTATTCTGCATCCGTGGCGGGCGTTACTAATCTATCATTCTTTTCAACTGAGCCTAGACTGGGCCCTAAACCCTTTTTTTGATTACATTCCAAGCAGTCACTACCAGTAGATCTGAGTAGGCATTTACAAAACCTCTTCTACCTGACAGCCTTTACCCTTAACACATTTAATAAGTTTCTATGTCTTACCAGTTCTATCACTGTGACATTTTTTTCTATTCATCCCTTTTTTTTCAATCATTGCCTCTGCTTATTTTAGGCCTTTATCACCTCCTACCTAATTTTCTCCAACAGCTTCTCTGATTAATTTTCCTGCTTCTGGTCTCAATCCATCTGATAGTTCCTGCACATTGCAGGGCGTTCTTTTTAATATCCGAATATGACTGCACCATTCCGCTTAAAACCATCTAAGGACTTCTTCTCAGGTCAAGGCCAAGTTCCCTGCCTGACATTGAGGGTCCACTCCCACTGGGGCTCTTGCCATCCTGCATGTTCTGTTCCCTGTTCCAACCCCAGCAATAGCCTCAGGGGATGCTTTAAAGGATGCTGATAGAGCCTCGGGTCTTGTTCTGCATCAAGCTGAAGCTCGTGAAAGCTGAGAGCTTGGGCCCTGCCGCCCTCCGCTGAACTGCTTTCAAAAAGCTGCCTTCCAAGATGTTGCCCTGAATAAGCCCCGATCTTATTTTAAGGGATGTTACGTTATTTGTTACAGGCCTAGTATACTCTGAATACAGCACAATGTGAAAATTCTCTCTTGCCCAGGTAGCTCAGTTGGTCAGATCATCATCCCAAGGTTACAGGTTCAATCCCTGGTTAGGGCACATAGAAGAAGCAACCAGTGAATGCATTAATGGATGGAACAACAAATTGATGTTTCTCTCTCTTCATTCCTCTCTCTAAAATCAATCAATGATTTTTTTTTTAAAGGAAGAAAAAATGTCTAAATGAGAAACTAGAAAGCTTTACTTCCCATGAGGATCTGGCATGTGTCCTCTTCCCTGGTAATGAGATTTTGGTGCCCAACTGGGTTTCTCTTTTCACTTTATCCTAAAGTACTGAGGAAAGTTTTAGACTGAAATCCAACAATAGAGTAAAAATTACTGGCCACCTATCTGAAATCCATTCCTTCTTTTGCATCTAGAGCTTCTGTTTATATTGAAATTTTCTCATCTTGATTTTTATAATTTATCACTTTCTCTTGCACTATACTTCTTTCCTTCAAACCACCTCAGGCCTTTTGCTAAAAAGGCAGAGCACAAAGAAACAAACCCATTTAAAATGTAAATTTTAACTAAGGAAATAATATTTTGTCCAGTAGAATTGAGAGTAACCTGGCAGGGAAGTGACGTGACATTTTGTAACTTTGAATGGGGAAGAGATTCTGGGCATAACTGGCTGGGGACCCTATGCTTCCAAAACACAGATTCCTTTTTAGGTCATAAAAAGGAAAGGAATGGTCCTGTCAGTACCAGGGACCCTAAAGGGATACAAATAAGAATGGGTGCAGTTATAAAACACAGAAACTCTTTTGAGAACTTCAGTGTCCTGCAAAATGGTTGCCTGGCCTTCATTCCCTTTCATCTCCCCTAAGCAGGGAGCCATGGCCTCTTGCATGGTGTGGAAATTGCTGAGCTGTGCTTGGAAGCTGGACAGTAGTGGGTGCTCCAGTGGAAGCTTCAGAGGTGTAGACAAAGCTCTTAAAAGGGTGGCCTGAGCCACAGAGGGTGTATGATGGGCTCTGGGAGTAGCCGCCTGACCCTTCCAGCCTGCTTTGAAGCTGGATTGCTCTGCCAATAGACTGTGAGGTTTCTAGTGGCAGGACAGTGCCTTGTCCACAATTAGAGCCCTAGTGCCTATCATGGACCTAGCACATGGTTAACATTTACAAGATATTTGTCAAATGGATGAATGATCAATACATGAATGAATAATTCTTTAGCCAGAGGTTCAGATATGGGGGTGTATGGTCCCGGATGATTCTTTCTTGGTCCCATGGGAGGTGTTTCTGGGACCATGAGCTTGTGAACTGAGCTAGGTCTCCCCTGAAAAGAGAGACAAGCTGAGTGGATGAGAGACCAAGATCTAAATTGGGAGTTCACCTCCTCACCAGAGTGACAACAATATACATTAAATCCCAAGGGCTCTGCCATCCCCACGCCTTGCATCTAATAGACATTCCGTAGATGTCTGCTGAAATGATCAGAAACGGCAAAGTCAGAATAAGATCAATAGAGCAAATACTTATTGAACGCTTACTGTGTTGCAACCATTGTTTGCATGGAATATCACTTAACTCTCAAAAGAACCCTAAGTGGCTGGCTTTCTGCATATGAGTGCACTGAGCACAGGTCAGTTACTGAGACACTTGTCCAAGATTTCTCAGTTGGGAAGTGCTGAGGCCGGACTCAGACCATGGAGTTGCGCTTGGGAGCCACACTTCTAAGCACCACACCATGCCACGTGGCAGCATGGAGTCGGTGCACCAGTGGCTTAGGGGGCAAGAGTGGAATCGAATGGAGTGACTGGATTGGGAGTAACATGCCACATTTAGGCATGAGAGAGGATGTGAGAAAGTGGCTTCATAGGTATTTGGTAAACACAAATAGTAGTTAAAATTATGGGGCACCTGAGGAGTGTAAAGAGAGTGAATGGCAGCAGGCAAGGCTGGAGATTTTAGTGCAGTAGGTATTTAGAGGTCAAGTAGAGAAAAAATTGTGCCTGACAAAGACTAAGATGGAAGACACAGATAATAACCCAAGAGGGAGTTTGAGAAAGGAGGACTATTCAGTCATTTCAAATGCTATTAAAGAGGTCAAGTAATACAAGAAACATGAAAATGCCCACTGGTGTTGGCACACAGATGTCTTGGGGGAGCTGATGAAAGCATTTTTAAAAGAGCGATGGGGGTAGAGTCTCGAATTTTTGGTTCAAAGATACAAATACTGCTGAATAGAGCAAAGGATTTGCTACTTGGGATTTAATGTCTTTATGACTTTTTCTTATCTTTTTTATTTTTTAAGAGTCGTTCGGATTCCTTTCGATTTCTCAAATACAACATCGTCTCTGCATCTAAATTTACCGGAAGCAATTGTCCACTTCTTGTTCAAAGGCACAATGTCATTCCAGGAATTTTTTTGGTATGTGTCTTGAGATATATGACTCTTTTAACCAACTGTTGTGTATGATGCTTGCATGGCTTAGACATCATTCCTGGAGTGCACAGGAGGCTGGAGGGAATGCAGAAATGGATCAGCTCAAATCACAACTTTCTATGGTATCCCCTTGCCTATAGGTCTTCTTAGGCAGGTCCTCTTATAACTGTGAGATTATCTCTATGGTTACTGTAATGAAGTTAAATATCAGATACTATGTTGCGCACTGAGGTAACCAAATCATCCACTTTGTGAATTTTTTTCCCTGATTTCATTTTTGTATTTTTATTTTTTAATGTATATTTATCTTTTTATTTTTTTAATTTATAAATCATGTTAATTCTATTACAGTTGTCTCAATTTTTTCCCCCTTAATCCCCCTCCACCCATCCCACCCCCACCCCCTGCTCCCACAGTCAACTCCCACTCTGTTGTCCACGTCCATGGGTCATTCATACATGTTCTTTGTCTAGTCCCTTCCCCTTTTTTCCACCATTGTCCTCTTTCCCCATCCCCTCTGGTCACTTTCAGTCTGCTCCATGTTTCCATGCCTGTGGTTTATTTTGTTCCTTAGTTTATTTTGTTGAATATAGTCCACTTATAGGTGAGATCCTCCATGTTGTTGCAAAAGGTAGGAGTTCCATCTCTCTCTCTCTCTCTCTCTTTCTTTCTTTCTTAAATGCAGATAGATTTTATTTTTTTAAATGTCAAAGTTAATTATAAAATATTTAAAAATTTAAAACCATTATAAAGTCTCAGCAATTAAACCAAGATGACAGCACAGAAATAATCAAGTAGATCAATGAAATATAATGAACATTCTAGAGACAAACGTATATATCGAACAATATAATATATGATTAAATTGATATTTCAAATCAATGGGTAAAATAAGGCTTATTCAACAAATAAGGTGCATGGACCACTATTACTTAAAATAAAACAAATATAGAGCCCTATTTCACACATTACAAGGAATATCCAGGTAAGTTAAAAATCAATATGTGGAATATAAGGAGTTTTAGGAGAAAATACAAACTATTATTTTTCTTACCCTAAAGTAAAATATTCAAACTCAGAAGCTATAAAGTAAAATACTGACAATATGACTATATTAAACATTTAAGACTGTACAGTAATCTAAATATTAAAAAAGTTAAAGGACAAGTAATAGAATAGGAAAGTATTTGCAACACATCTATGAAAGGGTTAATGGTTTGTTTGGTTTATTTTTTTTAGGGAAAAAATTCTACAAACATTTAATCAAAAAATGGATAAAGAATACCAAAAAATTCACTTGAAGCTTTTTAAAAATAATAGAAATAGGCAAGATATATATATAAAACAGGTTTAGCTTCAACAAATAATAAAGGAACAATTAAAATAACACATCATTGTCACAATCAGATTAATATGTATTAAAAAATATTGGTAATATCAAGTATTGGTGACTGTGAAAGGAACTGGGTATTCATGGACTCTTTCTTCATTTTAAAGCAGTCCCTTTAGCATATTTTGCAGTGCTGGTTTGGTGGAGGTGTATTCTTTTAGCCGTTTTTTGTCTGGGAAACTCCTTATTTCGCCTTCCATTTTAATTGAGAGCCTTGCTGAGTAGAGCAGCTTGGTTGCAGGCCTTTGCTTTTCATGACTTGGAATATTTCTTGCCACTCCCTCCTGGCCTGCAGTGTTTCTGCTGAGAAGTCAGCTGCTACCTGTATTGGGTATATGTTACTACCTCGTTCTCCCTTGCTGCCTTTAGGATTCTCTGTTTGTCTTTGATAGTTGCCATTTTAATGATGATGTGCCTTGGAGTGGGCCTCATTGGGTTCCTCTTGAATGGGACTCTCTGTGCTTCTCAGACTTGTGTGACTTTTTCTCTCCTCCAATTAGGGAAGATTTCCATCATTACTTTTTCAAACAGGTTCTCTATCTCTTCCTCATCCTCTTCTCTTTCTGGTATCCCTATTATATGGATATTATTACATTTCAGGTTGTCCTGCATTTCCCTAAATGCCTCTTCATTCGTTTTGAGTCTTTTTTCATTTTCTTGCTCTTTCTTGGAGCTTTTTTCTACCTTGTCCTCTAGCTCACTGATTCGATCCTTGGCTTCATGTAGCCTGCTTTTGATTCCTTTTACTGTGTTCTTCAATTCAGAAATTGTATTCTTCATTTCCTCTTGTCTCTTATTGATAGTTTCTATGTCGTTTTTCATGCTGATATAGTTTGCAGTAAGTTTCTCGTATTTTCCCTGTAGTTTTTTGTAATTCTCTCTGAGCTCACTGAGCTTCCTTAGAACTGTTTGGAACTCAATATCTGATAGTTTACTTGCTTCTATTTCATTTAGTTCTCTTTCTGGGGATTCCTCCTTTCCCTTCAAGTGGAGGGTATTTCTTTGTCTTCCCATTATTTGTTAGACTCTTTTCTTTTGCTTCTGCTTCTTAAGTTGATCCGTTTTGATTTCCTGACTTTGTGGTGTGAACTTCTATGGTAGGAGACAGCTGTTTTCACTTTCTGGATCCGCCTCTGATGATGTCAGATGTCGTCCCTGTCTGACCTTAGGCAGTCTGTTCAAGACTTTCAGGAATCTACTGTCTATGGCTGTCTCCTTCAGCTGTTAATCTATTCACTCTGCACTCAGCAGGCTGCCTTAGACAGCTCAGGGTGGGGTGGAGTCCCTCCTGGGGGCGGGCTTATTGGGTCCTCTCACCCTGATGCCGTATGGGGGAAGAATCAGTACTGGGATCCCACCATCTACCCTCTCTGTTTTCTCCCAAAGTCTCTCCTCAAGTGTCTCCAGACCTCTCTGCACCCCTTTTAGCCAGGAATCTACTATCTGTGGCTGCTACTCTGCACTCAGCAGGTGGCTTAGACAGCACAGGGCAGGGTTATTGGGTCCTCTGACGCTGCTGCCGCTCAGGGTGAGTGGTCCCTACCTGAGCAAGATGGCTGCTGCCGCATGAGGGATGAGTCAGCACCGAGATTCCGCTGGCTACTCTCTCGGTTCTGTCCTCAAAGCCTACTTTCCCAGTCTCTCCTCAGGTGGCTCCAGCCCACTCTTCCCCTCCCCTTGCCAGAGACCAGGGTAAGTGGCTGTAAATAAAAATTTATGTGTTGGCCCTTTAAACGGTTCATGTCTCCAGGTGCCAGTCTCTGGCAGAGAGCAACCCTGCCACTTTTCATATCTGGCTGTTTTCTGTGTAGTTTTTGGGCTCTGGTGCTGTAGGCTAGAGATCCCCGCTTTTGGTTTAGACCCTGCTCTTCTAAGAGGGATCCAACTGGCCATTTCAATATCCTTCTGGTGCTGCCGCCTGTGGGCGCCCCACCCATCTTCTTGAGTCTCTACCGTACTCCTCACCAGTTAGATTGCACTAAAGCCGATTCGTCTGTCTCCGAGGTTACAAGGCTCCTCTCTCGCTATTGTTCAGTTGTTTGTTCCAGGTGATTTCTCCACAATTTACTTGTAATTTCAGGTTGATCCTGGGAGGAGGTCAGTGTGACTTCCACTTACTCCTCCGCCATCTTGATTCTCCTCCCCACTTTGTGAATTGATATGGGATTATAAGAGCTAAAATGTAATTCTTGTATTTAAGAAACTTATAACATAATTGAGGAGGTAAGATAGATAATATCCATAGTTTAAGACTGAATAGAGTAACTACCATAAATGAAACAGCCTAGTCTGGTAGAGAAAACGTGAACTTTGAAAACAAACCTGAGTGCAAACCTTGATTCCACTATTTGCTTTACTGTGTGACCGTGGGCAAATTGCTAAGCTGCTCTGAGCCTGTTTGCTCCCTTACAAAAGGGGGAAATGATAACCAATCTCTACAATTGTAAAACCTCAGTGAGATAATGTGCATAAAGCACTCGTTTCAATTCTTGGCACCTCGTGGGTACTTAATGTTAATTTCCTTCCACCAATTTTTCTATTCAACAAATGTTTATTGAATGTCTGCTCTGTGCCATACACAGTATTGGGTACCAAGAATACAAAGATAAAAAAGCTACAGTTCCTCCTGACAAGGAGCTCCTAGTCCAGTGGGGAGAGCTGCAACCTGGGGTGTCTTGTGATGTGTGCGCTGGGCTCCACAGGGGGGATTTTGATAGAAAGAGGTAAGAAGGAGAGAGAAGTTCCAGGGAGAGGGAATGTTCTTGGTAAAGGTAAAGGTCTGGAGCACAAGGTACCTGGAGACTTGGTTTTCAGTCCTGCACCTCCCACTGTAACCAGCTGTATATGTTTGGGTTAATCGCAGCTGGAAGAGGAGAGGACTGGGTTAGATCAGTGGCTCCCAAGCCTGGCTGACACCCTTGGTGTATGAAAAAAAAAAGATTTCTGAGCCTCACCCTAGAACAATTAAATCAGAATTTGTGTGGGTGAGACCCAGCATTCTCTTTACATCAACTTTATTATGATATATTTTACATGCAATATAATGCACTCATAAGTGTACAGTTCTGATAACTTTTGACAAATGATGCGCTTGTGTAACCACCTCCCCAATCAAGATAGAAAACGCTGCCATCACTCCAGAAGGTTTCCTTTGGCCTGTTAGTGGCAAGTCCTTTCAGCCTCGTCCCCAGACAATCACTGATCTGCCTTCTGTCACTACAGCTTAGGTTTCCCTTTTCTAGTCTTTCATCTAAAAGATTCATTCAATAAGCATTCTTTACTCCAGCTATTTGAGATAGCAGTGTTTTAAAAATAACTTTCCCTGGATCATTTTTATGAGAAGCAATGGACTGAATGATCTCTCAGAACTGGCTTAAAAAATACCATGATTTCATGTGCTTGTCAAGAGGCACTTTATGCAAGTTACTTTTCAGGAATAACAAGTAGTACTGCTATAATAATTATGATAATACTAACGCTACTATTTATGGGGCTTTTTTCTATGTGCTCAGGTACTAGGCTAAGTTGTCCACGTGTATTTTCTTGTCTAAATCCCCACAACAACCCAGGAGGTAGGTAGTAATATTATCCCTGATAATAGAGGTGGAAACTGAGACTTCAAGAGATTAAGTAACCTGTTGAAGGTCAAGAAGCTAGCAAGTAGCAGGGTCAGAATTCAAACCCAGATTTTCTCATGATAAATGGAGACTTTGCTTTTAATCATAAGATTCTACAAGACCTCCTACAAGGTGAAGTCTCAGCTCCCACTGCTGCAGACATTCTTAAGAAGTGTAAAGTGATACCAGATGAATGCTTTCAGCTTGTCCATGAGTTCCAGCTGGGGAAACGAAACTAATTTAAAGGTACATTTAGCAAGAAAAGCAAAGAGCCTCTTAGCTTAATATGAAAAGTAAGCCAGTTTGTTGCAAGTGTCAGATGACGTTTTAGACAAGAAAAAGAGACTCAGGACGAATGAGATGGGGCAGAGGCTACACCTGAACATGTCTTTTGAGATAAACTAACTGGAGAAAATAAGAGTAGCTCAGCCACTGATTTCTCTATAATAAACTGAGTGACTTCCTCAGATTCCAACCCACATACACACAAAAATCTATTTTCAGTTTTCAAAATACACATCACTGTCACTAACAACAATGAACAATGAGTCTTATTCTGTGGTAAGGAAGTCTTCCCACAGTACCTGGCAGGTGATCAAATATCACCCTGTTCCTGCAAGCCTGTTTGATCCTGTGAGTCTTGGCAGACTCACTTGGCTGGTTTATAGTTTGTGCTTCCTATACATTTACTGATGGTTAGAAAAGAAAAGAAAAGGAAAGGAAAGAAAAGAAAAGAAAAAAGAAAAGAAAGCATCAGCACAATGGAAATGTGTGTCCTCCTCCAGCGGCACTCCTCTGTGATACCCAAATCAAAGGCTTGTCAGATAAGGTCCTCCCAGGTCCCTGTAAGAGAATATTAGCAACTATTTGTGACCACCTAAAATAAACAGGTTCCTCTTCAAACACTGGCTGTCAGTGTCTGGCTGTCCAACCAACAGCAACGCCAAGGCACCAGTCTGCATAGTTGTCTGTCCACTGGGTGACAGTGTTGATCCATCTGAAATAAATGTGCTTTGTCCTGGGGCCAGAAAACTCCGGGAAAGATTGCAGCCAGATGGCATTCTGAGGGCCTTGGGGACCGGCTTTGCCTTTCTTCCCGGAGCAAGGCAGAATGATTCTGTTTTCTTTGCCTTTCAAGGGAAAATGTAGGTGAACTGTTCTGATGTGACCATGTTGGGCTGGATTTCTCTGGGCAAAACAGTACAGAGAATGGATATGATTGTCCATAATAAATGAGCCTGCGTTTTCCTGATAGTTTAACCAAGACAAAAAGCTTGCAAAGAGCATTGTGAAAACTAAGTTGAAAGCTTATTTCAGCTGTTTAGTTGGATGCATTAGGGTGGATTGATTCTTTAACCAACGTGTTCATTTTTATACAAATGGGCTGGTTAGTGTCTGGGGTGTGCGTTACCCAGGGCTCTGAAGAGGGACAAGACTGTTTTTGTGGAATATTATTTACAAATTGACAGGTTATGGTTTTCACATAATTCTGTTGGTTCTGCCATGATCTCTGTGTTCAAGAGAGGGGAGAAATAGATAAACAAGAACAAATACTGTAATAAATTCTCATGTGATCAGTGCTGTTGTGGAACAGAACTGGCTCTTCTGCTTCCTGCTGTTCTTTGCGGGAGCCATTATGCTGGGCCCAAGTTGGCTGTTTTATTGATGAATGGTGCCATCCAGGAGAAGGGGAAGCTAATGCTCAAAAGCCCCCACTCCTCAGTGGCATGTAAGTTACAGATTATCTAGGGCAAAACCACAAGACACTGTGGGTCAGGGGTTTCAGGGTCATGCTGGGAGCTGATTGGTCGGAGGTGAGGTGAGGGTAATGAATCATTTCTGCATGTGCTAAGGAGAGTTCTGAGGTCTGTTCTGGGGTCCTTCTATCCAGTCTCATGGGAGTGTAGCCAGAGGCTTGTTCCACCTTAGGGCTCAGGAAGTGAAACATAACTTAAGATGTTATCTTTAGTCTGCCAGAGGTCCGGGCTGCTGCCTTCCACTGCCTTGGGATTGCTGATTATCTGGGGGAAAGGCTAGGTCTCTGAGGGATACATGGAGAGGGGAATATGCTCTCTACAGCCAGGATTTAAAACTATATTCAGTCAAAGCATTAAGGACCCCTGGTTTCAGTGGAAATGACAGACATATGTTATGATAATGCAGTAGAGGACAGGAAATAATGGAACCAGCCACATCTCCATTTTAAAAGGACAAGACCAAAAAAATGACATGACTGCTTTAAAAGAGCTGGTTTGGGCCATTTTTCGTCCTCCTCCTCTCCCTCTTTCCCAAATGACGAGGGTAATGATTCAAAATGGTGGGACTCTTCATTATATAATGAATAATAAAGTCATATTAATGTAAGACTCTGTTCCAAATTTGTTTAAATCAGATTAAAAGACTAAAATGGAATTACCCTGCTCGGAACCTTCTCTAGGTGCTCATCACACTTGAAATAAAACCCCAGATCCTCTCTCTGGACCACAGAACTCGCTGTCATCAGGCCTCTGGCTTCTTTGCTTCCACTCGCCCATGGGCTCCCGTGCCTCTGACCTCCTTGCTGTTCCCCTCTGAGCCTTTACCCATGGTGCTCACTTTGCGAATTGTTCTCCAGGTATCTGCACAGTTTATCCTCTCATCTAATCACGTCTCTAGACAAGGGTCACCCTTTAGTGGCCTTCCCTTTTTGTACTGTCTGAAAGAGCACTGTTCACACTCCACTTCCTGCCCAGCTTTCTTTGGTTCGTAGCACTCACCACTAGTTGGCATCTTATCCATCCACTGCTTTATTATCTGATTCCCCGCACTGACGGCAGGGACTTTGTCCATTTTGTTCACTTCTGCATCCCAGTGCCTAGAATAGTAGGCTGTCAGTAAATGCAGGGTGGGACAAAAGTAGATTTAAGTTTTCCTATGGAAAACAACACAATAATTAATAAATAATAACAGCAGAATAAATTGTTTCATGAATTCACAACTGTACATCTACGTCTGCCCTGCCCTGCATTGTTTTGACTGCGTGAATAAACATGTGTCTTTCCAACAGAAATGTCAAACCCTGTTTTTACATTGCTTTGTCCCTTTCACTTATCAACCAACTGTCCCAGCCCTTGACAAGGCCCCAGGTTTTTCTACAAGGCAGAAATTACCCAACAAAAAGATATATACTGGAGACCCAAAAGGAAAGGAATATCTTTTGAGAGTCATACATTTTCACATAATTAATTCCCTAAATCCTGGCAACAATCCTCTGAGGTGATGTGTCTGTTTTTATTTTACACATTATACAAGGGAACGGATGCTTCAAGACCACATGACTAAAGGGAGGAGTTGAAATTTGAACACAGGTTTCCTGACTTGTAGTCCTATATGGGGAAAGGAGTTTCTGTTGGCAGCACTGGAACATAGTGACGGCATAGGCAGGGTAGAAAATTGTCTTCGCTTTGTTTTTCTGTATATGAGACTTTAGGATTCCTGGGAAAAGAGTATTTTGGAGATCTTTACTTAATCTACTAACACATATCCCCTTTCTAGACTCGACTGAGTTTTTGTCTGGAAGCGTCGTGGGATGTTTCATTAAGGTTAAGTACTTTAAAGGGTAGTTAGAACTCTTCCTTTGCTTTTATTAAGTCATTAGGTGAATATTTGGTCACCACAAGGCTAATAATAAATTTCGTTTGAGAGAGCAAATCAGCATTTGTTTGCTTGGTTTGAGTTGTTTGGAAAAGTCTTTCAATTCCACTCAATTTAATTCCTGGAACAATGGTATAACTGGTGCGGTTTAAATATTTAACCTCTTACACACTCAGCCAGATAAAGTCAGACAGACTGGATCCCACAACTAGAAATAAAGGGTATCTTTCCAGTTTACAAAGTGCTTTTGCAAAACATCCTACACTAACTGCATGAGTAATAAGGAATGTAAACAATGGGGAGAGTGGCATGGGGGAGAATGCTTAAAAAAATGGCATTAAGTTTTAAAATGTGAATGAACAACGCATGGAGGAATTCATTGCCCATCTAATCGACTTCTCAGAGGAATCCTATGGCTAAACTCAACGCACACTGAGGGTCTTATTGTGCTGCCTGAAGTGATACTGAGGATCCATGTATGTATCTTGCTTGTGTGAACATGTGTCCTTGTATGTGGTGACTTAAACAGGAAAAAGAAAACTGAGGGAAGGCATAAAAAAAAACACCACCTATCTGAAGTCAAATAACCTCTTTAAACTTTGTAACACTTTCAAAATCTAAGTCATTTCATTCCATTGCTTAAAACCCTGCAGTGGCTCCTTATCACCAAGTAGAAGCCGTATTCATGACATTCATTACTAGGCCCTCCGTGACCCGCCAGCCCTTCTCGCAGGGCCTAGCCCTTCTCACAGCCACACTCGCTCTTTGCTTTTCAGTGCTCTTCTACGGGGCGGGGGCGGGGGGCGGGGGGGGGGGGGGGGGCTGGCTCCCGCACTGCCTTCATGCCTGACACCCTTATACGAATAGAAAAGCACTCTGCATCCTCCACATCCCTTTACTTGCCTTCATTGTCTGTATTGTGTTTACCACCACCTGACCCACCCGAACATATTAGGTTGTTTGGTTCTCCCTTCTAGCATTCGGTGAAGACAGAAGCTGTTTTGTACACTGCTCTTTCTCAGCACCAAGAACAGTGCCTGGAACGCAGCACACGCTCAATCTGAATGGCCATGATCACTTCTCTTAGTTTGTTTTCTTTTTTAAAAAGGGGAGTGCAACTTACAGGATTTTAATGAATATACACTATGTGGTAGATAAAAATACTTCAAAATATGGGGCCCAAGGGGAAAATAACACCATGTTATCCTTAGCTCATAAAATGCGGAAAACCTCTAGGGTAGATAATTCTGGGTTTTAAAGTTCAATCGAAATTCTAACTCCACATGGTTTCAGTAAGAAAAAAATTTGAATTTTGGTATCGGTTCTGGTCATACCCTGGCCTCTGGACATATACAAACTTAAGGTTTTTCCAGTCTAACATTCTTCTGTATTTGAGCAACTTATTTCTGCAAGAAAAAAACATCACAGCCTTGCCTTTAGACCCTGGGTTTAGCCTAAGGGGTGATGGCTGGAACACAGAATGGAAAGCTTTCTTCCTTATGTATGAATATAAACCCAAAATAACAATGAAACCTGCACACTCTCAACTTCTTAAATTACACTTTTAAACTTCTTAAATTACACTTTTTTCCTATTATACAAGTATTTCATGTTTGTTGTGGTGGGAAAAGAAACTGGCTAAAAGTCACCGTTGTGTCACTGTTTAAGAGATTACTACTGTTAACTTCTTCAGATCTTATAAAATATTCATATATTATCAGCTATTGTGTAAAGTGACCTTGATATTGGCTCTCGTTACCCATATATCATAGCTTAATCTTCTAAATTCAGGCAAGATAAGTGGCTCGATGGCTAATAGTCAGGCATGAGTGCTAAGGAATAAAGCATTTCCTAGCAAGGAACCACACAGAACTCATTCCAGCCAGTCCTGGGGTTGCCCTAGATGTGAAAACATGAGATAGGTTCTTTTGGTGCCGAAATGAACATAAACCAGAAAATTCTATTCTCACAGAGAAAAACCTTGTAATATGACAGCTCTTCATGATGAAAAGATTATGCATGCTATTTAGGGGGAAAGGAATAACAGGTACTTATGTTCCTTTTGAATTCTTATACCCCTCTTTTAAGTACTTGTATTGGACTGCTTTATGACTCAAGGTATGCTTAAGTTCTCAGCAGGTCAAGTTCTGTGCTAGAACCAGCTACACGTTTTAAAAAACTACTATCACTACCCCCTGCTACATCTTCTAATCCTTTCTAATCTCTAAAAGTTGAATATTTCTAAAGCTACATACCTGTGCCTGAAAAAAAGGTCTCTTGCACCCAAAATGACAAGCATGGCTTTACATAGTAGTCTCTCTTTATTAAGAAATAGAGAATTTGAAAATTTAGAGGCAGAGGTCTAGTCCAATTCATAAGTCAGAATTAAGGAACGTTTGATGCCTAATATTATTTTGCATATAAACATTTTCTCATAGGGATACAAGATCTCCCTTCAAAGAAACAGAGCTAATTTTCATATGGTCAGATTCTAAAAATGTTCTTTAAATTTTTACAGATGTACATCCAAGGAAAATTACTATTTGCCAACTTTATTTTCAATGGTTATAGTACATCTGCTGAAGATCTTCAAAAGCAAATTGTGAAGACAAGGAATGATTATCATATGGGATATTTCCTACCCAATGACTTCAGAATCCAGTACAGTATCTACACATGCTGTTTCTTATCTCAGACTTTTAATTAGTAAATCCCAGATATGGGCCATTTGTCAGGGATATACTTTTGCCCTTATGAGTATTTATTCTTTGCTTCAAATCTTTTCTGGAAAGAGGTAGCTTATTTATTTAAAAGTTCAATTAAGAAAGGCCACTTTCTTACATTTTTAACCAGAAAATGTTCCTAAGCTAAGCTTTGAAAGATTCAAACCAATAACTCATTCATTATATAGCACAAAGTATGATCCAATGGATATTAACGTCCTTCTTAATTCAGTATATCTTTTCCGTCAGGGAGATAAGTCAACAAATATAACACGATGAGAATGTATCCAATGGCTGACAGTCACTCTGAATCGTGAAAATGGAGCTTTTAAATTTAATCTGTTTTCACTCTGCTATATTAGCATATAAGGAACATAATGACCAAATAAAGCTTACACTAATAAATCCAAGACTTTCTTGGACAACTGTTGTCTTCTGTGGGTATATTAACAAATTCTGAAAAACATAGTAATAGAAAAATAGTGATAAAAGAAAAAGAACTTTGTCTTTAGCTAATTCATGCTGCAAACACCAGAATAAAAAAAGGTACACAAAAAAGATACAAAAAAGTACAGATTTTATTAGAGATTTCATAAGCTTAGGAGGAACAACAACATTACAGACATATTGGGTTCTTATAAAAAATCTCTTAAAACAGCTGACAAAAATTCAATATAATACATAACGCTATCAAAGAAAGTGCTATGTTAAGAAAAATGTTATAATCTCAAGTCATTAAATAGAATAAGTAATGTAGTTCTATAGACAACATAAATAGTCAAAAAGTAAAAATTAAAATATCTCTGAAAGAATGTTCTTAAATGATACTAAAAAAATACGGCTTTATACCCCAGAAGTATCTGAATTGAAGGCAGACTTTAGGAACTTACTATGTAAACAAGCCTGAACTCTGGAAAACAGTTCATAAATTCCTATTATGTGTTCACATTTAACAATATTAAAGAAGAGTGCAAAGCTCCCTCCCCCCAACACTGAGTACGCTTATTGTATAGAAACATAAGATGGGTTCACGCATTTCTGGCTATACCAAGAAATACAGTTACCTTCGCTCACAGCTTAGTGTATTGGTAAAAGATTACCAATGTTAGAACACTTTCACGTGTGGGTGAATACAAAAAGTCACATTCTGGAAGAATTGAGGCATAAATTTAGAGTGTATTTTATAAGACAATAAAAACATTTAAATCACTTGGCTTTAAAAGGAATCGAAATCCAAAGATGATTAGATCCAGTCTACTCTTTTACCAGAAATACACACATGTATAGTGTTTTGATTTATGCAAACAGGAAAACACTGAGCAAAAAGAACACTGAAAGAGAAAACATACCTAAGATTTAACAGGCAAAAATAATAGAATTCATGGGATGAAGCATCTCTGTAATGCATGCCGTACAGAATTAATTGCAGGGCTGAGTTCTTCAGAATGAGAATTTTAAAGGATAACCCATTGACCCGATTGTTCTGGTGTGACAAAGTTTGGAGGAATAGCACAGTTTTTGACTCCTTTCATATGTGGAGTCCCATAGTCTGCAATTATTGCAGACAGGGTCTAAATTTTTTGAAATGCCAGAATCACCAACAGTATACGTGGGCAATGTGTATCATATCTTTGAACCTGGGGCCTTTTCAATCCTTTTCAGCAATCCCGTCCTCCACATTAAACAAAAACATGTATGTGGCTATAGCAATGGGATAGTTTTGATGTAAGACCATGCAGTGAAACAAGCTCAGAATATTTTAAAAATCCCTAGCAGCAGAGAGTGAAAATCAAGAAATTTATTAAAAATCTTCTTTGAAAAATACTTTTGTATATTAGCCCATTTCCACTATCATTTCATCAACCACAGCAGATTCTAGAATGTAGTCTACAAGGAGCCCAACGGGTAAGGGACGGTGTGTCGACAAATGACGCTAAGGTTCTTCCCAGATCTGAACCTCAAAAAACGAGCTCAAAGCAATGTAGTAGCTCTAATAACAGAGTAGAAGAAAAAAGACAGTCTCTAAAACAAGAGTGTATAATTACTTAGCACTGGAGCCAGAAGGCAAAGCCCAATGCGTTTCAGAAACTAGGAACGATTAGTTAAATGAGACTGGTGTAATATTGTTGAGTAGAAAGTCTTTAAGACAGACAAAACAGAAATCATTAATTTGGGGGAGAATTTTTTTGGTGGCTAAGTTGTTTAACCTAAAAATAAAGATTCGATAATAAAAGTTACAAATACAGGTTTCCTCACTTGGCAGGCCATTTCCAATAATAACCATATTATATATCACCTTTCTGTTGTGGTAAGTTACTATGTCAATGTCTGGTAAGGCTTTATCTTGTTACCCACTGTCATTTCTCTGATTTTAGAGGGATTAACCAACCAATTCTTGCTAAACTATAGGCACATGCACACAAAAAAGTGAGTCTTGGTGAACGCAGGATGTCTAGTAAGCCTCAGGTTATCTTCAGTCTTCACACTCTTGACGGTCCAGGAATGATGCGCGAGTTTAGGTTGGTTCTAGGATAGGCCCAGGGGCCTGGTTTGATCTGGGATCCCTGGGACCATACCTAGAACAAACCCAAACAAAACCAAATGCCTTGGGAGTGCTTTCAGCTCGGGCAGACTTCTGGGCTTTTCACTTGTATGGACCTCCAGGGCTGTGCAAGGACCATATGCCAATCTTTAAGGAATAGGTGTAACATTTCTGGAGCTTTCTGTATGTTGCCAGATGCTAGTACTGTGCCTGAGTAAGCATTACTTAAGTCATAGTATGAACAGAAGGTACTACAGGCTGGTGTAATAAAAGTGCAGAAAATACTGATTTAGAAATGGAGTTAATTTAGGAATTTACCTGGGAGGGAAAAGGAGTATGTAATTTCTTAGGATATCATAAAAGAATAAACTTAGAAAAGACATTTTTTAGTTTTAGAAAAAAATGTTCAATGATAACATAAACTAATTTTAGGTAGCCAACAGTTAGGAAATCCTACAAAAGTGAAAAATCTCAAGTCCAAAATAGTAATATTATCCCTTATTTTGAGAAACTCTTAAAATGCAAATATGAGAGGAAATATCTCTTTCTACAATAATATTTCATAGACTACCCACTTTTAAAGTGTAGTCAGAGGTATATACAACTTAAATACTGTCGTATTGCAATAACATGCTTGATATGTGCCAAATGAAATTCAGTAAATGCGAATGAAAAAAAAAACCTAATTTAATTGCTGACAGTTAATGTATTAAAATATAGCATTAAAATACCATATGCATTTTAATTTATCACACATTTTAGAATATCTATAAAATCAACTCCTTATTCATACTTTTTGTATATGTGAATCCTGGATTCACCCTTTTTTTGGTTTACGGCAATTACACTGAATAGAATAACTATTATCCCACAACTACACTCACAGAGAATTTTTCTCCTTGTACCACCAACCTGAGTTTGGCATCATGACTCTCTATCCTGTAATGGCACTCTCAGCTCAAGAACTGTTTTGGATTATGTATTTTTAAAAAATGAATATTGTATCATAATTCTCTTCCAGTAACATGAAAGCTATGAGGCACGGCCATAACGGAAGTACTGATTTTAACATGACTACTAAAACACAATTGGCCTGCTGGTAAAGCTAAGCCGTTAAATGCTAAAATATCCCCTCTAGACAGATTTGAATTTTACTTACAAACATTATAACATGCAAATTTCATGTTTATTTTTCATTTAAGAGAAAAATCATCATGCTTGATTACTTAACATATTTAATGATAATTTAAACATGCAAAATATAGAATGACAGTAGGAATTTAGTAATTCAAATATCTGTCAGTATCATTATATCTAACACTGATAACTTTTGGCAAGATTTTACCACACAATTAATTGAATGAAAATTAAGATATTGTTTTCTTATTTTCCAGGGCTCAACCCACTTCATGTTTAGGAAATGAAGATACACTTCTCTGAAAACAAAACCAAAACAATAAAAAATCGCCTCACCAAAGAAATTCTTAGCAGCATGTGATATCCAATTCAAAAAGAAAGTACTGTAGAAAACGCTAATTTCAGTGGACTGGTTTTAATAGGAACCAAAAAAATTAGAGAGACTGAGAAGGTAACATATAAAAACAAAATGCTTCCTGTTGTACAATGAAATCTCTTCTATTTTGAGAGCAGGTATCTATTCTAGTTAACTTCATTTATTTTTAAGATGGCAATGAAATGGGTGCTAAAGTAACAGATGTCACAAAATCCATGTGCTTAAGTATAATCCAGTTAGGTTTTTTTTTTGGTCTTTACTGAATCAATTTACTCTTATTTTATACATTATTCTAGCAGTCTCAGTCACCTTGTTTTCAAAACCCAAGCCAACTAGAAGGAGCATTATGAGGATGGAGAAAGGCTATTGCTGCAGGCACATTTAAGCAAGCAGTAATATAAACTGGAGGAATTAGAGCTATTAAAAAACAAGGCAAGTAAATGAAAAAGGCAAAGCAGAATGGAGTCATTTAGTAAAGGACATATAGCTCTCGATGCCTAATCTATCACATTATAATTAAAAACTATTACTAATAATAACCATTTTGACCTCAACAAAGATTAAAATATATTTCATATACATTTAAGAAGATAGCAATGGATATTAAGTTTCAAAAAGATTTCCTTCAAAACTTATTCCAAAAAATTTCAATGCTTAGTTTAAGCTCCATAGAAAACCGGGGTATCTGTAATGACTCATTCTCCCAAAATTCAGTTACTCAGTTCTTACTAAATTAGCCATGCATGTTTAGTCTCAAACCGATAGTTCTAAAATATAAATCTTGGCAAACAGAGTTGAAAATACATTTACAAGTCTGAATACTATACTAGGAACAATTAAGAACAAAATGTTTAACATTTCCCTAAACCATACATAATGATTCACACAATGATAGTCCAATTTTATTCTATAGCCGAATTCATTAATGGAGAGTCCTAGAAACATCAATATATAAAAACTGAATACTTCAAATATATGGCAATCACATATACAACCAAATGTTCTTTTAGCAAGTTCTCCATAAAGAACTAAGAAGCAAACAAAAGTATGCTAAGCAGCCAGATAGGTCCCACAGAGTCCATGCACTTCATGGAGAGCAAAGCCCCTTAGCCTTCTTTCAGTCTACTTACTCTTATTTTAGACACAATTCTAGCAAGCTTGGCAATCTGGTTTCTCAGTCCACAGCAGATTAGAAGCAGCAAATTAGGGGCCTAGTGCAGGAGGCAGGCACACAAGACAGGAGCAAAAAGTGACAGCTGATTATAAGGGAAGACAGAGAAACTGTGAAAAACAGACATAACTCAGAAAGCAGAGCAATGCGGAATCACGTGGTAAAGGGGCATTACAGATCTCAGTAGCCCCTGAGGGTGAATTTCTGCTTATCACCCCATCATAGGAACTGAGGTTCTTACAGATGACAAAGGTAAAATTACATCCTAAATATTCTAGAAAAAGTGAAGTAGAAAGTACATTTTAAAAATTTCCTACTATACTGTTAAAAATATTTACTGATAAGATAGATTTGCCTCCGTTACCTGAAAAATTAACTTATACAAGTTAGTCATCCATTAATGATTACAGATAAATCAACTGTTACTCTACCTAGGGCATTTCCCCATAGTTTCTCCTCTAAAATATTTGTCACTTCATCTTCTAAAATAAATTGCACAGGTATGCCTTTTTAAATATAACTGGGAGAACAGATCAACCTTTATGCTTTGTCTGGTTGTCATTCATGGCATGATACCTACTTTAGTTCAAATAATGAGCTGGCTGAGCTACACCAAAGTCTTACGGTATTTAGTTCTTGTTTCCTTGTTTTGTTTAGGTATAGAAACTATATACTACGATTAAACCAATCAATTGAACTTTTCTTCCCACATGATTTCTAATAATTTATCAAAATATTTCATATTTTACATTACTGATGGTGTATAAGTAAAAGTCACCAGAGTGAAATGTCTTCTAGGATCCCTTTGGGCTAACAGTCTATTGATTTATAATTTTGTGAAATGTATCAGAACTTGACTCTATGCTTTAATAAAAAAAAGCGGTAACACTTTTATTATGAGAACCATAATATCACTATTTTTTAAGAAGATCAAGTTTTTAATTTTTGACCTATTTTACTAACATTTGTAACAAGATCTTGTTTTTTAGTCTCAAAGGTTTTATTTTTAAGTCTTTCTGAGAAGTCAGGAATCACAAACGTCATTAAGTAATCTAGAGGATTTGGGTTTTGCTGGAAAAATTCCCCGTAATGTTATTAAGTCAGCTGCACCCATAGCTTTTAATGATGGAGCTGTGATTTAAGCTCAGGCCTACCCTTCTGCATTAAACCCTTAAACCAATATTCTTAAATTTCCTTACTGATTTGCCTTAAGTGTGTTCCTCTTGACTTGCTTGTCTCCGATAACTTCGTAAACCAAATGAGTCAATGTATCATTTCCTAATGAAATATATTCAGATGCTGTTAAGTACAATTAGATTTAATGAGGACTTAAGTCAGAAAATAGAGACAACTTGAGAAAATAAGCAGAAGACCACAACTCAAAGACCAGCAAGAGTCTGGCACTAGACAGGCCAGATATGTAGTTTTAATGAGAGCTGAAAAAAGAGAATTTAAGATATAATTGTCACCAGGGCACTTATTGCCATGACTTTCCTAACTATAGATACAAAATTCTGTCTTCAAGGCTGACCTCAACAGCTTTTTTCATGCATTTTTACATTAAGTACTCGGTTTAAAACAAACAATGGAAATGTTCATATTAAAAGCTGTCAGGATGTTACTCGTAACAAGAATTATCCTGTCAAAATACCACTGTAAAATTTGGAAAGCAATTTTTCCAAACAATTACAAATTTTGTCCAGAAAATATTTTCCCCAGAGAGTTCCTTTTGGATGCGGGATGGCAGCCATTAAAATTAGTCAAAAGCCTGATAAGATAAAGTGAAATATTTTTAGAAAAGTAACAAATAAGAATACCTACTAATATTACATTGGCCTGTTTTATTTCTTAAGGTATTCATGGCAAGAAGCCTAAAGTCCAACACAGAGGTTCTTAGATTTTACTGGGCATAACATCATGTAGGTCTTATTCCAAAATGACCGACTAAGAATAATTGGGAGGATGGCCCTTACATCTGCATTTTAAAAATAAGACTTCCAATTTATTTTAATATAGCACCCCCGCCCCCATGGAAAACAGAACACTGACTTATAGACTACTGTAAAAGAAAATTAGGAATTTTCACAGGAAAGATAATATTTTACCTTGGAAATATTTTAAAAGGTACAAGAAAATTTGAAAACTACACACACCAAAAAAACATTCAAGTTCCGAGATCATTATATAATGATTTCAGCAAGTAGAATTTTCATTGAACTAAGCAACAACTAGAGAATAAAACAGATCAGACTGGAAGATTAGAAATTCTTGATTAAAATAAACCTTTCAAAATTAAAAAGTATTACTTTAGAGAGCACTGACTAAAGTTGATAAAATATTATGAAGACATTTTTTCCAAAATGGTGTAATAAAAAAATTAAAAATTATTAAGCTCTAATTCTTTCTGTGTAATTTTATAGATTAAAAGAAAGATTACCAAGTTTTTCCTTAATTACTTCTTCCAAATCCAAGGAGTTGGCAAACTAAATAATTTAAACAAAGAAAATAAACTCTAAATGGTATTATTTCTAAGTTGTAAACTAGGCCCATTCTTAAGAATTACTCCTAAGAGCTTACTTATGGATAACTCACAGAAGTTTTGGCAACTGGCAGAATCACTTATAGTACAAAGGATCTCTACTGTTCATACAAAGAAGAAACAAGTTTTTCTTCAGCATAAAAAATAGATTTCCTTAGATTATTGAAAAAAAAAACAAACCCTGTGATTTATGAAAATTTACCCAGTCGAAGCACTAAGTAGTAGGAGGTTCGAATGTGTTTCTTAACTCTAAAGATGATCTATATTGATCATGTTAACTTTTTTTAGTAGGGCAGCAGCATAAATTGAGTTATCCCTACATTTCTCCCAAATAACACCTATAAACTATGTCAGTACATGGAAGCTATGGGTTTCAAAAAACAATATCCTCCTGAAAATATTACTCTTTGAAAAATGTAATCATGACACAAAACAAAACAATACAAAGGAGACTGGAAAATTTGGAAAGCAACCTCTTTTAAGAGGTAGTTTGTAAATGAAGTATTAAGAGACAAGGATGCTTTCCAGGAAAGTGACAGGATATTTCCAGGATCTTAGGTGGAGAGGGGACAGCCTAAAGTAAGAAATCAGCCTGGTGGCCTGTTTATGGTAAGGACACCTATTATCTCTAGACAAACTGATAGAACTTACTGCAAAGTTAGGGGTGAGGCCTTGGACTTTGACATTAGCTTTTCTAGTTGCAACAAAAACAGAAAAAGATAAACACAAAAATTTAAAAGGGTGCTTCTTAAAATGGTACATTGTTTTTCTTTATCATTAGGAAATCTTAAAATTAACTACTGAATACACATGAACAGGGAAACACAAGAAACATGTCATAACTCAAGTACTTTTAGAATTGTTTTCTAGTTCCAAACCCCAATACACATCAGTTGCATGAACACTTTTTTTTTTTTTTTAAATTCAGGACCTGTATCTTTAAGACTTGGTAGAAACAAAAATAAAATACAAACAACTTGTTATTAACATAATAGCTGCAGTTATTAATTGTGAGAAAACTGTATAAAGGACTCATACTAAATGTTAATATTCTTGCAACAGAATAATCCCAGTCATTTTATGGCAGCAAATTCTGGCAAGAAATGGTAAAATTCATTTGTTATGAAAAGTACTTAAAGAATTTTTGAGGCCGATCAGTTGTGCTGTGAATAAAACAGCAGTTTATTCAAAAGAGCCCTTACCTTTCTCTCATTTTCCTAAAAGATCTGCCATACAGGTTACTACTACTTTCAGATCAGTTGTTCACACCAGGGTCCTTCCTGTAAATTCACATCTTAGCTTTATATAAAGTAAACTTACACTCATTTTCCCTTTCCAGCGGAGTATCTAGTCTTGAAGCTAAAAAACACTTTCATAAAAGGAACAATTTAAAATCCTTCATGTAAATCTTGGTTCTTACTTTTCTTCTACCTCATTTTTACTTTCTTGTATTAGTTGTTCTTCCTCCTCATCACCAAAAGTCTGTTCCTGCATAGTGGTAAAGGAGAGAGATCGAGCAGCCACTTCGGCAGCGAGGCCAGCAGTGAAGCTAAAATCCGGTGACAGCTGTAGCCGCGCCAGCCGCTGCTTAATGGAGGGCTGGAATGAGTCCCTGGGCACTGGATGGGCATCGGTCAGGTCACCAGCATGTGCCTGCTCAGAGTCATCCTCACTTTCACATTGGTAACACATCCTTTCTTCAGCTCCTTGCAGGGAGCCTTCATTTGTAGAATTGTCTTTATTTTTACCATCTAGAGGGTTTTCACATAAATGCTCAGTCCTACTACATATTTCCTTGTCAGTTATGGAGGGTTTACTATTTCCTTCTTCATTATCATTTTTACCAACTTCCCCCACATCTGAATCCATTGATGGTTCTGAATTACTTATGGGCTCCACTGGGTCTACAGGAGACAAGGATTTCAACACAGCTTTAAAGAGGGAAAAAAAGCAAAAAGAAAGAAAGAAAAATAATAACTAAGGACCCAATAATAAACTTTAATTTAAACTTCCAGTAGGTTTTTTTTCTTATAAAGAATAAAGGCTAAATAAAACTTTCTAGTAAAATCAATATAAATTTATAAATACAGAGAACATTTTAAGAAATAAAATGCCTAAGAAATAAAATGAGATGGGGCTTTGATGAAGATTAAAACACCTCATATATTCTCTCATTCAGAATATTAAAGCAGTGGTTCTTGAAGTGTGGTCTCCAAGCCAAATGGCATCATCTAGGAATGTGGTAGAAATGAAAATTCTCAGGCCCCACCCCAGACCAACTGAACTGGAAAATGTCCCATTTCCATGGGATTCCCAGCCATGTTTTACGAGCCTCCCACTTTGTTCTGATGCATACTGAAATTTGAGGACCACTACATTAGAGAATAAGCAGCATGGTTTTCACTGAAAATGTGTCAGATAAAAAGCTTAAATAATCCAGATAATAATCATATTTTCTATACATATATATTTATAAGTTAAAACAGCATGAAAAAAAATGCAATATACAATTCAACTCACTGGCCAACCACCTAACAAAACCCTGATGAAAGTAAAGCCATAACCGCTACACATTTTGTAATGTCACAGAAAAATATATAAAGAAATAAAATCTTCATTCAAGACCAACTACAGTACAAAGCATAATACATAAATATAATATATATCCATACGGCAGAAGTTGTCCTTTCAAGGAAAATGAAGTTTTATTTAGCCCCTCTTGATGTTAGTAGGCAGTGGGTTGCTTGCTAGGCAGTCTCTCCTCCCAGTATGAGGGGTTAGTACAATACAATATACACATTATGAAGCAAGGCAGAAGAAAAAAAAGTACGTCTTGAAGATCTGGCGTTTATTTAAAAGTAATTTTGTAAAAAGTGTCCATTTTCAAGAAACAGATCCCTAAGCTGCAGTAACTCCACTAGAGAAGCAGCGACAACAGAAAAAAAAAAAAAAATGGTCACAGCAGGTTCCAGTGTAGAATTTCCCTCTCTAATTCCATTCGGACTTTACCCCTGTAGGCAGAGATGAAAACAACTCTGGAAGATGTACTGAAAAATTTCATGGGAAAAGCATTTTATGGTATCAGCAGCTTTTATTTTCACAAACTATGTCAGCATTATTGCCTTTTCAAATGTAAACTATCAAAACCACATACCTGAAAGAGAAACACATTTCTCTCAGTGTTCTATCTTTGTCCATAATGTCAATAGGATAATTTTAAAGATACATGAAGAAAATACTAAACAATAAAAAAAGGATACAAGTTTATATATAAAATGCTATTTTCAATCTTCACGTGCACTTTTAATCTATAAATCTGCTGGTTTAAAAAAATGCAACTTATATTAGAAGTTGATTGATATTCCTGATTGTTACTAATTAAATGGGGTGGGGGGATCTAACCCATGTAATGGGTCAACTGACAAGGGTGTTAACGCTCTGCTAGAACATACTAAGCCTCCAGGAGAGTAGGGATTTTTGTCTCCTGATTTATGTGCTAGGGATATACAACAATAAACAGTGTATTAAGAACTACTTGTTGAATAAATAGTTTGCTGAACGAATACTGTAGAGGATAATAAAGCCCTTATTTAAGGAGACTGTAATTACAGAGACAAAAAAATACTGAAATGGATAGAAAACAATAGCGCCTGAAACACAATACTCTAAACCTCTGATTTATGTAGGCCCAATATGTAAACAAGGAGGTTACAGGAATATTTTTACTGTGGCTTCTAGGAAGATCCTAATCTTCTATACACTTTGCCGCTCAGGACTTGCTTTCCTGTCACTACAGCGCCCCTCTGGCGTGAGGGTCTGTAGTGGTGGGACAGGTGGCAGAGCTAGGGCCATCAGAGGGGGATTCACAGGGGAGACTGGTAGACAGGGCAGCTTGGGGAAGATAAATTTTTGGTAAAGGGATCAGCATGAATGTTTTTCATGAATAAAAACAGCAGATTTGTGGAACCATAGTCTAATTAGATAAGTCTAACTAGAGGAAGATATCTATATTAGAAATACTGGGAAATTGGATATGAAGGACTCATTTAATAAAAGGCTGAAGACCAGGAAAAGAAGTTAAGATTTAAAACAATAATAAAGGGGCACCACTGTTTTTAAGATAGAGAGCCATTATCAATATGTTGTCTGAGAAAAATCTGGATAGAAGCTACCTCAGAAGCTCAGAAGCTATCTCTAAGGGCAGCTTAGAAAAAAAAGGTATTGAAAATGGAAGTCAGCTAAAAGGCTATTATACATGAGCTTAATCTAACGAGGACCTGGGCTATAAAAGAGGCCAATGGGAAGAAAGAGGAAGGATAAAATCAAGAAGTGTACATTTGGACAAGGGAGAATGAGAATGGTAGGGCTCCTAAGAGAAGAAAAGAGAACCCTGAGGAACTTTCCAGAAGTTTTTCAAATGAAAAAGAGAAAGGGAAAAGAAGGCAATTGACTTTGAGGCTCTACATACTCTAAAATTGAAGTCCCACTCTACCTTCTTAGAAATCTATAGGAATTAATTCTTCATCTAGGAATTAGCTAGTTTAATATTGTGAGTTACTAAGCTTCCTCTGATTCCCTTCTCCACCTGAACTACTTTAGTTGAAGTAGTTCAACTACAGAACAGTGGGAAACATAAAGGAGATGAAGGCTAATCTAAGGTATTACCAGTTATCTAACTGTGTCTAAATCCAAGTATGGAGACAGTGTGTACAGACCCACCTCCTCTCCTCCCATCTACTCAGGTGCTCAAATCATTGAGTGATCTTAATGATGTAGCTAAGTGGCCTAGGTCTTAATTTATTTGTTCCAACAGTGAACACAATTATTTATTTTGTGTTTCACTGAGGTAGTTATAATATCAACATAAAGAGAACAGAGTTTAGAATCTCATTAGTGAAATTGGAAAACACTCTAATTTATTTAACTCACTGCCCACTGCAAAACAAATTTAGTCAAAAAATCAAATAACTGATGAAGAGTGTGATTTCATATTCCCAATTTCATTTTATACCCACTCTGTAACTGATTAAATTGATTTTGTGTCTAGAAGTACTATACTTACTGATGGATTCCTTAAATTATAGTCATAAGAATTCTTTTTTTCCCAGATGTTATTTTATTTTTTGATTTAATCTTTATTGTATTTTTTTCCATCACGCTGTAAGAATTCTATAACTAAGATTCACAGTTAAAGAAAAAGGAATCCTCTAAGTTGAAACACCTTTTACTCTGAAGCCAATGCTTACCATGATCACTAAACAGGAGTTGCTTCCACTTCTGCCTTTCTGCCTCTGACGCTTTGAATCCCAGCACAGATTTTAATTCTTGGAGTACCCTCTTGGATTCTTCATGTTCACGCTTCTGTCTCTCTCTATCTTCTTGAGACAAATAATAAAAATCATCCTTTCTGAAATCACTGTCCATATCAATATCATCTACATAAGCTTCTAATTCCTGAAAATGAATAAAAGAAAAAGTACTTTACTTCAAACAGAAAGTCTCCTAGTAGTATTCATTTATTTAATCTCCAAAATTAAAAAAGGAGTACTCTTGGCACAGGTCATTAAAGCACAGTTGGGCAAACAAAGCAAACATGGGTACAAGGAAAACTTAAAAAAACTTAAGTGATACTAAAAAGGGTTGTAAATGAGAAAGTTTAAATGATTTCAATCATTTTTCTATGCTGACACCAGTCTACAGATCTTATCAAGATCACAGTGAATAGCTCTGTCAAAACCAATCAAAATGACCAGGCCTGGTGGTTTGGGGAGGTGGCCCGGTATGTTCGTGATCTTGTGGTAGACATTTGTGGTGCTTTCTGACTTTCCAGTAAGTCTGAACACTACTCCTAGGATTGGGAAACACCTCATCTGTGGTTCTCCACATCACTAAGACAGATGGTAGGATCCCTGCTTACCCAGCCCCCCTTGCAGTTATGGTTCAGGCAAATGACCTTAACCACAATAAGAGCTCATCAAAATCTTGCTGAGCTCTAATAAGATGTACCTGGATCAGATCTGATGCAGTAGTTTGTTATAAAAGAAGTAGGCATCTTGAGGAATCCACTCTGGTAAGAATGGGAGCAGATCAAATTTCCAGAGGCAGAGGTTCTGAAAGTAGCATTGATGGAGCAAGTGGTAATGTCTACACTCAGTGGCTTAGCAGTGATGTTGCTACTGGAACAGTTCTTTTCAGTGATTTTAGCTTTTTACCCAAGGCTGGTCCAAGCCTGGTTATCTGGCCCTCTGAAATATTCTGTCAGGTATCTAATGATTTTTAAAAACTTTGTTTGTTAAACTAAGTAAGGTTGGTCTCCCTTTGCAATTAAGAATATTAAATGGACTATATGACTTAAGGAAAAGTTTTTTAGTGTGTTTAATCACTTTTAAGTGTCTAAGAAGTGGACAATTAGGTATGAATAACAAGAAAATTTACTGGTAGATTCAATGGATAAAAATTCAAGGCACTAAGAACTAACGATTTGATACAAATTTAATACATTAATTGTGATTTTAAGGCTCATTAGAAACATAAACTCAACACTTATTCAACAATTAACCATGTCACTTAACAGAGGTAGGTAAGCTTTGTACATGAAACTCTTCTTTAGGGGGAAAAAGCAATTTTCAGCCTTACCTGCTCCTCAGGGATTGGATCTTTGTCTGCAATGTATAGAGCAGGCTGCATCAAAGGTACCACAGTACAGCGTGGGTTTTCACATGCTATATCAGGTTTGCCTTAAAAAGAAACAGGCAACACAGAAATGAGTGAATATCTAGCAAACAACCAAAATGTCCAACAGTTCCATCACCTCAAATCATTTATTTATGCTGCTCTTTATACCATATTCGTCCCTTCATATCCACCTCTTAGTAACCATTGATATATTTTCTATTCCTATTAAATTTTATTATTTTCAGACTCATATAAATGGAGTCATATAATAGTATGTGGTGATTTAAGCCTGACTTTTTTAAAAAAAATTAATTAATTTATTTTTTCAAATACATTTGTCTCTGCCTACCCCCCACCACTTTCCCTTGCCCCCTCCCTCCCTCCCTCAGCTCTTCCCCTTTGGTTTTGTCCATGAGTCCTTGCTATATGTTCCTTGACTTTCCCCTTCCCTTCCTTTTCCCCCTAAGCCTGACTTCTTTTGATTAGCATAGTGCATTAGAGATTCCTCCGCCTTATTGATCTATTGGTTCATTTCTTTATTGCTGAGTAGTATTCCATTTTATAGATGATGTAACAATTTATCTATTCACCAGTGGAAGGGCACGAGCTTCTTTTAGTTTTTAGTGATTATGAATAAAGGCACTATGAACATTTGTGTATAGGTTTTTGTGTGAATATTAAGTTTTTGTGTCTCTTGGGTAAATATCTAGCAATACTACTACTGAGTCATTTGGTAAGTGTATGCTTAATAGTGGGAAAAATTTTGATGAGTAAAGGATATTTACCTAATCTCAAAGTATTTTCTTCACAAAATAATGATCATGAAAGAGAAGAAAGGCTAAAGGAGAATAAAGATCATGAAAACTAAATGCCATGTGTGATCTGGACATTAAAAAATATTATTGGATCAATCAATGAAATTAGAATGGGGTTGGTAGACTAGATAGCAATATTGCATCCATGTTAATTTTCGGATCTTGATGGTTATTGTGGGTATGTAGGAGAATGTCCATATTTTAAAAAATATATACACATAAGTATTTACAGGTAATGAGGTTTCATGTCTACATCTTACTCTGAAATGGTTCAGAATAATATCACCAAAGGAATTCACATACAGATACATAAATAAGGCCAATGTGAACTAGGGAATCTGGATGAAGGTACTTGGAACCATTGCGATGTTCCTGTAATTTTGAGATAACTTAAAAAAAAAAAGATACAGCTTGCCCTCGCTGGGTGGCTCAGTTGGAGTGTTGTCCCCATACACCAGTAGGATGTGGGTTTGATCCCCTGTTAGGACACTTATAGGAGGCAACTGATTGATGTTTCTCTCTCTCTCTCTCTCTCTAAAATCAATAAGCATGTCTTTAGGTGAGGATTAAAAAAAAAAAAAAAAAAAAAGATACAGCTAACTAAAGCACCTGCATCTTAAAAATTCAAATATTTTATTTAAAGTTGTGCAGCTATGGCCACTATGAGCATGTTAGTGAGAAACATTTGTAAATTACTTCTATTTTAATTCATATGATTATCATGTATGAACAAAAGTGACATACACAGAGCATAATTAAGAAATAGCTTATCACCTGCCCAATGATCTGGAGATGGTTTTAATAATCATGTTTAAGTGAGTGACTAAGATTCAGCATCTCAGAGTATGCCAAGGAGGGGAAGTGGGATGTATCTTTTAACACCAATGGTGTTTCTATTATAGAAAAGGTAGTCAAAAGCTATAGACTTGGGTCATTTCAAAAGTTTAAATGCATAAATATTTGCACCTATTAAAAATCCTCAGCAAATTTATCCTTTGGAGGAAAAATTATTCACTATTTACATTTCAGATAGAAAGGAAATCTATTGGTAATCTATCAGTAATTAGTATGTTAACATTTCCTTTGAAAAAAGTTAATACATTTACTATCTAAGGACTTGTTCAGTGTGTTTAAGACATTAAACAAAGTATTACAGATTTAGCTATAAACAAAACAATGAGTAACAGAATGATAAAACATTAATTATGTTTCGCAAAATACAATTTTTGTACATAAATCTTAACTTCATCATAAAAGTCTAAGGGATAAATATGACACTGGTTTATAGCACAAGTTAAAAAATAGTATGTCAAACACAGTGAAATCAGTCAAAGTATAATATTTGGGTTGTATGAAAGCAGGTTTGTGAAGAATTTCAAGGTTGTCTTTTTACTTAGCAGTACAAGGCACTCCCGTGTTACTATTAAGTGGCACTTAATACAGTTTAGATCCCTAAAAACAAAAACGCAGTGCTGCCTATTATAGCATTTGTATATGACTTCTGAATAACAAAAGTACTTTATCTTAAAAGCAAGACTCAATGTCTGGCTTGTGAATATCAAACTCATTATTGCCCTAACTGGAAAAGAGATTCTGGAAGTTCTAATAATGAATAATATCTATCCCTTCATTTAAGTTTTTTAAAAACTCGGTAGATGATTCAGGGAACTTTCAAATCATATTAATTTTTTTTATTAATAAGAGCGAAGACTTTATATCCAGTGTCAATTTGTACATATAAGTTCCACTTTTTCAGTAAACTAAGTTTTGTCAAGTCAGTTTAATCATGGTGACAAAAAATACACCTAACGAAATCCTACTGGAGTAGAATCTGCACAAGAAGTCTCTCATAGGTACCTTTTTTATCTGTACTTCTTCGTAGCAGTTTGTCCACTTGAGAAATGGCCTCTTCCCAGCAATTGTTGCTTGCTTGAACATGGGGCTCTATCAATTTTAATTTCTGTTCCAGAATTTGATAAGTTTCTGACACTAGTTCTTGTGTTTCCTTAGTACAAACAAGCTTTTCAAGTTCATCTTCAAGAATTATTACCCTGAGTAATAAAGAAAAACAGTTTCACCATTTCTAAAATATAAAATGGAAAACTTATAATTTTCAAGGCTTAATTAAGAAATAAGCTTATAAGATGAAAAATGTTCTAGAGATAGAAGGTGGTGATAGTTGTACAATAATGTGCGTATACTAAATGCCACTGAACTGTACACTTAAAAATGGTTAAATGATAAATTTTGTTATGTGTATTTTACCACATTTTTAAAAAAGCTTATAAACAGTATCGTATTTATTCAACAAATAGTGCTTGCATACACACTAGGCATGAACTGAAAGGACAAGTTAAACCCATCTTCTACTTAGACAAAAATTATAACTGAACCACAGAAATTACACATATATGTAAATATAATACAATATCATAAAAAGTTATGACCAGCATTTTATTTCTATTTTACTGATGAGGTATGAGGTCCAGAGAGTTGAAGAAACTGGCTCAGAGTCATACAGCTGGTACACCGTAAGGCTGGGTTGATTCCAGACACAAAAGTGTAATACCACAGAGATAAAAAGACAGTGTTGTAAGAATTCAGAAGAGGGGGAATTTGCTACCAGCAATGGGTACTGAGAGGGAATGGCTAAGGAAGAGGTACTTTGGAGGTAGTACTGAAGGATGGATAAAATTTGACATGTACAATAGATGAGGAAGGTCACTCCGGATGGAATAAAAGGAAAGGCAACTTATACGGTCTGGCTGAATTGAAGGAAACGGAGTGAGAAATAAAGATAAAAAAAGCAGACTGTAGTCAGTTATGGCAAACCCTTTCTGCAGAGTATTTTATACAGAGTTCAATCTAAGCTGCTATACTCTGAAACCAGTGAAGATTTTTGGTTAAGTGAGAAAGCAAATATATGCCTCAGAGACAATCTACTAGTGGGTACTCTAGAGGAAGGAAGAACAGTTAAAGGGTTAATGCCTTTATATAGGAAAATGAGAGTGGGAAAAGCAAAGGAGACAATAGCGAAGGAGTGAAACAAAACAATTTTTAGATAACACTTTTAAAAGTTGTGTTGTAGCAATGCTGCAGAACAAGAACAAATCAGATATGATAGTTAATTACTGGTATACTCTCCAGTTAAAATATTTTGAAAGGTAATGTAGAATATTTCATTTTTACACAGGAAACATACTTCCTATCATAATCCCACAATCTCTTCCAAAGCCACAAAGCCCCTCCCTTTCCTGTTCCCGTCTCCCCCGTGTGGCGCTTCCCTGAGCCATCTTCTCTCACACTGTATTCCATTATGCCCTGCATATATTTCTGGCTCTACCGCCAAAAATTAATTCTTTAGAGACTCTGGCTTTACCCAATAAACCTTTCCACTGAAATCTGGTTCTCCTCTGATGATAGGCTGCCTTTGCCACCCACTCATGTTGAGACTGCCTGACCTCCCATATTCCCCGAGGCACTCGCGCGCTTTCTTAGAAGGCAGCTACAGACCACTGGAACGTCCCTGCCTCATAGTTTCTTAAGTTTTCCCTATGCCCCAACCTTTACGTCAGCCTTGTATACCTAATGCCAGACTTGAACTGAAGGGTAAAAGCTTATGTTCTCAAAATGTCTTTATGACCTTAATTTCTCATCTTTGTGTACCACATCCTCCTTTACTCTTATAAACTAGCCATTTGATTTTACTGAGACTTCAAGCCCTTTTGACCCATTTTATCTTACAAAACTGATTGTTACCCTCTCCCTTCCACTTCTTCTGTGGTATCTAGCATCAAGTACATAAACTGCAATCATATAAATCCTATCAATTCATTAAATTCCTATGACCTTCCTGGTTACCAACACAACACGAACCCAACCATTCATCCGATCCAGTCCTATACTACAAGCCTCTGGTACAGAAAAAATTTCACCAAAATGATTGCACCCTACATTTTACCAAGACAGAGTACTGGCAAAACCATACAAAATAAAAGATCAACAAATATGGTCCCTACATTTTACTATCCAATCAGGTCCAAAAACTTTGTCCTATGCTACAGGAAAATGTTCAAATCTCCTGAATTTATTTAGAAAAACAGCAATGTACTATTCTTCAACTATATATAACAATGACTTTTAAACTATAAATGACTCCCCCAAATTATAGTACTTACATATCACGTTTCTTTGCTATATTTGTAGCTATAAACCATCCTTCATGCTGCATGTCTCAATTTTGCTTCTTCTTTCTAGCTAGGACACAAGCCAACAACCACAAGGGCATAGGAATGAAGCTTGCTAATCATGGGGACATTTCCTTATATAGCTTCTAAACTTACTCATTCAGTAATGCTTTCAGATGGAGCTGCAAGCTGCGTACTGCTGTGTGAACATTATTCAGTTCTCTTGACTTCTGCTGAGTTTTGGATAAACGCTGGGGTACTGCTTGGTGCTGAGTTTCAAAGTACCGATAGAACTCATAGCTGCGCTTAAGCTCTTCCAAGCAGGCAGAATGAGCATGAGGTAGACCCTGAGTCACATCAGATAAAATACGATGAGGCAAAAGTGCTGAAGTAAGTAAGGGTCCAGGAGGTGCATTAGTTGTAGAAAGTAATAGGGCTAACCGTCTGAAGAACTCTGAACTCTGTGCCACCCAGAGTTGGAACAAAACCTAAAAGAAAAAAAGAACTAGACCAATAAAAAATATTTGCCAACATTCAAAACAAACTACAAATTTAACTTCTGGTTTAAATTTTCCACTTTATCCTAAGTAATTGAATATAGCTAAGCCTGAATTAACTCTAAAATTAGATAAGAATTTTATATCAAATTATGTAGTCCTGACACATGACACCTGGGAACTTATGACCCTAATACAGCAGGACACACCAGTATATAATTTACTACAGCTCTAACCAAGAGGGGAAGTGTTGAGAAAACGAGACACACCTATTAGAAGTAAATGTTGATGATTTAAAAATTTTACACAAAGGAGAAAAGACAGTAGGAATAATAAACCTGTATTAAGTCCAAAGAAACAAGTTATTGATGGATCCAGGGTTTGGAGTTCAAAATTATACCATTATTTTGGCTAGGAAATAGTCAAAAAATAACATAAAAATCAGTTCCAAAGTGTTCATACCTAGGAATGTCTGGCATGAGAAACTATAAAACCCATTCTTGAGAGATACGCCCTGAATTCAGGCAGTAAAGGATTTCTCCAGATACAGTCCTGTTCAAAAGGAGGACAAATCTCCAAAACAAACAAACAAAAAAAACACCAGGAAGCAATCTAGTACAAATAAAGAGTAAGCATACTACAAAAAGGACTGAACCAATTTTGAGTCCAATTTTTCACAGCTAAAACAGTGGACATTTCAGACTGTTTTATTAACTGAATATTAAGATAATTTAATACAAACCTAATTTACCACTGATTTATTTTTTAAAAAAATAAGGCCAAATTTCCAAATTGCTAAAGACAAACCTAGGAATTTTTTAATATAAACAACCTTACCTTGTAAGTCTTATTTAACCATTAAATGTATGACTATAATGACTTTCTAAATTCCTGTATTTGTTCATTCAGCAAGAATTTTTGAACACCTACGATGTAACAGGAACTATTCTAGGTGCTGCCAATAAAGCAGTGAACAAAAGAGAAAAAAAAATCCCTGCCCTAATGGAGCTTATATTCCAGCACGGGGACATTGGATAGGAACAAGTAAAAGACAGTTTCTTGGCTGATGGGTTGTCGGGAAAAATAGAGCAGGGGGGAAGAGCAAGTGTGTATTTATGTGTGCATACATGGGGGAAAGAGGAGGGAGGGACAGAGGTGGAGAGAGGGATGGGGTGGGAGCAGGAGGGTCAACTGTACAGTTTTTTTAGTAGGAGTGTACTTGGCATATCTGAGGAACAACAAAGTCAGTGTGGCTGAGGGGGAGAGTGGTAAGTGAATAAGTCACTAAAGTAACTCTGGTTTTTACTCTAAGGGAAATGGGGAGCAATGGAAGGGTTTGGAGCAGCAGTTTTATGATCTGAATTATGTTTTAATAGCTCATTCTGGAGGCTATGTTGAGAGAAGACAGGGACGTGAGAGAAGTGGAGACCAGTTAGGAGGTTGCTGTAGTAATTCAGGAGGGGTTAATGGGAGCTTGTACCACAGTGGTTAGTGGTAAGAGGTGAGCAGTAGTAGTTTGGACTCTTGATACACTGTGAAAGTAAATCTCTCTTTTTTTCTTTTTTAATCCTCATTGATTTTAGATAGAGGGGAAGGGAGGGAGAGAGAGGGAGAGAGACATCAGTGCGAGAGAGACCATTGATTGGTTACCTCTCATACCTGTCCCAACTGGAGACCAAACCTGTAACCTAGGCATGTACCTGACTGGTCATTAAACTCACGACCTTTCAGTTTACAGGACACTCCAACTGAGCCACACCAACCAGGGCCAAATATATCCTTTAATGTGGCTTTTAATATCTAATTCTAAAACAAGAATTTTGGACATTTTCCAAAGGGACTATGTAGATCTTCTAAGTTCTTTGCTCATGTTTGTTGAAATAAATGGCTAGTAAATAAAATCACTCACATTGGTTTCCTATTAAAGTCACTTATCTCCAAACTTTAGGAAATGCATACATTAAGAATTTTAAGTATTTTGATATCAAACTATAAAGATCTTCTTGCCCAACCTTTATAATATGCTCAGCTTTTACAGGCAGCTTCACAAACACTGGTAAGGCTATTATAGTAATAGTATTCAGAAACAATAAAAGACAACAGGCGCACGGTTTGTGTTCAGAAAGCACAGGAACAATCCAAGAGCACCTATCTTTCCCTCAGCCCTTCCCTCCTTTCCTCCAATGGGTTACCTTCAATGCAGGCAGGCTGAAGCCATCTGTAAGGTTGTGTGCTTCCTCTTCTGAAATCTGCTCTTCACTAAGTCCAAGTCCCAGCTCCTTAAAAGGCACCACACAGATGTAGTTGGTTACATTGTCACTCTCGGAGTTCAGGGGGTAGGTTAAATTAGGTTAAGGCAATCAACAAAGGCTTTTCATTAAAGCATAAATGGTACATTAAGACTGCCCAACATTACCTTTCCTATTCTGTTTTGAACTTTGACTGGAGGAGATTTACATCATTTGAAAAGAAACTAAAAATCCAATATATTAATATACCTCAGATATTTTACAGAATCCTTGTGAATAAAATACTTCTACGTCTAAAGTTCTAAAATTTCAGTTCTTCACAAATGCTAAAGGGCTAATTTTAGTTATTTTTGACATCTTTTGAAACTGTATTGTATTGTGCACTTTACTGTACCAGGGCTCAGGCACTCACGACCCTACAGGAAACACTTTGCTTTCCTCCCAGGCTGCATGCTGTAGGACATCACTAGCTGACCATTGCCTCAAATGCTGACGTAAGACACACTACACCTGCTCTATCTAGGTCGTTTGACACAGGCTACTGTTCTGTTTTGCTTCCCACTACTGCTTTCTGCTCCTATCCTTCAGTCACCTAGTTTGCCTACCCAAAGACAAAGGCAATCCCTGTTGCCAGTATCTTGTGTTTCCTTCAAGATTTATACATACATACATACATACATACATAAAAGCAAATCCTAATATGTGTGTGTATGTGGAAATGTGTATGTAAGTATACACATGCAGACACATTTATCTCCTCACATGCACATATACACAATCCCTTCTATATACAAATGGAAAGGTAGTATAAACACTGCTCTCTGCACTTTGCTTTTTTCATTTAACAATATATTTTGGAGATCATTCCACAGTAATGCATAAAGAACTTTATCATGTTTTATAGCTGCATATTTTCCCTTGTTTACATATAACTGTTTTCGTATTTAAAGGGAATATTATTTTTTTAAATCACATGTCTAACCTCTTCAGTTTTTCAATTCTTCCTAGGTCAGTTTTAGAGATTTGTCTTTTGATAAGAAATGATTCATTTCCCCCTACATTTTCAAAGTTGCAGCCACAAACTTGCACATATTATCCCCTTAAAATTATTTAAATTTCTTTTGTATGTACGAGTATGTCTATTCTTATTATTAATCTTATATATTTCCACTCTTTTTACTTTGATCAGGCATGCAAGGATTTAAGGTATCTTATTTGTCTTTTCAAAGAAATAGTAGTGGATTCTGTTTCATTTTAATTTCGTAGGGTTTCTTGTGTGGAGATTTGGTCTGGCCCTGCCTACGTCATCTCACCCCGCTCCCAGCTCACTGAGCTCCAGTCGTGGCGGGCTTCTTCCTGCGCTCCAGGCATGCCACCTTTGCTCCGGCCACAAGGTCTTTATCCTCGCTCGTCCATCTAACTGGAACACGACCTTTCTCCTCATTCAATCTGTTCAAATGTCAGCTCCTCAGAGAGGCCTGCCCCACCATCTTACCAAAAGCATCAACCCACCAATCACTATCTTATTCCCCTGAGCTGTTTTATTTCCTGATAGCAAATATCTTAAAATCCTCGGTTTACTTTTTATTATCTCATCCACTAGAAGGCAAGTTCCATGAGAACAGGGATCATGTCTGTCTTGTTCACTGGTAGGTCCCCTGTGTCTAGATAAATGACTGGCGCAGACAACTTACACAGTTTGGGAGCTTTGTTAGGCTACCCCTTCTTGCTCCCCTGCCTATCACTAAATAATCTCCCGAAGCAGGAACTATGTTTATTATGTTGACCACTGTATATTAATGACTAGCATAGTGGTGAGCACTGAGCTCTTACTCAATAAATATTCGCTAAATGAATACCTACTTGCAGTTCACATGCCATACGGTCATAGTTTCTATTTCCATGTTTTTGCTTCCTTCTACTTAGAATGCACACTTACCCTCTTCAGGCCAACTCCTACTAATTCCTTGAGGGTCAGCTCAGGTGCCACTTCACTAAAAGCCTTCTCTGACCCCACAGGCCCAGTTCATTGTCCTACTATGTTGGAAGGCTCACTGGGCACTTACACTATATTATAAATACTGACTTACCTATTGACTACACTCAGAAGTCTTTAAAATTAAGTAAATAGTACAAGTTTTTACTCTGTTCTCCTACCCCATAATAGGCAGGTATTTAGGCAGTGGGGAAACTAAATGGGTAAGTTCTTGACTAAAATGGAAATGCTTTCTTTCACCTTCCAAAGAGGTAGTATAGTACAGTGAATATATGTATATGTATACACAGTGCTAGAATATCCAGCATATAAAAGGTGTAAAGTAGTTTTTATATTCCATTTACTCATGCTTTATGAATCTTAACTAAGATAAAGATCTTATATACTTTTATTTCCTGACTAGCAACTAATTTTTTGATTTAGTAAATTTAAGTGACTGACTCATTGCCTTGTATTCTTTGAGAGCCAGACACTATCTAAGCTCTTTATATGTACTAACTCATTTGATTTCAACAAAAAGTCAAAAAGATTGTTAGTATTGCCATTTTAAAAATAAATAAAGCAAAGAACACAGAGTTAAGAAACTTGCTTATGGTCACCTAGGCAGCAACTGATACACCCAACATTTAAATGTAGCCTATCTGACTCTAGAGCCTCTGTTTTTTGAAAGGGGAAGGATTTCCTGTTGCCAGTTTATTTCCATGGCATGACACAAATTGGCCATGTTCAGTAATTTTAAAAATGTTAGATCCAGCAAAGCCAGACTTAATTCTTTGGACCAGTGAAGGGAGGGACTTCCAGTATTTTCCTGGTTAAAAATGAGCCACATGACAACAGAAGAACTATCTTCCTGTCTGTTATTGTCATTCCCCCTGGAATGCATTTCCAGTTTTAAAATAGAAGTGATGATGGAAATTAGCTTCAAAATAGGCAATCTCAGTTTACATATAACTTTTACAGGATGCAACTATAATATCTATATTCAAGAATCTGGAAACTTTTCTTTTTCTTACTTTTAGACAAAAAAGGATATTTTTTCAACATATATAGGGTAGCTATCCTTGCTGCTTGAAAGTTGGCTCTTACAGTTCTGTAGACAGCTTTCCGAAGGCCGATGAGATGCTGACTGGGATGTTGTCCAGCTTTATTAAATGGGCAAGCAGCACTGACCCTGTCAAGCAAACTTGAAAAGTAAAATGTGATACAACTGTACAGGTGTCCTAAAGTTTTTGTTTCCTAAATCCATAATTTTATTAAGTTTAGAAAAAAAAATTCCTTTTCCATGATTTTCATTAGAAAATGATTATAAGTAATCCCACTCAGGTCTCATAAATAGTCACTTCCCTGATACATATGTAGCCACCAGAGAAAGACAAATGAAAAATTAAAATCTCAAAGTATAAAGGCTTCCTCTAATATGGGGAAACAAAGAATTATAGTTGAAATATAGCAGAAATGTAAGACTATTTATGTAAAAATGACAACTTTTTTATATAGACACTCTACCTGCTAAAATATCCTAAAGTGGTATTACTTTACATTTAGTTTTCAAAACCTTTATTTACAGTATGAAAGTCTTATAAACACTTTCACATTCTTAATATGCATTCACATATGTTCAGCAATCATATTTTGGGCCACTTGTACAGAATAATCAAATACTATACAAAAATGCTTTCTGTACATTCATAAAAGTAGGGTAAAATGACTTACCCACCTGCTGCCACTGGCACTTACCTACTCAAAATGAAGTAGGGGACGCAGAAACATAACAGGACCAGTGGCCAACAGGGGAATGCAAGTAGAAAGGCAAAGTAAGGGTTACTGGGTAGTAGCATAGCTACTCTCAAAACTGTTCAAGAGGAAGCACATTTCATAGCACTTTCCAAACAATAAATGGGGAATACCTATTTGCAACAATGACATATAATACATTATGCTTTTATAAGTGAAACTATAAATAATTATATGTTACACAGTTATTGGAGAATATTTTTCCCATCTAACCAGTAACCTCTCCCAATAGCAAAACAAAATATTGGAATTTATAAATTTCTTACACTATATCCACAAATTTGTAAAACAAGACATCTAACTCAAAACTTTACAAATGTTAAACCAAACTAAAATATATTCAGGCATTAAAAATCTATTTTAAAAAAACAGGACAATGACTGATAGGCTTATTTTACAATGAAAGAATGAAGCAAAGAAGGGTAAAATTATTTGCTACAGAGGACAAATTGAGGCAGAACAAAACAGTACTAATTTTTTTCAACATATGGCACTATTGTTTGTACTCCATTTTATTAACTAAATCGGTTTTAAAAACTAAAAATATTATGATTCAAGATCTATTATTGCTCACAATTTTTTAATCAATCAATTATTCAGTTAGATGAAGACAAGTGAAGTACATGTTCCCCCTCCATTTCTTCTGCCTGTCTGCATCGGGATAGACAGAAGTCATAATCTGGAGGTAAATCTTGTCTAACTGGCCCACTTTAGCTCTTCATGCCTATTCAATACATATGGGTAAAAGGTGGACAATAACAAAAGGCAGTGAATCCTCTATACATGCCTAGGCATTATATAGCTCTTTGCTTAACACATAGCTCTTTGCTTAAACCAGTCAGTCCTCTCAATGAAGTGCTGTGCAAGTCAAGAATGAAAAGCAGCTCTTATTCTTAGTTGATTTTTAACTTTTAAAACCTCACAGTCAAACAACTTAGTATCTGCTATGCTCTATCAAAAAGAAGTGAAGGACGGAAAGACAAAAATTAACAGATACCAAGGACTGTTCCATTTTGACCTGAACAGAAAGATTGGTAATAAAATCTCTTTTATGTCTCAAGATTGTTTAAAATACTGTTTCAGAACACAACAGTGAAGAAGGAGATGACTACTAGACATTCTTCCACTTCCCTGTTTCATGGTCTTTCAAGATACAGCTTTTATGTGAAGATTATTTCAGTACTAATATAGAGAAGAGCTCAGTAAAAGATGTGATGACTACTAAAGGTTCTGCTCCTCCTCATGATTTTCCAGATATAACTACAATTAAGAGCAAAAATTATCCTCACCATATACTTACTTTCTCTCACCTATAGATTGCAAAGCTTGTATGTTATATAATATTAAATATACTACAGTAAAAAGGAATCTTTGTTAGTATTTAGCAGCCAACCTACTCTACTGGAAACAAACTTCAGAGCCAGGTGGTATAGACCTGAACATTTGCTCTACCACTAATAATTGTATGTCTTTAGTTGTATGCAAAATTGCTTAGCCTAGTACATGGAACACAACTGGTGTTCAATACGTATAAATTTCCCTTTAACAATAGAATAAGTAGCCTGTATAACCTGCAGCCTAATACACTTGTAGCTAGACTGGTGGATAATTAATTTCAGTACTAATACAGAGCACCATGGGAATGTGAAACATCATTATTTGCATATTTTGAGAGCATCCATGTCATACTATGTGCTGACATTCACCTAAACAATATTATTAATACATGGCAAGAGTTTTCAAAATGAACTCATGTTATATACATCTATCAATTAAACTGAGGAAAGAGAGCATCTGACAAGGAGTAAAGGAAACAAGCATGTATTGGGTAACTGCATGCTGGATTCAATGGCAGGCTCTCTTTCTACATTACCTCATATAATTACATGGTAACACATAGAAATAATTATGATTCTCAAAGCACTTTGGTTTCTCACAGTAAATAAGCAGAATCATACTACATATTAAATCTAGCAGATATTTATTCTTTCACTGAGCAGTTAATAGACTTTAACAAGTGCTAAAGAGAAATCCACTTTTTTCTATAAATGTACCACAGAAATGAAAATAGGTAATAAATATTCTAATTTAACTATGTAGTAAAAAAGAATTATTTAAAAATAAGACAAAAAATGAACTCACAGTGTAAATCCTCTGGAAATGACTTCAGTTTCTTGAATGAGACGTAAAGCTTTTCTCACAAGATTAGTAAAAGCTCGGCTATTTGTTGCTGTATCTTCCAAACGGACACTGTACCTTTTTAGGGTTATTTGTAGTTTGGCTGTCCTCCATAATCTCAAAGCTCTTATGATCAGATAAACAAATAGAATCACTCCCCACACCAGCCAGGTAGATACAATCCACCAAGTGGGAAGCATAATAAGCAAACTAATGAAAGCAAACAGCATTGAGACATCCCTAGAACAGAGAAACCAAGAAAATAATACCCATCAGACTAGAGAAAGGTGAGTTACCTTATCAGTAAATTAGGTTTACTAAAACAGAAGCTTCTTTGGAACACATGTCTTAAAATATATGACATTTAAAAAACTCGTGTGAAAAAATTTTATAAAATGTTTAAAAAATTTTTTCAATTACAGTTGACATTCAGTATTATTTTATATTAGTTTCAGATATATAGCATGGACTATTACATAATTTATGAAGTGATCCCCCACAATAATTCAAGTACCCACCTGGCACCTACATAATTATTACAAGATTATTGACTATACTCCCTATGCTGTACTTTACACCCCCATGGCTTTTGTAACTACCAATCTGAATTTATTAATCCCTTCATCTTTTTCACCCATTCCCCACAAGACACTTACCACCTGGCAACCATCGGTTTGTTCTCTGTATCTATTAATCTGTTTCTGTTTTGTTTATTTTGGTTTTTAGATTCCACATATAAGTGAAATCATATAGTATTTGTCTCTCTGACTTATTTCACTTAGCACAATACCTTCTAGGTCCATGAATTTTTTTTTAAAGATATGGACTCTTTAATCTAAAAACAAATTATAGATTTAAAAATTCAATTTAAAAAATTTAAAAGTAAAAATAACTTAATTTTTACTACTCTTAATATTAAAATACTTTCTTAATATTCAAATATGAGTCCCTTTTCTCTAAAATCAGACTTTACTTATTTGAACAGAAATATACAGTATCTCAAGAAAATATAAGCATTTTTTCAATTAGAAGTAATATATACTTGGTGAGTGATTGTTTTGAATAAAGTCATCTAATTTTAAATTGTCACCACAAATCTGGAATACACATACTTATATTGCAGACTATAATATGGCCAAGGTTTGTACTTTGACACTGCTTTAACTGAAGTAAAAATGTGTGTAAAATATTTTTACTTAGGTCAATTACAAATCTATAGAATAAAACATATCTTTTAAGCAATGAAGGCTTTGATGAAAATGTGTATACATTAGAAAAAGGTGAAAATAGAGATGTGTCTGAAAAACAACGATACAGTCAAACTTCACAGAAAGTCACATATAAGAGTGCTTAATAAATATTTGCCTGCCCTTATTTCCCATGGCATCCTTTACTTTTAGAACAAACTCTCACCATCTACTTGTATGTAGTAACACAAAAGTCTGTAAGTATTTACAGGCCTCATAGTTGCTTAATCACAATTGTGGCTAAAGAAAACTTGAAAATAAAGTTCTAAAATTCTTAAAACCTATGGTTCCTTTTAGCAGCCCCTTCAGTTCTCATATTTTTACAGGAAATGATGTTTTACTTCATCATGATATCTGAGTGATACATGTTTGGAAAACATCATACTTTGCTATGTTAGAAATAGGAAGCAGTTGTCAGTGTGACAGATAAATTCAGAACACTGAGGCCAATGAATGTAATTGCCTATATAACCTGGAACAGTTTGTGCAATGATTTAGCTCATTTAATAAATCATACTTAACAGGAAGAGTACATGAACAGTTCTGTGTATATATAATCCCTTCTTACCATTCTTCTTTCTTTCTTTTTTTAAAATGGATTATCCTTGGACTTCTTTATTAGATCTAAATATTTGAAGTTGTTGAAAAGTTTTAGGATAGCATAAATCATTAAACTATGTTCCCTATGATCTCTTCTCAGCCAACAAAGCAAGAGGTGACTGTTTATCACCATGTCCCATCCTACCCTTGTCTCTACAATGTGATTATGATATAATCTATTAATTGTAAAGAAACAAAGAACTGGCTAGGCCTGCATGCACATGTGTGCATAAGTATACGGGTAAGACAGATCCTGTTTGGTACGTCATACCTGTTGTTGGGCTGTTAAATTCAGAACTAATAATACTGAGTTGAAAGTGGATTTTTTTCCCAGCTTCACTTTAAATAGTATTTACTTCAGAAACGTACTTCAAAAAAAAAACGCCCCAAAAACCCCTGGCATATAATTAATTACTATGCTACAATGTATGGAATATTTATAATACTTTTACAATAGGGAGCATGATGATGGATTTCGTCCGAAAATACTCTATATGTAAGCAAAGGATAGATGTTTTCTGGACAGTACCAAATATTAGGGATTGCCAGAGAGCGCAGTGTTGGAAGGTGTCCATTTTCCTGTTGTTGAGGTTGCCCTGCAGACAGGATACTGGGATCAAGTAGCTCAATCAGCTCCACATCCTCTTGTAACAGGACTTCCTGTTGCAGGATGGTATGTAGTGAGTCGAGTCGGAATCCAATATCCTTGCCATTAACAGACCAGAAGAAAGGTATTAATGCATACATAATTTTGCATTAAATGCTAAGCTCCTAAAGTGCTAATAAAATTTAGAGGTGTTTATTTTCAGTATAAACTCCAAGAAGAAGAAACAACTGTCCAATCTATCTTGCGTATAATGTATGGTTTCTTTTTCCACTGTAAATGTGAAACAATAAAAACTGAGGTGGTTATTATTGAGCCACCAGATGTGAAATAATAAATTTTTAATAAAAATATGTGATGTAACTACAGATTAATAAGCCTGCCTAGTTAAGCTCAATTAATTAAATGCTGGAACACACATGGAAAATATAACTTGGTAACATAAGATGCTGTCCCTGGATACTGTAACAGTACAACCAGCAGGGTCAAGGCCTTCTAAAAATGAACATTTAGATATTAAAAATACATCATTAAGGAATTTAATGTCAAACCACACTAATGTGTATAGCATTTATAGTTTGCAAAATGCTTTCACATATACCAGCTCATTTATTCCTTCCTTTTTTCCTTCTATACATCTATCAAAAAATATCTTATACGTACCAGGTACCATGCTTGACACCAAAACACAAAAAAAATTGAACAAGACATACAAGTCTCTACTCTTACACAATTCACAGTTTAATGAAGGACTAAAAAGTAAAGAGTTACAACATAATGTGCAAAGAAGTGCAATGAGGTATACCAAGGATATTATGAAAATGCCATAGAGTGACCAAAACTTGCAATTAAGTCAGAGAAAGTAAAAGAGGTAATGCCTGAGCTGAGTCTTAAAGTAGGAACAAGGACCGACCAGATGCAAGAGTTGAAAGAGTCAGATGAGATGGAATAAAAGCTTCTTTAGAACTGCAAGTCATCAATATTAGTTTCATGCAGAGTGTACATGGTAGAGAGGTAAGAGATGAGGTAGCAACGTACAAGTGGACAGGTTATTCTCACAGTAACCCTGTGATGTACATTATTATCCTTCGCTCCACTCTATAAAAGGAGAAAAATGAGGCCCAAAGAAATTAAGTAACTTTCCAGAAGTCTGATTTCAAAGCCTAAGTCTCTGGTAGTTGATTTTTGCTTCACTGTATATATTCTGCTCTACCAGAAAATTTAAGGTTTTATTCTTATATATAATTTAGGAATAGACTTATCCTATTATAAGATAAAAATAAAGAGAACTTTTAAAGGACAAAGTCTTTAGCAATTAAAAGAATAAGGTACAGAATTTGAAAGCAGTGGGTTTGAGCTCCTTAATCATTCCCACACCACAGAGTCCAGCCCTAGCTGCTCATAATGGGGACTTAATAGGAATGCAGTGCTCCATATATCAAAATTGATCATGGGTTATACAGCACTGTTAGAGAAGAAAAACAATACTTTTAATATTAGGCTCATTTTGCCCTGGCTGATGTGGCTCAGTGGATTGAACGCCAGCCTGTGAACCAAAAGGTTGTCGGTTTGATTCCCGGCCAGGGCACATGCCTGGGTTGCAGGCCAGGTTCCCAGTAGCGAGCACTCGAGACACAACCACACATTGATGTTTCTCTTCCTCTCTTTCTCCCTCTCTTCCCCTCCCTAAAAATAAATAAAATCTTAAAAAAAAATTAGGCCTATTTTGATACATTTATTGTGACTTTCTCACCATCTACTGGCACACTCTGCATAGACCTACCTCAGCAGGACTTTTATGTTTCATATTTGAACTGCCTCCTCCTCCTTCTTACAGTCCTGATTCTAACACTGGAAACCACTTAATTATTTGATGTCCCACCCCAATTTCATAGAGAGCAGCACAACTCACTTTGTACTACCTTTGGGTGCAGGGCAGGACGAAGCAACAGGGGTAGGAAGTAGAGCATGGTAGATATTCAAGTAATCTTTGAAATAAACTTCACATATTGGTCTTACTATTTGGTTTGGAATCCCCAATCAGACATGGACACATTCAAATACAAGTATTAAAAAATTAAGCTTTTTTTTTTTTTTTTTACAAATGTTTTAAATCATACATTTTATGAGACCTCTGCATACCTATATATGGGTAAGTTTAAAAAAGCCTTACTACATGAAGGCTAAGGCTCATAGAGAGGAGAAAAGATAGTAACACCAAGAGAGTGTTCCTTCTTCACAGAACCTTTTACAGACATGCTGCTTAATCAGGTACTCACTTTCTTCAACACCATTCCTGGGCATCAGACATATCTCCAAAATTGGGATAATGTGTACCCAAAACCAATGTGCTCTGACACAGTATTAATAGCTTTGGGAATGTCTGATTCAAGAGGGTGACAAACTAATAATCTACAATCATCGACACATGCAAATTAACTTACAAGGTACCAAGACACTCCAAATAATAAAAGTAATATTATCTTAGTTATTAGATTGCCTCTATAAAGGAAGAAGTTGAACTATATTCTGATAATTACAGCCATAAAACTGAGATTAATGAATGAAGTTTTTCTTAAGGATAAATTGTAAAATATTACTCTTTAATTATAAAAATAAGAACTGCAGAAAATATGGAAACCGTGTTGCAATATGGCAATGAAAATACTGGGGAAATAGGTACCTGCTAAATTAAGAAACATGTTACAATAGACCTGTTTGGACTCAGGTCCAAGACACAAACACATGAAATTCAAAAGATAACAATTCCAATGGACTTAAATATTAGTAGATACCATCTGAACAGCTGAGTGCTCTGTGTTGCAGGGAGTTGCACTTTGTGAACTTTGGTTCACCCTCAGCAAGTTTGAATACCACAAACTAATTAGTATCTAGGTTTATATCCTGGTTCAGCAACTTAAGGAGGTGAGTAACCTCTCTGTTCCAGTTTCCTTTTCTTAAATGTAAATTTATTGGTGTGATACTGGTCAATAGGGCCTTGTAAGTTTCAAGTGTACATTTTTATGATACATAATATGTATATCGCATTGTGTGCCCACCACCCAAAGTCTAATCATCTTCTGTCACCGTAGATTTGGCCTCCTTTACCCTTAAATACACCCCACCCTCTCTGTTCCAGTTTCCTCATCTGAAAAATAATTGGTACCAACTTCACAGGGTGGTTGTAAGAATTAGATAAGTTAATATTTGTAAAATACCAAGACTGCATGGTGCACAGTAAACCCTAAATAAGTGTTAGCTGCTAGTGTTGTTAGTACACATGAAATAATTAAAATATAATAAAGAAAAGCATATATAATACAAAAACTTACAGATCATAGCATAGATAATTACTACTAGGTAACTGTAGAAAATAAGAGATCAATGAATGGGCTGAAGTTTCTAGGAAAGGCCTTGGTGAAGGGATAGGACTGCTTATTGAAAAGTCTCCAGTAATAGAAAAATGGAAGGAATTCCACCACAGTAAAATTACACAAACATAGACATACAGAACAGGTATGGATAAAGGAAAAGGAAGACTTAGTTGGCTGATGAAAATATTGGTGGATAAGGCTATAAAGGTAGATTAGGGACAAATTATGCAGACTCTTGATGCTGATGTGATTAACTGGATTTGATATGACAGAAAATAGGGATCTTTTTAGGATCTAAGTAGAAAAAAGGATTTCTGCCTGGGTGGAATGAAAAGGAATGAAAAGCACAGCTAAAGAATAAAGAGACTTCTATTTTTGTCCCTAGGGATGGAGAAGGGAACGAATTATTCATGTGTCGATACACTTCAATGATCTTACACACTTTTTAATGTATAATACCATTTCATAAAGCTGATGAGGATCAAATGAGATAACATGTGAGAGCACTTTATAGGCTAAAAAGTGCTTTAAAAGTGCTAATATCACTGTTACCATAGTTGCTATAAAGGACTTTTTTTAATCTTTAAGGATAAAAGTACTACTGTAATAAAAATGAACAATGGGAAAATGTTCCCATATCACGGAGCAATTGCCAGTTTGATAGCTGTATAGCTAACAAAATTTCAAATATGTTTCAAACCAAGCAATCTCATGCCAGAAGCCAACTGGGCAATGCCTTGTTCCATCACCAGTAAACTATTTCTTAGGTATGTGCTTCCTACAATTCTCCACAATATAAGCACAGAGGGATACATATAGAAACTGGCACTTTATAGTGAAGCACAGCATTAAACATGTGGCCAGTGACAAAGAACCAAGAATGAAAAGATCAGGACTATACAAACTATGATTAAACCATAGAAAAATGTATGTGGATCCGTATACCTTACCATAGTCCTAGTATCACTGAAGAAGGAGAATGGCTCCCCCTGGAGAAAGCTGATATTCTATGTAGATGACAAGATACTTCACTGACCTTTTCAACACACCTATAAAGATGAAACCCTGAACAGAGAACTTGCCCTTTTGGATTGCTAAGACAGTAATTTTAGTCAGTCGAAACATAATACTCAAAGCAGAAAGGTAGTACATTGTAATAAAGAGTGTGGGCTTTGAAATCCAGGAGATCTGAATACAAATTTCGACTCCACCATTTTCTAGCTGAACACTCTTGAACAGTTCACTTAGGTATTCTTAAACCAAACTGAGCTGTCTGAACTTCAAGATTTCCAACAAGTAAAATGCACCAAACCTTACAGTGTTTAGATTACCAAATCAAAATGTAAAAGCACTTTGTAAACATTTCTTTATAAACAATAATTTATGAAAATACTATTATCTTATTAGTTGGGGTCACAGGCCAGCAGAAGATCCTGAAAACCTGCTTACTTGTAACCTGCTTACTCCTACTGAGAACCATGAGAAGAACACCATAACTTCAATTTTGTATTGTTATGCTGTAAAAACTTAAAGTACTACTCGCTCTTGGGGGTCAAGAGGTCAAACAAGATATACTGCAGCAGCGAGAAGTAAAAAACCAACCTTTACAGGAATCGCAAAGACTCCATGTTGACTATTCCAAGTCTTTGGAAAATTCTGTGATTTACCAGTCCCAGAAGACCAAATTTTACATATGAAGTTGTCAGAGAATGGTAAATAAATTAATAAAATAAATCTGAAGCTGTTAGACTAATGATATATAAATTAGGGAGGAACCACTTTTGATTTTTTTTTTTTTGCCCAAACTTTGTAATCATTGGATGTGGGATAAGGATAGAGACAGTCAAGTTCCCAATGAAAAAGGGAGAAGATCCCATTAATGGATATATTCCTATTCCCTTCCCTACTGACAGAAATAGCTGCCAATGGAGGAAGATGGCAGCAGGAAATTAGTAATCTAACAAATAAAGTTTCAATAACTACCAGACTACTTTATTCTAAGTGGCTAATAACCTCTTAGAACTATGAAATAATACTATTGAGTCCAAATTTAAAGATCCCCAGTTATTGAAGAATTTTTTTTTTTTGGGTGATAGAAACAACTCTATTTAAAAATTCATAAAGTGGAGTGCCTCCTTTTGAAGAACTGCCCAGAATTTCTAATCAAAATCAGTCACTGCCCAAATCAGTAGTAAGACAAATTCTGATTCGTTAACTCTCTCATTAATAAACTAGAGCTCTGAAAATTGACAAAAAAGGTAAAAAGAACACTTACCAATTTATGAAGTAAGTCATCTTTCTTATTGCACTGAGAAAAAATCCAGCTTTTGATGGTTTCAGCCACTTTTAACAGAATGCCTTGCTGGAGGAGATGAATGACATTGTACAGGATCATTAAACCACACCCAGGCAACAGAAACACATCAAATCACTTATGTCTAATTAATCACAATTTTTATCAGGAAAATGGAGAAAATCATCCAGATTATATGCTTTGTCAGTATCTCTCAGCCTCCTTATTAGTTCCCAAATTTACTTGTACATCAAAATCACCTGGATTGTATTTTAGTTAGAAACATATGCCTGAGCATCCAAACTAAAGGTTTAGATTCAGTAAGTTTGGAATAAGACCTGAAAATGTGATTTTCAATAAGCAGTCAAAAGTCATTCTGATGCAGCCCATTTATCTTGGGTACAATAAACTATCTATGTCAAGATGATGATGGTATATATTTCAGATGAAAACCATAGGGTTCTCTCCAAGTTCTCAGATATTAAGAACATTTCATTCCATAATACTAAGGCAGAAAGAAAATTTAATTTTAGAAAAACCATCTCATTGAAATAAAAAGTATATTACTGAATCACTCGAAAATTCAATATACTTTAACAGTCCATTTCCTAAGCATGCCAGGAAATGGAGTTTACATTCACTGAGTGATCACTATATCCCAGGTATTGAAAAAGGGTTATGGGAACAGAGATGAATACATGTAACTGTTGTTAAGAACTTAGTACAGAAGAGACAGTACAACTAATTACAAACCAATGTATAGTCTGAAAAAGTGTGGAAAAAGAAGAGGCCAAGAGGAGCTAACACTGGAACTAAACCCTCACAGATGAGTAGAAATTTAACAAAGGAGGTTATAATACTCAGGCAAGGGAACAGGAGGATTACAGGACAGAGCCATGGAAGAACACGCTGTGGGGCTGGTGGCATAGTTTGGGACAGCTGAGACTTGAGGGGATTGTAATAAACTTAAAAAAGTACACTCAGACAGGTTTTAAAGAACTTTGGTCTCATATGCCACCATACTTTAGATTTTACCCTGTAGGCTGTAAGGAGTCACCTAACATTTTTATGTAAGAGCGAAACAACAACAACAACAAATCAGCATTTTAGAAAAAAACTAGCAATAGTGCAGAGGCTGTACTGGCAGGGCATGACTGTAGCCAGTTAAATAATATCCATATATAGGCCTGTACTAGGATAGAAAAATGGTAATGATTAGGGTTAGATTTTAGAGACACAGAAACTGATGTATCATTCTGTGACCAAATCAATGAGGGAGTGGTGGGAAGTTGTAAGATAACTAAGAGGGTAGTAATTTGAAATGTATAAAAAAACTTTGTGGGGTGCTAAGGAAAGAAGCTATAGTTCTAGATATGTTAAATCTGGGGCTTCCTGGGGCACAGGTAGGTGGAAATGTCTAACATCTGGGGCTCCGTGAAGATGGAGAATGGACATGAATAGCCAGTGAAAGCAAGAGAGTAGAGGGGGGTCTCTCAGAGAAAACAGACCAAGCAGAGAAGAGGACTGATGTTAAACTTTACAGAGGGAACATTTAAGAGTAAACACAGGAAATGCATCTATTTGACAGACCTGAAGCAGTTACTGTCTGCTAATCACTAAGGTTTTAGTGCAGATGCAAAAAAAAGAAAAAGAAAAAAAAGGGTTCTCAGGAGTTTTGTCTGATTGTGGCAGCCAAGATTGCATGGAGGAATACTGGGAAAAACATGGAGTCTCTGCAACTCAGAAATAACCTTGTAATCAGTAAACAGCCTATTTTACTTCAAAGAAGAATCTTAAGTATGCGTTTATAAGAGAAGTGTTGAAAAATGATTATCCTGCACTTTTGCCTTCTGATTGATTCCACTTCCAAAAGCTTAAGGATTAAAACTACTTAGAGGCAGGCCAGTGATTCTTTAAAAAAATCATCATCATCATCATCATCATCATCACAGGGAAAGAAACCAGAAAAATATGTAGACAATAAATATATTCATGGTGAGAAAACCAGTAGACTACTCAGTAAGCACTTAAAAATCACATTAAAAAATCAAGTTATAAAAGGGTATTAGTGCTAAGGACCATTTCATTATGAATTCATATTATACAAAAAAAATTTTGCTTTCCAAAGAAACTTCAAAGTTTGAACAGAATTTTGAGGGCAATTCTAAAAATATATCCACTGAGAAGGAACTAAATAGTATAGTAATTTTCTAAAATTTAGTTGCCCCAGATTTAGAAAAACTCTCTTTTAGAAAAATATAGCTCATACAGCTGAATTATGTAAGAAGAAGACTAAACAAACTTTCTAGACATGTGGTAATTTTGAAAAACACTCTCTGGCTATGCTTTTTACTGTTCCTTGATTTTTGAGGGGATGAAATTTTAAACTCTTATTTTATTTATTTATAAATTAATAGCAGCATTTCTACACGTAAAAATACTTGTCATAAATGAAAAGACTGAACATCTATAAAACACAGATTTGTGCCCCCACACTCTTACCCCCGCACCTCCGCGCTCCCCCCCCCGCCCCCCCCCCAGGCAGCGTGCATGCTCTGCCTCAAGATTATCCCTTGGGTCTTTGTCTTTTTTCACCAAGTAATTGCAAATACAAGTTTTAATTTATAAATAATCTATCAAATATATCTTTAGGTTTTCCTTTCAAAACTCTTCCCAGGGACATTCATATTTGAAAAGGGCAAGGAAAAGGAAGGATTTAAGTACAGAGGACAGTAAACTGGCTCTGAACCATGTGAGCTCTAACTCCCCAACTCTCATCCTGTGGGTGTTAGTCATAAACAATAAAGAAAACAAAAAAACCCCCAAACCATTTCTCTGGTATTTAATCTGCTGTTGCAAATGAGCCCAGCTTGGTTACCTCACATTTTAGGATTTTTCAAAGAATAACAGGAGAAAAGACCTCCATCACCACAGAGTAAATGAGTAATTGAAAACTTTCAAAGCCATTTCCTGAAAATAACTGAGTCTTGTAATAAAACATTGATTAACTAGACTTAGCTCAAAAAATTAAGTAATCTGGCTATACTTCTTACTAAATTTGAATTCTGTGTATTAAAAATGAAATGTACTAGAATATTTTCTATTTTAATATATCTAAGAAAACAGAAATGAATGTATTAGGCTAATAAACTTTATAGAACATAATTAATTGAGATTGTTCTAGTATCCTAGCTTCATAATGCTGTACATCAATTGTGAGGTATATAAAAGTACATAATACTGCAGACATAAAGGGGATCAGAAATTGAGGTATCCTTGAAACTATTTATGAAATATCAATTTGCTTCTTATAATTTGTGCTCTTTTAAGAAATATATTTAAAGAAAAAATATTTCCAGTCAATATATGAGTCCTAGAAGTTGGGTTCTCTATTAAGGTTTTAGTACACTTCTCTGGTCCTCTCTAGATAACTTCAATATTTAAATAAATAATATATTTTGATCTTCAACCATGTTCATTTCCATTTACTATACAAATCACCCATGAAATAGTCCAACACAGCAAGGATTCATGTTTATTTAAACAGGCAGTTTTGTACTACTGATGAATAAAAAATAAAGTCTTACCAGTGACTGGGAGGACATGGAGATTTTTTTGTTTTTGTTTTTTGTAAGGTAAAGAACAAAAGATTAAGTCATAGAGAATGAGAATGTTTTCTTACTTTTGGCAGGGTTCTTACAGGTTTTTCTTGTCCCTCTGTCACTGAGCATTTTTCTGGTTTTGGTGACAGAGAAGAACATATTTCAAAGTCCGTGTGTCCCAAATCCTGTAAGTACTGGTAGAGTGGAGAATTCTGATAGAGACATAAAATAAAACAAATTTTAACACCATCATCATTTCAAGTTTTAGAGGCCAAATTCAATAACCAAACTTCACTACCGTGATCAGTATGCCCAAACTCTTTAAGGCTTAATCTATAAAGAGCTGAATTATGCCACAATGCTAAAATAGCAACTAACAGTTTAATAGAGGGACCCAAAAAAGGGGAAAACTCTAAATAAAACACACCGATATTTCTGAGTGAGTACCACTAAGGAAAAAATTAATTTAGGAATATAATAGATTTGTTAAGAAAATACTTTGCCCAAATTTTTGTGCTGGCTATAGATAGCTCCTAAGAGGACCTAAAGTGAAAAAGTTATTAATTGAAGCCAAGAAAAATTAGGCAACGATTGTACTGATTTAATAATAATTTACCATACTATCATATTCATTGATTCAATCAAGCACAACTATACATTATTATATTATAGATAATACATATAATACACAGCACTGAAAGAAAAAAACTCCAAGAAAGTTACCTAAGATAAGCTCATGTACAAGCACATGGCAAATGAAAGACAGTGTGTCTAATAAAAGCATTAGAACATAGTGGTTAAAGACAAACTCTGGAGCTAGACTACAGGTTCAAATTCCAACTCTGCCTCTTACTAGCTGGGTAACTATGGCAATTTATAATCCTTTCATGCTTCAGCTGTTTCAACTAAAGATAGCGACAATAATACCTAGTTCATAAATATAAAGCACGTAGAACAGTCCCTGACACAGAGTAAGCACTCAATTTATACTTTACATAAGCTTTGTGAAAAGAGAGCAGGTTTTGGAAAAAATGAAAAAAAAAATATCACCCCAATCCCATCAAAAAGAAATATCACTACTGCTATTGTATGAAAATCTATGAGACAACTCTTTCTGGATAAACTGCAAGCTTTAATTTTAACTTTTAGCCTTCTCTTAAGTACAAGGTTGGTGACATGTTTGAAAATAAATCTTGATTCCACTCAACCAGATATTTAATATTTAAAATCACCAACCACCACCAAAACAAAGAGCAACACAGCTGCCATAGTACTATGTCGCAAAAGCTTAACTAAGCATTTTACATGCATGATCTCAGTTAAGGTTCACAGCAAACTATTAAAAGGTATCATCATCATCATCATCACTATTGTTATTCCCATTTCACTGTTTAGGAAACAGATTCACTCAGCTAAACAAATCACGATACATCTAATCCCAAAGCCAACCTCTGAAATATACCATAGTACCTAAAATTAGAGTCCCTTCTGTGTCTAAAGAGGAAGACACCAAAGCTTACTTACACTTGAGTGCAAAGATATCAAGCAAATGAATAATTACGGGAGTATACTAGTTGCTATGAAAACAGAGGAACACCTAAATTAGACCAACACTTTCAGGAAACATATCCTTGAGCTTGGAAAAATGAGGAAGAGTGAGAATTTGCTGGACTGGTAGCATTTTAATTACTCTCAATTTAAGAGAGCAAGAAGATGAGTAAAAATGCCTTCTTTTTGCAACTATGTTTAATCTCTTTTGAGAAAAATATGTAAAAAACATTATAAGGAGGATACCTTTATCAGATTTAAAATCTCTGGTGGCACAAATGGTTAATCTTTACATCACCCGTAATGGATCTTCAAATATTGCCTTCAATTACTCAATCTGTATTTTCAAACTGAACTGTGAGCCATCAGTGTGGCAAAAGAAAAAGAATGTTAGTTCATTTGGGCTGACCTTTGGAAAAGTTTACATACTTTAAAAAAAACCAAACTTGTTTTTAAGGCAGTAGAATATTTTCTTCAGATGAACTCCCATGGGGAAGAACAATAAATAAGATGGATCAAAGTGGAGTTATACTGTTTTTATAACAGGCCAGATAGTAAATATTTTAGGCTTTGCAGGCCATATGGCCTGTGTCTCAACTCGGCTGCTAGTGTGAAAAGCAGCCATAGATGATACAAAAACCAATGAGTGCCGTTACGTTCTAATAAAACTTTATTTATGAAAATATTTAACTTCTTAAAATTTTCATGTGTCACAAAATACCATTCTTTTGATTTTTTTTACCTAACCACTTAAAAACGTAAAAACCATCCTTACTCACCAGTCATATAAACACAGGCATGGAAGAGGGAACAGATCTGACCCAATAGTATTAGTTTGCTGACTCCTGTTCTAATTAAGGACTTGGTCGAACTAACAAACTAATGAGGCACACTCAAGTGCGAACTATTCTCCGGGAAAAGGACTGGGGAGTGGGAATGGGACCAAATTTCTTTTTATTCAAATTGTAATGTTGTATCAGCACTGGCCCCAATGTCCCTTCCTTTTCCAGTTTATGTTACAGTTCACAAAATAACCAAATGAAGTATCTGTAATATTGATTTTTTAGAGGGAGGAGGGAGTGACTATACACAAGAGAAACAATGAATACTTTGTTTTCCATGTACAGAGGTGGGCAAATTAGGTTACAGTTGTAATACAAATAAATAATACAATAATTAATAAGTAATAATACAAGAATAAACTGTGTTCCTTGTACTCACAACTGTAAATCTACTTTTGTCCCCACCCTGTATGTGTTGCATATCAACTAAGCATACATACTCAGTTTGAATCACCATAATCTAGAACATCTGCTATTGCGTATTTCACAAAAATATTATAACTGTTTATCCTGTATGCTAGTAGTAATGTTCAATTGTGTCATTTCACACAGTAATTCTACCAGTAATTTATTCTCCTGTTTTTCTGAATGTAAAACTTTTAAACGTTTGGCTGGTTTTATAACCTTCTTGTCAAAGTCATGACATACCCATTTGTGCTCTTCAACTATGAACGATACCTTAATAGTTCTGGTTTGTCATTCATCGTTAGTGACAGAATTCATCACTTTCATCCTAGAAAGCACTGTTTTACAGTTCTGGAAAATTCTGGTTTGCCACGGACCATCACAGTGCTTTGTTTCATGGCTTTAATGTAACTATTTGACAAAATTTCAGAGAAGACAACCTTTGGAGACTGGGGATTGGAGGCACTGCAGGTTCAATAAAATGTAATTCTAGTCATCATCATATTTCATACAAGCACTTTTGTCTTTTTGTCTTTAATGCAAATCCTATCATTTTCTAACATATAAACTTGGACTGAATGAACACCAACACTCTATTGATTATATTTATGATGGTATTCTGAGTTGTAGCATTTTATTGTTTTATTTCTATTTTTATGCTTTCAGCCAGAGGAAATTTAAAAGTTAACCAATGACAACACAAAGGAAAAACAAACAATCCTTGGTTTGTAAACTGAACATTAGCCAAGATGAACTGACCAGGACAGACCTTGTGGCACATGAGCAACTTTGAAGAATACAAAGGGGCTTATTGTAAAATTATTATTTTATACTTTAAAAATGTGCTTGGAGAATAAATTACTATCACTTTCCCCCTGAAACTGCCAAATAATCTGTGTATTATTTGACAGATCTCAGAAAACCACATCATGACCAGCGGTTCTTAAAGTTTTTGGTCTCCAGGCTTCTTTGTGGTCTTATAAATTATTGAGAGCCCCAAAGACCATTTGTTTATGTGGCTATTGATATGTATATTAAAAACTCAAACAAAAATTAAAAATAGTTATTTAAAATAACAATAAATGCAAATACAGGGGTGGGGAAAGGTTTGCAGTTGTTCGTATGGAAAATAGTACAATAATCAATAAATAATAATACAAGAATAAACTGTTTTGTGTACTCACAACTGTAAACCTACTTCTGCCAACCCCTATATTAATGTTAATAATTTTAATGAAAAGTATTTTTTTTCCCAAAATTAAAAGAATTGAGAAGAGCAAATTGTTTTAGATTTTTGCAAATCTCTTTATTGTCTGGCTTAATAGGAAATAGCTGGATTCTTATATTTGCTTCTGCACTCTGTTGCAACTTATTGTCTTGGATGAAGTATATAAAGAAAATCAGGCCTTGATCAGATAAATAGTTTGAAAGGTAGTATTTTAATAGTCTTTTCTGATAATTGTATTATCAAAGAATAGCCATAATAAAACTCAACAAGTGATAGTTTTGAGTTTTGAAAAGATTAATTTTAATGTGCAATATGAAACCCTATTGATGAGCTTTTCCTCCTCTGTACATGCACAGGAGAACGAGAATAAAAAAGGCAGCTAATGTCTTAGTATTAAAACTTGATCGCCCAATATAAAATAATTTATTTTTTCTTCTACACAAGGTGAGGCTCCTTATTGCAATGGCCTTTATCACTATATTTGAAGGTTTTTGGCTAATATGTAGAAATTTCTATGTTTCATATAGTGGGCATCATTACAGGTTGATGGTAGTTTTAATAAGGGGCTTTTTTTGTGTGTGTGGAGGGTGAGGCAGAGTAGGTGGTGATAGGTAATTTTCTGTATTATAATTTTTTTTCCCCTTGGTTCAAGCAAAATAGAACCACAAATGTTTCAGTTAAGTTGTTTTCTTGAAAAGAAATTATCAGCACTGAACTCAAAGTATAATTTTATAGTATTGAACAATGTTACTGCTGCCAAAAGAAATATGAAGAACCTCAGACACAGCATGTGGGAGCTTCTCCTCAGGAAATCCTTGCGGTTAATGATTCCTGTAAATTTCAGCTGACAGAAAACACACATCATAGTACCAGAAAGAATTTTGCTAAACGAATGACAGCCAAGAGTTTTTGGTTGTGCCAAGATTGTTCTGATGGTTGAAACATTTTTTGTAAGAAAAATAAACAAAAACAGACAGGAAATCCCAACATTTTTGTTGAACAAGGATTTCAAGAAACTGACTCATTTAAATCCTAAACTACCTGTACTCCATGCTCCCCATTAAAGATAGCAGACCCCACACTAATGGATATATAAAGTCTGAACCACTCTAATGCATTGCTTTTTTTTCTCTATGATTTATGGTACCTTCTGCAGAAGTGCCAATACCTTTATTGTTGGTTTGCATTTAAGAAGGAAGATTAAGTAGTGTAGAAATGGAAGTGATGGGTTAATGCTTTTATGATTAGGTTCCTTCTTCTAAACTGCTTTAAACCCTTACAGATAGAACAAGCTGTCACCTTTCAGTTTTTAGCCCAGGGAGGGAAGAATAGGCCAAATGTGGAAGAATTGGGCTGCCCATTCAATAATAAATAATAACTGAACCTTCTCTGTGCCAGGCAATATCTAGGCACAGGGGAGAAAACAAAATAAAACAGGTTAGGTCCTTGCTAAAAAGTTTCACTTTATGATTCTTCCAATAAGACTATGGTATACCCAGCTATCAATAGTACCAAGGAAAATAGTGAATGATCTGATACTTTTCGGGTAGGCCACTAATGTTTCAGGAAAATCCTCTCTTGGTCTCAGCTTTGTTAAGTACAAAATAAGAATGCTATAGGATACTTAAACTTCTTCAGGGGGTAAAACAAAACTCATGATGTTCTCTGAAAGACAAGATAAAAAAAATTGGTATGTTCAAATACCAAATTCTGTGCTAAATCAAATGCCATGTTATCCTATACAGTCAGCCAAATTCAAAATATGGAAAGTGTAAAGGTCAAATTACCCAGTTTCTTCAACAAATAAATGATATAATAAATTTGGAGAAGGTAGAGAAAACTGTTAAAGACTAAAGGGATATTTCATCCAAATGTGACATAAGGATTTTGTTTGGATGCTGGTTTGAAAAATTATAAGAAGAAATTTTTTGATATACTTGAGGAAATCCAAACATAGCCAAAGTATCACACGATATTAGGGAATTACTATTCATTTTATTAGGTAATGTAATTGTGTCTTTTTGGTTTCTTAAGAAAGAGTATTTAACAGTTAGAAATGTACACTGAAGTATTTACAGGTGAAATTAGTTAACGTCTGAGATTTGCTTTAAAATACTCCAAGAAAAGAGGTGAGGGTGAAAGAGGAACAGATGATCCTTTCGGCAAAATTTCAACAGCTTCTGAAGCTGGGTGAGGGTACCCGGAACTTTCATTGTATTATTCTCTCTTCTCGTGTATAACTTTTAAAGCCCATTACAAAGTTTTAAAAAAATCAGACATTAGGTTGCCTAGTCTGGTATAAAAGATTTAAGATAATAATATGGCAGAAAAATATAAAATTTAGAAAATTCAACTTATGACTTTAATCTGGGAAAAAGATAAGCTTATTAAACTTTAAAATACTCAAGTCTTTGCAAACTTCCATATAATGGTAGTGGTACTTTGCATATCTACTGAAGAGAATATGGCAAAAAGCATCAGCTACTGTAACGTGCACATGATGTTTTATGTATTTATAAAAAATATTCAGACAACATTGGGTAAATATTTGGATTTGCAAAGTTCCTGCAACAATGCCCAGGCTGCTCAATATTCCCACTGAGGACAAGAAATGAAAAAGTAACAAGATTTCAAGCGAGTAGGCTTAGTGGAAGTACAAATAAATGGCTATTACCTGTCAATGTCAATCATTCATATTGACCTTCCACGTAGTAATGTAAAGTTTCTGAAATTAAATAATTCTCAATTTATGTGATTTTTGGAGCCATGCCTTTCCCCTGCCCCCAGGTTGGTATCACAGTATTTGTACTTTTACTTTTTACCTTTTATTTATTTATTTATATTGTATTTTTTCGCCTTACCATTGATCCCTCCACACCCTCTTCCAACTCTACTGAACTCTCTTCCCCTGGAGCCATGTTTTAAAAGTACAATTAAGCAAGCCAGTTAAAAAAAAAAAATCAACAAAAAACCAGTGTGGTCCTATAGAGCAGTAGTTCTCAGTCAAAGTAAATTTTTGTCGCCGTCCCCCAACTTGGACATTTGGCAATGTCTGAAGACATTCTTGGCTGTTATCACTGAGGAGGGGAGCACTGTTACTGGCATCTAGTAGGCAGAGGTCACAGATGTTAGTCAGCACCCTACAGTGCACAGGGCACGCCCCACAGAGTTATGGCGCTCAAACTGTCCATAGTGCAGAGGTTCTGAAACCTGTTTTAGAGAATAAGAAATCATAGGTTGAAAAAACTCACAAAAAGGAAATAGTTCAGGAGATGTCTTTATATTTATTTCTTATTTTAGGAAAACGATAGATTAAAAAAGCAAAAAGAAAAAAGCAAAATGGAAAATTAGTTATATTTCAAGACTTTCAATCTAAAAACTCAACAGGCTAAGAGTGAAATGAGTTAACTTCAAAATAACTGCATCAAAATTAATGCATTAAAATTTTGACCAGCCACTGACACTATGTAAAACCAAAATAATTACAGCACTTAGTCATATTTGGAGATTATGTCTAGACAAACTTCATGTTTATCTAACTGTACTGCAGTTTTCCAATAACACAATTTCCTTATTAAAAGATTTCTATTGGGGCCTCAACATAAGAAAAAACCCCAGCAAAGCTAGATATGTAAATAATTCTAGCCTTTTCCACAAATGGCATCTCACTGAGCAGTTTCCTTTGGCTACTGGCACACTTATGTCTACGCTAGAGGCCCACAACTAAACACCTACATCAGGCGAAGAAAACAGCCATCAGAACCCTAAATGCTCTTTTCATGCTAAGCCTGAAGCACCCTCTGGACTCTCTCTCCTTCTCTTTCCCAGGAGGAGAGCTACTCTCAGAGCTGTACACCCTTTTAGAAAAGCAATTTGTGTAATAACTACTGGCCAAATTCTGATTCTGGCTCCTTACAAAGTATCTGCTCAGTTTTCTAAATGCCAATGACTCAGTGCTAACAGCATTCCACTGGAAAAAAAATCATTTGGCTAGAAAAAGGGAAATTTAAATGGCAATCTTCATTTGTTCATGTATCACTAATCAAATGTTTATTGAGCGCCTACTATGTGTCAGGCACCACAGTTAAGAGTATTTTTTTGCCAATAACTTTTCTCTAGGAATATTGAAGAAAAAGTTAACTTTTCTACTTACAAAAGGAAAGTAAGTTCAGCTGCTCAACTTCACAGATTTTTATTTTACTGCTGTTATTCTTAAGTTAAAAATTCAAACAGTACAAAAAGATATAAAATGCAAAATAACTTTCTTTATCCTACCTCTGACACTTTCTCCCTCTTCCCAAATGTAACAAACATTTCTTTAGTTTGTAAATCCTCCCCCTGCCGTCAATTTAATATCCATTTATGATTGAAAGTGGTTGGCCATGGATGGGCCAAGATGATTCCTAGATTTCTGGTTTGACCAATTAGGTGGTGCTCTTAACTGAAAGATGAAATAATGGCAGAGCAACAGAACTAAAGAGGAAGGTGGTAGTTAACAGGCGCCTGTGAAATACTCATACATGAATGACTTAGACCTAAAGTATCTGGAAATCAGGAGAGTGGCTTAGTTTGAATGTATGGATTTGAGTTTTTAGAAAATAGGTATGGTGGCAAATCCATATGGTAGCATATAGGTATGGAAACATGGAGTAGATGAATTTAGCTAGAGATGATACATAGTAAGTGAGAGAAGACAAGAGGGCCCTAAGAGATCAATATTTTTGAAAAGTAGTGCAAAAGCTGGAAATTAACAAGAGTAACAGTAAAAACAGTCAACATTTGCTGAGTTGCCTATATGCTAGGCATTACATTAAGCATGCTTTGTAATACCCAATTTACTCTCACAAACTTCTGAAGAGTGCTATTACTAAACTTTGAAATAGTATTAAGTACTATTACTCCTGTTTTAGAAAGAAACTGGGGCCTGTGGAGGTTCAATAACTTGTCCAAGGTTACCCAGCAGAAATGTGAATCTTGTTGGTCTGAGTCCAAAGCCTACACCCTTAACCAAAACACAAAATTGCCTCTTTATGGAAAAAGGCAATCCAGAGGGAACAACAATCTTCTTTTTCAAGTTCATCATACTGTTTTAAAATATAGGTTATTATTAAGGTGTGGTAAAGCCAACAGATTAGGAGACAACTGCCATTAAAAAGACAGTCTGTTATACTCACAGATACTCACAAGGAGACAAGCTGTGCCACAGGGGAGGGCAGGGCACATGGGGCAGCGCCAGGTTGTCCTCATCTCAGATCATTCCCTTTTCACTGGTGGCTTTAAGTGTCGTAGAACTATAGTCCCTTGAATCTAGAAACACTAATCTGAACTCCTTTTTTTCTATGAATATATTTTGAAGAGTGGCAGCTCCTCCAATCCTTCATAGAACTGGTACTCTTATAATCTATAGGCCCCATGATTTTTCTGTTGACTCATCCTTAAGAAAGTTCTACATTTATTAGCCTAGGCCTTAGGGTTAACAAAGTAGCGGGTTAGGAAGAATTCAGGAAGAAACCAGAGGAAAATTTCAGGTTTAAAATACAAAGAAGAAAAACAGTCAAAGGCAATAGATCAACTTAGAAATCTAGATACCAAGGGTGATAGAGCCATAGCAAGCATCAATATGTTCAGGATCACACAAATGAAATAAAGCAAGTTTTTCCAGTGCTGCAATTTCCCACAGGCTATATAGGGTTCATAAGCAGTAGGCATCTGGCAATGGCTCTTCACCTATTCCCCCCTCTGCCCATTTCTTAGGTTCCAGCAGCGTTTACCTCCGGGTTGGCGATGTCAGTAGAGGCCGCTAATTCTGTTTGATGGTACCCAGGTGCACTTTTTTCTCACAAGAGGATGATCAGTGTAGGTTTTCATCTCTTTGGCTGACTCTCTCTCCACCAAAGCCCCCCCAAACAACAGCAGCACCAAACATTTACTGAGTACCCGTACTGCGCCGGGCACTGTTCTAAGTCTTTTTTTTTTTTTTTAAACACACTAACTCATTTCATCTTTACAATAAACTTATGAGCCAGAACTCATTTAAGATAAGAGGAAACTAAGGCATAGAGAGACCAAGTAATTTGGCCAAGGCCACATACATAAATGACAGAGCCAAGATATGAATCTAGGCTGCTGAGCAAAAGCCGAATCTGTTATTTATTCTGCTACACTGCAAATAACTCAAATTTTTGAGTTAAAAAAAAATCATTAAGTTGGTCTAATATAGGATTTTTTATAATTTGTATGCTTTTTAAACCATAAGCTAGACTTGTAATTTTAAAATTATTTAACAGATTAAGTTAGAAAATTCACAACCTGGCAACACGTCTTCTAATAATATCTACATTTATTCCCAATCATTTGTGTTTCAGATGAGCTATAATCCACATGTATTTGCCTCAGATTACACAAACCTAGAAACTGGCTGCAAAGAATCTTGGGACTATAAAAATAATAGTACTCTGTTCTTATCCATCCCATCAAGTTTTTAAAATAACTCTTATGACACTAGAGAGAAAATATGGCCAACATATGGTAAAACTGATTTCTTTAATTTACAATAACTCCATATAAACCAATAAGAAAAAGATTTTAAGAACTGTAAAACGAGCAAAGGACATAAATAGGGAGTTCAAGGAAAATAACCATACAAATGGTAAATACAAATGAAAACATTATACTTTATTTTTGAGGATGTGCAAATTAAAGATACTTTCTATCTGGCAGTTGGCAATAATTAAGACTGATCATATTTTGTGTTGTCAAGGGTATGAGGAAACAGATACTTCATACACTATTAGTGGAAGTATATCTATAAAAATAGAAATGTATATATCCATTGACCTAGCAATTCCACTAGGCATCTATCTATGACTATAACTATAAAAGTATGCTAAATATACAAATGAAAGTACTGAATACTATAATTTAAAAATCCATTTACATTTTAAAAGGTCAAATTATACTACATTTGTAAGTGTATTAGACATATATATTTGCAAATATGTATGAATACAATCACACTGAAAATGATCTGGAAAAAAACTGATTACAGTGGTTACTGCTGAGAAAAATGAAACTGGGGAAGAAAAAGGGGATTAAGGGAGGGATGATGCTTTCTCTGTATTTTACTTTTTTACAATGAGAATATATTCATGTGTTATATATGTGGAAAAAGGTGGACAGCATAAGGCCTGATAAAAAAGGTGTGGAGCCCTGGCCGGGCCAGGTAGCTCAGTTGGTTAGAGCATCGTCCTGATACGCTAAGGTTGTGGGTTCCATCCCGTTCAGAGCACAAATAAGAATCAACCAATGAATGTCCAAGTAAGTGGAACAACAAATCAATCTCTCTCTCAAGTCAATTAAAAAAAAAAAGGTGTGCAATTATTAGTTTAGTAATTGATTAGAATGATCCTGTGTACTTTTCTATATCAAAACTAATTCACAGTTCCTTGACTTAAAATGTCAGTACTATATCAAAATCATACTATTTAGGCCTCCCAAATTCTAACTATTGTCAGATGCCAGATGATATCTGATCTCTGCAAGTATATATTAAACACAAAAAACAACAGTAAACTACAGATAGCTACCAACAGAAGGCAGTAGAAGGCAGGAAGCATTGGCACAGAAATCTGAAATTGTGTAATGTAGAATAATTTTGTTAATGAAGACTTCACACCTATACAAATCTATGCTTATTTAGAAGCCTTTGATTTCTATTCTCTTGTTAACAGAATTTATCAAATTACTTACATTGGCTTTTCTTTAAATATTTTTATAAATTTGTAATTCCTTCAGAAAAAAGTAGTATACTGGAAGTTATATATTTTTAAAGTTTCCACCATCCAAAAGAACCTCTAAAATTTTTTTAATTCAAAACAAAGGAAAAAGATATCTGTAAGTAATTTGTAATTAGACTTGATGGGGGAATATTTGCCTGGAAACATTTATTAGCTACTAAAAATATTTTTAAAATATTTTATCTTTGACTATAGCTTAAGGCTATAGGTCTAAATGTAATTATCACATACAGAACAGCATTTTTAAAAAATGATTGAAAAGGATGAACTCTTGTTGTCAATTGCTATTATTTCCTTATTTCTTTCCAAACTAATTATAGAATACCACAAAATAAGCTGATGAGGAAGACTGTCATTACCAAACTATACAAGGTAGGTATTTTCTCTATTTTTAAGGAAGAAGCTTTTGGTATATAAAGGGTCAAAACTGTCATAATTAACAAAACCCTACAAAGGAAAATAAATTTCTCCATTACTATTAACCATATTGCCAATATACTGTTTCGATAGGCTTTCACTTACATTTAATTAATATTCAATCAGAAAGTATAATTTGAAAATAATCACTTACTGTCTTCCACCCTCCCCACCTTAAACCTTAAATAACATCATAGAATACTATTTACCTTGCAACATTCAAGATATTATAAAATAACAGGAAATACTTTTTGAAGTTTATGTATTTCAACATAACTTCTAAATTATTATTTCCAAAGCTCCAAATCCGAGCGTTAATTTAATTGTTCCTCAGCATCAGCAAAGCAAATCTAATCATAGAATTCAAAAAGATTAAGTAGGTTAAAAGGGTCCATAAAAATTCACCCAACTACTTAAACTACTCACAGACAGCATAGTTCTAATTTCTTCAATTGACCTAGATGAAAAATTTACTGCCTCTTGCCCATGTTCTTTTGATCCGTACACTTCTTTCTTTGATGGTTCCCACTTTTTTCTCCAGAACTACACTACAAAATGGCCACTGAACTGGAGGGTGTGTCTTCATCATTACTAAGCATTTTCCTATCAGAAGCAGCTCTTTGGAAAAACCTGAACAGAGTTTCTTCAGTGCCACTCAGTATTACTCAGTAACTACAGAAAAAGTAATAGGGAGAGTGGGTTTTTTAAAATGCCTTTAAGAGGATATTGCTTAATATTTGTGTTACTTAAAGGTTTTTTAAAGCCAGCAGCAGGTATGACACATAATTTATAAATTTTCCTGATTGCAGGCTTCTGATATTTTCCAACAGAAATGCATCTCATCCAATTAATTTTACATGGAATGTTATAAACAACAAAAAGTTTTAAAAAGAGTAATTTAAATTTTTTCTATATAATAGTACAAGTGTACTTAAGTACAATAATATGTAGTCCAAAACAAAACATATCCATCAAAATAAAGATGAAGAGATTCCAAAAGGAGAAAGCTGACTCACATAGATTATACACTGAACTGACTAAAAATAAAGAATAGCAGTAACTTGGTCTTAAGTCTAGGAAGAGAAGATAGCTATGGTAGATTGAGCTCTCCCTACCAATATCTGATTAATAAACTGGCATATATTGGTCACTTACTGAATGCAGGGAAAAATGTAAAGTAAGGAATTAAACTATCATTTTTAAGTGCTTTAGGAAAAAAAAAATAAAACCAGGTCAGACACACTGGCAAAATTTTTGGTGTGAGAAAAGCATGTAATAAACATTAAAAAGAGATTTAGATATTAATAGATCACATCCAATCTTATTTTCTTTTTTCTTTATCAATAATAATAATAATAATAATAATAATGTGAAAACAATTTGCAATTCTGTTAAGAGATAAAGGGGAGATTTTTCTCTCATAATTATTTATTCCTTTCATCAGAAAGGGAGAATCTGTAAGGAAAAGTAAAACAAAAAAGACAGGGCAAGACAGATGTACACTGAAGTAGAAAATTTACTTTAATAAAGGAGTTATGGACATATGGGATTGCCCTGGCCAGGTGGCTCAGTTGGTTGGAGCACTGTCCATGCACCGAAATGTTGCGGGTTCCATCCCTGGTCGAGACACATATGAGAGGCCACCAATCAATGTTTCTCTCTCTCACATTGATGTATTTCTCTTTGTCTGTCCGTCTCTCTCTCAAACCAAAACACAAACAAAAAAACATATTCCCGGGTGAGGATTAAAATTAAAAGAGACATGTGGGATTAATTGTTATGGATTAATCAGCAAAATCCCAACAATAAGACATAGGTGGCCAGATTCTGTCAGCTAAAAAAAAAACCAATATGGATTTAAAAATAAAGGATGTCTGAAAATTTATCACTTCAAATAAAAATTGCTGGGCATTTTGATCTGCAGTAGTGGTAATAATAAGTCTCAATAACTATATAACCTATAATGTAAAGATGTAGAGGCAATGAAGTCAGTACACTGTCCAATACTGTGCCAATGTGGAGTACATTGATTTTGAGCCTATTCTTCTGAACCCTCAAGGTGTGATTTGCTTCTGGAAACTCAGGAACAAACCTCTGCTATAGAATCAGGAAAACCAAAATTGAATCAGGGTTTCTTATCTAAAAAATGGAAATGAGCAGAATTTCTCCCTGTATTTCCCAAATGATGGAAGTCTCCAAGGGCCTACTCTCATGCAACTTACCAGATTTGAAAATAATTTCATACTAAATGATGATCTCGTGTAACTCCTTCATATAAGAAATGGAAATCTGACTCCCGGCCAAGATGGAGGTATAGGTAGCTACAATGTTGCCTCCTTGCACAACCAAAAGAAAGACAACAACGAATTTAAAAACAAAAAAATAACCAGAACTGTCAGAAAATCGAACTGTGTGGAAGTCCAAAAACCAAGGAGTTAAAGAAGAAACATTCATCCAAACCAGAAGGAGGGACAGAGATGGGCAGCTGGGGTGGAGAGCATGTAGAGCAAAGCAGCGGCTGGAGGACCAGGCAGTCCCACATTTGTGTGCAGATAAACCGGGAGGAACAGCTGGGGAGTGAGACAGACCGCACAACCTCGAGTTCCACTGCGGGAAAAGAAATCCTCAGAACCTCTGGAGGTAAAAACCTGAGGGGGTTGTGACAGCGGAAGAAACTCCCAGCCTCCCAGGAGAGTTCACTGGAGAGACTCACAGGGTCCTAGAATGTACAGAAACCCAGCCACCTGGGAATCAGCACTAGAAAGCCCAATTTGATTGTGGGTACCAGAGGAAGTGACTGAAAGCTGGGTGAGAGCTGAGCAAGTGGCATTGTTCCCTCTCAGACCCCTCCCCCACACACAGTGCCACAATGCGGCAACCTGGATTTCTTTGGCCTGGCAAATACCTAGGCTCCACCTCTTACAATGTAATAGGGTGCTGAGATAAAGAAATATGGCCCAAATGAAAGAACAGATCACAGCTCAAAAAAACAAAACAAAACAAAACAAAACAAAACAAAAACCAAACAAACCCTAAATGATGAAGAGCTAGCCAACCTATCAGATACACAGTTCAAGACACTGGTAATCAGGAGGCTCACAGAATTGGCTGAGTATGGTCACAAAATGAACAAAAAACTGAAGGCTATGCGAAGTGAAATAAAGAAAAATACACAGGGAACCAAGAGTAAAGGGAAGGAAACCAGGACTCAATGATTTGGAGCAGAAGAAAGAGATAACCATTCAAATGGAACAGAATGAAGAAACAAGAATTTTTTAAAAAAACCAAAAATAAAACGAGAGGCTTAAGAACCTCGGAGACAACGTTAAATGTTCTAACATATGAATCATAGGGGTGCCAGAAGGAGAAGAGGAAGAGCAAGAAATTGAAAACTTATTTGAAAAAATAATGAAGAATTTCCCCAATCTGGCCAAGGAAATAGACTTCCAGGAGATCCAGGAAGCTTAGAGAGTCCCAAAGAAGTTGAACCCAAGGAAGTGCACACCAAGGCGCATCATAATTATATTACCCAAGATTAAAGGTAAGGAGAAAATCTTAAGAGCAGCAAGAGAAAAGGAGACAACAGGATATCTACAAAGGAGTTCCAATAAGATCATCAGCTGATTTCTCAAAAGAAACCTTGCTGGCAAGAAGTATTCAAAGTCATGAAAGCCAAGGATCTATATCCAAGATTACTCTATCCAGCAAAGCTATCATTTAGAATGGAAGGGCAGAGAAAGTGCTTCCCAGATAAGGTCAAATTAAAGGAGTTCATCATCATCAAGCCCTTATTATATGAAATATTAAAGGGACTTATCTAAGAAAAAGAAGAGGATCAAAAACAATGAACAGCAAAATCACAGCTATCAACAACTGAACCTAAAACTAAGCAAACAACTAGAACAGGAACAGAATCACAGAGATGGAGATCAGAGAGGAGGGGGAGGGGGAGAATGGAGGAAAAGGTACAGGGAATAAGAAGCATAAATGGTAGGTACAAAATAGATAGGGGGAGGTTAAGAATAGTATAGGAAATGAAAAAGCCAAAGAACTTTTCTGTATGGCCCATGGACATGAACTAAGGTGGGGGTGGGGGGTGGGGGATACTGGTGGGCGGGGGGTTGCAGGGCAGAGGGGAATAAAGTGGAGGAAAAAATGGGACAACTGTAATAGCATAATGAATAAAACATTATATAAAAAATAAAAAAAGAAATGGAAAGCTATCTTTAAAGAAATAAAATGATTCATTCAAGATGTCATTGCTAATTAATGTCATTCCTGATTATTGGTCTAGTCTCTTCTCCACAAGGCTTTTAAAAAATGAAACTCTTTAATATAACTAATGATATACCAGATAAAATGTTAAAATCTACACTGGAACTCTGAGAAGACATGAAGCCAAAATAGAAGAAACAACATGACGTAGACAAAAAGAAATGCAGTGACTTGTTTCCTAAGATTATTTTTATAATTTATGTTAAACAAATTTATGCTTGTATTTCTGGTGATACGCTAGCTTTAGTCTTAATGGTCAATATTTTATGTCAATATGATTAAGACTTAATAACTCCATTAATAAATATTCTATTACAGATAGTGATAAAAGCATGAATTTTGCTCCCAATCTCAGTTACAATTCAGAAGACTATTTTATGTAATACAATTGTAGAGCTTCATGTACCATAGGAAACTGAAGGTATACTTTAAGGAAAAATAAAATGATAATAATGATATCTTACATTTTATATGTACGATTATTCCAGACAGCTAGCTCCATCATCAAAATAGCTACTGTCAATGTATATACTCACAGACAAAAACAATTTCCTTCCATTAGTCACATCACTAATGCAAGCAGAAAAGAATCTACAAATGATGCTTATTAACAAATGCCTTAATGTTCTTTAGAGAAGTATAGCCTTTAAAAATACTACAAAGTAAGGAGGAAGAGGGCGCCAAAAGCAAAGAAGGAAGCCCGTGCCCTTTCCAAAGCAGAAGCTAAAGAACTTGTGTTCATTGTGGACATCAAAGCCAACAAGCATCAGATAAAACAGGCTGTGAAGAAGCTCTAAGGCATTCATGTGGCCAGGTCAACACCCTGCTCAGGCCTGATGGAGAGAGGAAGGCATATGTCTACTGGCTCCTGACTGCTGCTTTATTTAGATGTTGTCCACAAAATTGGGATCATCTAAACGGAGTCTAGCAGTCTAACTGTAAATATAAAAATTTATACTGTAAAAATACATACATACATACATACAAAGAGGAATCTCTCAAGAGAGGATTTGAAAAAACAAACAGCTCTTAATGTGGGAGATTATGTGAGAGCCATCTCACATTTATTTGATTGATTTATTGCAGGGGTGGGTAGCTAAACCTGAACATATTGCCAACAAAACGTTAAAATTTCGTAATTTACTGAGAAGGATGAAGGAGAGAAAGAGATCAAGATAAGAGGGGCAAAAACTAGCTTTCCCAGTCATGAACAAAGAAAAAGAGGGTAGATTTCAACAAAGACCAAAGAGCTCAACTATAGAAAATATGATTACCAAGGACAGAGATTTGGGAGTAAAAGGTCACTTGAGGACAACACTGTGTCTATAATGATGTTACAAAGAAACGGTTTAGGTACATACAAATAATGCAAAGAGGTCCTTTAGATAAAAAGTTCTTATTTTCAGGTACTCTTCCATCCACCAGTAGCAGGATTCAAGACAGAATAGAGGACTCAATGTTTCTGCAATTAATTTATAATGAAAACATCTGAAGGCTATGAAAGAGCAACAGCAGAACTTTAACACCTAAGGCAGCCCTTTTCAACTGGTATGTGGCAAGAATTTTTAAAACATGCAATACCTGACAAATTAGTCAGAGGCACTGACTTCTTTTCCCTTAGATTGTCTAATAAAAAAATGACAACAGCCAACATGACAATACCCATCTGGTGTGAGTAAATCAAAATTATATGTGTTTTTTTGGTGTGCTGCAGAATTTTAGTAAGTAGTTTATGTGTGCCATGAGATGGAAAAGGTTGAAAATTGCTGGTCTAAAGTAACTATAGTCCTTGATCTCAAACATTTTAATTAGAGATTACAATAACAGAGTAAAATGACAATATCGACAATTTGTGTGTTACTGAGAGGTAGATGTGGTGATGGTTTCCTGATTCTTGGATTGTAGCTATGATCATGATCATGCGTTCTTGATTTCATGAGCCTAGCGACTTTAATAGACTTGATCCACTAGAACTTCCAACAATATTCTAACTATTTCCCTGTGTTAAATCTTTTCCTGTTTTATGGAGGTTTCTATTTTCTGCAGTAGGATCAATGACTCATGTAGTACTTGGTATCTCACAGGGCTGGTTAAACAGAAACTGAAATATGATGCACTGGCTTAGTCCTTGAGTAATGAATGGCAAGGAAATATATTGCAGGCTAAAAATCTGATGACCCACTATAGCCAAATGGCAAAATTTTTTATAGAACTACCACAGTTCTAAAGCCTTGGAAGACAGATCATGCTTTCAGCTCTGCAAAAGACATGACATGAAATCCCGTGACTTCATGTCACAAAAGGCCTGTGACATGAAGTTCAAGTTGACTATAAGGGGTAATGAAGTAGGGGGACGGGATCCCCATGGCTAGAAATGCCAAAAGGCAGGAGAGAAGACAGTGGCCTCAAGCCATACCCAAGACCCCCCAAAATAAGAAATCAGCCCAGCTGATTTTAAGATAAAACCTCTTCACTCAAGCCTCTTACTTTTGCCATTAAGTTGATTGAGTGGAAGAAAAGATCCACAACAACCAATGAATAAACTACAGCCTTTGGATTTAAGATGTACAATGGGTTCTTTAGCTATGGTTATTTGTGTATGGACCTGCCTAAAGGCAAACAGGCTGGAAACCTACTACATTTCAGGAAGCTGCACTGCCAAGGAAACCAAAATCCTACAAAAACCTGTAATTATTCAACTTCTAAAACGGCAATTTTCAACCTTTTTCATCTCCTGGCACACAAAAACTAATTAATAAAGTTCTGCAAATATATTTTTTGCTGATCTGACATTAAAAAAAAAATAGGTACAATTTTGATTCATTCACGCAGGACAGCCATTGTTGTTTTGGCTGTTGTCATTTTTTTAAAAATTTGACAATCTAAGGGAAAAGAGCTTAGTGCCCCCGGCTAAATAGTCAGGTATTGCATGTTTTAAAAGTCCATGTGGCACACTGGTTGAAAATAACTCCTTAAGACAACCCTTCGGTCCACAAACCTGTACCAGCAAGAATCAGACTGTGAAAGGTATGCCGCTGCCAAGAAGAATATACTCTAACACCCATTTAAAATGAGGCTCTGAAGCACTACGAAATAAGGGACAGTTCTCAGCAAAACCAGAGGCCATGGATGAAAATGAACAAGAGTTAATCCTGGAGAACAGAACAGGGGCAGCAAAATAGTTGTTAACCAAGGAAGTTTACCTTATGGAAAGACTTTGGAAGAAAGAGATATCACTCAAAAGGGGTAACTGAAAAGTCTAATGAAATGACCATTTGTTTTCAATGCTATAAGCAGTGTTAAGGCAACCAACAGGAGCAGTGAAAGACCCAGGGAGTAGCAACAGCCTAAAAGCCAAGGAAAAGAAGCAGTGTCACCAAAGCCCCGTGAAAGCTGAAGCTAAAGGATTGTCCCAACAAGACAATCCTTTGGGGTTTTACATACAAGAACACAATCAACACCAAACGGTAGCCTTGCAGGGAGTACCTACCTAGGGTTCTCTCTTCTACCCTCTTGCTATAAACTGAATATTTGTGTCCTCCCAACATTTATATGTTGAAATCTAATCCTCAGTGTGTGATAGTATTTGGAGGTGGGGCCTGAGAGGTAATTAGGTTATGTGGTTGGAGCTCTCAAGAATGGAATCAGTACCTTTGTAAGATATATCCCAGAGAGCTCTCTCACCCTATGTCCATGTGAAGACAAAGAGAAAAGATGGCCATCTATAAACCAGGCAGTAGGTCCTCACCAGAATGACCATCCTGGCATCCTAATCTTAGATTTATCAGCCTCTAGGAGTGTGAGAAATGAAATTTTGTTTTTTATAAGCTACCCAGTCCATGGTATTTTTGTTATTAGCATCCTGAACAAACTAAGATACCTTGGATCTTAGTGGCTAAACCCAAAAGTATTCATAGGACAAGGGAATACATGTGATGCATTCCATAGTGATCAGAATGGAATTATGGGTCAGGAGGGGCACATGGAGAAAACCCATCACTAACAATAACATTGATGCCTTACCCATACATCTGTATATTCAATAAACCGTGGGCTAAAGAAGAAATCAAAATTGAAATTACAAACCCATGAGACAAACTACTTTTTAAGACTCATGATATAGCCAATGCAGGACTCATTGGAAAATTAAACTTTACAAATTATTTTTAGTACTTAAGTCTTTAACTTATGATGCTAGAGGAAAAAAACCAGCAAAAATAAACACAAAAAAAATCAGAAGAAAGGAAATTAAAGAAAAAAAGTAAAAATATTAAAAATTAAAAAAATTTAAAACCATAAACACACTCAATTGAGCTGATCAAACACAACCAGTAACTAGTACTTTTAAAAATCTATCTGGTAAGTCAATACTGTGGCAAATCTATGCAACATAAAGAGAGAGGGCGTAAATAAACATAAGTAACATGATCTAATTAGTGTTATAAAACTAAAAAATGAGAAACTACTAAGAATATTTTATACCAATACCTTTGAAAACTTAGATGAAAAGTAATTTTTGGAGGGGGAAAAAAGCTAACATTTACTGAACGCTTACAATGTGCCAGGCACTCATTAAGTACTTCACATATATTAAGTCATTTAATAGTCACAACTGCTCTACGAGATTAATACTGTTATTTCTATTTAATATTTAGAAAACTAAAGCATAGAAAAGTTAAGTGAACTCCTCAAAGTCGCATTAACTAATAAATACTGGAGCTAGGATTTCCTATGCTGTACAGTCCTAGAGTCTACTCTTTAAACAACTATATTACACTGCCTTTCAGAATTAAAAAAAGAACTATTAAAATATCACCCAAAATGGAAAACTGGAGCTGAGCAACAACTATTACAAAAAAAAAAAAAAAAGGAATTGGTAGATCAGCATCTCCCTATCCCCAGCAAAGGCCTAGGTAAATTAAGGACCAATTTAGCAACACCCTCAAGGAACAGATCATTCCTAAACAAACTACTAAATTTCAAACAAATTCCTAAAGGGTAGCAGAAATATGCCACCTCAAAATATCTCACTTGCCTATAGTGATTATTTAGAGTTGCAGGCACTTGAAAACAGCAAATGCATGGTGAGGCTTTCTCTGAACTCCCCTTATCTACCTAAAGATAAATCTTCCAAAAGGAATGCAATTGTCACAAATACCCTCTCTGGAGTTACATCAACCCAAGAAGACCTCTTATCACAGGAGGGGAGGCTAGAAAGCCTAGACACCCAGTCAAACTCTGTTACAAAGTATCACGTCTCCCATCTATTCTTTCAAGGGCTCTTTTATTCCTAAAAGTACTTTACTTTCCCCTAAGACAGAGGTCCCCAATCTAGGGCCTGGACCTGTATGGGTCTGGCCTGTTAGGAACTGGGCCAGTAGCTGGAGGTGAGATTGAACGTAATACGTTTAAGGTGCTTCAACCATCCTGAAACTATCCACCGCACGTTTAAGGTGCTTCAACCATCCTGAAACTATCCACCGCCTGCCACTCTGACTCCCCACCCCGTCCCTGGAAAAACTGTCTTCTATGAAACCAGTCCCTGGTGTCAAAAAGGTTGGGGACTCCTGTCCTACGAGACTTACATCCCTACCTCCCCCACAAGTGGAGATGGTATTTAAGCCTAAATTCTAGGCTATCTTGGGAAGTTTGAATTTCTCTCTGGATATCGACAAAGATTATTTTCTTAATCAAACTTTAGCCAGGCTCCAGAACCTTCCCCTAAACCCATCTGTGCACTTCCTTGCAAAATCCAGTACTAGCAAGAACCCTGCTAAGTCATTTTAGTAAGTCTCCCATTATTCACATCTGAATGCCCTCGATATCAGTTCCTCATCTTCTACCACCCGCCTGCCCAGGTCATGAAAACTTGCCTGTTTTCAGCAAGGATCTCTTAACAGTGTCTTTCAATGAAGAGAAGCTCTTACCTTTATTAAAATCCAATTAAGCCTCTTTCTTCTGTGGTTACTGCTTTAAAAAAAATACATATATATATGCCTAGTGGAAGGACACAAATAAACTCTAAAATCTTTGTTTTACCTTTTGCATTGAGATCTGCCGTTCATCTCAAACTCATTTTTGTACGGTATCAAATAAAGATCAAGATATTATTTTTCCTACATGGATGTCCAGTTAACCTGGCATTTACTGAACAGACAATCCATTCCCCACTGTACTACAATGCGGTCTTTGTCATGTATGCGTGGCTGTTTTTGGGTGCTCTTTTCTCATTGGTCAATTTGACCATTCTTGTGCCAGTATCACATTATTTTAATTACTATAATTTTATAATAGATCTTGGTATCTGATAAGATAAAACCCTCCAGCTTTATTTTCCTTCAAGATTGCTCTGGCTATTCTTGGTAGGTTGTATTTCTGAATAAATTTTAGAATCAGCTGTCAACTTCCAAGCCAGTCAGAGAAAGACAAATACCATATGATTTCACTCATACATGGAATCTAATGAACAAACTGAACTAGCAAGTGAAATAGAGACAGACTTATAGATGGAAAGCAGGGTGATAGCTCTGGGAGAGGTGGCTGTGTTAGGGGTGGAGGGGTTGAGCAAAAGGAAAAAGGACTCATGGACACGGACAACAGTGTTGTGATTGTAGGCATTAGGGGATGGGTGGACGTGGAAGAGAGTATATGGGGCATAAATGGTAATGGAAAAAATGCCATAAAAAATAAATAAATAGAGGGGGACAGTTAGGGGACGGAGGGATAGAGCAAAAAGGAAGGACTCATGGACATGGACAACAGTGTGAGCTTTTCCACTTTGGTGATTCCAGTGTGGTGACTGCAGGAGTGGAGGGTATAAGGGAGTTAAATGGTAATGGAAAAATACAATCAAAATTTTAAAAATACAAATAAATAAGTAAATAAAACCTACTGAGGTTTTGATTGGGCTTGCTTTGAATCTACAGATTAATCTGAGGAGACTTGACATCTTTATGACACAACAGTGATCGTCAAACCCAGGAACATTTTTATTGCGTCCCTTCTCAATGAGTCAGGCAGCTTCCCATCTCTTTCTGTACCTTGAGGTACAAATATCCAACAAAGGACTTACATCTAGCATATAAAGAACTCCCTCAAATCAGTAAGAAAAAGAGATAGCCCAGCAGAGAAATAAAACAAAACAAAAACAAAAACAATAATTTGAATTGGCTTCACAAAAGTGGCTATATGATGGGTTCATAAGCATATAAACAGACTCAATTCCCTTACTTGTACACACCCACCACAATGATAAAAAGAAAGGGTGATGTTATCAAGTGTTGGTGGAAATGTAGAGCAAATGGATTTCTCAAACACTGCTGGCAGGAGTGTAAAACTAGTACAACTATATGGAATAATATTTGGGAGTATCTACAAAAGGTGAACTATGTGTTTCCTATGACTCAGCATTTCCAATTCTAAGCATACGAGGTCTGTCTGGAAAAAGTCCAGTTGTTAATATAACAAAAACAATTTGCATGACATCATGTAACCTGGCAGCCAAGGAGAGTGGACTGGAATGCATATGTGTGAACGATGACGACTTTACTCCACTCCACTACTCAGTGGGGGTGGTAGATACCATTGAGTGAGCATGTGTACTGTGTGGCCATGGCATTCAAAATGGCTGAGCAAGTAGAGCAATGAATCTCCATCAAATTTTGCGTGAAGCTTGAACGGTCCTCCACGGAAACTATTCGGATGATTCAGACGGCCACACAGCCTTGGGCAACTGATGTTTGGCAGCTTCATCACAACAATGCACCTGCTCATGTATCATGTCTCGTGCAGAGTTTTTTTTTGTTAAATATCAAACAGCCCAGGTGATTCAGCCCCCTGCAGGTCACACTTGGTGTCCTGCGACCTCTGGCTTTTCTCAAAACTAAAATCACCTTTTAAGGGGAAGAGATTTCAGACTGTAGATGAGATTCAGAAAAATAAGATGGGGCAGCTGATGGCAACTGGGAGAACTGTGTGAGGTCCCAAGGTGCCTACCTTGAAGGCGACTGAGAAATCATTTGTCCTATGTACAATGTTTCTTGTATTTTGTATCTTCTTCAATAATCATCTCTATTTTGTATATTGCATGGCTGGACACCTTCTGGAGAGACCTTGTATACCCAAAGGAGATATGTTCAACAAAACACATATACTAAAAGGTTCACAATAGCACTACTTATAATAGTCTCAAACGCAACTACCAAAAGACCATCAACAGTAGAATGGATTTTAAAAAACTGACATATTTACATGAAATATTATAAAGAAATAAAAATGCTCATATGACAATACAGACGAATCTAACAAGCAAACAAAACCAGAAAGAAAAAATATCACACACAAAAAGGGCATATACAAATGCAATTTCACAGTGTGTACACTATAAAAATAGAGAAAACTAATCTAAGTTATTATAAATCTGAATAGTGGTTATCCTTGGGGGTGGGAAGAAGTGGCTGACAGCAAGAGAAAGCTTCTAGTCCACTGGTGATGTTCAGTTTCTTGATCTGGGTGCTTGTTATATAGGTGTGATCACATGTGAAAATTCATCAACATTTACAATCTGTGTATTTTTCTTATGAATATTATGCTGCCATAAAATTAATGCATTCATATGAAAATAAACCAAATAGCAAGCTGAAAATTTTTTCTATATGTAACATCTGAAGAACTCATGCAAATCAATTTTTAAGAAGCCAGCATCCAAATGAAAAATGGTTCTAAACACAAAAAGAAATGTTCAAGCAAAGAAATAAAAATGGCTCCAACAAATGCACAAAATGTAAATTAGAACAATGGAATGCTATTTTTTCCTTGCAAATTAGCAAAGATTAAAGGAAACTAATAAAGCTTTTGATAAGGATTTGGTGAAACTAATATGCTTATTCCTAATGGAAACTTAAATCAATAACATTCCTGCATTGTCTTTAAAAATTGCTCCTTTTCACTTGTTTCCCTTCTAGAAATTATTCTAAGAAAAATTCATAGTTACAATTAAAGATGGACTTATGTCAGCACTGATTACAATCAGTATTTTGAAACAATATAATTATCCCATAATGGGAAAATAGGTACATTATGATGTAATAAATGATGTTTTCAAAGGATAATGCACAAGACAAGACTCATAATAAATTTAAGTAAAAAAAATACATACAAAATTCTATGATTTTTTTTGTGTTAGAAAATATCACACACTTAAACATACACTTGCGTGGAAAAACAGTCTGTAAGAACACCTACTATAATGTTCATAATGGCCATCTTTGGATGATAGGATAATGGATGATTTTAATTTTGTGGCCTACTTTCTACAATGACATGTACCTTGAACACATTATTATTACATTCAGAAATCTAAGAAAATAGAGTAAAAAAAATAACATCCACCCAGTTTTTTTTTTTCTAGAAATCTAAGCAGCCTAGATTTTTATCTATCCTTTAGTTCTCAGATTCAATGTGTAACTGTTTCAATTTTACCTTAGAAGAAGAGGTAAAATCTGTCCAAGCCATTACAATATTCCATTATTTCTTCTCTCATTTCCAAAATTCAGGCTCTTGTCTTCCCCTATAGAGAGCACTTCAAATCCAGACTCTTCATTTTGGAAATTTTGCTCTCTCTTCCACTGCTTCTACATTCTAGCCACATCAAACCGCTTTATGTAGCCACCAACCCACATTCACGCCCCGGAAAAAGCCACATCAGGTACTTTCACACCCCCCAACCTTGGCATATTCTGTTTTCTCTCCACTTACTGCATTTTCTACCTTTAGTCTTTTTAACCCGATTCACAGTTCAAGATTCACTCCGATAGCATTTACTGGGCGTAGGTACCTTCTCTGAGGCTACAAGACAGATAGAGGTTTCCAAATCAATCCTCCAATGACAGTTTGTACATATTTCAATATTTATCATTCTATATTGTTTAACTAAGCCCAGCTCACCCATTGTAGAGAATGGGCCATATCTTTTAAAAATTTTCTTAAAATCTAGTTGAACGTGTGAAGGTAAAACATACATATAAACAATTTATCTATGTAGGGGTGGTGAGTTTTCACCTGTGTCTGATAAATAAATGGCAACCAAAAGACTCTCCTGTTTGGGTTTTTTTGTTGTTTTTTGGTTTTTTTCCTTTCAAGATGGCAGAGAACGTCTTAAAATAGCCCCACACAAAAGGACTCACACCAGGAGCCTTAAGCCAGATCTGGCTACACTTAGCGCAACAGCAAAGGACAATAGAATTTAACCTAGATGCTCAGATGTCCCAGCCCTAATCACTAACAGTAGTTCCCACACACTTATTTTAAACCGTGTTAGCAAACTGGCACCTGCTGCCTTCATTTTGAGGGCCACGCCTCGACCAGGATCAGAAACCTAAAGCACTTCTGGATAAAGACCCAAAGAATCAAGGACGCAAAAGGAGACTAATTTGTATTGGTGAGCATCCAAAATGCACATTTGGGCCCCGCCCTAGCCAGGGGCAGTCCCCCTGAGGCGTACCCATCTCCGCGGAAGGAACAGGAAGGCAGGGCTTTCGTCCACCGGACCGAATGGGAATTCTGGGCCGGCCTGAGGCTGAGGCTGAGGCTGAAGCCCGCTGCGGAGAGGGAGTCTCGTGCTACACCTGTCAGGCTGCAGCCAACACTAGGCCCAGAAATCGCCGAGATTCGGTGACTGAAGGCGGCAAGAGCGTCACCCGATCCCTCACCCCGGGATCCGTCCCTCGCTTGCCTCCTCGCCCTCGCCCTCATCCTTCTCAAACAAAGGCAATCCATATCCACCGCCATTTTCCCCTTACCTCAAAAACCACCTCTTCGTCAAACTCCGGTGTCATCCTTCTCCGCCATGCCACCCGCCTCAGCACGATGGGAAATGAAGGCGGGGGAACTGGCGGCACCCAAGGCGTCCGCTTCACCGGTCCCGAGTGTCCAGAAAACTACAGTTCCCAGCATGCCTCGCGGCTCACACCCCCTTTTCAGACCCACTTATTGGAGCAGAGGATGGTCCTGCAGAACGGAGAGGCAGGAATGAAATAAAACTCGAGCCCTCTGATTGGAGGAGGCTGGAGCTTTTGTCTGCCTTTTACGGCTGCAACTGCCAGGGGGCGCCTGGAGCACTGATTTTTTTTTTTTTTTTTTTTTTTTTTTTTTTAAAGGGAGCTCGAGAAGTGTACGCGCCGGCGGAGGCGCGGTGAGCACTGCTCGTGCCCGCCGCCTGTGGCTCGCGCCCGGGAGCTCCGCCGGGTCCCGGGAGCCCTCAGCGTCCCAGGAGCCCGCTGCATCCTTTGTGCGGCGCTTGGGTTGCGCCGCGGAGCAGCAGAACAAAATGTGGGCGTAGCGGGAGCTTTTCTTTTCTGCCTAAAACTCTTGAAACAATGGACTCTAAGGGGAGCATGGATTGAGAGGGGCGAGCGGGGAAACGAGCTGCCGAAGGGAATCATGACTTCTGCTGCCGGTGAGTGACGGCGCTTGCTCTGCCGCTGGAAAGTTTGTAGCGAGCGCTGCTAGTCTTGGGTTCTGGAGCAACTTTCTCCTTTGGGTAGATTAGCGGTGTTCCTTTTTTTTTGCGAGGACTGTGGCAAGTGCGAAGCAGACGGCATTTGCTGCCGCCTTTCCTCGTCCCTTCCTGCCAAGAAAAGCTGTTTGGAAATCGTGTGTCTCCTGGGACCTGCCTTTAAAAGGAGACCCGTGTCGGGGGCTCTGCGCCAGGTGAAACGCGAAATGTAAAGAGGGCATTTGCTTGTCTCCTAAAATTTGAGCGACTTTGCCTTTTCGTGAGAAAATAGTTTAGATGACCATGTTAAGAAATCAGTTATTCTAAGAAAGGGTAGTGTTCCCAGAGTGTTGAACTCGGCGACTGTGCTGAGTCGCTTTAACCTACTATCTACTAAGTTTAAAACCCTGACCTTTAGTACTTACTAAAGGAGTTTCAACATTGTTACTCCTATCCTGGTTTTTTCCTCCCCACTACCAGAGAAGGAGGATAGAATTGCCGATGCTGATTTTTTGCTCATCTCCACCCAGGTTTTTAATGGATTTTTTTCCCTATATCTACCTGGTTAGTGTAAACAAAGCCTTATTTTCTGTCTGCCATCGACAGTACTTTCCCTTCATACAAATGACAAAGTGTTTACCTTTGTGCGGATTTTGAGCAATTCTGTATATTGTATTTCTCATCATTCTTAAAGAACGGTTCTTATATTCCAAAATAATTACTAAAGTGGTTTTAAATTTACTTTATGGGAACATAGATTAATTTTTAAACCGCGACGTAATGTATTAAGTATTAGGGTTTTTAATCTGTTTCATCCACGAAACAAACTTTCATTTGAAATTTTATAGTAAAATAGTGTAAAGTTTTTCCTCAAAGTTACTCCTGGAGTCACCACTTAAGTATCAGATTAAATTTTCTTTGCTTTTCTTGGCATTTGTTTTAAATTCCTGTAATTTGAAACTGTCAATAGCACTCTAAATATTCTAAATTGTTTTATTTCTAAAGCCTAGATATATTGAAGGGTTGCATTGCTAGGTGTAATCAGATTACAGATAACTAGGCAAGAAGTTAGCCAATAGTAATAAGAAAGCAAAGAGTGAAGTATGTGTGTAGTGGTATTCCTGAAGAAATTGTGGATCTTTCCTCTCTGATATTACATGTATGTGTAGGCGATGTCACCATATGTTATTTATAAACTCTTTTTCCTTACCAAAGGGAGGCTTTCTATTTGGGGTGAATTATTTTCATCTTAAATTTCTGTGCCTCACTTTTGTTCAAGTTTTCTTTATTATCGAGCTAGTCAAATTAATATAAATTTAAAGTGGTTGAATTTTAAATACTTTCAGCCAATTTTAGCTCTCCCTTCTTTTGGAGTGTCAAGCACATTTAAAATTCTTATATCTTATATGCATCCGTTTTCAATTCCAGTCCTAACATTTTATAATGAACAGTTACAGAAGCATTTGATTTGACATTTAAATTTGAAACCTGATCTAGGGATCAGTCGGGAAGTTTGATTTTTGATTTGCATTACCCTAGAATAATGCAAGCAGTTTTTATATTTTATCAACTTTACAATTAAAGAAATCCACAGACATTTTTGTGGTATTTTAAAAGAGGGACACTTCCTGTGTTTAGCTGAGTTAGTTGGTTTTTAGCATTGCTTGCTGAGAAGCATTAACTACTTTTTTGTTCACCATCTGTTAAGATTTACTTTAGTTCTTTCTCATGTCTAAGTGGAAATATGGAAGAGAATTGGGTTTTATTTCCATCCCATTCATATAAAATTATATGTTCATCATTCTTACAAGCTGTTTATGGTTTTTGAAACTAATCAAATTTATTAAAACTTTAGGAAAGTTACTTGCAATTGGGGAATTGTTTATATCAAATCTAATCTGTGGTATTGATATTTGGGATGGTTGGCTTAATTTAAAGAAATAAGAGAAATGTTGTAGAACATCTATATTTTAAGTATCCTGAAGAAGAGCTGGCTTTGTTTTTCTGCATCTGTTAAAAAGGAGGCCTGTAGTAGAGATTTTAGAATTATTCTAATCAGTATATTTAAAAGGAGAGGTATGTCTTCTGTCCTTTTGAACTGCACAGGTCACTGTCTCACTACTGCCTGTGCTTTCCTATGTGACTGGTTCAAAAGCTAAAAAAGTGTGCACGTGAACCGCAGCCATCTGCGTGTAACAGATGACAGTGTGTTTGTAATACATTAGTGAAATGGTACTAGTGCTTTACTTTCTTACCTTACTTTTCCCTTGAGCCAAACAGCTGTGTAAATAAAAGATTTGCTGCTTTGCTCTAAAAAGCATTGGGTCTGACTGTTGATACAGTATTAAGATCCGAAGGTGCTGTATTCATTTCCAAACATCATGTACTTATTTCAAGAGTTTGACATTGGAGCAGACTGTAATATAATGCCCTGTTATTTTTTGAGTTGTGTTTCTTTCATTCTAGAGCCACAAAAAAATAATGACAGTAATAATGAAGGATTTTGGATATTTCTCTACCAGCGACTTAGTTTAATACTTGTTCCTACTATTAAGAACTTAGTCAATAATCCTATTGAAGTTGATTCCTGCTGCTTTTCAAAATATTATGGATATGAACTTTTAAAAAAAAAGAAATTTCTTGTTACTGAGACATATTAAAGTGTATGTGTATGTGGCAGTTCTCACCATTCCCAGGGACCTATTTTCACACTTGGGGACATTACAATGAGACAAAGTGCCTGCCCTTCTGGAGCTTGCTTTCTAGTGGTGGAGACCAAGTTACAATGAAGAAAAATCATACAGGGCAAAGGGCTGGAGGCTATAAGGACTCCCCTGAAGCAAGTATCTCAGAAGTTATAATCTCAGAATCACATAGGCTTTACAGTTCTGTTCAACTCCCTCATTTACAAGTAAGGAAAGTCAAGCAGCTAGATCTGCCAAAAGGACAAATGATTAGGCTAGCTAGTTCCTTAAGTTATATCATTGGCTTCCCCCAACACATGGTTAACTAACAACAGTGAGCCAAAATTCACAGCTATTTATTTATTCAGTAAGTGTGCATTGAGGGCATTAGGTCCATAATGCTGGGCTGCATTTGTTGGGAATCAGCCACAGCTCATATGTAATTAATTTAACTTCTAGGACACTAAAGAGAACAGGGATTTATGTCTGTTCAAAGCAGACTTATGCATAAAACACATTTAAAGAAAAGAGTAAAATTGGTACCAGAGATTAAAAATTTAACCAAAAAGAAAAAGTTGACTGGTTAAATGACCTGGAAGCTTCTGACAGAGCTGCAAGATTCAGAAAGTAAAAGGTTAATTTGATGAGATGAGATTTTTTAAAACTTTGTGGTAAAATACACATAATATAAATTTATTAACTTTATCATTTTTAAGTGTCAGTTCGGTAATGTTAAGTACATTCACATTGCTTTGCAGTCCGTCTCCAGAACCCTTTTCATCTTGCAAAATCGATTTTTTTATTATTATTATTCCTTCAAAAATCTCAGAGGTGTAGGATGTTTTAAGAATGGTTACAGAAATGCCCTGGCCAGTGTGGCTTAGTTGGGTGGTGTCCCCCAAAACGGAGGGTCGCAGGTTTGATTCCCTTTTGGGTCATGTTCCTAGGTTTCGCGTTCTGGTTCTCTGGTCAGGACTCGACTGATAAAAGTTTCTCACATCGATATTTCTCTCCCTCTCTTTCTCCCTCTTTTCCCCTCTCTCTGAAATGTCACGCCCTTCCTTTCTCTCGAAAAGCAATGGAAAAAAATGTCCTAGGGTGAAGATTAAAAAAAATTTTTTTTTTAAAGAATGGTTACAGAAATGAAATTAACATGACAACTTCCTGTCAATTTTCATTACCTTGGGTAAGATGAGAAGTTGGGAAGAGGCCTAGGGCATTCATGCTCTCTTTTACGAATTGACTTTATAGATCAAGAGTTGAATTGAAGGGATTATTATACCAAGCTTTAGCTTTAGGCTTCAAAGGGTTTTACATTTTTTTCTGCTTAAACAAACAAACAAACAAACAAACTAACAAACTGATAACATGCTTATTGAATAGATAACCGAATTGTAAAAGACTTTGGAAATTTGTGTTATTTTGAAAATATTTTATTATTTTCTTTATTTAGCACATTATATTGAGTGAGAAGTCATCTCTTACCATATGATTTTGATTAAACATATAATATTAGAGGTTTGGGAAATTCTTCCTTGGTTAGTAAAAGGAAGTAGAGCACCATACTCTTTTGTATTTTTTTTAAAACTCTGTTCCATGTAATATCTTCCCAAGTGTTGTGACTAATTTCCTTTGCTGAAAAGAAATTCATTACCAAATGAAGTATCTCAGCCTTTGTGCATTCAAGTATTTAAATAACATCCAGAAGAGTATTTTGAAATGTTTATTTTTATTTTTAAGTCAAGTTTTTTATATTAAGCATTAGATCATGTTGGAGAAACAAATATAAGAAGTGTAAGATCAAATATTTTATCTCAAATTTCATTGGGGAAGTATGACTGGGTGATAAGCAACAATATAGGTGGAAAACCTTTAAAGAAACTAAAAAAATCCTGGTGTTCAGGCAGTGTATATCTTTCTATTTTATAGGTCTTTTGTGTGAAGCTTTTATTAGGTTTCTAGGTTAAGAGAAGATCTGTACGACTCTAACACAGTATAATAGGTGCTTATTAACTACTTTTTATATAACGTTGAGGAAGACTAGAAATTGCGGTCATCTTTTAAATATACTAATGAAGGTTACGCAACATAATCATCTGTGGAACCTAAAAGAAATACAGATGTCCAGACTCTATTCCTAGAAACTCATCAGTTAGACCTAGGGTTGAGCTCCATGAAGGATTACAGTGAAAATTACCCATTGACAACCCTCACACAGAGAAATCAATTTTATTATGAGCCTCAGTTAAAGAAGAAGAAATACTTTTTACTTTTAAATTTCCAGTTTCTGTATTTCGTTTTAAGATTGTTTTGGGGTTTTAGTGACATAGAATATTGATAAAGGCATTTGTATACCTCTACTGTGCATCACTGAGCTAGAAGAATACTGCTTATTCACATGAAAAGTTTAAAGAGTTGTGCCCATGATCCAAATAGCACTATCCTGATTGGTCAGAATAAAGCCACTCTGATCAGTTGGTGAAAATGAAAACGAGGTTGCAGTAGCACAGCTCTGAATGCACAAGGAAAGTCAATACTATTGGTTAAAATAAATATAAGGCTGACTTTGCCAGCAGCCAGGCATTCCAGTGCAGACTTCTTTCTCCCTAAAGTACAACTTGTGGGAGAGGCCCCTGTTTTTAAATTTGAGCCTAATTAGCCACCAGGAGCCCTTCTCAACAGGTACGTTCATTCTCAGGCTTGACACATTAAATTTGACTATAGCTGCCCGATCGATTGTTCTTCAGGATTGCTGTACCAGTCACGTTACCTCGAGTGCTGGATTATGTTCTTATATCACCACATTTCCTTCAACATTTGGCATTATCCAGCTTTTTAACTCACCCAGTCTAATGTGTATAAAGTGAGATCTTGTTATTATTTCATTTTGCATTTTCTCTGATTATTGATGAATTCAAGCATCTCTTCAAAGAGCTTGTTAGCTTTAGAGTTTTCTCCTCTATAAGTTACTATTCATATACTTTCACCATTTTTCTGCTGGTTGACATTTTCTCCTGGTTGATAGGCAGGAATTCATTACATATTATAGAAAGAATAATCCCTGGTTGTTTCATATATTGCAAATATCTTCTGTTCTATTATTTAGTAACTTTGTTCATGGTTTCTTTGAACAGAAATCTTTTATTTCAATAAAATTATTCTACTTGTTGCTGCCATTAAAGAAAAAGAGCTATGTCCTACCAATAACTTAGGCAAATTCAATTCTTAGCACTTAACAAGTGAACTGAAGTACTTTCTCCTACTATTCAAGTCCTAAGCAGAAGTGAATTATTTCATTTAGTTCACTTGTTGTCTGAAGATATGGTTATCTGTTCCAAAGTTAGAAGAAAAACCATATTGGACTTTTTAAGAAATATACCCTAGAATTGAAGGGCAATTTAAGGAATTTTCAAGACTAATATTGATTCTATATAATATAACATAATCTACCTAGTAAAAGGCACATTCACCATATTATCAAAAGTAAAAGTTATCAAATATAATCATTTATCATTTGGTGCTTTTTTTCACCAATTTTTTTTTTCTTTTTAGAGATAAAGAAGCCACCAGTGGCCCCCAAGCCAAAGTTTGTGGTGGCTAATAATAAGCCAACTCCACCTCCTGTTGCACCCAAACCTGACGTTGTGATTTCTAGTGTTCCACAGTCAATAAAGAAAACAAAACCAGCAATAGCCCCGAAACCAAAAGTTCTGAAGAACTCACCTCTTTGTGATATCGGGCAGTCACCATCAAGGAAAATCACCGTGAACCTGGAAGAACATAAAAAGAGATTACCCAAAAGCACTGACAACTCTACTTGCAAAAATGTAGGGCACCAGAGCAGTGGTTGTACTTTACCAATGTGTTCCTGCAGTCCTGAGTGTATCCATAAGCTTGGGAACAGAGATAATTTGTGTGTAAAGAAGCTTGTCTTAGAACCCCTAGAAATGCCTGAACATTTAGAAAATAGTAAAATTGATGAGTTCTCTTCAGCTATAAAAACAAGGAGTAAAAGTGATTCTAATGGTGAAACGGTCAAGAACCGGAGTGCAGTTGTTTTAAAGGCAAACAGCCTAGAAGAGAAGCTTAAAGATGTTTTAATACAACGAACATCACCTTTTATTTCCCCCCAGAAGCACAGATCCACAGACAGCCCGGAAATGAATGAGAGCTTTTATTCCAACAGACAGTTCAGAATTAAATTTGCAGACTCGTCACCTTCCTTGTCCAGCTTTGAGAAAGTTCCTGATCATCACTACCACCTACAACTTCCTACAGATGAATTTCAAAATGTTGAAACTTGTCAGGATGGCAGTGAAAAAAGCAGCATTTGCCTTCATTCACCTGAACAGGAAGCTCTGGCAAATAGTAAACGGAGTGCTTTTTTATCCTCAGATGGAGTTAGTAAGAAATCAGAAGTCAAAGATCTTGGTCCCTTAGAAATCCACTTAGTACCATGTACTACAAAATTTCCAACTCCCAAGCCCAGAAAGGCACGGGCCGCACGCCTGTTACGTCAAAAGCACGTAGATGCTCCTAGTGAAAGTACTGAAGAACCAGAGAATTTAGACAGTAACTCTTCTTGTCTTTTTGAAGATAGTTTGAAAAACAATAAAATCAACATTATTTATCAGAATATTTTGTGTAACCAGGAACAGGTTGGCAAAGTGAAACCAGGAAATAAAAGTGAATTGAGTGTTGACTCCAACAGTGATGAACAGAACTTAGTTGATTCCCAGAAAGCCATGTGTCATGAAACAACTTCCTCTGAAAAAATGACACCACCTTTAGATACAGACTCTAATTTGACTTTTGACAGTAAGATAGTAGATGGTTCTAGTGTGTCACCTGCTATGAATGAAGGGACCAGTTTTATAAGATGCAGTACTCTATCTATGAGCCTGCCTAAGCAGCTGAAATTAGCCTGCAACAAACCTTTGCCTACTACCTGTAACCTAGGAGTGTCTGCCCCTCAGATACAAAAGGAATCTACAATAAAAGATGGAAGTTCGTCAAGAATTGTCCCCAAAAAACCTCAAAGACACAGCTTGCCTCCTGCAGGAGTGCTTAAAAAGGCTGCCTCAGAGGAGCTTGTGGAGAAAAGTTCTTATCCCTCAAATGAAGAAAAAAATTCAGACAAAAGTCCAGAAAGAAATCATGTTCGACAGTCGTGTGCCCAAAACCATGATATGTTGTCCTCCTTTGAAATGCCTAAACGGACTTCAGAAAAGCCAGTGTGGAAATTACCTCATCCTATTTTACCATTTTCAGGGAACCCAGAATCCTTAAAGTCTATCACCATATCCTCAAATAGTGAGCCTTCAACTGCCCTGACCAAACCTAGAGCAAAATCACTGTCTGCTATGGATATGGAAAGGTGCACTAAGCCTTGCAAAGATTCTCAGAAGAAAATCTCTTTAAAGAAGTTGCTCAGCATGAAGCTATCCATCTGTTTCATGAAGAGTGACTTCCAGAAATTTTGGTCCAAGAGTAGCCAACTCGAAGACTCAAGTGTTTGCAGCCTCTCAGGTGGGGAGGGAAAAGGGACTGAAAATGATTGGCATGGCTTGTTAGTAGAAGAGAGGAGAAATAAACCCATCAAGGCCCATTCTGCAGATAATTACAGCCTGGACTCCCAAAAGAAGAGGAAGAAGTCTCGGGGCCAGGATAGTACAACTAATGGACCAAGAGCAGAGTCTTTGGATGACCAAATGCTCTCTAGGGAGGCGGTATCTCAGGCACCTTGCAAATCTGTTCCAAGTGACTGTGCACCGGAATATGAAAATATACGCCATTATGAGGAAATACCAGAGTATGAGAACTTGCCATTTGTAATGGCTGGAGGGAAAACACCAGAGTTGGAAAGGCAGAACTCCAGCAGCATGGAGGACACCGATGCAAATGTATATGAGATTGAAGAGCCATATGAAGCTCCAGATGGCCAGCTGCAACTTGGACCGAGACATCCGCATTCCAGGTACCACTTAGGTGCCAGATAGACACTGCACATCTGCACTTCTACATGTGTCACTAAAATTAATATTTGACAACCCTATATAATAGGTAAAATCTCACATGTGGAGAAATATCACTTGGTGAGAAAGTGGATTAGTGAAGTATATATTAAATTATTTCAAAGTGCAGTCTCCTGTATCATATAGTCGGAATAGATAGTTGCAATGTTAAGCGTGAAATAGTTGACCTATCTTAGTAGCCAATTCAAAAAATTTGAACCAGTAGTAGTAGGGACCTAGGGAGGAACTGAACCAGAGAGGTCCCAGGGCCTCCAAGGCCCAACATGGAAGGTATAGCTGGAACTAATGGGAGGAAATGGGCCAATTAGCGAGCTTTATTTGCTAGGTGTAAAATATCTGAAGTTATTGAAATCCATGCATTTATTTATGGTGCCCTTGGTCAGATGAAACCTCTAAATTTGCAAAAGTTACTACTTTTTGAGGATTAGTTATTTTACTTGTTGAAGGTTAATTACTAACTTTAGGTAGATATAGGAAAAATGCAGGAAACACATTAATTATTCTCCTTTCTTTCACTTTTGTATAGGCACTTTTTACCCTTGATATACCCATTCCATTCATCTTATTGAAACCTTGCTCATCCTTGATGGTCTAGCTCAGCAATGATTGGCTTCGGGAAGCTTGTGTAGTTTCTTAGTGGGAAATGTTTACTTCCTATTCTGATCTCCCAGTTACGCTCTGCTGTTCTGACAGCCTTCCCCTCAATCTGTCTTACGGTATGATTACTTACTCGTTTGTCTGATATTCTGTGTTTTAAGCTCCATGAAGAAGTCTGGTCATACCTTTTTGTTGTGCATGAGTCCAAGCAGGGGCTTAATAGGGATCAGCAGATGTTGATTGGATACAAGAGAGAATGAATGAAAAAGAGGCAAAGGAATCAACCACTGCAGCTGCTTCCTGCTCTCTCCACAGTCAAAGGGAGCTTTTGCATTGTATTTTAAAGTGCTGTTTTTGTGTCTAACGCAAAGCTTATAGGCCTTTTTGGAAGTCTTCATACTCTTCTTAGGTCACTAACTTCAAGTTTCTGACTACTCAGATCTTAAAATGGGACGTTTGTAGAAATATTAATGTATGTGGTACCTAATAGGGGTAGAAAAAAGGATTATTGGTGAATGAGTAAATAAAATTATGTAATGAAATCTTAGTGCAAGTGAAATAAACTGTTCTATTAGATGTCCTAGCATTTTTCTGTACTCATAATCCTTTCTGCCCTTCCTCCTTTAACCCATAAAAGATGACTTACCTCCCTTACCTAACTTTTCTCATAGCTGATTGTATTTTGAACATTAGTACCCAGGCAAAAGCCTCTTCATTGTCATAAATATTTCCATAGAGAATTAGAGTTAGGTATCCAACTTGGAAAAAAAAACACATTTAACTTTTCACGCCTGCCCTTCTCTCATGGAACAATTTTGTTGGTATTGTCCTTTTAACATGCATTTGTATTGTGTGTGTGCGGTGGGGGGTGGGGTCTGAATTTGGCTTCTTTATGATATACTGCTATCCTTAGCTACGATGAATTTTTTTTGTCTTGAAATTGGAGACTTGGTCCTTGGTGTAAGTTTCCTGTTGGCCTTCATGTTTAAATCCCGAGAGTTTGTAATTTTCTCTAACACCAACTGTAAACTTCTGCAGCTTGTTCTTTATCTAATAATGCTTCTTATACAATGAGGAGTACTGTTGCTTGGCTCAGGGGAACCAGGTTGGAAGGGGTTAAAAACACAGCCAGCTAGGTCAGCTGGCTGGCATTCATAAAGAAGGGTTCTTTCTGGAAGCCACAGGAAACCAAGAGCTGCTGTGAACAGGTTGCAGGCGGTCAAGTAGGGCAGCCTCATGAAGAGTGGGTGAGCTCTGCCTTTGAATTTAGCTTTCCACAGAGGTTTTTCTTCAGGCCTCAAGCAGGGAGCCCTCAACAGGCTTAAGACTCCTGAAATGTGCCAGCTGAATCAAAGCCTGCAGTCATATGACCAGACTAACAGTTTTGCCTGCAAAATTGTCCCTTTTGTAAATAACGTTGAATAGATGAGAAAACAAAATCCAAGGCTTTGTGAGGAGGAGGACACTTGGACACCCTAAAATAAGGTAAATGAGAAGTACGTTGACAGGATCCAAGTTGAAATCTTGTTCTGTAGTCTGGCTGTTGAAACTGTAGACCTGTTCCTTAGAGTGATTAATTCAAAGTCCAACACCCTAGGATTCTAAAATGGTAAGAAAAATGCAAATGAACCCTGTTTAAGACTTTTCTGCTGGAGAAGTTGGAAGAGCATCTAACAGTTTCTCAGCACTCAGGGAAGAGAGTTTCGATCTTGCCTAGGGGACTAGTTTTTAGGGACTCACAGAGTCTACATAGATAAACAGATTCCAGGTCGAATGGATATTTGGAAAACTTGGGAGTCGCTGACCTCTAGAGTGTAGGTTTCACGGATCCAACAGCTTAACATTTATAAATTTTTAACAACACATTTATAATTTATCAGGAAATAATTATAAGCAGTCCCCAGTTCCAGATAGGGTTATGCTAGTCTAAAAGTGCGTGATAATTTGAAACTCGAAGTGTATTTCCCAAAGAAACAGTTTTGGCAATGAAGGTAAAAGTTCCAGTTTAGCCCTCAAGCTGCATTGACCGTTAGTGTCCTGACCTCTCCCCCTCTCTTCCTAGGTGCTTTCCTCCTCTCAGCACTTCTTTGGCCTGAGGCAGGAGAGTTGGCCAGGGTGGGGTTGAGCACCAGGATATCAACAGGAGCAAATCCACTAGGTCTGAGGCAGCAGGGTCTGTGGAAAGGGTGAGGTGACTAAAGAAGAATGAGGAAATTGCGGGGGGCGGGGGGTGGGGGGGGCTGGGCTTGCTGTGAGAAAGACTGTAAAGCACTGGGAGTGATAAGGAGAAAGGAAGGGCTGGGTGGTTTCGATTAGTAATCAGTGGATTTTCTTTCTCTCCTTTTCTCGTTATTCTTGTCCTTTTCCCTTTTCCCTTCCCATCCTCCTTTGCTAACTGCACCGTAGTGCTAATTGAGTTTCTGAGCCCTAGGCAAGAGTGAGTAGAAGAAGCTGGGGGAAGGCTGGATGGGGTAAGGAGTGGCACTGGGAAACCCCTGAGTGGGGGAGGAAGGCCAGCCAAACCTGAAAGTGAAGGGGAGGAAGGGGCATTTCCATGGCTGGAGAAGCAGTAGGTTTTAGGTGTTTGCAGTTGGATCATCATTCAGTCACTGCTCTGGGTTCTCAGAAGCACTTTTGTTAAAAGATTGTGAGCCACTCTGGAGTATTCTGGTGTGTTTTGGGTACAGTTATGAGCTCTCTTCCCCAAAAGGTTCCATTCATTATAAATCTAAAACAACTAGCCAGTAACAGGCCTTTTTCTGTCACTGCATGCAGGTGATTAGTGCTCAGTTCCTACTATTATTTAAGAAGTTCGATTTTCATAAGGAAGTTTCAACAATATGAGCCTTTATTAAAGAGTTATGGACAAATCAGAAATATGGTAATGTGCAAATGTTGGGATTTCCCTCTTGAAATTGTACCAGACTTCTTGGTTCTGTAACCAAGACAAATTTTCCCTGGAAACATTCCAAGTTTTTCCTCTGTTGTTTTTGTTTGTCCTTACTGGATGTAAGCACTGCAAAGAAAATGTATGGTAATTGGGTTTTCCTAGGTAACCCAGCAAGTCCTCAGTTTATTTATTCCAAAATATTGACTGTATGTTAAGCCGTGTGCATCCAAAGGTGAAAAAGGTTACCTACTCCCAAGGAGCTCCTGTTCAGTGAGGCGGCAGTCAATTAAAGGGCGACTTGGTTTTATTAATCCAAGGCTTGTTAGAGTTACACCCCAAAAGATGACTTCACAGAGGTGGTGACACTTGACCCAAGGCTGATAAAATGGACATGACTTGATTTGGCGTTTGGAGGTCATTTTGTAACCTTGACAAGAGCAATTTCATTGGTGTTGTGGGCAAAGAAAGCAGATTGCAAACAGAGGAGAACTGAGCAGAGAGAAAGTGGAATCAGCAAATGTGAATTGCTGTCCCTTGAAACTTTGCCCAGAAGTCTCCATCACTTAAAGGTTTGGATTTATCCTTCGGTTTTCCTCAAGCACTGGAATTCAGACTAAAACAAACTACAAAATCATTTCTTTTTAATAAATCAGTATGTCCTCGTCTCTGAAAAAGGAAAGTACTAAGTTTTTTGTTTTTACACAATTTTAAACACAAAACTGGGTTTAAAGAGCTGACAAATGGCATTACAAGTTGGCTCAAAATCTCATTATGGCATTTATGTTATAAATCATTAGTGCTGGTCTAGAAGATGTCTCTCTTGGGTTGCATCTACCATCTGGTGGTATTGTTGAATTTTAATAATGATTAAAGGGTAAATTAATAGCCCTACTGAACCTTTCTATGTTGTCATAACATAGATAAGATTATGCACAGTTAGAGAGTGGGGGTTGGGACCCATATATCTTAACAGCAGCCTTTTCCTGTGAGTTATTTTCAGCTTCAGCTCAGGAAATATCAAAAATTTGTATGACTCTTTAATTTTGTTTATTGTGTTGGAATCATAACCACAGAGTTTTGGTGAATATGTTTATATACTTACCCTACATTTTAAACTTTTCAAAATATTTCAACTAATTTGATTAGCAAGACAGAAATTGCTTTCTAATATGAGCTTTTAACCTATTAGAGAAATATTCCCAGTATGAACCTTTTGAAAAATAGCAGATGTGGGGGGACCTCATTCTTTCCCTAAGCATTTTTCATTCCTGCAAGGACCTGATAGGTGAAGATAATCAAATAGTCCATCAATCTGTGAATATTTTAAACCTCTAAGTAGAATGTTTGGAACTCAGAATGCATTTTTGAGATAGAAATAACTGTGAGTAGGAGTTAGGTTCCCAGCCAGCCCACAAGAACATACTTAGCTTCTAATATATGAAAAATACAATGGAAAGTAATAGAAAATGAAGCTGTGACAAGACTAAAGCAGAGCAGTAAAATTAGGTAAATAGTTTTTGTGATTCTCAAATGCTGGTGCATCCAAAGAGGAAAAATTTAGTGTGTTGAGGAAAATATTAAGGGGAAAGGGAACAGGATGAAGTATAAAAGATGAACCTTGACTCACCAGTTCTCCAGGTGGTTCAGGGGAATGAATTCCAGATGCAGGCTTGTGTTTGTACCTAAGGGGATGAGTATGATCTTGTTTCAGGTATCCAAAGAAATGTCTGTGCTTGTATATTAATTTTGTAAGCTTTCCATGTCCTTGCAGACATTTATTTATTTGGCAATTATTTTAAATGTATCATCTCTTCTTGGCATTGCATAGATTAATTTGGTGTTTAAGGAAAGACCTTTATTTAAAAAAAGTAGACATGTTTATATGAGCATATTTATTAAAACTATATCAGGAACAAAGGGCAGTTTGAATTGTAGCACTTTGGGTGTGGGAAGCTACAAAGAAGTGCTGACCTTTTTATTAAATGCTGAGATTAAAAGTTAAGTTTGAGAATGAAATTGCCTAGTATTCTTCTGGGTGGTATGGAAAATCTACTTTGGTGGTTTAGTCTGTGTCTGGTAATTGTTTGTGTTCACGGATCTCTGGAGAAAAAAAATGATTTGCAAGTGGTTTTGACATCAGGCAGAGATAATCTATCACTGGAGCTATAAAAATTGGATTGACCAAATAGACTATCAGTGAAGTAAAGTATTATGATAGTGTTTCCAGGAGAAAGAACTGTCTTTGGCTGTTGTCTTTCAGATTTCTCAGTCCTTGTTGTTTGCCTGTATCCATTTGAGTTCCATGTAAAGTAAATGTAAATTGGAGTAAGGTTGTGGGTTATCATACCCTTTATACATAAATAAATTGAATTATGGTGATAGTGACTTCAAGAAAAATCGACAAAGATGGAAATACAACTGTATTAGTGGTTCTGGTCTCTAATGTTCAAGGGTCTGTTTACTAGACTCTCCCATTTATAGAAGTATTTTGGTTTCTGATTCAGGAAAGGTGAAATAATAAACATTGAACAAAGAAAGTCAGTTTCTACTGAATGTTTGGATAAAAATAAAAAGGAAAACAAACACATTTAGCCTTTTTGTGTTTGAAATGGTGTAACTGCTTGTTCTTTTAACTCCAGTGGATTCTGCTGAAAACTTTATTTTACTTAGATCATATGTTTTTTTGAAGTCAGTTTTTGGTAACTTATTTGTAACAGTTGATATACTTTGGCATGTGTTAGTATTCTTTGAAACATTAGGAATTAAAGAATAGATTTGGGTTTTAATTAATTTAAAATAGATTTTTCTTTTCTTAATCTAAAAGCAGTTATGATTTGAATTGTTTGGCAACTAATTTCAAGTCCAGGAAGGTAGCTATAATATGTAAAGAAAGAATAATTGGAAACTGTGTTTTTTTTTCCCCCCTGTCTTTCAGTTGGTCTTTAGATGTATGGGTGATCACAGTAAACAGAGATTTCCATTTAAATGAGTAGCTTTTTCACTACTTAATTCTTTCCAGAACTTCACTATTAGAAACAGAAGCTAAAGCACAGTTCCTCTCTACTGCTATTAGACTGTGGGAAGAACTTAGAAGTGGGCAGGGAAGGATAAATAGTGAGACCATTCAGGAGTCCTGGTCTGATTTATTTCGTAACAAAAGTTAGGGTGAGGAAACTTAAATGGGAGCCTTTTGGGTAGTTTGAAAATTGTGGAAATTCAAGCATGTCTTTTAATGGTTTTAGGTTAAACGTAATCATAGAATCATTAAATTTTAGAACTAAAGGAGTCATTACCAATCATCCAATCCAGCCTCCTCATTCATTGATGAAACCAAGCCCAGCAATACTTGACTTTCCCCACACCACAGGCATGGGAAATTGCAAAACCAAGGCTCCAACTTTGTGCTTCAAAATACCACATTGCCTCTTTTAAGGCTATTGTGGAAGCATTACAGAGAAGGTCAGCAAGATTTAGAAAACCCAGGTGATCGTGAGTTGTTCCAGAAAGGTTCAGGTTTGCTTACACCACTGCTATTTTTTCTTGTTATAACAGATATGGTTACCTCATTAGGAAAGAGGGCTGCACATAGCTGTATATGAACACAGGATTATATGGCTTTATTTTTTATTTTTAGGTTTTTAAGTTTTATTTATTTTTAGAGAGAGGGGAAGAGAGGGAAAAAAAGAAGAGAAACATTGATGTGAGAAACATCTGTTGGTTGGAACCAAGGCATGTGCCCTGACTGGGAGTCAAACCCGTGACCTTTCGCTTTGCAGGACAATGCGCAACTGAGCCACACCAATCAGGGCTGGCTCAGTTTTTTTAAACCGTGATTTCAGGGAAGTGAATATTCATACCATGCAGAAACTTTCAGCCCCCCAAAATGTCTCATCCTACTAATATACAGGCGTGGGTACTATTTACTCAATATTTCTGACATGCCAACCATTAAGTTAGGAGCTCTTGCCTGCCTTATTTTGTTTCTACTATTCTTTTTGTTTTGTTGTTTCTACTATTCTGTGGGGTGGATATTATCTTATTTTAGCAATAAAGAAACTAAGACTTACTGAGGTTAAGTTAATGAGGTTAAGATAGATATTATCTTATTTTACTGATAAGGAAATTAAGACTTAATGAGGAGTAAGTTCTTCAAGTACACACAGCTAGTATGTAGATAAACTGAGTGTAGAACCACATTTTCTGATCCTGAGACATTGATTTTAAATCAGAACATGTTCATATTATTCTGAGCTCTAGGGCATTTGTTTTACCATTTTATTTTTTATGTTCAATATTGGTAGAGGCCTCTGATCTTATTACTGAACCTAATTTGTTCAAGATCTAGAGGGGAAAATACAGGAACACCTGCAGTGATATGTATAGACATTATTGAGCAATTCAAAGGCCCTAGATCTTCCATGCAAGAAGAGCTCATTGATTGGAAAGCTTTAATGGTTAGGAAATAGATGTTTCAGTGGTTGGAAACTGAACTAATCATGCCATGTTTGCATTTGGTCAAGTTAATGCTGGCCACTATTCAAAGCAAGTTAAAATGATTCCTGTCATTTACTAGTTACTAAGGACATTAATGGCACAAAAAGGATTATACATGTCTCATTTCATCACTGATTTACATGAGAGTTGCTTTTTTAAAAAATCTCATTCGTCCTTGTTCCTTATTTCATTGTCAAGTACTTTCTGATCTCTAAAGCACTGTAGGTTAATAGTTGATTACTGTTTATGGTCCCCCAAAGTAAATAATTTTGTAAGGCTGAAATAACTTTTATAATAACGTAATAATCTTACTATCTTAATTTTAAAAATGGATTTAAGTGAATGGTAAGGTTTTTTTTTTTTTCCCCAAAGAGGTAGGTGATATATTCTCTAGCTGAAGGTTAGAGGAAGTAGTGTTTCGGGGGCCTTTTGAATTATGAGAGGGCAAGACTTGGAAACTGAGCGAGGGAGCACATTTAGTTGGGTAGAGAGAAATTCTCAGATAAAGCATCATTGCTGGGGCCACTGACATGGGTCACAGTTACTGACCCTGTCCACCAAGAGTCTGAATCTACCTCTAAGGTAAAACTGATTAAAATGCCTCTTTGTGACTTTTTAGTTTGGCATCTGTATTTATCATGCCTAGGCTTAGGTGAACTTGGCTAGTTTCATTTTAAGCAAATAAATGTAAATCATTATAGAAAACATTTAAATTCTTTCTGTGCATACCCTGCTGGGCATTATAACACTGTTTACATAAAATAATTACAGTGTTAAGTATAACAGGCTGCTCTAAAGCAAGCCTGGTAAGACCTCTACTTGGCTGTTAAAGGTAGGCACATGTACATGAAAGTACTCAAACTATATTTCCTTTAAAAATCCTATAATTCTGACTCCTAATGAATTTGTAGTTTTTACTCCCAATTTAATCCCAATTAAAATCAACCCAGAAAGAGCTACACAATTAGCTTCATTTTCAGGATGTTTACGTATCAAAAAGCATGTAAGTATATACTTACAGTCTTTAGCATACAGGTATAGATACATGTAAGTGTCACTGCCCTCCCTCACTCGTTTCCTGCATCTTCTCTTCTCCGTGTTTTATGCTAAAATCAGAGAATGGAAAAGCACCGCGGGGCTTTGAAGCCTTTTGTTATAGGAGCCTTCTGAAATGCCATGGCCTCAGTCTGCCAGGTGTCCATGACTCTGTTGTACCTGATGACAGCTGATTTCAAGGGTGTTTAGTTCTTATGTAAATGTAGTGACATTTTAACTGCTAGAGGAGGTATTTTCAAGTGATTTTATTCTCTAGTAGCCAATCAGCTGCTTTAGAGAGAGTTAGTTGGTCAGATGAGAAGTCAGACACTTTAAAAACGGTTACAAGGAATTGACAATCTGGCTTATTATCTTTTAATTGAAATTGTTATTGATATAACTCAAGATTCGCACGCAGTTGTAAGAAGTAGTACAGAGAAAAACTAAGTACACTTGAGTTAGTTTCCCTTAATGATAACATTTTGTAAAACTATAGTAAAATAACACAACCAGGATATTAACATTGATACACTCCACTGATGTCATTTAGATTTCCCCAGTTTAACTTGTACTCAGTGTGAGTGTGTGTTTAGTTTTATATAATTTTATCACACGTATAGGTTTGTGTATCACCATCACAGTCAAGATGGTGAATAATTACATCACTACAAAGATCCCTTTTGTTGCCATTTAAAACCAAACCCACCCCTTAACCATGCCACTCCCCAATTCTTGGTAACCAGTAGTCCACTTCAAAACTTTCGTCTTTTAAGAAATGTTATATATAATGGAATAATACAATATATAACCCTTTGGGATTGCCTTTTTTCTTTTAGCATAATCCCCTCGAGATTTATCCACATTGTTGCATACATGAATAGTTCCTTCCTTTATATTGCTGTAATATTCCAGTTAAAGGACACCCAGTTAAAGGGTCATTTCCACTATTTGGCTCTTGCAAATAAAGCTGTAATGAACAGTCACATACAGGTTCTTGTGTGAACATATATTCTCATTTCTTTGGGATAAATGCCCAAACATGCAATTGTGGGTTATGTGGTAAATATGTTTAGTTTTATAAGCTGCCAAACTGTTTTTCAGAGCAGCTGTATCATTTTACTTTGCCACCAGCAATGTATGAGTGATCTAGTGTCTCCACATTCTCTCTTCAGCACTTGGTGTTTATCACTTTTTTATTTTAGCTATTCTGATAGGTATGTGGTGACATCCCATTGTGGTGCAATTTGCATTTCTTTGATGACTATTGATGTTAAATGTCTTTTCTTGCACATAATTGCCATCTGTATATGCTCCAAAGTGAAATTTCTGAGGGTTTTTTTTTGCCCATTTTTCAAACGAGAGTGCTTGTTTTTGTTTTTGTTTTACCATGCTGTGTCTTATAATTAAGCATCATTTGGTGCTCAACTCCCTAGAGAATAAAATTCGAACTCTGAAGCTTAGTATATAAGACTTTTTGTTGTCTGGCCCCAGTTAGTTTTTTAAATCTCATGTCTTATCCACCTATATAAGACTGACTTACATTACTAAATAACCTATTCCCTCTCAAAGATTTGTTCCCTTTCTGACATACGATTTTTCCCAGACAGATCATCTCTTTTCCTTCTAGGCCTGACTCAAATGTTATCTTTCATGGAAATCTTTCCTTCCAATGTAGGAAAGGTAACAAAATACCCCCCCTTCCTCTAACTATCTACTTCTCACTTACCCCGTTTTTATTTTTCTTTCTAATACTACTTCTTCCTATCAGTACATTATCTATTTATTTATTTGCTCATCTGTCTCCCCTATTAGAATACAACCTGTATGAATTAAAGTCACTTAATATTGTTACATCGCTTTACCCCCAGTGCCTATAAAAGTGCGTGACATGTAGTAGGCACGTAGTAAATGTTTAGTGAAAGGCTGAATGAGGAAGTGAATTTGTGGACACTTGCGTTGCCACTCCCTTCCATAGCATATTGCCTGCCATATCCTGCTTATAGTATAATAAAGGCAATAACTAACATTACTGTAATGATTATATACTAAGCAGTACAAAGCACCCCTTTCCCTGGTCTCCCGTTGCACAGCAGTAACCCATCACTTTATCAAAAAAGAAACAAGTTATAAAAATATAAGAATAAACACTGTAAGAGATTATAAGGCCTTTGTTTCACTGGCCCCAGCATATACCTGGCACGAAACAGGTGGTCACATCTGAGTAAATACTTGTCAGGTTATATATTGCTTTTACTTGTGTGAGCTCAGAATCCAGCTGCATTTTGAGTAAACCAGTATCCCACTGACTAGGCTCATAGAATGCACAGGAAACATCTGTTAATTTTGGAAAGCAATTACACTGATTTGGAGAATTACTGCGATTTGCTAAAACAGAGCTCCCTTGGAGAAGAGAAGTTCAGTTAAAAGGTCTCACATGCATCTGTCTTTAGTGAACTTTCCTTCCATGCTATGGACTAGTTAAGCAAGAAACATTCCATTCCTCTCATTCCACTAGTCCTCTTATCAAACCTGCAGAAAGAAGCCATGGGATCTAATTTCCATGCCAATCAAAAACAGTTTTTAAAAGTTTCCTAAGTCGTATAGATCTTAAGATATCTTCATATGCTGTTCACACAACACAGACAGCTGCATCACACACACAAAAAATGATAAAAAAAGTTTTCTAAAACTCTCCTTAAGTAAAGGAACTGTCCCTGTGTCTTAATGGAAGACTAAAAGGGAAAAAAATCTGAGCAGTCTATAGGAACCTTTCGGAATTCGCAAAAATTTACAAAGCTGTCATGAAGGCACATGCCTGGTGAAGGGACCTGGTGCAGTTTTTATATATACGGGGAACCGATCGGAATGACTTAGCTACAGAAAATGTGTTTTCCCATAGAGGGTGAATTGTGCCTATAATTATTTCAGGATTCGAACATCTGTCTGCTGAACTATATTATTTTATACTCTTTGCCTGTTGTCTCCAAATAAAGTATGTTTTTAACCCAAAAAACATGGACTTGTTGGATATCCAGATGGGAAAGGTAGATCTAAGAGTCTTATCTAAGAAAGTTATTAAATCTTTTAGAAAAATGTTAACTTGAGAAAATCTTTAACTTGTATTCTCAGTGTACAACTGATAAAATCCCATATCTTAGCTGTTCAGAAGTCAGGAAAGATATGCTATGGATTTGCATACATAACCTGTGAAAACTCTTCAATAAATTACACCTTTCCTCTTAATATATTAATACTATTTCTAGTTAACAGGTACTTATTGCACATTGTCTGTGTGCTGAGCACCATATTTGGGGAAGTATAAAAGGAACTTTTAAAATGAAAATTGGCACTAAGGCTTTAGTGAAGAATGTAAAATAAAGATCTGAAGGGTGAAATTTTTCTATGATTAAATAAATGGGTTTTGGTCTCATTGAAATATATGAAATCTTTTTGTAGGGCAAAATTGAAGGACTACAAGAATAAGCAAATAACATTAACTTTAATAGGTTTAGGCTTTTTTTGATGGTAAAATGAATTAAGGTGTGTTTTTATACCCAGTGGTTATAACTTAACTCTTCATGCTTTCATACAGTAGGCTAGAAGGAGATCTTAGCCGTTTTCTTGAATGTGGTCTTATTAGATAGACTCCTGATGGTAGTAATACTAAGCATCATTAATTCTTACTGAGTCCTCTTACTGTTAAGATGCAAAGTATTTTTGTATGCTCTTCTGTTCTCTACAGATTAATGCCTTGTCCACCTGCTCACTGAAATCTGGAACCCAGTAAATATTTTTGCTAATGCCCCTGGGCAGTTACCATAAGTAAAATCTGTGAATAGGAACAGAGGTGTTAGAGTTTATAGAAGCCTCGATTTCACTATTCTTACCTGATTTTAGGGTAACAACAGTCATTCTTCCCCAGGTTTACCTTACAGGTTTATGTTGTTGGAGATAGTCTAGAGGGTTAGAAGTGTGTTTCTTTATAGCCTGTCTACAGGAAGTATATTGAAAGCCACTGCCCTAATCCACATCTCAACATGGTGTGAGATATATATATATATATATATATATATATATATATATATATATTTTTTTTTTTTTTGCATTTTGGGGGAAGTCCAGATGGAAATGGCAGTTTCCAGCCTCTCCTTTCCCTCACTTTTGACCTTTGCTTCCCAAGTACAGTATTAATAAAAACTAAGTCTTTATGAAGAATGCTTGAAACAATTGAGATTAGTAATCTTGGAAAAGGGTGAATGGGGATTTTCAATTCTTTATGTATTAACTGTTTTGCATTATAAAAGTTATATAGAACTTAAATGTGCATAAAGTGGAAAGTAAAACATTTCCTTTTCCTCACTGTCCCTCTCCAGTGAGAGAAAAGGTTTTAGGGGGCTTTTATTTGTTCGCTTTGTGTTTTAGCATGGAAAGTTTTAGAATAAATGGAAAGTTTAGGGCTAGTTAATCTCTGTCCCGAGGAGGCCATTATTATCTGGGAGGCACTGGACAAAGGGAGAGGCCGTCAGGACTGTTTCCCCCTGGGCAGGAACAGTCTTCCTTCTTGTGTGTCACCTCAGTGCCTAACACAAAGCCTGCCGCACCAGGAGCTCGGAAAAGGAGAGGGTAACTTGCGGCCACAGCACAGATGGAGGAATTTGTCTTTCTGCCTGCTCCTTATTTCTCTCCTCTTCTCTTTCCCTCCTATCTTGCTGTTTTCTGGAATTTTAATTTCTCCCTACTTCCCTCCTCTCCTCCTTTTTTTTTTTTTTTTTTTTTTTTTGGTGCCTTTAGCTAGTGGCAGATCGGTGTTTTGAAGTGCTGTCAACTAGACTCTTTGCACTTCAGTCCAGTATGAAAACCTGTGTGTAGAGAAGAAATACAGGTACTTCGCTTTACATTGCGAGATGAAGTTTATCTTCATTGCTTAAGGGACACATGCTTATTAAGTGACTCGCAGGCCTTTTTTGTTTGTGTCACTCATCCAGGTTGTCATCATTATAATGATTATTTACCAAAGAAGGATGAAACTAGCTTGTATAAAGTTGCGTTAAAAAGTACCTTCAGATCTAGTGGGATTCCTCAAAGTTAGTCATTTACATTGGTGACTGAAATTCTTTATAAATAGAGGTCATTATCATGATATGTGTGAAGCTATGATTATTCTGAGCTTTGGGATACTACTATAAAAGTAGTAAGCTATGCAAAAGAAGAAGTGAAATTAAACATGGAAAACAAGCCCAGGAGTGACCTGCTGTAAAACCATGGCTCACAGGAACTCATTGCAGGAATTCTTTACTCAGATATGTATGCTGTGATGAGCTAGCTGTTTCACATGACTGATAATGCAGAAGTTTCTCTCTGAAGTCATTTTTTTCATATGAGTCTAGACTCTTTAAGTGTTTAGAGTAATTTTTTTAGTTAGAGATCATACTCCAAATGGGTGTATACGAGGAGAAAGAAAGTGCCCACAGGTGCATGAGCTTTCTGTGTACCAGGCATTATCGTTAGTGAGTTATTTGTATTAATTCATTTAATCCCCATTAAGACCTGTCAGGTAGGCACTATTATTATCTCCATTTTATGGGTGAGGACTGATTCACAGTGAGGTTAAGAGCTTACTCAATTTCACTTAGCTACTAAGAGATAAGTTTCAAACACAGGAAATTTTGCTCCACAGCAAAGTTTTGTTTCTTTTGGGTAATCTATTATCCTAGGGGTCAGCAGCCTTTTTCCATAAAAGGTCAGATGCTAAATACTTTAGACTTTACAGGCCATATGGTATCTTGGGCAGCTTTTCAGATCTGCAGATATAGTGGAGAAGCAGACACAGACAGTACAAAATGAATGTGCATGGCTGGGCTCCAATAAAACTTTATTTGCAGACACTGAAGTTTGAGCTTTATGTAATTTTCTGTTGCGGCCAAATATTCTTGATGTATTTTTCACTGTTTAAAAATGTAAAACCTATTCTCAGCTCACAGGCCTTAAAAAAAAGAGGCAGCAGGCTAGCTTTGCCTATACATACTATACTATTTTTGTGAGATATTAGGATAAAGTCCATTCGTTTATTAATTCATGCAAAAGGTAGAGAGATCAAGCATCATATTAACTTCTGGCATTACCAGGGGTGAACAAGACCAAAAACTTCTAGTTCCTCTTGCTATTTGTTTACCTAATGGACCATGATATTCTCCCTCTTTGTATGTCGGCTTTTTAAAATTTTGTCTTTATTTCCTGTCTCTTGCATGTACCAGGCATGTTAACATTATCTCATTTAACTTCATAGCCTGTGGTATTATCTCAGTTTTACAGTTTAGGGAAATCTAAAATTAAAGAGCCTCGCCAGTACACACAGCCAGGAGAGTGGCGGAGTTTGCAAGTTTGTCTCAGGCTGAAACTGGTGTTTTTTCTTCTGTCCTCTGCTGCATTTTCTCTGCCTAGAAATATGTGAAACTTAATGAAATGTTTGTGACTCTGTCCAAACTGAATCTGTTTCTCTCACTTCTCAAATGCATGTTTATTTTCATTTCCCTTCCATTTTCCCTGACGCTAGCTTTCAAAGATGTTACCCAAGTTTGACAGCAATGTTATGATTTTTCTTGGATTCCCAATCATGTAAGCTAAAAATAAACACAGAACTAGTGAGCAGTATAACTCGTGGAAAGCTACTCTAATTCATTGGGTTAAGAGTGGTGAAAGACACCTATGCCCTGCCCTCTCCTGGTGCCCTCTTCAACCTCTCAGTGTTGAAAAAAATGGACCTTTATTCCCAAGGTGCTCTAAGAAAGAAATAGGTTCCATATGGATTTTAGGGGTTATTGATGATCCATAATTGGTTATTTTGTGGATAGTGTCTGAGGAAGAGGCATGATTAACAGAATTATTTATGTATAGTTTTAAATAAGGAAGTGGACTGGTTGATTCATGACCAACAATTAAACCTCCCCCGCTCTGGTTCCTTAGGGGTTCCCAAGAAGCCTACTACCCTATCCCCCTGGCAGTGGGAGGTCCCAATTACAGATTGTGGTTCCTGTTAGGAAATGGGAACACTCAAGTAAGCTTGAATAATACAAGATCTGGGACTGCAAGTGGTGTCCTTTAGGTTTAACTACTTGTTTCTTTGTAATTCCCTACTATTTTATTATAGTGGGGTCTGTATTTAATGTAACCTGGAATGTGTCGTATTTCTAAAGCCCATAACATTGATACCTTTAACTTGAAAAATTGCTTGAGTTTTTCATGACAGGGTCTGTTAGGATGCCTATGCAAAATGTAATTAGGTATACATCAAGCTAACTTTATATACCCTTCAATATAATTTCTCACCAGTGCACCTGCTTTGCACTTAAGGATCCCAGAAAATGGCACCCTCTTTGATGGTGGTTTAAATTACCTCCTATTCACCCTGTTAATGAGTAAGGGGTTCCTTCCCTAGGATTACGGTGGGTAGGGCAATTTATAGTTAGGCTATTCAGGGCATTCTTGTTTTCCCCAGATGTCAAAGCAGAACACAGTTTTAGGCCTTTATAGCACAGTGATTTCATACTGAGTCACAATGAAGAGCACAGCATGGGCAGAGGGACTGATCATATTTTCCAAAAGTTTCACCACTTTTTCAGTGGCTATTAGGATTATGATGAAAAGACATTAGCGGAAGCAATATGGCATATATAACTGACACAAAAACACATGATCACGCTGTTAGAGAGGTTATCTCTAACCTCAAAGGGTGAGCTGTTTATTTTTACGCACTCACCAACCAGTCTCACCCCGCTGGCCCTGCTCCCTGACTAGGTTTCTTATCCTTGTGTAAGAAGAGCCAGGTAAAGCCAAGGGGGAGGGGTTGGGTTTGAATCCCAAAACCCATCGTGGATTTGATGGTTGTCTCTTCTGCCTTGGCTGCTTGTCAGCTATGCTAGCAGTGGGGACCTCTCTAACTTGGTGGACTCTCTAACTTCTCATCACATAGAAATGTCCCCAACCAGATCCCCCTCCACATCACCTGCAAGCCTTTGCTCACATCATTTCTCCCACTTAGTATGCCTTTGTTCCTCCCTTCATTTGCCCCCATACCTCAGGTCTCTGACTGCCCCAGGCTGCGTGGGGTACTTATTTTTCTGGCTTGGTAGCCCTTAGTATCTTTGAATTGCCTTTAACATTTAATGTACTCTTAACTTGTAGTTCTCTGTTTAGAAAATAGTCCCTGCCTTTATCCTAATTACTATAGTTATTTCATTTCTTTCTGCCTTTATCTGTTTAGTAAAGTTTTACTCAGCAGTCAAAAAGAGAAGCAACCAATAGAATCTACAGTTTGAACATCATCTATAACTCATTCTATTAAGGATCTTCACCCAGTCCCTAAAATAATATATGATATATAATAAGCCCTCAATATTTATTGAAGTACATGGTATAGCAGTTTCACATAGTGAGAAGATATATATATGCTTGTATATGTGTATATTTGTATAAATATGTGTGCATATGTGTTTGTCTAAATGTGTTGTCATCCCAATATAATTATTTCTAGTGGCCTTTATTTGGTGTGTTACTACTGAGTTATATATCACACAATGAGGTAAAGGGAAGAAATGACCTTGGGCCAACCCTAACTTAATTTGAGTATTTTTTAAAAAAATTTTTGAATATCTTTGCTACAATGACAAAACTGGAGTGGGAACCTATATTTTATTTGGAGGCGATTCTAACCTCACTGAAATGCTTTTCTATTTGTATTAACAAAAGTCTTTTGTCTCCATTTATTTTTTCTAATATTATTTTGTATTGGTTTCAGATATACAGCATAGTGGTTAGACAATCATGTACATACAAAGTGTTCCCATTGACATTTCCAGTACCCACCTGGCATCATACATCGTTATCACAATATTATTTACTATATTCCCTGTGCTATACTTAACATCGTCATGATTATTTTGTCACTACCAATTTGTCCTTAATCCCTTCGCCTCTTTTATTCAGTTGCCCCACCCCCCTCACCTCTGGCAACGACCAGTCCAATCTCTGAGTTTGTTTCAGTTTTGTTTATTTCATTCTTTAGATTCCACATGTAAGTGAAATCACATGGTATTTGTCTTTCTCTGACTTTATTTCACTGAGCATAATGCCCTATAGGTTCATCCATGCTGTTGCAAATTCTTTTTTATGGCTGAGTAATATTTCTTATAGATGTACACATGCACGCATGCGCACACACACCCTTTGTATACATACCACAAATTTTTAATCCATTTGTCTGTTTTTTTTAACTTTAAACAAATTTTTATTACACAAAGGTCACATAATTGGATATTTCTCTACTTTGTACACAATTCTTCTTACTCTCCACAGAAAGGCTGTTTAACTTCTCATCAGGTGACGGCAAGCACTAAAATCCTGATTTTAACAGAATAGTAGTAAAAATACCTCAGTGGTTTAAGTTGAAAGCAGTACATTGATACATGGCTCTTGCACTTATCAGGAATCTACAAATGTATTTTTATTCAAAAATACAAAATAAATTATCTGTAGGCATGGACAATGATAGCAGTAAACCATTGTATGTTGTCAACTGAAACCAGTAACTGATGGTTATAGTGATTTTCTTAAACATCAGCCAGCCTTTTCTTCAGTCATTTCCTTCAACTGACTTCTCTGAAGTTAGAGGTGAGGAGCACTGCCTTGAGCTTCCTCTTACAGTTCTCATTAATAATGGTAAAGCACTATTCCACGATTAGAACATGCCGCCTCCCATACCACCTCCCATTCTACCCATCCCGCCCATCCCAGGGTCTTTCTCTTCTTTAGGAATTTCTGTGACTACAACTTCTGCTGTTGTTAACAGAGAGGCTACTCCAGCAGCATCCAATAAACCCGTTCTTACAACCTTAGTTGGATCGATGATTCCTTTTTCCACCATATTCACAAAATCTCCAAGCATAGCATCATAATCAACTTCTGAGGAACTCTGCATAATTTTCTCAACTATCAACAATCCCTCAACACCTGCATTCTTAGCAATGGTCATTGCAGGAATTCTGAGTGCTTTTTTAATAATTTCTATACCAATTTTTTGATCTTCATTAGTTGGAGTTAATGAGTCCAAGGCTGGAATGCACCGAAGCAGGGCACAACCCCCTCCCAGAACAATGCCTTCCTCCACAGCAGCTCGAGTAGCATTGAGGGCATCTGTTACTCTGTCTTTCTTTTCGTTCACTTCAACATCACTTGTCCCACCAACCTTCAGCACAGCTACTCCATCTGACAGTTTTGCTAGACGTTCATTTAATTTTTCCTTTTCATAGTCACTAGTTGTGATATCTAACTGCTCGATGATTTCTTGAATACGCTTTTCAATTGAAGCCTTGTCACCTTTTCCTTTCAAGAGCATGGCATCATATTTGGTCACAATGACCTCTCCAACTTTTCCTAAGTCATGAGGCTGAACATCTTCAAGATTTAGAGTTAATCCTTCTTCTCCAAACACTGCACCAACAGTAGCAATAGCCATGTCTTTAAGCTGGTTCTTTCTATTGTCACCAAAACCTGGAGCTTTGACTGCTACAACCTGAAGACCAGCTTTTAGCCTCTTCAAAACAAGTGTACTTAGAGCTTCTCCATCAACATCTTCAGCAATTATGACCAAGGGCTTATGGTGAGAATTGGCAATTTCAAGAGCAGGTACAATGGACTGAACACTAGAAATTTTCTTTTCACTCAATAGAACATAGGCATCTTGGAATTCATACTTCTGACCTTTTGCTGTATTAATAAAGTATGGAGAAATATAACCTCGATCAAACTTCATGCCTTCAATAATTTCTAATTCATCATTCAGTGTTTTTCCATCCTTTACTGTGATGACGCCCTTTCTTCCAACCTTTTTCTTTGCATCGGAAATTATGTTGCCAATTTCTTTGTCTCCATTTGCAGAAATTGTAGCAACCTGAGCTATTTCTTCAGGGGTCGTCATAAGCTTGGACTGCTTCTTAAATTCAGAAATGACAGCATCAACAGCTAACATCACGCCTCTCCTGATTTCCACTGGATTAGCACCTTTACTGATCTTCCCAAACCCCTCCTTGGCGATAGCACACGCCAGTACAGTAGCAGTGGTGGTGCCATCACCAGCTTCTTCGCTTGTAGTATTGGCAACATCTTGAATAAGTTTAGCGCCAATATTTTTATATTTATCTTTTAAGTCAATGGACTTTGCAACCGTCACACCATCTTTTGTTACTTTGGGACTTCCCCAGCTCTGTTCAATAATCACTGTTCTTCCCTTTGGCCCCATAGTAACAGCTACAGCATCGGCTAAAAGGTCTACACCTTGAAGCATTAAGGCTCGGGCATCTGCACCAAATTTTACATCTTTGGCATAAGCCCGAGTGAGATGAGGAGCCAGTGCCCTGGACACTGGCCTAATCTGTCGAAGGACTTTGTGTAATTGAAGCATTTCTGCGGGGCAGCGGCAGGGTGTGCGAGCGGCGAGGCAGGCCATCGGCAGCAAGTCCCATTTGTCTGTTGATGGACACTTGGGTTGCTTCCTTATCTTGGCTATTGTAAGTAATGCTGCAATGAACATAGGTGTATATATATATTCTTTTGAATTTGTGTTTTGGGTTTCTTTGGATAAATACCCAGAAGTGGAATTGCTGAGTTATAAGGCAGAAATGCAAATTAAAACCACAGCGAGAGCCCTGACCAAGTAGCTCAGTTGATTAAATATTTCCCAGTACACCAGAGTTATGGGTTTGATCCCCTGTCAGAGCGCATACGAGAATCAACCAATGAATGCATAAATAAGTAGAACACCAAATCGATCTCTCTTTTTCCCTTCTCTCTCTCTCTCTCTCTCTCTCTCTCACACACACACACACACACACACACACACACACACACACACATAAATAAATAAATAAATAAAGAGAAAGAAAGTAAAGAAAATCCCACATCCCATGCACAATGAGATACCAGTACCTCACACCTGACCCTGGAATGTGCAATTCCATTAGGGAAATGAAGTAACAGAGTAAAAGTTTTTGGTGAAACTAAATAGAAACTAAAAGTTTTTCTGGTGAAAATTGTGGAACAATTTTATATAGTTGGCATATCATCATATATAATGTTAACTTTTTCCCCCTAATTTTTCCATGTAATGTTCATCCTTGAAGTTCTTAGTAGTAGTTTTTCCACTTAATATGTGATAAATATGCAAGTAGCCAAAGGAAACACATAATTATCCAGTCATAATGAGACAGCATTAGCAAAAGAAGTATAACAACATCCTGAGGACAAGTTGGTTCTGTTCAGTTTGGGCCAGGAGTAGAAAGAAGGGGAAGAGGAAGATCATAGAAATATATATTTACATGTTGTGACTTGGCAGTGAGAAAGAAACTCCAGAAGGTGAGGGTAGTGGGATGAACTTCTTTCTTTAAGTTTGGGAGGAATTACATGTTACATTCTTTGTAAAAGGGCTCAGAATAAAATCACAGTCAAGAGAGGAGAAAGAGCCCAGATTTGTCAACAGCAGAGGACAGGATACAGTGATTTAAAAGCATTCTTCAGTAAATGCTGCTTCTCACTTCCTCTCTCTGTCATCCTTATCCTTCTCCCTGCGTGCTTGCCGGAATTGTTCATTTAATGGAGGTTCATGAGAATGTTTTTGGTAGTGATATCTGGCTTGGCATCGTGCAGGTTTTATGTTCCTGAAAACTCTTAGGGGAAATGGATAAATAAGCACTTTAAAGAAGACATTTCCTTTTAAAAGAGAAATTATCCTTTATGTGACATCTTACCTGAAAGAAATTTGATGTACTCCCAGTGGAGGATGTTTTGTACCTATAAGAAAATAACATAAAAATAAGTATTTTTTTTTTAAAGTGATGGCATTAAATAATTATCACTCCAAATATATAGATCCTTGCCATGTGTAAGTGAAGGAACAGTTCCCCAATCAGAGGGAATTTACTTCTAGGTTTTACATTTGTCCATTTTTATTCCAGTGTACTTGAAAAAATCATTTTCTGGAAGGAACACTTACTGTAGAATCAAATCTGACGTGGAAATGGTAGCCTGGGGAAGTAGTCTTGACACTGCTGGTTGTTGTTGCAGCTTGCTTTCCTTTTACTTCGATTTTCAAATTATGATATAACTACACAGGAAGGTGCAGAGGAAACACTATGTCCTGTTTCTTTAACCCCAGTGCAGACAGTGTTAGGGCGTTATCCTCCTGACGGTGGGAAGGAAATATAAGGAATGGAAGAGCCCCAAGCTCAGTGACTGTCATTAGTAAAGAATCCATATTTCACTATTAGAAATCTGAAATCATCTAGGTGGATTTGAAAGCTGTTAAGAATATATGGGGAATTTAGGTTAGTCAACACAGGTTTCTTTCCATTTCATCATGTAAAGATGAACATGTAAATGTGGATCCAAATGCCATCTTTCCTGATTTTGCTGCTAAAGTCATTATCACTCCTTTAAACTAAGATTTTTGTTAACATATTTCTGTTTTGGTTAATGTCAGTCTCACTTTGCTGGTGACCGTTCATGAAGCCTTGAAGAAAGACTAGAGTTTTTCCCCACCTCTTTACCCTAGCCCTGATGATATTCAACTCTTCATCTCAATTGTTGTTGTAGCCACACTGGTTCAGGCTGCCTATACTATTGAAATTACCTTCTAGATCCTCTTCCACTTACTCTGTCACTGTGCCCAACCCCAGTTAGTTCAAGATTAATCTTCCTCCCAAAGCTTCAGAAATCATGAATCGTCTCGACTGTTTACCATTCAGGTGTGTGGGAAGCTCCTTTAACTTTGACTTAAGCTTTGAGATCATCAAGGGGCTCACACTGATGCTAATAAATAGGAATGTCCTTTTTCCTGGGAGATGGAGGAGTCGGGCAATGGCTGTGCTTACCAAGTTTGATTGACCGACGAGGTGCCATTCTCTTCCCTATGGCACTAACAAGAAAGATGTATGGTAGTGACATACAGCTTGGTGATCTAGTGGAAAATTTGAGCTTCCCTGTTGAAGGCCCATAAGATGAATATAAACTCTAGCTACTTTTCCTGCCCCTTGACAGCCTGGCACCTGTCATCCTCTCCAAGCTTGTTTCCATTAATTACTGATAGGAATCTTCTGCTGCAGCCAAAATATTCTTTCTGTTTTCTGAATACAAACATCCTCACTTCCACATCGTTGATTGTGATGCTTAGGATGCCCTTCTCCATTAAACCACATACTCTTTTCAGTATTCCCACCAAGCATTTCTTTATGATTATCATAATTATAAATGCATACTGTCTAAGTGTTCTGAATATTTTGTTGCTTTCTAATATTTTTGTTTAATTAGTAAAAATTTATGTGTCAAGCAGTGAGCTGGCGATTGAACTGAAAACAGTAATTTCCTTGTCCTTAGGACTTTACATTTTTAATTAATAAAGTATTAGTTTTCAAAATGTATAGCAAGTGAGATAGGTTGTTCATGCATCTTCACCAACAGCTGGGGCATCCCCACCTTTAGTGTTTTGGGTGTAAATTACTTGAGCTCTGTGCTTTGAAAGTAGTTTAATAAGTCCATTACTAAGGAGTTCCCGAAGGGCTGCGTGGCCAGGGAACTGCAGATCTTCAGTCTCTCCGAGGTAATCACTTGTCTCGGGGTTATAAGCTTGTAGTTGTGAACTTCATTACAGAGTTTGTGATATGTTGCTTTGTCAAACAGGACTAGGTTATTGAGCTTGCCCAAAACTTTGCCTTTGGACCACTTCTTCATTTTGGCCTTGCCCCTAGATTTGTTCACTGGGTCTTTGTCATTCTTGGCTGACTTTCCAGCATGGCGAAACTTGAAGAGCAGCTGCTACCACTGTTGCCTCGAGAAGATGTCAGACAAAAAGGAGGTTACATTTCAAATTTACCACCAGGTGCAGTCAAGTAAGCTCAGATAGGATTCAGAGTCAAGAAAGTTAATTTGGGTTATGGAGGGGTGGTCAGGTAAGGTTTTCTGTAGGAAAGCAATTTTCAGAACTAAAATCTCCGAACGTTTCATGGCAGCATGTTTTGATCCATGTCATTTTAATATTTAAAGATTTCTTTTCCTTGTTCTTAAATGTTAACTTTTATAAACATTTACTTCCCTAATGGTTGCTCTCTTCTTAATAATAGCTTTCCAAATGTTAGGAAAAGCCTCTTAGCTCTGCTTTTAGACAAAATAAATGTAATTTCCTCAAAGGTGCCATAGCTCTATAACTTATTATTTGAAATTTTTATGCTGTTGAATCCAAAAGAATGCACAGAGAGGCTGATCCAAAAAAACCCAAATTACTAGGATTTTGTTACAACCAGCTTCTGAATCAGTGGGGTGTGGCTGGACCTGAGGTTTTATACTTCTGAAAAGCTCCCTAGTGATGCTGAAGCTGCTCATAGTTTGAATATGTTCTGAGTGACAGGGTTTTAGAGACTATTAAGGGACCAGCAATTAAGATGAAAACAAGTAAAGCTCCATGTTTCATCTGTTTATATGGGTGGATCCCGCAGGCTGTTAGATCTGTTAACTCTCATTTACTCTTGTTAATCTAAATCAACTAATTACCTAGCTGGGGTGGTCTCATCTCTGGACACCCAGAGGCAGGGAAGCTTGCCAGTGATCTGTCTAGAAATCTCCTGTTTTTCACCTCTACCACTCACTAGGGAATGAGTCTCTTTCATGTCATGGGGAATATGATAAGGTGTGCACCCACCTAATTGAGGCTGGTATGATTCCACAAGGCCCTCCAGGCACTGAGTAATAGGAAACCCCATCTTTGGCAGGGGAAGTGATTTTTTTTTTTTTTTTTTTTTTTGGCATTCTGCCTTCATCCAACTGGTTTGTTTAACAGTTGGGCTTAAGAATGGCATCTGAGGCAAGTCTGTGTCCTACAGGAACTGGCAAAAAAATTTATCTTGAGCTTTTAAGATTCCCGTTAGAAATTTCCATAATTTGTGGGATCCTTGGCCATTGAGTGACCTGCCCATGACCTGCTAAAGGGCCTGCCAGAGTGAAATGCAACTCTCTATTTTCTACTTGAGCGTTTCCCTGGATGATTTTCTGTGGATCTTTTACTTACTTCTGTTCTGCAGATATTTTTGCAGACTACAGACAGGAAAGCAGTTCCCCTGGCAGTTTGTTCCTGAATGTTACAACCAGAGCTAGAAAGTATTATTTCTGTCAACTTCCTGGGGAACTTTGCTATGGAATTCCCCCCCACTGATTGGATTGCAACAATGGCTTTTACATTCAAGAGATCTGTCTGAATACTAAGTGGGAAATGATGATGTCAGGCTGGTGAGGAAGAATTGGTAAATGGCCTGGTACCCTGGTGTCACCCTTTATCATGTATCGCCTAGGGTCTGTGCACCCCTAGAGTTTCTGAATCAGCAGACCTGGAGCAGAGCCCGAGAGTTTGTAACATCCTCTTTCCTTCCCAGGTCTTATGATGTGGTTATAAAAAAGGAAATTGGTTGTAAACAGACAGGTGGGCACATATTCACATTAGCACATGCATTGTTGATTGTGATAGCCATCATTACTTCCCAATCCTTGTAGGTTTATTAGCTAAATGAAACAAAGAGACCCTATGAAGCAGTGCCTATTCTGATGTTCCTTTTGTGGTAACCCAGCCTGTGTCCTATGTGGCTTCTTGGTTTGTCCTAGTAGAGACTTCATCTTCTAGAGTAAGGATATATTGAACCATAAGATGGGGGCAGCTGGGAAACTTGCTTCTCACCCACCTGCTGATCAGGAAAATACATGTTTTTCAAGATGATTATTTTAAAATGAAAATGAATATGTGTTTTGACAGCGGAGATGGGGAAAGGGAAGGGGAAGTTTGATTGATCTGGCTATTTCTATCTCTCTAAACCCCTTAGATGTATGTACCTTGCTTATGTCATATGAATAAGATGGTTGATTTTGTTTGTTTTTTGGTATTATTCCTTGTTTTTAAAGGTAACTAATGGCTACACTTTCTATTGAAGCAGTTCTGGAGCATCCCAGGAGGGACACAGTGATCTGGACCTTGGTCTTGGTGACCTTCCTTCGGACGATGAGGAAGTCATCAACAGTTCTGATGAAGATGATGTCAGCTCTAGTTCTAGCAAAGGGGAACCTGACCTGCTGGGAGATAAACAGGTAGATGTTGATATTTAATTGTGTTTACTTTTGTGTTTGTTGGTCTGTCATGACACTCAGAAATAATATTTATCAGTATGATAGACACAAAATCCCTAGTTATTTATATATATATATATATATATATAAATTTGATATATTTACTTATATATTATATATTATATTATATATTTTATTTATTTATTTATTTATTTATTTTAATTTAAACTTAATTTCTGCTAAGAGGAGCTGGCTGTGGCAATCAGCAGGAATTCTTGTCAGTCAGTCCTGGTGAGACAGAAGCCTGCTGGAAACCCAGGTGTCCTCTTAAAGGGCCCACACACGAACTCTGCTCTCAGGCACTCACATTGCACTTTGGTGTTGGGACAGTGGCTCAGGTGGGCGTCAGAGACAGGGAGAAACTGACTTGTGTGGCTTCAGGGTGAGGGTTGAGAGGACATCTGCCATTGCCCCTGTGTTGAGAACTCCTCCTGCAAAGCCAACAGGCACCATTTCTCCCTTGTTGAGCCCTTCCCTGAGATGCACAAATCTGAACCTCGATTAGCCTGGTGAATTCCACTAGCTCCACTGATGACTACCTGAGACCCTTCCCCACCCAGCTAGTGCATGGCCCCAGGCTTTTTCCTCAGCAACCAGCTTGGGCCCACATTGCAGTTTTAAAAAACTTTTGAGGAATTCTGGTCAGGTTGGCCAGGGGCTGTAGGGTAGGGGGAAGAGGGATGTCAATTATACACAGGGAACAACTGAGATGTATGGCTTCGGGACATGGGCTGGAGCGACAGCTTCTATTGTCCCTATGTTGAGCCATCTCCTGTGTGGCCAAACCTGATTATGCTTTAGCCTGGTGAATTCTAGTAGCTTTTTCCTGATGACTCCTTGATATCCTGTCCACTGCAAAGATCCACAGGCCCCAGGCGGATGGCAGCTCTCCTCAGATACTCTGAGACGTTTGCTGTGTGGCCTGAGGCTCAGCAATAGCACCAAAGATGAATCTGTTAACCTGGTGAACACCACTCACTGCATCCTGGTGACTCCCTGAGGCCCTGCCTCATCCAACTCTCATACTCTTACTGGCCAAGGTTCTTTCCATGGCTGAGTCTTATAGGCAGCCACTTGGCAGGTGGTGGCATGTCTTGGGGTGCCTTGGGCCTTTTGGTGACCTGCCCATGGCCCAGTATGGGTGGCAGCCTGCCTTGAATCACAGCGTGGCATCGCCTACATACATCCAGGGCCAGCACAGGCAACTACCAACTGCAGATCACTTTGTAGTTCCTAGGAGGTAGTCCTGAGGTGGTCACAGTCAGTGTCTGACATTGACTTGTACTGGAGTCCCTCAGAGGCCCCAGAACCAATATGCCCAGTAGTTGGATTCAGACACAACAGCAGCACCCATTTAGCTCCATAAGAGATAATCTTGGCAGACCTTACTGAGGTGAATCCCACTCCCCAGGGTCAGCCCCCACAGAGCAGCTTGTAAGCTGTGTTCATATCTAGTACCCAACAGCTGGTCAGCCTAAAGGTCAGTTTTATCCAGTGACATGCCGACAGCACTCAAGGCTCAACTACAACAGGAGGGCACACACAGCCCACACAAGGGACATTCCTGGAGCATCCAGCTCAGGTGATCAGGGAGACTGTGCTACTGGGCCTCACAGGACACCACTACATAAGGCCACCCTGCCAAGACTGGGAGATGTAACAGGTCTACCTAATACACAGAAACAAAGACAAAGAGGCAGCCAAAATAGGGAAGCATTGAAACATGTCCCAAATGAAAGAACAGGAGAAATCTCCAGAGAAAAAACTAAATGAAATGAGGCAAGCAGTCTACCAGATACAGAGTTCAAAACACTGGTTATAAGGACGCTCCAGGAACTTAATGAGAACTCTGACAAAGATACAGTAAGCATAAGAAAAGGACATAGAAACATATTTGAAAAACTAATTACTGAAAACTTTTCTAACCTGGGGTAGGAAATAGACATACTTGTCCTGTAAGCACAGAGAGTCCCAAACAAGAGGAACACAAAGAGGCCCACACCAAGACACGTCATAATTAAAATGGCAAAGGTTAAAGACAAAGAGAGAATCTTAAAAGCAGCAAGAGAAAGACAGTTACCTGCAAGGGAGCTCCCGTAAAACTGTCAGCTGATTTCTCAACAGAAACTTTTTAAGCCAGAGGGATTGGCACAAAATACTTGAGATAAAGAGTAAGAACCTAGAACCAAGACTACTCTACCCAGCAAGCGTATCAGTTAAAATTGAGGGAGAGAAAAAGAGCTTCCAAGACAAAAAAAAACTAAAGGACTTTATCACCAACAAATTTTATTTTAAAAAAAGAGAGGAAAGGGAACATAAAGATGAATAATAAAATGACATTAACTACATACTATCAATCACTTAAAATGTAATCACTTAAATGCTCCAATCAAGATACAGGGCGGCTGAACAGGTAAGAAAACAAGACCCATACATACTTTAGATCAAAAGACATATATGGACTGAAAGTAAAGGGATAGAAAAAGATATTTTATGAAAATGGAAATGAAAAACAGCTGGGGAAGCAATGCTTCCTTTTTAAAATATGTTTTAGTGATTATTCTATTACAGTTGTCCCAATTTTTTCCCCCCTTTCCTCCCCTCCGCCTGGTTCTCCCCATTTCCTCCAGCAGTTGCCAACCTTAATTCATGTCCATAGGTCATGCATATAAATTCTATGGATACTCCATTTCCTATACTGTTCTTAACACCACACTGTCTATTTTGTACCTACCAATTTATAATTCTTAATTCCTGTACCTTTTCCTGTTCTCCCCCTTACCCCTTCCAACTGATAACCCTCCAAATGATCTCCATATTTATGAATCTGTTTCTCTTCTGCTTGTTTGCTTAGTTTGTTTTTTAGATTCAATTGTTGTGAATTTATTGCCATTTTAATGTTCATAGTTTTGATCTTCTTTTTCTTAAATAAGTCCCTTTAACATTTCATGTAATAATGGCTTGGCGATGATGAACTCCTTTAGCTTTACCTTGTCTGGGAAACACTTTATCTGCCCTTCCATTCTAAATGATAGCTTTGCTGGATAGAGTAATCTAGGTTTTAGGTCCTTGCTTTTCATTACTTTGAATACTTCTTGCCGGTCCCTTCTAGCCTGCAAAGTTTCTTTTGAGAAATCAGCTGACAGTCTTGTGGGAACTCCTTTGCAGGTAACTGTCTTCTTTTCTCTGGCTGCTTTTAAGATTTTATCCTTAACCTTTGGCATTTTAATTATGATGCATCTTGATTGGTCCTCTTTGTGTCCATCTTATTTAGGACTCTCTCTGCTTCCTGGACTTGTATGGCTATTTCCTTCACCAAATTAGGAATGTTTTCTTTCATTAATTTTTCAAATAAGTTTTCAATTTCTTGCTTTTTCTCTTCTCCTTCTGGCAGGTTTATGTTTGAAGATGTCCCAGAGGCTCCTTAGCCTATCCTCATTTTCTTGGATTCTTTTTTCTTCTTGCTGTTCTGATTGGTTTTTTTCTTCCTTATATTCCAAATCATTGATTTGATTCTCAGCTTCATCTACTCCACTGTTGTTTCCCTGTAAATTTTTCTTTATTTCACTTAGCATAACCTTCATTTCTGCCTGGGTCTTTTTTATGCTGTTAAAGTAGCCAGTGAGTTTCTTGAGCATCCTAATAACCAGTGTCTTGAACTCTGCATCTGCAAGATTGCTTATTTCCATTTTGTTTAGCTCTTTTTCTGGAGTTTTGTTCTTTCATTTGGGCCATCTTTCTTTGTCTCCTCAATTTGGCAACCGCCTTGTGTTTGTTTTTGTGTATTAGGTACAGCTGTTTTGACTCCCTGTCTTAGTAGCATGGCCCAATGTAGAAAAAGTTCACCAGTAAGTTGGGTGGGGTGGGGCATTAGGTAATTGCGAGGGTGGAGCAACCTGTGTTGCCACTCTGTGGTTCTGTGTGGGTGAGGGCTTAGAAGGGAGACAGTGCTGCTGTCTGGCCTCTGGAGTTTTGTCGTGGAGGAAGTTGTCACCTCGCACTTGCCCTGATGCTAGAAACTTCAATTTCTGGTGCCCTTCCAGCTTTGCACTGGTGCTGAAGCCCAGAGTGAGTCTGCATAATTCCTAAGTCCATTGCGGGCCCTTTAAGCGGAGACTCCTGAAAATCCTACAGTTTCTTCTGCTGCCCCAACCCCCACTGGTTTTTCTAGCCAGAAGTAATGGGGACTTATCTTCCTGGTACTGGAACCTTGGGCTGAGTGGTCTGGTATGGGGCTGGGATCTCTTGCACCTGACGTATCCCTCCTGACTTTTATCTACCACATGTGGGTGTGGGACTGCTTGTTCCACATGTCTGCCCCTCCTACCCATTGGATGAATGTGGCTTCTTTAATCCCCTGGTTGTTGGAGTTCCATACTGCTTGATTTTCTAACAAATGTGGGTAATATTTGTTTTGGAGTCTACTTGTAATTTTAACTATTGTTGTGCAAGGAGGCACGTCATGCTTACCTATGCCTCCATCTTGACCAGAAGTCTGGGGCAGCAATACTTACATCAGATAAAATAGACTTTAAAACAAAGACTATAATGAAAGGCAAGGGAATACTTTACATAATGAGAAAGGGATCAATACAACAAGAGTATATAACTCTTGTAAATCTTAATGCAGCCACCATGGAAACACCTAAATACATAAAGCGGATATTGATGGACATACAGGGAATGATCAATAAAAATGTTGTCATAGTAGAGGACTTAATACCTCACTGACATCAATAGAAAGATCTTTCAGACAGAAAATTAACAAGAACACAGTGTCCTTAAATGAATCATTAGACCAGATGGGTTTAACTGATATTTTTTGAGTATTTTACCTTAAAGCAGCAGGATATACAATATTTTCAAGTGTACCTGGAACATTTTCCAAGATAGATCATATAGTAAGCCACAAAATGAGTCTGAATATATTTAAGGAGCTTGAAGTTGTATTAACGTATCTTGAAACAAATGAAAATGAAAACACAACCACCCCAAATCTATGGGACACAGAGAAAGCAGTCCTAAGAGGAAAATTCATAGCAATGCAGGACTATCTTGAAACAAGAAAAATCTCAAATAAAGAATCTCACTTTACACATTAATTAATATAAAAAGAACAACAACAACAAAAAGGCCAAAGTGAGCAGAAGAAAGGAAATAATAAAGTTCAGAATATAAATAAATGAAATGGAGTATAAATAAATGAAATGGAGTATAAATAAAAAATATAAAAGGTTAATGAAACCAAGAGCTGGTCCTTTTAAAAGATAAACAAGACTGATAAACTTTTAACCATACTCATCAAGATAAAAAGAGAGAGGACCCAAATAAATAAAATCAGAAATGAAACAGGAGAAGTAATAACTGATACCATAGAAATGTAAGAAAATACCAAGAACAGTTTTATGCCAACAAATTGAACAGTCTGGAAGAAATAATAAATTCCTAGAAACATAAAATCTTCCAAAACTGAATGAAGAAGAAACAGAAAATCTGAAAAGATTAATTACTACCTACAAAATCGAATCAATAATCAAAAAACTCCCAACAAACAAAAGTCTTGGATCGGTTGGTTTCATTTCACAGGTGAATTTTCCTAAACATTCAAAAAAGAATGAACACTTATCCTTCTTAAACTACTCAAAAAATTTCAAGAGGTGGGAAGGCTCCCAAGCTCATTTTATGACGTCAGTATTACTCTGATTCTAAAACCTGTCAAAGATATTATAAAAAAGGAAAATTATAGGCCAATAGTCCTGATGAACATGGATGCAAAAATTGTCAACAAAATATTCGCAAACTGAACTCAGCAATACATTAAAAATATCATACACCGTGGGTTAAGTAGGATTTATTTCCAGGATGCAAATTTCATTCAATATCCACAAATCAATTAATGTAATATACCACATAAAGGAAGAATAAAAATCATGTGATCATATCAATATATGCAGAAAAATCATTTAACAAAATCCAGCATGCATTTATGATAAAAACTCTTTGCAAAGTGAGATTAGAAAGAACATACCTCAACATAATAAATGCCATATGTGACAGACTCGCAGCTAACTTCAAAGTAGTCACAGGGATGTAAACTATAGCATAGAGAATATAGTCAATAATTTTGTAATAACTGTACATGGTGCCAGGTGGGTACTAGAATTACATGGGGAATCGCTTTGCAAGTTATATAATTGTCTAACCACTATTACAAATACAAAATAATATTGAGTGCTGACGGTAGTGGAAATACTTTAAAATAATGTAAAATGATTGTAAAAATAAGAAATTATAAAATTTAAGAAATGATTACATTAAAAATAAAGATAGATTTAAGTACAAAGAAATATTTATTTAAAAATAATTTTTTGCTATAGTGTAGTGCATAAGATGTTATAATATTTCAAAGCATATATTACTTTGAGATTAGTCAGTAATTTTTGAGATGATATTTTAGGTAATGCCCATTGGTTTTCTGTTTGATAGCAAAAACCTCTCTTAGGCCTATTCTCGGTACTGCTAATGATTCTGTTTGAAAGAAAGGAATTAAATGCATTACAGGCTCAATTACATCATTTTAGGGATCTAATGAAAATTGCTATTAATAGCACATCAGGATTTCCTTTGAAATCTAATCCCGTATGTGTGTGTTTTCAATATATGTGAAACAAGATTGGCCTGTGTTGATAGTTACTTAAGATGTGTCACAGTACAAGGGGGTTCATTATATTGTTTCTCTAGTTTGATATACATTTCTATTTTATTTTAAATCATATTTGTTTGAATAAAGACATAATTGTAGGGAAAATGTAGTATATCATCAGTATCCCCAGGATGTGTTGAGATGTTGCAGCATGATGGAATTTGAAAATATATAAACATTTACAAGCATATGAAACCATGGAGAAAATCCATGTCATCTAACTCCTATACCATAATTTACCAGTCTCTTATACCTTCTGTTTAATATATTTTTGCTTTAAGTTCCTTTTCAGCCTTAAATGAATGGTACATGTTGTGTGATTGTCTGGATTTAAATCCCAGCTGTATCATCTATGATCTGGGTATTCTTGGGCAAATAATTTAACCTTTTGTAGGCTGAAGGGTCCCATTTTATGAAGACCAGAATAGTTCTTATGTCATAGACTTATGAGGGCTAAATGATTTGATATGCATAAAGGCTTAGAACACTGTCCAGTACATGGTAAGAACGCAATGATTATTTCTTTGCAAGACTTCATTTCTGTGCTGTAAAGTGTTGAATCATGGATTTGGGAATAACAGCTAGATGTTATTTGGCCTTAAGGCAGGTGAATTTCTAAGACACCTATGACAGATGAATGACTGTTACTAAACAAACCCCACTGCATTCCTCCTCAGCAGTGTGAGATTTACTTTGACTATCAAATAATTCCATCTTTGTTTTATTGGTATCTGTCTTGCTGTAATTTAAAAGCTCATTTTTTTTTTCTTGTAGTTTCTGCACAGATGTAGATTCAACAAATATTTAAGTATATACTAAGTCCCAGGTACTATCAGTATGTTCTAGACATAAAGCAGAGCTCATGGTCCCTGCCCTTGAAGACCTTACATACTGTTGGAGCAAGAGGGACTGAGAATGCATGAATGTAAGAACTTCAGAGTATTTCATGCTTTGAAGGGTATAAACAGAATGATGTGCTCAAAAGGGAGAAGGCTACTTAGGATAAAAGCCTTTAAGAAAGTGGTTTTTGATTGAGATGTAAATGACTGGCTGGAGTCAAACCCTGCAGAATTTGGAGAAGAGCTTTCACAGGGTCTTCCTCTCTAAGGAATGTAATGAAATCAACCTTTACTCTTTTAAATAGACTGCAAAGTCTTTCATTTCCTAAGAAATACTGTTTTCTCTCATTTTGTTTCTTATGCTCAAATCAAACACATTCCAATTTCTTCCTATACTTAAAGTATGGCGACCAAAATTGATTTCCAGATTCCACCAGGGATCTCACTGGTATCTGGTAAAAAGGAAGGATTCATCTCTAACGTTTTCATGTTCTGCATCTTCCCAACACATCCTGTCATAACACTGCCTGGTTCATTCTTTTGTTTTGTGGTCATTGGAGACTTACAGGGTTCCTTCCTCTGTATTTGTGCCTGCCTATCCCTTCCTTTCCAATATTTATATTACTGGTTTTTTGTTTTCAGTTGTGCCATGTGCAATATCTCTGTTAAATCTTTTTCTGTTTTTAAAATGACATTGTTTCTTCAGTTAATCATGGACATTTAATATTTTTTCACCTGAGGCCAGCGTATTACTAATTTTCCTCCTGGAGAATTGTCAGCCACTCTGATGTGCCTGCTCTCTGTCTCTTCATCTGAGACAACAATGGCAATAATAATAGACAAACCCTCCCTTTCTAGGCAGCTATTGATCCACCGAAGCATAGCCTGGTGACTGTTTTTCTTTTAAGTAATTTGCTTTCGTAGTGGTTTAAAAGAACATAGTCTTTGGGGCCAGATTGCCTGGGTTCTCATCACTTACCAGCTCTGTGTTCTTGAGCAATTTACTTAATTTCTCTGTGCCTTTGTTTTCCTATCTGTAGCAAGAGAAGAGAGTAGGATGGGCACTTGTCCTTATTTTCTAAGATTGTCATGATGATTAAATGACTATACGCTTTTTAAAATAGTATCTGACACAAAGTGAATGCTCAATAGATCTTAACTATTATTATTGGCTTACATAAAAAGAAACCCAAAAAGATAATCTGAAATTAAGCTTTATATAACCAAATAAATATATATTGGGTAAATATACCCAATAAATGTATACCAAATTACCCAGTAAATATGTATCATGTCAAGTTTGCCTTTTTGTATCTTTGCCAAGAATCTAAAAGCATGTTTACATGAAAGACAGTATTGTGTTCTAATAGAAAAACATGAAATTTTGCATCCAAAGACCCATGGTTTAGTCCTAGCTCTGCCACTTATCAGCTGTACAGGAATGTTCATAGGAACATTATTCATGATAGCCTCAAAGTAGAAAGAATTCAAGTGTCCATCTACTGGTAAATTAATCCATCAACTGATCAGTAGAATATCACTCGGTAATTAAAAATGTGCTGATACATGCTATAGCATGGATGAACCTTAAAAACAGGCTAAGTCAAAGAAGTCAGTCATAAAAGATCACATGTTGTATGATCTCATTTATGTGAAATGCCCAGAATAGGCATATCCATAGGGGCAAAAAGTACATTACTGGTTGCCAGAGGTTGTTTAAAAGTGGGGTCAATTCATTGTTCTTCATTGTGGTTCACCACTGTTCACCTTTCCTGCGTATTGACTCTCTGCCTCTTTCCTTTACACATTTTCTTGATACAACTCATAGGATATATGCCTTCATAAAGAGAAAGGTGAAAACCTAAAACAACTTTGTCCTTTAGAGGTTAGTCATGGTGTCACTGCATTTTTGGCATAACTTAACGATAAAGGGATGTTGCTCAGGCAAGCCTGGTAGTTCAGTTTTTTGCTTTTTAGTGGAACTCTTAAGTTGCCTAGCAGAGACCTTTTAAAAATTCTATTAAAAATTAACAGATAAACTTCACTGAACTTTATATGCAGTGAACAAATATAAAGAGGAGAACACATTTCAGAATTTGCAAGGCTAGGTTGTCATCAAAAGATAGGAGCATAAAACTGGTTTTTGGGTCAAAAGCTCTGTGTTGGAGTTTATCTGACTTATATTATGATCTTGACAAAGTGATTTCATTTGTGGCTAATATTTCAACTTCCACAGCAGTGTACTTCTTCTGGGACATGCAGTTATTTCCCAGGCAGTGTGCTTTGAAATGCATTGTAATTCAAGTGAGCACTTTCATTAACTGAAAAGTTGAGATGACAAATATGGCTTCTCTTGAGGCATAATAGAAGAATTTCTAGATTATGTATTGGAAAATATGGGTTCTCTTCCAAACTATACTAAGAATCAGCTTTGAATCTTGGCAAATCCCAGTTTTTGGGATTCTGATTGTGATCCAGTTCTCACTTTATATATTCCTTATGTTTGACCTCATTCACTTCTGTGACTTCAGTTAACACTTATGATCCACTGGCTTTCATTGTAGTAAAAACTGGACCTAAAATTCAAAGGCTCACCTTGGCCAGGTATCTCAGTTGGATGGAGCATTGTCCCCATATGCCAAGGTTGTGGGTTCAATCCCTGGTCTGGGCACATACAATAATCAGCCAAGGGATACATAAATAAATGGAACAACAAATCAATGTCTATCTGTCTCTCTCTCCTCCCTTCCCCTCTTTCTCTAAAATCAATCAATAAAAATAACTAAATAAATAAAAATAAAGGTCTCCCTTATATTTACTATAACTGGCTGACTTCTTATGACTATAAATTACTGTAATCAAAGAATTTAAATTTATAGAATCTAAATGCTATAAAACCTTGAAGAATCTTCTTTGTGTTTATTCATCTGAATGTCACCAGTGCTTTAAGGAAGTTAATAAAAAGGGTTTTAATGTATGTACAGAACATCAGCAGACACACTTAAAAACATCACTAAAATGTAATTTCCAGAAGCATTTCATTCATTGTTAAACTGCATTTATTTTTATACCTTGGTTTTAATACTGAAATTCTGGAAGCAGGTAAAAACAACTTGTTTTTCCAAATAAGGAACTCAGGCAGTCTTTTCACCCATCACAGTGATGCTCAGAAAAACAGATGAGCTAGGATGGTTTATCATTTCAGTTTAGAAAAGAAGACCACTTTCACTACCAGTTTTTTTTTTTTTTTTTTCAAATAATGAGAAGTCACTACTATTTTTTTTTTCTATGTCCTCTTGTTAGTGGCTGACTACTTGACTGTCATGGCCACTTTTTATCTTTACTGTGATGTTAACCTTGTTCAACCACACTTTGGGCAGCACAGAATAACTGGGTCCTGGTATTGCCAATGCGGACATGAATGCAAAGAGGTCTCTACTTCTAAAACCAGATCTGACATTTCAATAGAAATGTCAGCACACTTTCCTTTTAATGACCAGAGTCATAATTTTCACCTTAGGGGTAATATCAAAAATGTTATGAATTGCTTGTTTCTTGTTTACTCTCTCTTGCCCTCCACTGTGGAATTGCAGTGTGCAGACCTTTCACCAGCATAGAAATGACGAGAAACTCTTTTTCTCCAATGACCAAAAGTCAAAGCCAGCTCTATCAGCTTTTAAATGAAAATAAGTCTCTAAGTCCCTAAATATTGAGACCTCCTTCCTAATCGCCTCTTTTCCCCTGAAGTGAATATTCACTTCTTACTGTTAAAGTATATAATTTACACACAAAGCAGTATGTATTCAAAGAATTTCATTTCAGCTCTTTAGATTAATCTGACTTGAAAGAGAATATTTCCAAAAGGAATTTTAAGTAAATTGAAAAGGGCCTGTGGCCGAAATGTTGGCATGCGATCGGTAGAAAAAGAGCCCTTTTCAGACTGCACTTAAGGTGTGTGACTTCATGGCTTTACTTGGGGTAAAGTGCTCTTATAAATTCCTGTTGAGTATTCACTAATCTTACATTATTTGTGTGTATCCTGAGAAGAATGTTCATGTGATATCTGTAGGGGTTGCAGAATGTGACTTTCTGTTTTAACCACTGATGGCTACGCTCCACCAAGGCTCTGGGTCTTCTTGGAGAAGTCCGTCAATCCAGTGCTGATGATGATAGAGGATTACCTATTTCCCTCAGCTTCTTCTGTATCATGGTTTAATAATCACATCTAATTCGCCATATTTGTCATTTGAGATATTATAATATGAAATGTGTTCTAATCTAAAACTTGTATCAGAGCTGAATTTACATCTGTTTAGCTCAAAGCTGATCTTCAGTATCCTTTTATAAATTCATGCTTTCTTAATGCACTCTTATCCACAGGATGAAGATACTGGAATAAAAAGTAAAGCCCATTATATTGCCAAGGAGATCATGAGCTCAGAGAAAGTGTAGGTATCTAGTTTATAATTCTGAAGACTGTTTGTTTTCCCATTGACTCATTTAAAACGTATCTTTCATTGCTGTTTTTTTACAGGTTTGTGGATGTGTTAAAACTTTTGCATATTGTAAGTATCTAATAATATTTTCTTGAAGTCTAAGACTATCCTCTTTTCCATCTTTTCCTAGCCACCAACATTTCAACATAACTTAAATATAGTTAAATTAATATATATATGTATGTGCTTTCTAATACATGATTATATTTTTAAATTCACAGATATGTGAATATAGAAGTTTTTTTAAATGTATGTGTTTCATATATGTGTGCTATATCCAGATGATTTCTGAAAAATAGAGAGCCTTTTTATCTGTGTCTCCAAAGTTTTTGAACTTTCTGTCTTCAAAATAAAGAGTTTTTCAAGTGATATTTCTTTTTGGACATTTGCAGAAGTCTGCTATCGGGAGAATTTTGTATTCACAATATATAAAGTATATGATCAGTGTTCAATTCTGTTCTTCTACTTGAATAAGCTCATAGAAAGAGAATTAAAATAGACATTTTTACAACTGACTTTTTACAGTTCTATTTTCAGTTTTTATAATTGTCAACTTGAACGAACCTGTTGGGGAACAACTATGTCTGGCTACATATTCATTTTTCTTAGGCACTCCTTTGTACCTGCAAGTTTTTACAAGTTTCATTACCCATTGGCAGCTAAAGTGCTTTTAGTATTTCTTTATTCCAATTGTATTTTGGCAAGACAGTAAAACTTAACAGAAGAAAGGGATAAGGTAGAGGAAACAATGAAAAAAAAAAATTGAAGTGAAATTTTACTTAGCTGGTGTAATTATTAACATCATCTTAAACTTAATTGCTCAGAAATGGTGGTTCATATACCATTATTTTGGTTAGGGTTAGGGTTATCATTATTTTCAAAACATATCATTATTTTCAGTTTTCCTTTTAATAGGTACACATGAACATGAAATGCGGGTTTCACTTAAGGGTGATTCACATTTGCTAAATGACTCCCTTTGTGCTCTATACTTGGTACAACAGAAACATGGAGGCCTAATTTGTGTGTGAAAAATCTCTAGCTTTGGAAATATTTTCTTTTTTTTTTTAAATTTAATCTTTATTGTATATTTTTTTCCATTACCATTTAGTTCCCTATACCCCCTTTCCCCCAGCATAGAAACATTTTCTAAAATAATTCTTGTAATACTAATTTGTTTTGTGAAATTATTTCCCTGTGAATAGTTTCACACAGAACTCTTGATTATATTGGTAAGTTCTCTTTTATAATTCATTAAAATAAATTATAACAATATTTGGTCACCCAGATACATTTGTAAAGCTTCAACCATAATGTCATTTCAAATAAATAATAATAAGCTTGATAAATAAATGGCTTTTCAAAGTAAATTCCATGTACATGCACTCTTGTGCCCTAAACCTCTCCACTGTATAAGCAATTATGGGGGTGAGGGGAAGCTAAACTGCTATTTCCTGGAAAACTCAGAACATATCTCTAGGATGAACATACTGTATTCACTTGACATATTTTCTGTTAGACATGTTTAAAAATAGGACATCTCCAAGGAAATTTTAAGCATCTACAAGTTAATTCATAAGCTCTATTGTTAATAGAGGCAAAAAGTTCTATGGAGTCAGAAAAGACTTGAGTTTGCAATTCAGTGCACTATTTCAGCTGGTCTTGCATAGAACAGGCGTTGAAGATTGTGCTGTGAACAACGGAGTCCCTGCCCTCATAGTGCTTAGAGTCTAGTGCAGTGCTTCTCGCACCGTTGTGATGAGGGACTGGATTTTAAAAGGTCCAACCCATGGTGGACCAAAACTTTTGTAAAATACATTAAAAACGTCATAGCCATGTCAAACTGACATAAAAGGTGTTGATTCTTTATTCTCACTTTCTGACTAATATCTTTGCAGACCAATAACAATTTGAGGACCATACTTTGAGGATCATTGATTTGGTAGATTCTGTGTATCACCAGCTATGTGAATTTTAGAAAGTAGTTTAACCTTTTGAGTCTTGCTTTCCTATGGGTAAATGGGGACAAAAATACCCATCTCTCAGGCTGTGAGAATCAATGGACTAAGATATGTGAAAGAGCTTCATATTGCACCCCCATATATGGCAGATTCTCAAATTGCCTTTCAATCATTACCATCTCCTCCTCTGTCTTCCCTTTTAAGAGCATCAATGAATGGGAAACATTTATTCTATTACTGCTCAGTTGACTTTTCACTTTTTTTTAATACTAGAAAAGTAGTAAAGTGCTTAAGTATTAAGTATTTTAGTGCTTTTTTAATACTAAAATTTCATTTTAATGAAGGAAGTTTTGATTCTAGTAGGCAGGGAAGAAATTAAAAGCTTTACTGGTTTATTTATTTGGTTATTTAAAAATATATGTTCTGTTGTTACATCTATATTTTTGGAACAAATCATAAACCCTGTAAAAATGAAATTTCTCAAGTAACTTCAGATCTGATCTCATAAATGGCCTTTGGTTCTTCCCAGTGGATATTGAACAGACCCACCTTAACTCGTACATTTTCAAAACCTTCTAAGCCTCTAATGCCAGAGTGAGAATACATCCTCTGTCGACCTCATGTTAATATCCTGTCTGGTATGTGCAAACATTAACTCAGCAGAACCCTACTCTAATGGGTGTCTTAAGCACAGGGCATTAACCAGGTATGAGCCATTACTAGGAGGGGCTTGTTACCAGGATAATGCGAGTGAAGCCAAGAGTATCTTGCTCTATTTCAATATCCCTCACTATGCTATTAAAGCTCATATTTACTCCTCTACCAAAAGTACCCCACAAAGGTAGCACAGGGACCCTTTAATCCATAGTACTGCTGCTGTCTGATTTCATCTAAATGAATTAACTTCTGCTACATGATAGAAAACTGACTGATTTAAAATATATAAGTAACATGCTTTAGATAATCCAGTGGGTATCTTTTGGAAATCAACCAGCTATCCAACTGGCTTGGGAGAAGCAATTGCTTCAGTTATACATAATTTCCTATGAATAGATTTTTATATTTAGAGACTAGAATAGCATTAATAGATCTTTTTGGGATGACAGAAACATTCAATATCTTCATTGTCCAATATTAAACATTTTTAATATATCACTGTAGTATACTAACACTTTTTTAATGTAGAATTTGGTAAATAATTAGGTGAAATAGCTCAAAAAATTTAAAATCTAAGCTAATGAATCACATCATCTAAATTATTACATTGGAAGAAAATTGACTCAGGTAGAGGGCACACAATTTAAAATATACTTAAAATTGTAAGAGCCAGTGTACTCAGTTGAGGCCTCTGGCTCATCTATCTGATATCTGTGGGGAAAAAACTGCGCCTGCAGAGGCAGTGGCAAGACTTCACAATTAATGTTCTATGTGGTAGATACTCTGCAGTATGTATCATGAGCTCCTGGACTTTGAACTGGATTTTTTTTTTTAAAGGTCAAATGTGCATATTATCTCTAAGTGAACACCCTAATGAGTCCAAAGAGGGAGATGATTCCTAAAAGTCAGTCTTTCCCTTTTCAAAATGGTAGTGCCATCCATAAAGCTGCAAAAGTCAGAAAACTAGAACCTGTTTTTCCTTTCTCCATCACACTCACTTCTCAGCCAACCCATAGCAAACCCGTTGATTCTGCTTCCTCTTTACTGTCACCAACTTATCTCTAACTTGGACAACCATACCAGCCTCCTAATTGGGCTTCCTATAATATTTCCATTCTTGCCTCCCTTCCAATCTGTTCCTTATATGATTTTTTTCCTTATAAAATTTTGTTATTTTCTTAAAATATATATTAGAGCATGTCATGCCCCTGCTTAGAATCCTTTCAATGATTCCCATTGCATTAAAAATGAAGTCCAAGCTACTTATCAAGATCTATAAGTAGGACAACCATGTGTCCTTGTCTGCATTTGACAGTCCTGGTTATTGTCTTGGCATAATATTATTAATAGAACTTCTTTTCACTGTCAGAATGATCTGGTTTGGACAGTGAATTGTGGCCCATCATATAAGGTGCTATGTGGTTTGGCCTCTGGTAAGGAGATGAGACATTGCATTCTCTCACTCATTGACCATGTTCTGGCCATACTTGCCTCCTCAGTTTTTAGTTTAGTGCGTATGGTTATTCCTACTCAGAGCTTTTGCTAATGCTGTTTCCTATAATGTTCTTCCTTCATTTTGATCATACCAAGTTCTTTCTTTATTCTTCCAGTCTGGGTTTAATGTGACCTCCTCAGAGAACTCTTCTTTGACTCTCTTTTTCTCTTTAACCTCCCTTGTTTGTTTTCTTCTTGGCAATTAATATAATATGCATATTTGTTTACTTGTTTATTTTTAGTTTCCTTTACTAAAATACATGCTAGCTGAAGGTAGGGATCATATATTTTTCACATCTACCATTATTCTTCACTTGAAGGCCCTCAATAAATGTGTGTTGAGTGAATGAATGAATGTGACTAATTGATTAGTGGTTAAGAATTCTGCCTCTGCCACTATGTGCTTTTAGACAAATTAGTCAAGCGTTGGTTTCTTCTTCTGGAAAATATGAATAATAAATAAGGTCGGTGTGATGATTAAATTAGTTCCTGCAAAATAAATGGAAAGTACTTAATTAGTTTTAGCTGCAGGGTAAGTAGAGAGCCTTCAATTTAAATTTATTTATATAAGTTTAAATCCATACTATTTACTTTTGATATTATCAAGTAAGCTTTTAATCAAATCAGTGAAAATAGACTTTGTTCATGAAATATAAACTACTAGGTTTCTTTCTCCACTAGGCAACAAGGTCCATTAAGGCAGGGATTTTTATCTGCCCTGTTTATTGTTACCCCAATAAATTAATATGTTGAAAGAATGATAGAAAATTGATGAATAATAGTTGGTTTGGTAAAACTCTAATTATATTTGTTTTCCCCTTTAGTGGCAGATGCTGTCCAATCTAGAGGTTGCTATTATATTGCATATAAATGGACATTTTAAGGATAAAAAACCTTAGACATCTAATATAATTAAATACAAAATTAATACAATGTTTCTTGTTTTTGTTTTTGTTATTTTATTTGTTCTTTGGTGGGAGACTGATTTAATAAACATCTCTTTAAATTTATTTCATAAATGCCCAAATAGCATGATTTAACAAATATTTTAAAAGGGAATAAACAGAGGCTTTGAGGTCTTTTGGACAAAGATGGATTGTTTAAGTAATAGGTGGTGCTGGTAACGAAGCATATGTGTTACACTAATTTCTTTAGGTTGGGGGATACATTACCTTGAAAACTTGAGAGGCTCTCAGTAAGTCCATAGAGTTGGAGGCAAAGCTTCTCAGACATCCAGATGTGTATTAGTAAATAGAATATATCTTTTAAAAAACACATTATAAAAAGAATTAATAGAAGTCTTCTTCATTGAACTCTCTAGTTTTTCCCATCTTAAAATCACCCTATTCTACTGAATACACCCTATTTTTGAGTCTTGTGAACCATTTAATTATCATTTATTCTTTAGCTATAAAGAATCCTCCTTCAGCTTCTACTGACATGGCTTTGAAACCTTCTCTTTTGAGCTGCTTCCTTCAAGAGAGGACTGTCCTTCACTGAATGAAGTTCATTGTTAAGAGCACTTTTGTCTTGCTGCTGAGATGTTTGTTTTCCCCGCCTTGGTTTGGTATTTCCTTCACTTTATAAGCCACTGTTTCAGAGCTCTCTTTCTCAGCTTTCAGGAACTTGTGGGTCTTAAATGATGTTCATGTATTCATTTAAATTAGCCAAATCTTTTCATTAAAAAAAATGGCCTTCTATTGAGTACTCTCTATGTGCTTTTCAACATGTTAGGTTATGTAAATTATCTATTTTAACCCTCATAACAACCCTGTCATATAGATCTTATTTTTATTTTTAAATGAAGAAAGTAAGCTAACTTCCAAAAGTAATCCACTACTGAATGGCAAAGCTAGACTTTAACTCAGGCCTCTCTCAGCCCTTGTACTTAGTGGGTTGTTCAGAAATGGGTTAAAAATTGTTTCTTGAAATCTCTACCATGCTGGATTGGGTATAGTATGTCTTTCATTTTAGAATTCTTTCAATTGGCCTAGCAAACCAAAGAAATTCTAGTTTTTCATCTTCTAAAGATGAGAATGAAGGTAAATATTGGTCATTTAAAATATATTATGATGATACCTTGTTAATGTTATTAAGGGGGTTGGAGACTTGAGGTAAAGGATTGGTTTCTGTCATGTTTTATACAATTTTGCACTGGTGATTGTGCACGGTATCACTAGGTCTGAGGATACAGAGAGGCAGAAATAGTTTTATTGGGCAAATATTTTTATTTTAAAACAAAGTCAAATTGTTAATATGGGGACTTTCCCCCTCCGCTTTTATTTCATAGTTTCATACTCATTTCTGCATATTTATGAAAGCTCTTTGACCTTAGCAGCTGCTTTGCTTTTGCTTAATATGAAGTGATTTTTAATGCCCTTGATGAAGGCAGGGAGCCCTGCAGAGCTCCCTGTCTGTCCGTATGTCCATTTGGTCTTTGTAATTCATTGTATAGTAGCAGTAGTTAAGTAATGCCCTAAGGTCAGGAAGCCCAGTCAGGACAGCTGGTAATTAAGTCACTCACTTCTCTTTGACACTGGAGATATAAAGCCTGACCCGAGAAACAAGGCCATCTGTTTTGTGCTTCATTGCCTTAGATGTTCATACTTGATTTTATTTGCATTGATTTTTGCTTAGGTTTTACCCACATGATCAGAGCTGGCAAAGCTAGTTTGTTCATACCTCAAAGGAACTGAGGTTTTTAAAGTTGATCTGGTTCTTATTTGTGCCCTGGCTGGCATGGCTCAGTGGATTGTGTGTTGGCCTGCGAACCAAAGGGTTGCCGGTTCAATTCCTAGTCAGGGCACACACCGGGTTGCAGGGCAGGTTTCCAGTAGAGGGTGCGTGAGAGACAACCACACATTGATGTTTCTCTTTCTCTCTTTCTCCCTCCTTTCCCCTCTCTCTAAAAATAAATAAAATCTTAAAAGAAAAATACTATGATATGCTTATAATTCAGAAGCCTATTTCTAATTCTAAAAATTCCAAATTGATGCCCCTACTGGTCTGGTTCAGTTTTTTGGGCATTGTCCCACAAAGCAAAGGTCACTGGTTCGATTCCCAGTCAGGGCACATGCCTGGATTGTGGGTTTGGTCCCCCAGTCAGGGCACATACAAGAGCAACTGATCAATGTTACTCTCTCATATCAATGTTTCCTACATTGATGTTTCTCTCCCTTACTTTCTCCTGCCTTCCACTCTCTCTAAAAATAAATAAGTAAAATCTCTTTAAAAATAAAATAAAAATTCCAAATTGAGCAGAATTTGGTTATTGTGCCCACAAACTAGAGTGTAGGTGATTTGGTGGGCTTTATGTGAGAAGAATAGACTGCAGTTATATAGTTGACGTTCAGTAATTTCTATTGCCTGACAGTTTCACACTCTTTAACTCCCCCCACCCATTTTATTTTAATTACCCAGCTTTTTCAGTGTGAAAAGTATATTCTGGATCTAATTTTTGAAGTGCTAGACGTGTGGTCTTGCATCCTCACTGATTTAGTCAAGGAGGTGTTGGTGAATTTAGATTCTTTTCTCCCAAAATAGCTTTGCTTCTGGCTCCTAAGTGCCATCACACTTCCCTAAATTATCCTGGATGTTAGCATTTAGAAAAATAACCAGACATATGTTGTAATCATCCTTTTTATTAAAAAAAAAAAAGAAAGAAAGAAAAAGATGTGGCACCAGTTCTAGAAATGGTTGAGGTTCATGAAGAGTCGAAAAGTTTAAAATTCTGTGTGTCATTCCTGTGTGAACACCTGGCACTGGGACCATAGTGGTCCAAGAGATGAGGGAGTAAGATTGGAGCCAGGGCTGCCGTGTGTGGTTATGAAGGCCATGAATTGCGAGTAGAGCCTTTGGTGGTGGATTGGCCTGCAGTGGGGGGTACCGTGCCCTTTTCCATTTTCAAAAAGGTGCCATGAAAACCAGCGATTGCCCTTGTACTGCTCGCTTAGAAAATGTAACTTTTTTGAGTCTTAGGGATAATTTCCAAGATAGCTGGATATAAACACTCTAAATCCCTTTAGTTTTTGTTAAATATACATCTTTTGCTCTTTTAATTGTTAAATTTCTGTTTTAATTCTGGCATGCTATTCATAGTTCTTTTAGAGGCATGATGGCCCATTAGTTTACCCGCAGCTGCCGACGCCATCCAGTAGTCCTGGAAAAAGGAGCGTTCTGCCTGGTAATGCCACAGGGGCCTCCAAGTAGAGGTAGCGCTCTCACTGATCAACCCATGTGGATTTGGCTGGTCTCTGTTGAATGTGTCTTAAATAAACAAGTTTCCTTTTTGGCAATGGTGGCAGACATGTGGAATGCAGAATCTGACAAAAGCTGTGTCACACAGGGCCCTTAATCTACTAGCGGCTAATGTCTACTGTTGCTGTCATGACTGAGGAAATACCTTCCAACTGGAAAATAAAAGTCATCCTGCTGCCAAAGGACAAACATATTCATCATTTATTCTAGGAAAAAAAGCCAGTGCTTATTGCTTTGTTGAACAAGGAACTTGTGTCTAAATTATATTATTCATTAAACTGGTAAAAAAAAAATACTATAGAAGATGTTTAACTGTTATGCTTTGAATACATTTCCAATAGAGGAAGTTATTCCTCATATATAAATATATTCTATTGTTCTGCATGATGGAAAAATCTAATGACTTTCAAAAGTGTTAAGTAGCCTTATTTCTCTTAATAAGTGTGTGTGCTGATAGAAACAAGCTGTTGGGAGGTGGACTTTGGCCCATATCCATTTAATTTCTGGAGATGTTTTGTGTGGTTTTCTGGATTGGGGTTTATATAACTTAATGAGTTACTTTATATTACAGTAATTCATTGTAAAAGTCTTTTAGTTACTGGTCTAAGTAGATGTTTCCTTTGGGCTAATGAGACTATTGGACAGAGTTAGTCCCAGTACTAAGGTAGGAGTTAAGGGTTTTTTCTCCCCATTTGTTGAGCAAAAGGATTTTACTTGTCTAAAATAGCCAGTGAATCTCTGAAGCAAGCAGTTGGAAATAAAGTAAAGGAAAAATAAAGCCTGGTAGAGAGAGTCTGTTTTACTCAACCATTACTTTAAATGTTTTAATTAAACCTATTGTTTCTAAGGAACAATTTTTATTTTTTCATCCTCAGGGATGTGGAACAGATTCCACTATTGTTTTACTTATATCTTGAGGCCAGCCCTCCAGGGATACTGAAATCTAGACAAACACCAGTCTCCTACCCCACCCATTCTAAATCTTTGGAATGACAGGGTGGGGTGGTGTGGACCTGCCTTAAAACAGGGTATAAATAGTCTTCTAGGGGAAAACTGATGAAAAAGAGTATGTGAAGAAAAAAATTTTATTTGTTAAAAGTGCAAATCTTGGTGAATTAATGAGAAGGTTGAATAGAGGGAGGGGAGATTTTAAGGTTCAGAGTTAAAATGCTCTGTTGATTCTGTGTACCAAATATATTGTAAGAAGCTTTAGGTGCAATATCTACCATATTTTGTCATGTATAATGCACACAGTTTTGCCCAAATTTTTGAGGGGGAAATAAGGATGTGCATTATGCATGGGTAGTACTAATTCCATATCTATAAAAATGTTTTTAATTCTTTTATTTATGCTTATGTATTAAAAGTGTAACTCTAGAAAACAATAATGACATCCACATGCAAAATAATACCCTGGAATGCAATAATCAGTTTTGTTTCTACATATAAATAAATCAATAATTGGATTAAAAAATTAAAATGAGAGATTTTTTTCCTGAAAGTCTGGGCCAAAAACGTGGGTACACATTATACATAGGATTGTATTATACAGAGCAAAATACGGTAATTAAAGTTTAACAACCCATTTAACAGATAAGAGGGAGAAATGGGTGAAAGAGGTCTAAAGGTAAATAGAAAAAAATAAAAAAATACAAAATATTAATGAGCAACACCAGAAAATGACTTTTGTCTACTACTTTGTGATTTCCCCCCCCCAAAAAAATCTTTCAAAGAAGAAAATCAACCTTAAATTTGGATGTAAACTATATATATATATATACACACACATAGAAACTAAACAATGGTGACAACAAAGCCAGACTTCAAATTCTAAAGGTTATCTGCTAGCTGATACACATTTTACACCTAGACGAAGTACTTCTCAATTTAACAGATTATCTATAATTCTAAATATGACAGAATTTAGAAGGTAAAAATAATTATTGATTATAGTCATGAACAAGTTTTCCTGAGGGCATTCTCAGAATTTTTCATCTATATCTTAGTAACTAGAGTTAAATGGGTCTTGTGGGCATCCCTAGCTGAAAAAGACTCTGAAGAGAAAGCGTTTTTTGAGCTGGGCATATTGTCCTTCCTTCCCTGAAAACAGAAACAAAAGCAACCTAGAAATAACAGCGTTATATTCGTTGGTAAGAAACCATCACTGGTTTTCTTTAGAAACTTTATTTTTTTGCCTTAACCATACTTAGATTTCCCTCTTATATACTATTTTGGACAGCTTAATTTTTCTTTAACTAGTGAACGAAAAATGTCTAATAAAATGAAAACTTTCTGCAAGAAAATCATTTTGTTCAAATGACTTTGGTACAGATGAAATGCATTATTATTTGGCTTTATTTTTAATAATGAAAAGTATGAGGAAAGTAAGCCAGCTGATGGAAACAGTAAGTCAGGAGTGAGGGCTTAGATCCAGTATTCTCAGATTATCAAGAATGTGCCACCCTGCACATGCCTCGCCTAGAATGCTTTGGCTTTTGGGAAATGATTGCTGAAAGTTGACAAAGGGATTCTCCCAGAATAAAATTAGTTAAGATTTCCTGAGGACTTTGAAAATAAATAGATTTTGTTCATATTGCAGTATTGGAATAATTTTAGACTACTTAGAGTTGCAACACGCTATCTTACCTAGACTTGCCCTTAGTATAATTGCTAAGTTTGGAGATCAAATCAAAGATTTAAGAGCAACGTCATGCACTCTGCTTTAAAACCAATTATCTACCCCAAGTACTCTGTATTTTTAAAAAAATGTTTCTGTCTAGGTAAGTGGGACAGAAGGAAGTGGATACTTTTCAACTTTTAATTCTACGAGGGGAGCACAGTTTTTTAAATTATGTTGTTTTAGGATATATGGTGACTAGGAAAAGGAGTTTTTATCAGCTTATATGTGTAAGTATATTGTTTTTCCTTCTCTGAACTGTAATAGGATTTCCGGGATGCTGTAGCCCATGCTTCCAGACAGCTTGGGAAACCAGTGATTGAGGACCGGATCCTAAATCAGATCCTGTACTACTTACCCCAGCTGTATGAGCTGAACCGGGATCTCTTGAAGGAACTGGAGGAAAGAATGTTGAACTGGTAAAAATGTACTAACCAACTTTCCCCCAAGGTTTCCAATTTTAGATGAAGCCATAATGAAGAAGGACCCGTAATCAGCCAATTTAACTTTTTATAAGTAACAAAAATCAAGATTTTTGAGACTGAACAATGAAGAGAAAAGAAAAAAAGATTTTCGAGATGGAGTGTAGTTGATATTTTCACATTGGAAAAAATGTGTATAGTTTCATCTTTCTTTTCTGGAGCTTCAAGTCATGAAACTCCCTTTAATTTTGGAAAAGAGGCCATTCACTGAGATTACTTGATGATTTGTTTGATTGGTCTAGAAAATTTACATCTGACATTATTGTAGATGCTGTAGATTTCAGAACAGGTAAAGGACACCAAAATGTTTACAGCTTTCATGCGATGTAGCCAGTAAGGAGAAATTTCAGTGACAGCTTTGGAAATATGTACAAAGTTTGGTTTAGAGGATCAAATTTATTGTTGAAGTCCATAGAGAAACCAAAATGATTTGAGTAACAAAACAGTATCACATATTTTCATGATCATAACTTCCCTCTAAATTGTCTTATATATGATCCAGAAAGATATCACTGCCTGTTTTGGAAATATCATGTCTCTGCTTGTTGAGAAAATATGCTAGAGAAGCAATTAATACCTAGCTGCAGTTTAAATACAAAATAATTCAGAGTTAAGGACTGAGAAATGACTAAAAGGTAGTTTTTAAAGTCATGGTAGAAATAAAATATATTTATAAGTAGCTCCTTATAAATACATACCTCATCATTCTTAGAAAATTTTTCTTAAAAATAATCTTCAGTGACTTCAATATGTACATTTATGCAAGTAGAGGCTTAAATATATTTTTTGCTTGCACTGAAGTTTCCTCAAATTTAGATTTATAGATGTTCTTTGTTAAAATATTAAGCATTCCTAAGAGACAGACTAACTTAAGGTACAACTAAAACAAAAATTATGGTAAAAGCTATATTTATTACTAACAAAACTTTTCTAATCCTTGGATAAAATATTTTCTACTTAATAAAATATTTTTTTAGGTGTCTTTTAATCAAGACATAGTCTTTGTTTTTAGTAGACTTTCTAAAATAACATTTATTTTTACATTGGCTTTTAATAACAATAAAATCTGCATTCAACAAGTTTTGAACACCTACTGTGTGCTAGTCAACACTCTAAGAATGCTACGCACATCACAGCACACAAAACATACAAGCCTCTTGCTCTTACGGAGCAGACATTTTGATGGGGAAAGCACCAGACAAATCTACAAAAAAAATTAGAAGCAGTTTCTGATCTGCATATACATAAAATAGAAACATGTATTAGTGAATGAAGATTGTGTGGCCAAAGGCCCTCTAAAAGAAGGCAGAGAGTTGAAACTTACATCGGAACAAAAAGGAGCAGCTAGCCTGGGGTCTATATTTTCAGGTATGTGGAACCATTATAAAAGTTTTTAAAGTGTTCATGGACTCTGTATGTCAAAGGAATATGAAGGCCAGTGTGGTTGGAGAGTAATGAGAAAGAGGAAGAGAAGGGTGAAATGGGTCAGAAAAATACGAGCAGTGGCACCTGTGGGGCTTCGTAAGCCCAGATAAAGAGTTGGTTTTTCTGCTACGTGCCACAGAGGCCTATAACACATGCTTTGAGACTTTCTGGCTGAACAGAAGAAGAAGACGGTAGAAGCAGGAGACCTTCTTGCTGGCTGAGTCCAGGCAAGATGTGATGGTGGCCATGGAAATGGAGAAGAATAGGCATTTGAGAAAGTGTCTCACAAGACAAGACAGAAGCTGATGGCTTGAATATGGGACTCTACTCATTGGATATGTTTTATATGCATTAATGACTCTTCATATTTTTGTGTCTTCTCTGTCTTTAGGACGGAACAGCAAAGACTTGCTGATATCTTTGTAAAGAAGGGGCCATATCTAAAAATGTATTCCACATACATAAAAGAATTTGATAAGAATATAGCTTTGCTGGATGAGCAGTGCAAGAAAAACCCAGGTTTCGCTGCTGTTGTTAAAGAATTTGAGGTATTTTTCCTACCATCTAATGTTGAGCTCTTCTTTGTGTGCTTTTAGAGTTTTAATAATTTGCAGTCATTGAAAATAAACCTTGCAAACAAAAAGGGTATTAAAATATAATCCCTTCAAAATCAAAGAGGGAATTGAACAAATTAAACAGAACTCAGACAGTGTCTACAAGACTTAGTTTTGGAAATCTGTTATTATACATTGGAATATTTTAAAGAGTATCATTTTTTAATTAGTGGTAAAATACACACAAAATAAAACTTAACCATCTTAACCATTTTTAGGTTCATGCAGTAGTGTTAAGTACATTCACTTGGTTATGCAACTAACCTCCAGAACTGTTTCCATCATGAAAAACTGAAGCTATACCCATTAGACACCAGTTGAGTCCCCATTATCTGTTCCCCAGAGCCCTCGGCCCCCTCCTTTCTGCTTTCTGTCTCCATGAATTTGGCCACTCCAGGGAACATTTCTTATTTTTAACTTAACCTTTCCTTTTATTCTTTTTTAAAATTTTTATTTATTTACTTTAGGAAGGGAGAGAGAGAGGAACATGGATTTGTTGTTCCACTTAATTTTGCATTCATTGGTTGCTTCTTATATGGGACCTGATCAGAGATCAAACCAGCATCCTCGGCATATCGGGATGACACTAGCCAACCGAGCAGGTTGGCCAGGGCCCTCCCTTTATTCTTCTAACAATTATTCTACAGTCATGGATGGGAAATATAATTTGTTTCCCTTAAGATAAATAAATAACACAGTTTTAGTGTCAACATTAAGAAAAATGAATAATATGTTTATTGCCAAAGCTTTGTGTTTTGACTCAAAGCTGTGAAGGTACAAGCCTGATTTGACTGGTAATAAAATGATATTAGGCATATTGTTTAAAAATCAATTTTTAACTAAAATTTTACTTAAGTCCCTTCCCCTAATTTTGGGTAAAATTACTGTATATTTTAGTGATTATTTCCCTGTTTTGAAACTAAAAATTTTGTGAATTCCAGTCACACAAAACTAGAAAATTAGATATTGCTGATTTCTAATTTGTACATTAGGCAACAGAATAACCAGATCACGTGTTAATTTTTAGTCTGTAAAATAGTTACCAAAAACAGTTTTCCAAAAAGCAGTTCAAAAGAAAACCAAGCATTCCCTTTTCTTTCTCATTTCTAATTTACTCTGCAGGTTTCAAATAGCATTGTAAGACAGTACAATTTTTTTAAAAAACAAGGCTGTGTAGAAATAAATTTATTTTAAATTAATGGCATATGCGTTTTGAAAAAAAAGACAAATAATTAAACTTAAAATTGTTCCTAGTCTTTTTTTCCCTTTTTTTACCGCTCTCCTGATAAGCTATTAAGAACGGAAGTGTGATGTACATAGTTATGGAACTGACAATTGACCCAGGTTTTAATCAGGTCAAATGGTTGTTCTGTTGCCTTGGCAGCAAAAGAAAACATAAGACAGGCGAAAGTTAGCTGTCAGGTTAATGATGCTTGTATGGTAGATGCTTTCTTAATGTGCATTATCATTATGATTTCATTATTATTTTGTGTACCAGACCCTGGAGGTGCATTTTAGAAACAGAGAAAACAGTCTGAACAAATGTGGAAAAGTTGTTCCCCACCCACTTGAACTGTATAAGAAAGGCAGAATATCTTTGGATGAGGGACATTTTCACTTGGCCATTTTGATGATACCTCACAGTAAAAACCTGTGTTGGACAATGGAGGTGGGGCTTAGGAATGAGCAGAAGAGACTGTTGTACATACTGAGGAAAAGAGCTTTAAAGGCAGAATCAAATGGCCTTGTGTTCAAGTCAAAATGGTTCTGTATCAAATCTTTTTATATCCATTGTGATTTGGGGGCTGTCTTTTATAGCTAATCATCTGAGAAAAGGTTTTATGTTCTGCAGGCCTATTAGAGAAAGGATGTTTAGCAAGGCTGCTTTTTAGGTTATCTTTAATTTCTGCAATCTCTCCACTACTACCAATTGTTATTATGAATGTATTGATAGGCTCTGACTTTTATTTGAATCCGAATCCCAGTACTTTTATTTCTGCCACTTTATTTGAGGGCCATGCCTTTTTTTCCTGGTTGAGGAAAAAATGTCTATGTCTATGAATACATTGGCAAAGGCTCTTCTAAGTGGTAGCCTCTGAGTAGGATAGCCTCTAACTGGCTGAGAATGCAGACTGCAACCGCCACCTCTGTGAGAGGGCTGTGAGCAAGTTTTCCCAATGAGTCAGTAATTTGAAAGACTTACCTATGGGAGAGGGTGAGCTACGTGGTGAATTAATTGGCTTTGGTTTCACTCTCAGCAGCTAAAGCGCTGTCTCTTGAAATAAAGGGAGTTTCTCCCTGAATCCCCTTCCAGAGCTGCTGGCTCTTTAAAATTTGGCTTCCTGGGCATCTGAATTAGGTCCCCTGCTTCTTAGAACAATGCTTGTGTTTACATAGGATGCCTTTTCCTTTCAGATGAGCCCACGCTGTGCTAATCTGGCCCTCAAGCACTACCTGCTCAAGCCAGTTCAGAGGATCCCTCAGTACAGGCTGCTGCTAACAGGTGGGCATCTCCGGCAGTATACCTCTCTTTTTCTCTCTCTCCAGTAACCCCTTTAACTAATGCGTCAATTTAGAGATTGCTTAGAACCTTGCATGTACATTGCCTGAACCTAACTTCTTTTAGTTCTTTGGTCATCCCTGTGCACATTCTCTGCTTTGGGCATTTATACATCTTAGTTCTCTTTGCTCAGAAGTTCTTTTACAATCCCAGCCCCACAACCCTGCATCGTTTTATCTGATTAATATCATTAACTCCAAGAAGGTACTTTCCCAGACACTCAAGAATGAGATTTAGAGGGTCACTCCCACATATATGTATACCAACTCTCACTGCCTTAGGTGCCTGAGAGCGTTGTTAATAAGGATTGATTAATGAGCTGTGTGCTTAGAATGGCGCTTTGGTAATGGTGTGTCCAGGCTCCAGCTGCTATTAGCACTTAGTAGCAACAGTGTCCTTAAAACCACTATCATCATCCTTATATCTGGTCATTGTCTATATCTTCTACTTGACTGTGAGCTTAAAGATTACAAGCCTATGCCTATCTAGTTTCCACTCTAATAGTAAAATGGAAAAACAGAAGAAGAAACATGTTTTTAAAAAGCCATGATTTTGAGTGAGAGCACACATTGTGCTCAGGACTTTATATTCATTGACTTCTTTAAACCTTCATCATAGCCATGTATGTATCACAATAAATTATTTACACAGATAAAATAACAAGCTTTTAGAGATTAAGTGGTCTGGTATCACAAGAAAAGCTAGTATAGCCTCAGTACCAAGCATAGTATCCAACACATACTACTAGGTTCTCTGGTGTATTTGCTGAAATGTATTGGATGTGCAGTGACTTAATAATATACATAATGTGCCTTAAGAATTGGGTTGAAATGGACAAGTACACTGAAATGCCACCACAACACTAAATTCAATCTGTTGTATTTGTTTTTGTTGTTTTTATTTTTTTTCTTTTTCTTTGGTGTTATCTGTTGTAATGTTACCTAGATAGATTTTAAGGTTCTTGGATTCTATTAGTGTTCCTAAGAAATGCCGTACATCCTCTTATCCTTAACCTAATCTCTTTCTCTGAAACTAAGAGCTGTATTGAATGAAGTAGGTGAATCCTGGAAAGCCAGGATTTTCCAATTTCCCTTTAGGCAAAGGCTTCATGTCTTCCAAACTTGCCTAGTGAAAGACAAGCTGTTGATAAGGAAGGCTTGTCTTTCAGCCCCAGGACTTGCTGCCCTAAATCTTTCTACTTAATTTGAATTTCTAACTGTGAATTGGTCTCTAGATTTTTCCTTGGAATGACATAAATCAAATGGAATAATTTGAGGATATCCTGTCCATCTGTACTTTCTTTCCTTTGCTTTTGGACAAGATTTAGAATATACAGGACAAAAGGAAGTACCCATGCGTGCGTTGTGTTTTTGCTAGATAAATTCAGTGCTGTATCATAAATGAGCTATTGAATAGCTTAGGCTATTTCTACAGCTGTCGAATGAAGTACTGTTTCTAGTGGCAAAAGACAACTGGTTTTAAAAACTATGATTTGCAAGAAAGAGCAAGGTTATGAAATATTCATGTAAAAATATTTTTTCCTTGCACTGTGACTGATCTAAGTAAAAAAAGTTACCCATTTATTTAATTTAGGTTTCATGCTGAGTTCAATTTTAATTGATTAATGGTGAGATAGCAAGAGCAAGTTTAAAAATTCTCTTGAAGAAAACAGGTATCATTTGTTTTATAACCAATATAATGTGAGTTTGGGGTTATTTTTATTTTTGAGCTGTCTGTTGTTTCATCATAAATCTTCCCTCTTTCTTAAACTGAAAAATCTTTATTATTTAAATGAAGCACTTATATATAGTAAACCTCAATATTTGTGGATTGATTGAAGGGTAAAGGTGATAAAAAGCCTGTTAAGGGTTAAAAAGTCAGGACTAAAGTTAAAGAAAGGACATAGGCTTTGTAAAGAAATAACACAGATTTCATATTCTTTGTCCTATACCTTGTTTTCCATTGATTCAAATTTTTGTCTTCCACCACATCTGACTGAAGTCCTCCGTCCCCCTTGAAGCCATCTCTGATTACTCCAGTTCTCCTTGACCCTTAGCATCAGTGAAATGTGACTTAGTAAATGTTTATTTGATGCCTTGTGAATTTGGGGATATTTGTATGATTTGAATATTGATTTATTAATTTAATTATAAGCTTTTTGAGGTTAAGGAGTGAATTTTTTACTAATAATTTCGTGTGCCCCAATATATCTGGGTGAGTTCTGAATATCTTGGAAGCTTTTCAGGAAATAATTTTAGTTGGTTTTAAGCTAGGTTTAAAACATCCCTTTTACAGAAGTATTTTTAGCCTAAAGGACAACGTTGAGATAGAGAATTTCAGTGAGTCCTCTTCTAAATGAAAGACACATCCAGAGAGGTGAAATGCCCTACCTGAAGCAACACAAATAGTATTGATACAGGCTAGTAAGCCAGAACAAGCAAAATAGGGAAACCGAGAAAGAGAGTTAATCAAACACTTTGCAGCCATCTAGTAAGTCCCATCTTTCCTAACCAAGGACACTTAAAAGTAAGAAGTTTGCACTTCTCCTCCCCAGTAAGAGGTAAATAGTTTAAATCTCCCTATTCAGGGAGATAGCAGAAATTCAGTTAGTGCCATTGGCCAACCACGCCCAAGGACAGATGAAGTTAAGGGACTAAATCTCATTTTGGCACATCAGCATAAAGCTGATGAATATTCTATTGGATCCTCCCGTAATACCTCCCCAAGATTCCCAACCTTTAAAACCCCTCAAAACAAAGGTCCCCTGGCCACAAACTTCCTCCCAGGAGCATCCCTGTGCCTGTCCCTCCCCACACTTTTTCCCCCACAGGCATGCATCTCCTAAACCCTGAGGGACCCCATGAGGTTTGCAGCGGGAGCAGCGGGCAGCAGCAGCTCGGCCTGGGCTAATCCTCAGACCGAGCTATAGTGAGCTAAAGCAGCCCCACCAAGGCTCATTTCTTCCCTGTAACACTTCTAGGGAGCCAAAGCAGCCCCACCTAGTCTCTCTCCTGTTGTTTCCAATATGTTAATCTCTTCTTTGTTTCACCATCCTCAGCTTTAATAAACGTACTTTCAAAAACCACCTGGACTCATACTGTGAAATCTGTCCGGCAGAAGTCAAGAACCCACACACTACCAGCCAGCCCTAGGCAAACCCGCTGGGGGCCAGGCCCCTTCATGTAACAGTACTGCTTGAAGCTCGTATGATCATAAAAGCCTAAGGAAATAGAGGGGTTGATACTAAGGGTTTGTTTTATTTTTATTTAGAATGCTGATTTCCAGTACTCATCTTTTATGATGTTCTAATTTCTCCCTACTTCTGCACGGTATCTCTGCTAAGTGCCCCTGTCCATGCACTTAGATCTTTAGAAGTTGGATTTTAAGTCTAAAGTTTACATATACTTAAACATGTTAATTAACTCAGTCCTCAGCTTTGGACAAATAAGCTCAAATACTTATCCTTGGAACAGCCTTGTGAGGTAAGTACTTTTATTTCCATTTTAGAATGTGGAGTAATTCCAAGTGCACAGAATATACTGGAGAAGAGAGGAGGAGTGAGACTATTTGAGGCACACCCTGACAACTTTTATTTATTAATGAGTTTAAGGCAGAGAAGGGGAAGGATTGCTGCCTAACTAAGTGTAAGTAGATTTGTGCCTGCTCCTTTTCTTGGGAGGGGAAGATTGAGAAATACAGAGATGAGGCAGAAAGATAGGCTTCTTTTGGAATCTTTTCTTAGAAAAAGGTGAGTGGAAATTCCCAGACACAGTAGTCCTGCCCATACAATTAAAACAATCATCTTATTGTCTTGCATGTTTTCTCCAGGTGATAATTGGTGTTTTTCTAATTGGATATTTTACTTAGACTGCCATTTCTTCACTGTAGTAAAAACTCCTAACTAAATTCTTGGTAGTATTTTTTTAAAGTCAACTCAAAATAAGACCAAAGAAAAAGCATATATTGTATCATGGAACGGTTCAGATTAGAATTCGGAAAACAAAAATAAAAGTAAATTTAAGAGGAAAAACTTTTAAGCAGAAAAACTTACAAATTTTGCCTTTCTATTGGATACTCAAGGCCAGTTGATCTGGCTACATCTTTAAAATGTGTGGGGCCCAGAACCACACATTTGGAATTAGGAGACACAGGGATCAGGACAACAGTGAGGAAGCAGTGGAAGAAAACAGACACAGTTATAGGAGTAGCATTAATTTTTACCACTGCTGGTTTCCTTTTTCCTCTTCATCTCTTCAGGGCCAAGGCTCTCTTAATCATACTAATTCAGTGTCTGGCATAAATTCTGGCATATTAACAGGGACTCAATAAACTGAAAGGCTTAGGGAAACAAATCTTGTTTCTGTTTGTAAGGTTGAGAAACCCTGTGCAGTGATGCCAAGGAATGTTGGATGGACGGACAGACGGATGGATGGATGGATGAAATATTTTTAAGAATAAAAATACTCTTCCAGCCATCCAGGCATAAAGTTGTGGAAGGGCCTCAGAAATACTTCCCTTTCTTCATCTTTCCTCCCTCATCGGATCTGCTGACCAGCTTTCCTCTGCCTCTGCTTCCTGCTCTTTCCATTCCCCTCGTCATGCTCCAAGCCAGGCCTTTCTAAACTCAGGCCAGATTGTGGCAATAGCTTCCTATTGGTTATGCTACCTCTTATCGCTCCCCCAGGTAGCTTGACAGACATCACTAATTTCTCTTCCAAGGACACCAGATGTGTGGTTTTTTTCCCCACACCAAGCAATTCTCTTTGATACCAGCAAGGCCTCCTACAATTTAATGTAATTCTGACACTATCTACCTAAAGATAGTGTCAGATCCTACAAACTAAGGGCTCAATCCTATAAGGCTGCCCCACTTCCCAAGCTTCAGATACCAATCGCAAATTCCAGGTTGTCACTTGTATTTCTCACCAACCAACTATAAATCTGGGTTCCCGTGACCCCCTCCTTAGGTTTGATAATTTGCTAGAATGATTCCTAGAACTCAGGGAAATGTATTTACATTTACGAGTTTACTATGAAAGCACGTGATAAAAGATACAGATGAAAATCCAGATGGAAGAGATATATAGGGTGGGGTATGTGGGAAGGGTCGCAGAATTTCGGGCCCTCTCCAGGCACGTTGCTCTCCCAGCACCTCCTTGTGTTCAGCAACCTGGACAGTCACCAAACCCTGTAATTTGGGATTTTTTATGGAGGCTTCATTATGTAGACACGATCCATTATTAACTCCACTTCTACCCCTCCTCCCCTTCCTGTAGGAGGGAGAGTGAGGCTGAAAGTTCCAAGCTTCCCATCAAGGCTTAATCCTTCTGGTGACCAGCTTCATCTAGGAGCTACTCAACAGCCCATCAAGGGTCACCTCATTAGATCAATAGATACTCCAGTAACTAGGAAAGGGATTTAGGCGCTCTGTGTCAGAACTAGGGTCAAAGGCCTGTTAGAAAAAGAGGTGCTCCCAGTGCTCATATCACTTATTAAATTACAGGGATTATAGGAGTTCTGTGCCAGGAACTGGGAGCAGATATACATACTTTTATTCTGTGCGTGTGTGTATATATCTCAGACATACTTTTATTCTGCTTATTAGAAAGTTGAAAACAGACTTATCCTGCCAAAATGATAGATGCATGCCATTATACATTTGTCCAAAGCCATAGTATGTACAATACCAAGAATGAACCTTAATGTAAACTATGGATGTGGGTGATTATGATGTGTCAGTGTAAGATCATCCATTGTAACAAATGTATCACTAATGGAGGATGTTGATGGTGGACTAGGTCATGCAAGTGTGGGGGCAGGAGGCATATGGGAAATCTCTATGCCTTTCAGTTTTGCTGTGAATGTAAAACTGCTATAAAAATAAGTTGCTGTTTTAGGGGGAGAAAACTTATCCATAGTATAAAGGCTACAGTTTATAACCCCAAATTGCTGAAACTTTATTTTCCTTTGCTCTAGTAGGCTTAGTAGTCTCTCCTGAAAATTGTCCTTCAATGCCAGATTCCCTGGTCTGCTCGTCAATCGCTAGCTCTCTGAACAAATATCTCCGTGTGCTGGCCCTCAGCTGGACACCTGTATACACTGGCAAATAACAAGGTAGTGATCCCTGTCCCGATGGAGTTGATAGCACTTTCCTTAGGGGCCACGCTCAACCGTTCAGGCTCCCACCAAGCTCTTCCTCTTTTCAGTTCCTGAAAATTATATTGGTCTTGTCATTTGTTTGACAGTATATTTTGAGGATTTATGTTTGAATGGGTCACTTTGTTTCTTTGAAGAGATTTTCTGTGCCTATTAAAAACTATGTAAGTATTATTTTTAAAAAAAGTTCATCTTCTGCCATCCAGAAATGACTCATGTCTTTTTAGATTTCTTTTGTCTCTGCATTATATGTGGTATAACTTTTTAATATAAAAACACTTTGATTTGTGGAAAGTTACCGCACTGGTGTTGAAACAGGTTGAATCAGTGAGGATCATGGTGGAAAAAATATAATAAAAATATAATTTAAAAATTCCTCTGAAATATCTTTTCCACTTAGATGTTTAGGAAGAAAACACTCCTTTGAACTTTGATTAAATTTGGATCAGGTAGTTTCTTTGATCTTGTTCAAATATTTATGTTATATTATGAATGACTTCAGTAACATATTATATTACTTTTCCTGTAATCTTTGCCTTTAGTCTGGGATGATATTAACTCCCTCTAGGTTTGAGAAATCTAGAATTTCCCACGTTGATAGAAAATATGATATTAAAAACATCTGTTTTAGTGTTCTGAAGTTATGAATTTGAGCTATGAATAGGCTAATAAGCAGATTGGTAAAAAAGATCAGGATTAAATTAATACATGACTTTTAAAAAAAAGCCTTACTGAAAAACAAAACTTCTGCTGGGCAAGTATTTGTTTTAAAACCCAGGGCTAATTGTTCGTATCAGAGGTCTTCTAACAATTTCTTGAGGGCAGAACTTGATGAAAGTGGGGGTTGCCCTGAACATTAGCCAAGGAACTGAGTTTCTGAGGAACCCAAAGGCCCTGGAATAAGGTAGTTTCCTGTGTATAAAATAAGAGGGTGATAATATTCAGAATTCTTGTTGTAATGACCTCAGCTCTTGTTCTATTGCAATTAATTTTTAATTGTAGTTGTGAACAAGTTATTTTGAGAGATGGTATGTAACAAATTATATCCATGATTTTAATACTATGAAAAGATTTTATTAGGATATAGGACGCAAGATGGTTTATCTGCCTGTTCAATTAAATTATAGCTCTTAAATGTAATCTCACTTTCTTTATAGAACAGGGGTTATTATTCTTTTTTTTTGGCCTGGATCCCTCTGGCAATATGATGAAGCCTATGAGTGGACCTCTTCTCAGAATAATTTTAAAAATTATAGAATAAAATATATAAGATTAAAAGGAAACTAATTGTGCTGAAATGAATTTATTAAAATAATTTTGAAGTGTGACTTAGTATTTATTACATGTGCTTCTTTAGTATCCAATAAATAAGAAGACCTGGTGGTGGATCTAATAACTGTCCTGATTTTGAAGTAATGGTGAAAGTAAATATTTTGAGATGTCCACAACAACTGTAATGTGATATTTAAAAAATGTGGTTTTTATGGTGACAGAGTCACTGGTATCATTGATAATACTATGGTTTGTTCTCTATATTCATAATGGAAATAAATTCTGTATTTCACTTAGAGGGCAATGAAAATATTTGTTTTTGCCCATCCAAGTTTGCAGATCCCCTGAATTCTGCCCATAGACATTACTACAAAGCCATTCTTTTTTCAATTTTCGGTATAGATTTGACCCAGTTTCCCTGCAAATAGCCAGATGCCTTTATTGCTGGAACTTACTTTGCCAAAAATCTAACAATCTGACTCTTGCTGGAGTTTCCCTCTTAGTATTTCTCAGAATCATGGCTCACATCAGAACTGTTCCAGTTGGATGTAAAACTGAAATTTGGTCAAGTTTGAATTCACCTTGGTGCTTAAATTTACTTTATTCTTCCCTTGGTTGTTCTTTGGGTAGTAAAGTAGACTAATCTCCCTAGGCCTAAATTTGTTCTCTTTTGATAAGCAGGGGAGTGGGGACTAAATATGGTTAAGAGCTTCTTTAAGTGAGGTTTGACTATGCCAAGGTCATTTCTGTGCTTTTGAGGTTCTCACTTAACTGGCAGCCCTAACCATTGGGAAATGCATCCACAAAGAAAAGCACTTGTTTCAACCAATTCAAAATAATGAACATTTACTTTTATTGGAAGATTTCCTATGGTTTTGACTCCTCCAGGGGCATTCTGGATATGCCTAGCTAGTATGTTCTGCGAAAAAGGGACCAAGGAGAGATTCTGTCGATTGGAAGAACTGCTCCTAAACTTTGCCGTGGAATGATCCTGGAGTCAGGTTTAGTTCTGGGGCCCTTTAGGCATGCCCCTCAGGACCAGATTTATCAAAGTCGAGGGTGGACCAGGGATGCCTCGTATGGTTGCACCCTCCTGCTGAGGCGCAAGTTCAGCATGCATGCTGCTCACCACATTGCGTGCCCCGGTGAGGGTCTGCATCAGCCCAGGACAAATGGCCTTTTCTAATTCACAGAAAGGCACCTCTTGCATTCCTAGCCATAAATCTGTGAGCCCGAGAGCCCAGAAGGGTCACTTTTCTAACTTAGACAAGCCCCATACGTGCAAGAGTAGGCCCTGCGCCACATATTTAGGGAGCAGAATTGAACTAATATTAAAGGAGCAAGTGAGTTAGAGCAAGGGCCAGAAGGCTTTTTAATTAGACCCTCAAAATATCATCTCAAGTGCTTAGTAAAATACAAAGCAAAAAGTGGTAACACTAATGGGAGTGTCAGTTAGTCCATCATAAACTCGGGAAACATTGAATATGCACCAGACCTTGTTCTAGGTGCTGGCGATATAGGATAATTATTTCAGGCTCCTCGCCTTCATGAAACGCACACTTCAGCATTTGTGCATAAAATGATACTTAACACTATAGAACTATTAACTTAGCTTCTAACACATTGCTTATGGTCCACATTCTTTTTAAGTTTGCTTAGAATTTTGGGATTTTATAGACATATATCAAAATAGGTTTGTATGTAGAAATAAATAGAATACATTATTAAAGAATATTCTGGGAGGGAAACATCAGTCAATATTAATTCTAAAACTTAAACAACTAAAGATACATGATACCATTGCATGAATACACCTATTGATTAAAAAAATAGAAATAATTATTCTATCATTGGGATAGGGAGGTACTGAAAATAGACCTGTTGTTTATAAGAATCTAACGTGTGATAAAGTAGAAAATGTAAGATAATAGGAGAATAAGAATTGTTTATTGAATAACCTTTTAAAATTTGAATAACTAAGAGCTATATATATCAATAGATACACTAAAAACAAAATGAAAATTAAATATAAATAGGCAGAGCACAGAGGATTTTTAGGGCAGTAAAAATACTATGTATGATACCATAATGATGGATATGTGTCATATATATATATATATATATCCATCCAGACCTGTAGAATGTACAGCACCAAGAGTGGACCGTAACGTAAACTATGGACTCCCGCTCTGGCTGGTGTGGCTCAGTGTACTGAGTGCCGGCCTGCGAATCAAAGGGTCTGGTTCGATTCCCAGTGTAGGGCACATGCCTGGGTTGCAGGCTGGGTTCCCAGCAGTGGGTGTGCAAGATGCAGCCACACATTGATGTTTCTCTCCCTCTCTTTCTCCCTCCCTTCCCCTCTCTAAAATTAAATAAATAAAATCTTTTTATAAAAAATGGACTCTGGGTGATAATGATGGAAGTTCATCAATTTGTAATAAATGTACCCCTCTGGTATGTGGGGACTGTTGATAATGGAAGAAGCTATGGACATTTGAGAGCAGGGGCTACATAGAAAATCTCTGTACCTTCCCATAAATTTTTCTGTGATTGTAAAACTGCTCTAGAAAAATAAAGCCTTCATTTAAAAAAAAACACTAAATATAAAACATTAAACTATAGGAAAATCGGGAGAAGATAAACATGATCGTTTATTAAAGGATAGCTAGAGGGGAAATGGGTTTCTAAGCCAGGAAGGAAGGAAGAGAGGGAGGGAGGGAGGGAGGGAAAGAAAGGAAGGAAAAAGGAGAACATTGACGCCTTTCAACTATTTTAAATAAAAACATAAACATTTATAATATGGTCAAAATGAAAAGATAAGCAGTACAATAGAAAATATATTACTATTTCACTAAAAATGTTAAAACTCCTATGGAATCAGGATTAAAAATGTGAACAAAAAATTCACTTAGAGAAAATATACATACACACACAGTGGCATGTCTAGTATCCTCTGAATTGTGCATGTTAATTAAAATGAGTTACCAGTTCCCCATTCTATATTAGCAATAAAAATCTACAACATACAAAACTGGCAATCAATTAGTAAAACAATTATTCTCATAGGTTTATAATATTTTAAATTGTTATCTCCCTTTAGGAAAGGTTTCTCATGCTATGTCAAGTACTAAAAAGAACTTTTTTTCCATTGAAATTGAGGAAATAATTGATCAGTGTTACTTGCAATTAAAATCACACAACTTACTATTCAAACATGTTACCTTTCAAGAGTACAAGGGGGTGCTATTTATAGTTATGCCTGCACAACAGGTTTACATCAGAATCATTATGGGCAAGGAAGTGCTAAAAACTTCTCTCCCTTTTTTTAGTACATTAGGATGTATGGCCATCTATTTAAGGCAGCCAAAACAGGACAATTTAAAAATGAATTAAAAGTCTAATAGTAGAATACCTAAGTACTGTTTAATATGTTCCAATGATGGTATGTTTATTCAGCTACTCATACAGGGAAAATCTGTATAGTTTAGAATACTTTAAGTGGGCTATCAAATCATATATATTATTAAAATTGCGTAAAATCAAGCATTTATAAAAACAGGAAGAAATGCTTTTAAATTATAATATTTTAGAGATGTTCATGGTTTGAGTTTTCTCCATTAGTTAATTTTCCAAATCTCCTATAATGCATCTTAGAATTTATTAAACAATATGCTTCATGGGACTTCAGAAGGAGAATCCTTACAGTTTTTTGACCTGGTCCATCGTACTTATTTTGTGTATGAGGATTCTGACACAAAATGCTACAGGGCAGAGCATGCCCGAAGTCACATGCCTTTACTAGACATGGTTGGACTAAGAGTAAAACCTGTCTTCTCACTTCCAGCAATGGCTCTTGATCTCTTCACCAAGCTGCCTGGAACATGGCAGTATGTCTTACAGCTTGACAGCTCATCTTTATTTTGGGTATTTAAGATAATCAGTACTTCATTTCACAAGTCAGATAATTATAAATTCCTTCTTTTAAAATTTGAAACGTCAGCAGACAGTTATCCCTTTCTAGTCTGGCTTGTGGGATTCTAGAGGGAGTCAGTTTGTAATAGCGAGTGGTAAGTTCTGTCCAGAGTCAGCGTTTTGTGGTGGCTTTAGGCTTGCCAGATATCACTGGGAAAAATAAAAAATAAATAAAATTGGAAACTTTGTCAGACAGGCTTATGACTAGACTTTTCAGATCTTTGGATCTTATAATTATGTGTGTGTTGCTGATATCATTAAATATTTAGGGAGGGAGGAAGAAATCTAAATAATACAAAGCAAGACATGTCCTTAAATTCAAAACAATTGACTTTGGAATGTTACCCCTTCTATATGCTTACCCATCGCCATTTCTCAGCACACAGTCCAGGCATCTGACTGGCTATGGTTGAATTAAAAAGTCCCAGATTCCCACAAATGACTCATTTTTAGGGAAGGTTAACTGTACTTCTGAATAGCTTTCATCTTTAAGTCAATTATTGTTGATTGTGTAATCAGGGGTGGTGAGGCTTAGTAGGAGCCCTTTTATAGAAAACTTAGACCTCTAACAAGATACAGTATTTTGGGGGTCCTCAGGTTTTCGCTCTGGGCTGCAGAATTTAACTTGCATATTCCTGGAGGCTGTACAGGGTAGCTGTAGGGGGTTAATTAACGTCTGTTAATCAATGGTGCCACCTGGTGGCCAGAAAGTACATTTTGTAGTGCCCACACAAGCTGCACCCCCCGCCCCGCCTTTTTCTTTATGATAGAAATAACCTCACTAGCATTTGAAGCATTTTTATTAGCAAAGTTTTGAAAAATGCTTAGTTTGGTTGGCAGAACCAGGAAAGTCATAGAATACCGCAACTGTAATCTGGCAAATTGACTTGACTGCTCTGCTCTCATTTTTTAAAAATGAAACTTCCTCTAGGGTACTAGGTCCTAAATGGTACGTAGTAAACAACTCCCTGTGACCAACACAGGGACGTCTGTCTGGTCTCCTTTCCTGGGTTGTAACAGTCACTGGGGCAGCTGGCGGTTTCAGTGCTCCTCCCATCTGACTCAGGGTGATCAATCCTGTTCCTTTCATTCTGTAGTTAAGGCACTGAGTGATTCTTACCTTAACTCGCGGTTGGGTAGAGGGGGAGGATCAAGGTCTTGTCTTCCTCGAAAATGTGTAAGTTTCCACAAGGATGTACTGCAACAAGATGCACTAAAAACATGTTGGAAAATTGAAGTTCTAAAATAAAATTTTGGAACATTAAATTTTGAAAGCTGAATTTTAAGGTTTTTTCTCTTAATTGACAAAGACAGTAAACCTAACTCCATTACTTCCTTCATTAATAGCATGATTTTGTAACATCTTAGTGGTGGGTGTTCTCTTCAGCTGATTTCTGTGTTTCCACTCTATTCCTGAAAGTTCAGGCTGGCCGATAGCAGCTGAGCTTGAGTACAAGGGAAGAAAGTGCAACTCAGAAGCATATCAAGCTCAGCACAGTGATTCTGAGGTCAGGATTTCCTAATACAGACACCTTCCAGTAAGCTCTCTTGGTTTAGAGAAATGCCCCAGTTCTGTATTAAAGAACAAGCATTGAAGCCAAAATAGGAACTTACCATGAATCTGACATTGAGGTAAATCTGTTTTCATTTCCACACTCTCCAGTTACCTAGAGGCTTTAAGGGATATCACTTTTGATAAATAAGGGAACTAACCTAGACATTGAGGACATCTAAGAAGACAATTAAATTTTTTCCCAACCCTGTCACTCTCATGGAAAAGTTAAATATTTAGACTCACCAAACATGGCTTGTATATGGAATGCCTTCTGAATGGAATCAGAGTGAGATTCAGTTAATTTTCACCTCCAGGTAGAGCTAAGTGTAATATATAATCAATGGATTTTGTTAATTTTTGTGGTTTTCTTATCTGTTTGGTTAGATGCATACTCTCAAACTTCTGTGTTTGGATTACTTTAAGATCTAAATTGCTAGTGATGGTTTCTGCCAAGACAGAACTTGTACCGTGGTGCATGGAAGCTTAATGTCGTCATACATAGTATCTCACCGTGGCTTCCTGCCAGTGCTGGATATTTATAATATGCATGTCTAGACACAGGTTTTTGGATGTACTGACTTTCGGCTCTTGGGCGTGTGTGTTTATGTCATGTATTAAGTTTGAGAAGCTGGCACTAACACTCAAGTTTCCCTTTGTTCCTTTCAGCATGATTTCATAAATCCATGGGATGAAATTATATATTCCAAAATATTGTTAATGGACATTAAGCCTGATAAAAATGCGTTCAGTCTCTTAACACACCTTTTCTTTTTTCATTTTCTTAACTCTCATTGTCATTAGTATTGGTTTCAACCTTTATTGCTGTTTACCTAAACTAAGACACAATTCTGTCTGAAAACAATCTTTTTTAAATTTTTTTTTTATTCTAAACATTTCTTGTCCCTTGTATGTAAAGGCCCTGACTAAGTGCTATGAGAGGTAGAAAGATGAATCAGATTTGAGTCCTGCCCACAAGGAGCTTTGAGTCAAATGAAAACAGAAATGATAGAAGGCATAAAATGAGTAAGTGTTGTGTAATGTATTATTCAAAGGAAGAGAATTTTATTTTTTTTAATGGAAAGTTTGGTAGGATAGGAGGAATTTGAGATGAGCCTAGAAGAATATGAGGAGAATTTTTTTATGCAGAAACAGGAAGGATTCAGAAAACAGGGGAACATTAGAGACAAAGAATATGGAGCCAGAGAACACATGGGAAATGTTTAAGGAATTGTGCAGAATCAAACTTTGTTAAGAACAAAGGGCCTGTGTTAGGCAGTAGCAAGAGAGAAAATCAGAGAGTCAATAGGGACCATGTAGCAGGGGACTTTAAATTCCAGGGAATGGAACTTGTTTTAATTTGATAGGAAATGGGAAGCCATCCAACATTTCTCAACAGCGAAGAAAGTATTACCTTGAAATCATATTACCGTATTTTGCCATGTATGATACACTTTTGCCCAAATTTTTGAGGGAAAAATAAGAGTGTGCATTATACATGGGTAGTGGCTGAAATGCCTTGTATCTGTTCTTGTGTTTTGTAATTATTTGTTACATAAAATATCTTGTACCATAATATGTTCAAAATGCTAAAATTCCTTTATAATACAAAAATAAGCATTTAAATATAAATAAATAATTGAATTAAAAAATTAAAATTAGCCCTGGCTGGTGTGGCTTAGGGAATTGAGTGCAGGTCTGTGAACCAAAGGGTTGCTGGTTCGATTCCCAGTCAGGGCACATGCCTGGGTTGCAGGCCAGGTCCCCAGTAGGTGGTGCACAAGAGGCAACCACACATTGATGTTTCTCTCCCTCTCTTTCTTTCTTCCCCTCTCTAAAAAAATAAGTAAAATCTTTAAAAAGAAAAAATTAAAATGAAAGATTTCTTTTTCCTGAAAACTTGGGCCAAAAACATGGATGCACATTATACAAGGCAAAATGTGGTACATTCCTTTGTGTTAAAGATTTACTAACCATAACCTATTACCTTCCTTTTTTTACATATTAGAAGAACCACTGTATTACCAGATAGCTCATTTATAGACCATCTAGATCAGGTTTCTCAACCTCAGTCCTATTGACATTTTGGATCAGGTCATTCTTTGCTGTAGGGCTGCCCTGTGCATTTGTAGGATGTTGAGCAGCATTGCTGGCCTCTAATCAGTAGATGCCTGTAGCCTCTCTTCCCCCAGTTTTGACAATCAGAAATATCTCCAAATATTTCCAAATGACCCCTAGGAAGCACATTCACCCCCATTTGAGAGTTTAGTGTATTGCATTTCTCTGGTGTTCCCATGTTATTAGACTCTTAGATTGACAAGCCTAAGAGTTTCTTAGGCATTCAATCTGTTAATGCTTGGAATTTTGTGCTAGACATACATCTGATCTTGAGATTAGAGTAGTTCATGTGCATTGGAGGAAAAGACCCGAACTAGGCATCGAGAGACCTGAATTCTAGTCCTGACTCTGCCACAAAAAAGTTGTGTGACTTAGGTGAGACCCTGTACTCAGTAACCTGATTCCTCATCTCTAACATGACCAGCGTGACCTCTAAGGCTCTTTTCAGCTCTGATTCTGTGTCCTGATTTCAAACTGATCTCAGGGCTTTATTCTTTCCTATTTTAAGACAGCACATATTGAATACCATGTAGTATATTAACCAACAAGAATGACTGAAGTATTGAATAAAAAAGACAAGTGTTTTTCTCCTTTCTGCTTTATTGTACTAAGTACTATCACTTTTTTTCAATTTCTAGATTATCTGAAAAATCTTTTAGAAGATTCTGAAGATTACAAAGACACTCAAGGTAAATAAATTTTGTGGTCTTATATGTTCCAGAAGTTTTTATATTATGTTTATTTGGACCTAGAAATTAAAAATATAACAAAACTCTGTTTTATTTATAAGAAGCCTTTTTAAAAATAACACTATTTTGGGCAGATTAAAATAGAGCTAGATAAAGTGGTACAGTGGAGCTGGATGCAGGTAATATTATAGGGACAAGAACAGCACAAGGTCAGTCGGCCAACAGAGCCAGCCTCCTGGGAGAGTGGACCCCCATGGCCTGGGTCAGGGAGCTTCATCCTCCTGTGCTCTGTCCCCCTTGCCGGATGTAAGTTCACCCTCTCTAGATAGCCGCTGCTTTCAAAGCAGGGATTGAACCAGTTAATCTGTGGGGTCCTTTTAAGCTTTAAAATCATGAGTCTGTGAAGTGGCCGAACTAAACAAATCAAGGATAACAGTTAAAAATAGTGTATTGTTCTGGGACTGTTTAATGATAGGCATTAGCCTTACCGCCCTCCATCCCTCATGCCCAGTGGTACTTACGGGGAATAGTCTATTACAATATAGGGGACTCATTGATATTCATGAAATAATGTACTGTGTGTGTATTTATTCATGGGATAATCTAGTGTGTGTGTGTGTGTTTCTCTCTTTCACACACAAACTCAAAGATTACTTCTGTTCAGGATAGTGGTGTTTTTTTTCCTGTTTATCCCCTTACTACCTCTTTCAAATGTCATAGGTGTATCTCTTGTTGTAATATGCAGAAACACATTAAACAAGTCCATGCCCATCCCATTCGTTTTATGAATTTTCCTCTTATTCTTGTGCATTCTTTACATTTTCAGATTACAAAACTGAACAGATTTTTTAACCCATTTTGCAGAGATTCTTATTCATTCTCTTATTTTACTTCTATTTCTCTAACATCTGTTTGCAAGTGTATCCTTTTAAAGTTTTGTTTTGTTTTGTTTTGTTTTGTTTCGTTTAAGGAAAAGTTTGGAGTGGGGGATATGACATGTTTCTGGTCTTTGGTGAACATATAATCTAGTTGAAGAAAATAGCCTGCCCAGCAGACAAAGAACAAAGCACATAGCTGTAAAGTTAGGATGCACTGAACAGTACAGAATCGTTTGGAAGAGGAAGAAAAGTGGGAAGACCAAAGAAGCAGAGCTTTGTGTAGAGAGAAGTGGGACTGGAGATGAGCTGAAGGGTAGGCGACCGCAAGGGTGGGCATTCCAGATCAGCATCTGCCTCGTGAAGATAAAAATTTTAAACAGATATTAACAAATAGGGCCTCAAGAATACAGCTGTTCCAGGGCTTCTGCCTTCAAGGACAGTGAATTATTAACTCCATCATACAGGTAAAACAGGTACAGGGCCAGAGATTAAAGAGCTTGTTTAAAGGAAATTGCATACTTCAGCAAAAACTTATTTAGAATAAGCAATAAACAGTAAGGGCTCTGTGTGGCCAGAGGCACGGCAGTAAAATGGTGAGCAGGTGTAAGAGAGATTGCCCAAGTGTGAGGGAAAATGAGACAAACACAGCTTTAGAAGGAAGGCAGAGGAGTTAAAGCAACAGAGTCGCAAGGGTCTCTAAAAGGGAAGACATGGGGGGAGTAGAATTAGAGAATGGATGGGAGAATGCAGAATTTGGAATTTAGGTGACCAAACAGCAGCAGCTTTATCATCTCATCCAAAAGCTTCTCTCCCTGCCCACTTGGAGTTCAGGCAGGCCAGAAAGCAGGCAATGTGCCCAGGGTCACCTCTTGAATATCTGTCATGAGGAGTGCCAGGTGCACTACATTCCGATATATGATTGGGGTCTCTATAAGGAAATACTGCTTTTCTTTAATAATGATGATAGTAATACCTTTATATTTAAAGAATATAGAAGCCTCCAAAATCAGTACCAGAAAGAGAATCTCTTGGTAGGTTATAGTTGCTGGACCAAACCCTTCAATCCCTGTCCAGAAATTGATGTTTTGTTTTTGTCTTGTTTTTAAGATTTTATTTATTAATTTTTAGAGAGAAGGGAAGGGAGAGAGAAAGACAGGGAAAGAAACATCCATGTGAGAAAGAAAGAGAGAAAGAAAGAGAGGCATCCATTGGTTGCCTCTCACACACACCCTAACCAGGGACAGAACCAGCATCCTAGACATGTGCCCTGACTGAGAATCAAACCAGTGACCTTTTGGTTTGCAGGACAATACCCAAGCAACTGAGCCACACCAGTCAGGACTTTTTTTTTTTTATCCTTTTGTTGATGATTACTGTCATTGCCATACCAGCCTCAGGAGGGCATGTTCCCTCTTTAACACTACCAGTTTTTCTCAGTGGGAGTGCTACTGTCGTATTGTACGGGATAACCTTTGTGTGGGTTTCTAGTTAGTATTACAGGATGTTTAGCATCCTTGGCTCCTACCCACTAAAGGCCAGAGGACCTTCCCAGTCATGTGACAACCAAAAACTGTCTTTGCACATGTCCACATGTCCCTTGGGGAACACAACTGTCTTGGGTTAAGAACAACTGTAGCCCAAAGGAGGCAGAAGTTCAAGTTGGTTTTTTTTTATAGCTAGTTAAAAGATAATAAGACTGGAGCATTCAAAAACACTGTGCTAAACACAAGGGATCAATAAAAAAAATAAAATACAGATGAAGCTAAATAACCCAGCTTACAAAATAATGCATGGAATTTCCAAAGGCCTAGTATGTTTTCACGTGACATTTCTTCCCTCTTGGGATCAGACTAAGAGAAGGCATCTGAGTCCTGACCCCCTTACACTGTTATTTGTTGTATTGGGTTGACCAAAATTTTTGTTGGTTTTTTTTCCCATCAGATGGCTCTAGTAGCATTTAGTTGTCTTCAATGTCATTTGAAATAATTTTGTTAGGTTGCATTGTGACAGCTGTCATATCAGTGTGCATTAAAAAAAAACTTATTAAAATTGGTGAATTTTTGTGTAGCCTTTTTAATATTGAAGATAGAAGAAAATACGCAACATTTGCAGCATAGTATGCTTTATTATTTTAAAAAAGATAAACGCAACTGAAATGCAAAAGAAGAGTTTGTAGTATATGGAGAAGGTGCTGGGACTGATCAGATGTGTCAAAAGTGGTTTGCGAAGTTTCATGCTGGAGATTTCTCGTTGGACAATGCTCTCCAGTCAGGTGGACCAGTTGAAGTTGATAGTGATCAAATCAAGACATTAATTGAGAACAAGTAACATTATGCCACATGGGAGATAGCTGACATACTCAAAATATCCAAGGCAATCAAGTTATTGCTGAAAATGAAAAATGTGTCTTTTATTTTATGGAAAAAATCATGTGGATTTTTTTGGCCAACCCAGTAGTTCTGGTTTTATAAACCAGCATCCTTCTCTCCCCAAGACAGTTGATACCGGAATGGTCCTTAGCTTCCAGTTGAAATCCTATCTTAATCCTCGTAAACTTCAACAGGGTAATCAAATCTCAGCACCAAACAACCCTGACATTCATACATTGATACACATTGTCTGTAATGTCTCTTTAGACATTCTTTGGCTCAGTTTTTTCATAAGTACTGTATGTTGCCTGTTTCATGCCCTCAATGAACCTCATCATCCATATTTCTGCTCACAGTTAACCGACATCCTCCAGTGGTTGGTTGCTGTGAACTAGCAATCTCATCACCTGAAATTGCTCAATGTTGCAATTCATTGGTAATGACCAAATACCCCTTCTGTTCCTACATATTTTAGATGCCCTTGCAGTTGTTATAGAGGTAGCCAACCACGCCAATGACACCATGAAGCAAGGAGTAAGTAACTAATTTCAGTGGCTGTTGTACTATTGAACCTAGGAGTCAGAGCCTTCATATGCTCTGCATTGTCTTTCTGTAGGACAACTTCCAAAAACTTATGCAAATTCAGTACAGCTTAAATGGACACCATGAAATAGTGCAGCCTGGACGGGTAAGTGTTTTAGACTGCCTTTTGCACATTTAATATAATGATTTTAGGCATAGTTTATAGCTATTTTTCATTTACATTGTGCAAAAACGTTATTTATTATTGTTACTCATCATTTACCCAGTCTGGATCAACTAAGTTCATTCTATCCATTCAAAACATTCATGATCTAAGTCACCATGGCAAGAAGTCTGATTCAATTAGGAGAATGGCAAGGGTCCCTACAGAGTATCTGATTAAATAGGATCATTTTATTGTATAATGCTGGCTGACCTCTTACAACTTTAAAGACAATTTCATTAAAATTTGTCATGTAAGAGAGGATTATGAAGGGAAGGAGAAAATTGATATTTTGATGTTACTAATAGAGCACAAAAATGGCCTAGGGAATAAATTCAGGAAAATTGCAAAATGCAATTGTCAGGATGTTGGCTATGCCTCAGGATAAAGTACATGCCGCGTCAATTACATTTCAGATCACATAGTACCCCTGGGGCCAGTATTAGATTTATGAAACTGCAGCCTTGTCCAATTCCTAAATGACATACAGGGTTTAAAAAGAAACATGACTTTAAAAAGTCACAAGGAAACTATGTCCACCCAGCCCCCAAAGGAAAACAAAAATGGGAAGGAAAGTTGAAAAGGAAATTATATGTATATTGCTGTTGTGTTATGATGGTAGTACTAAATGGGTATGTGTTTGGATGAATCAGGTTTTTCTCAAAGAAGGAACGCTGATGAAGCTGTCTCGAAAAGACATGCAGCCCCGAGTGTTTTTCCTGGTAAGTGGCCATGTGTGTTTCTGACGAGCCCCAGGCAGGCATAGCTGCTTAATAAAAGGAGACATTTGTACATAAGCACATTCAAAGAGCAGTTTCAGTGGGATCTTTGACTGCATTGCTTGTTTGCATTTCAACTATAGGAGACAAAGATGCATAACCAGAAAATTATTTTCTTTTTGAATTTAGTATATTTCATTTTTAATTTGTAAGAAAAACTGATTTGATCAGTTATTTACTTAGGCAGATTTTAATTCCTTAGTGGGATTTGGAATTCAGAAACCATTACATCTGTCTACAAAACTTGGAAAGAAAGCGCATTTATTCAGAAATTTCCTTTAAAATAATGTTTTAATAAAACATTCTGGATGGTTCTTGTGTCTATAAGCAGAACGTAAGTATTCATTCAGAGAGCTTTTAATAAAGAAGTAATATTCTTCTTTTATTCTTGTGTCTTACAACTTTGTAGCTGAAATTTGTTCCTTTAATTTATCCTATGAAATATTTCTACTTTCAGTTTAATGATGCCCTCTTGTATACAACACCATTGCAGTCTGGGATGTATAAACTGAACAACATGCTCTCATTGGCAGGAATGAAGGTCTGTGCATCTGTTAGATATTTTTTTAACCTAAATATATTTAGAAAAAAAATCCCTAAGATAATCATCTTTAACTTTTTCTTCGTGTATTACTGTTCATGTGTTCATTGATTCACTTGTTATCATTTGCTCACTCATACATTAATTTATTTATAATAAGATATTTGTTGAGAACTACTATAAATAACATGGCATTAGGTGTGGTAGAAAATATAAAGACAAAAGGAAGCATAATCCCTTTTGTCTCCACCCCTACACTAGTCTTCCCAGGAGCTTAGCAACTAGTAGGGAAGATAATACACTATGCATAAACACTTATAAAATAGACAGCAATAAATATCACTGAAAGGCCCAGTTAAAGTTTTTGGTTGGGAGTTCAGAAAATAGAGAATGTGCAGCGTTTGGTGGGATGTGGTGGAGGGATTGATGGCAGCTAGGGAGGAGAATTGAGGAAGTCTTTTTGGAGGAAGAGCCAAAATAGGTCACATTTGGCCACGCTGAGATGTGGCGAGAGGCATTCCCGGTAGAGGAAATAGTGAGCAAAGGCCTGAAGGTCAGAAAGTTGGGCCTATGTGTATGTAGGTATTTAAATTCATCTGTCGCAGAGAATAGATGAGGGAGAGCAGTGGTAGATGAAGCTAGGAATGCGGGTTGCTGGTGGATGTCAGCAGCTGGGACACTGAGCAGCTATGCTCCAGAGATGAGATTTGCAGTAGGATGAGTTTGCTCAAATTGTTTTGCTTTCTTCCAGGTCAAAAAACCCACTCAAGAAGCGTATCAGAATGAACTAAAGATTGAGAGTGTAGAACGTTCCTTCATTCTCTCAGCCAGGTAAACTAAAAAACTATGTTTAGATGGGCATTTGCCAGTATTGATAGGGTCAGCCATCTCCAGCATTTTTTTTTTTTTTTTACATTTAGGTTAACAACTAGACTTAACTTTCTCCACTGCTTTTCTTCCTGAACACCATGCAGTTCTCTCTTGGTTTAACATGGAGATAAAATGTCTGAGAGCTAATGCAATCATGTGCTAGACGCACAAAGATAAAAATGTTCTTCTGAATAGAATACTAATGCTGAAAAATGCTTTGCTAAACATTTTTTTAAATGAATGTTTCAAACCTTTTTACAACATTGAAAGGACATAAATCTATGAGGTAGGTGTCATCTCGTTAAAAATGAGGAAGATTAAGTTACAGAAAAATTGAGTTGCTCTCTTAAGGCTATATAGCTGGCAAAGTCATGATACAAATAGAAGATTTTTTGTTTTTAAATCTGTTGTTTTTATACCACATTGCTTTAAACTAGAACTTGCAGTGACTTACATATATAAATCAAGCTATAATACTTTAACATAAATAAAGTCCTAAAAAAAACCCCTGAGGCTGTGAGTCATAAACATATGTTATGGAGTTATTGGCCAAGTGGCAGAAGTGGGTGTCTAGCAGGATTTGACAAGTGAAGGGACAGACAGCAGCCATAGCATGCCATGCCACTGGACCTGGGTAGTGTGTCTGTGCGACCCTGAGACCCAAACCTTTGATGTTATAAAAATAGTAGCAAATATTTTTGTAGCATTTACTTTGTGCCAGGGACTATCCTAAGCACTTTCTGTGTATTAATTTATCGAATCTTCTCAATGACCTTCCAAGGTAAGCTTTCACTATTACACCCATTTAATGGTGAAAAAAGCCACCCTGCTATTAAGTTATCTAGGCTAGGATTTGGATGCAGGCAGCCTGCTTACAGCCATGTCCACACCACTAAAATCAACTAGAGTCTTTGTAGCAGCTAGAATCATAACTAGAACCAATAATTTCTCTGCATCAGGCATGATACTAAACATTTCATATTTATTTTCTCTTTTAATTTCTGTGATAACCAGTGGAATAGGTGTTCTGACCTTCCATATGAGAAAAATGGAGGCTGAAAACATGTCCAATTTAGTCAACTAGTAAGCAGTGGAGCTGAAATTTGAACTTAGGTATATCTGACACTAAATTAATGCTTTTAACCGTAATAATTTTGCCAATGTCCATGGATGTCAGAGACTCAGACCCAAATCAGAGGACCACCAGGGCAGCTGGCTCCCCGGGCCATGTTGCTTTTCTCAGATGGAATGGCCTCCGCTGCCTGACACCAGATCTCAGGAAGACAGAGGATGAAAAATACCGTTTTCAGGCCTTATCAAATTCTCCCCAGCTCCCAGCCAGAGCTGTTACCTTCTGTCCTTCTTTCTGAGTCTGAACAAAAGTGCAAAGAACATCAAGTCCCTGTGCATCAGGCCCTTTGCAGATACTTCAGCTTAGTTCTTAAAATCAGAAAAGTTATTTTCAAAGTTCCCAAGAGGAAACACCTAGAGGAAAGTCAAGTTTTTAATTGCACTTAAGTTTCCTAACTTAAAAAATGTGCTTTGTTAAAAACAAAATTCTATTTCATTAAAGATTAAACACTTAGGAAATGATACTACATCTTTCTTTCTTTCTTAGGTTTCTAATTAGGTAAATGTCTAGATCCATGTTTTTCCAAATAGGTCTCCTAGACTTTAGGATAGTCATTGGGATTTTTAAGTGTGAGGGTAAACCATCTGAGGGTTTTAAGCTAAGAATTGATCTGCTTTAATTTCTATTTTTAAAAGAGCACACTGGTTGCTTTGTAGAAGATAGACCACTGGAGACTAGAGTAGAAGCTGGGAGACCAGGTAAGAGGCTGTAGGTGATGGCGTCTTGATCAAAAGTGATAAGAAGCGGTCAGCCTCAGGTAGGGCTAATAGGATTGCTGATGGATTAAATGTGGGACATGCAGGAGAAATGATAAAAAGTGAAAAGTTCTTGATAAAGGAAAAATAAATCTCCAAGAGAGGATTAGGGTGGCATGGGGGAAGGGAAATGAACACCTCCTGAATCCCCCTGACCACAATAGGCAGGTACTGTGTAACATGGAAAAAGGGTAAGAGGGCCTCATGTGATCTGGTCCTTGTTTGCCTCACCAGTCTGATCTCCATTCACTATTCCTGTACCCACCCCTACGAAACTCTGGCACATTCCACCAGCATGGATCTGCTTATGATTTTCTATGCACGCCAGCCTACTTCACATCCGTCTGCCCTGCACAGGTGGCTACCTCCTCCTGGGATCCATCACTTTGTTCTCTGCCCTGGACCAGGCATTGGGGATACAGTGGAGAATTACAAAGGCCTTTCTCCCCCAAGTTTATAGGTCATTAGGGAAGACACACACTTATCAAATATCAACAAAATCAGTTATTGTAATTTAAGTAATACACAAGAAAACTACCAGTAGATATGAGACTGCAAAGCAAGGGGCCTTGAACTAGATTTGGCAGAGAATGGGCTGTCAGGTTTAGCTTCGCTAAAGAACCCTGTGTGTATTTGATTATGAAGGATAAATAAAAGTGAGTGAGGTAGGAAAGAGGAACGGAAGAGGCTCCTGGTCATTAGGAACAGTGCGTGCAAAGGCCCTAAGGTGGAAAGGAGCATGGCATAGTCAAAGAACTGAAAGGCCAGTGTGGCATGAACGGAGAATGAGAGGAAATGTGACCCAGAATAAGCCTGGAGGGACAGGGAGAAAGATTTTGCAGAAGCATCTTGTGGATTTTGGTCTTTGGCCTGGAAGCCACAGGAAACCACTGAAAGGTTTTTACAAGGGAATGATGTGACCAGACCGGCATTTTTAAAGGAGTATCTGGTTGCTGTGTGGAGAATGGTTTGGGAGGGGAGCTAATGGCGGTGGCTCACTGGACATGAGGATGAGAGAGGCACTGAGAGTGAGCTTCAGCTCGTCCATTGTATTGAGTTGTGATGCCATTTGCCGTAAAAGGGAACATTGGGAGAGGAGTAGCTTTAGGGGAGAGATCAGGAATTTAGTTTCAGATGTGCATAGTGAATGTGAGGGGCCTATGAGTCATCAAAGTGGAGCCATCAAGGAAATAATTTATGTAAGGATCTGAATGTCAGAAGGAAGCCGGACTGGAGGCTTGTATCTGGGAATCATCAGCTTAGAGGTGATAAGCAAAGCTAGGACACTGAATGCAGGCGCACAGAGAAACTAAAGCATTCCCTCTCCAACTCCTATAATTCTTCCAATCCTATCTTAGTCATCACCTCTGCAAAGCCCTCCCTGCTACCTACAGAAGGTAATTTATAATTTCTGTGTTACTTATCTACCTTACATTTATTTTATTATGTGGTAATTACTTGTTTCTGTGTCTCCCCTTAATTACATGTAAGCCCTTACAAATGAGGTGTATTTTGTGTGCAGTTCATGGCTTAGTAGCTAGCTCTTAGTGGGCTCCCAGGAAATGTTACTCAAATGAATTGAACTGAAGCAATGTGGCCTTTCGACCTCAGAGTAGCATGTACAGTTAACACAAGTAGTAAATGGTGTAACAAGGTCTAAAACACCAGAAATCCTTCTGTTGGGGAGTGTTTTTCCCCTTGGAAATTTATCCTAATCAATGGGAAAATGGTACTTTTGAAATATAAATTTGCATTCTGGTAATGTGCACATTCCATAAAGAAAAGAATGCTTGGTTTAACTGTTTTTTGATCCAAGGAAGAAGATTCTGATTCTTCCGCTAACCATGTTACAAAAAGAGAGCTAGAATGTCTCTACTTGATGCTGTGGCAAATGTGTGTGGTCTGTGAGATATGTGTTTTTAAGAGCTGGTAAACATTGTTTTGGCAGGAACCCACACGAGAGAGAGCCAGGAGTGATTAAATGAAAGAACAGCATATGTGACATGATTTGCACAGTGGAACCACATTCCATATGCTCTCAGGGCTCCAGAAAAATCAGACGGCAATTCTCAAATTAGCCATCTGCCTCTCTGTTGCTGTTACTTCTTCCAGTGAAAAAGTGGGGAGGCAGGGACAGAGGGAGGAATGGTAATATTTTAAGAATGTTTGCTTGGAAATCTGAGCATGTGTTTTTAGAGTGCAGTTCTTCAGAAAACATGAACAGAGGCCAGAGATGACACTGTGGTGAAGGGTTCAACCTTTAGCCGCATTTGGGTCTGATACTTACTTATTTTAGTGTAGTCTGTTATTTAAAGCAAATTATCTAACCTTTCATATCCTCAGTTTCCTTATCCGTAAATGGAGATGGTAGATGGTGAAGTTGGGATGGGGATATGTGTAAAATCCAATATATATTCCATGGAGTAGCCCTGAGGAAGAGATATGACATTTGCAAGGCACTTGACACAGTTAACTGACATGTAGTAACTGTTAAATAAATGTCAGCTGGTTGAGACAGTGATGGTCAAATAGTAGAGGTAGCTGAGGCAGGTTTTGTTTGGTTTGGAGAGATGGGGACTGCTTCTGTTTTATTTATTATTGGTATATAATAAAAATTTGAGAAATATACTAGTTTAAAATTTTTATTTGTAAACTGGATGTCTACCTTTTAATAGCCATATGAGTGCAAATCCTAAGTGGCACGTACCATATTTTGCCATGTATAATGTATATGTTTTTGCCCAAATTGTTGAGGGAAAAGTAAGGATGCACATTATACATAAATAGTACTAATTCCATATTTATATAAATATTTTTAATTATTTTATTTATGCTTATGTGTTAAAAGTATAACTCTAGAAAGAATAACAATATCCGTATGCAATGTAGTATCTCTTATAATACAAAAAAGAAGTATCTAAATATAAATAAATGAATAATTGAATTAAAAAATTAAAACAAAATTTTTTTCAAAAGTTTGGATTGAAAGTGTGGGTGCACATTATACCCAGGAGCACGTTATACATGGCAAAATACGGTAACTTAAGAAGGATTATTGGGGGGGAAATCAGTGGTTTCTTAGTATCTAGTATCTCCTTGACCTGCTCTAAGTTCATTGAAATACAAAATATGCCTATTCACACCATTATTTTTTGTAGAATTTTTCTTTTTAAAAATACCATTTGAGAGTTAAAAACCACAACCATCCACGTTTTCAATATCTCACTCAGTGTGACATAAGTTTTTCTATTTTTTTAATATCAACTTTTATTAATAAAATATTTTTGAGTAAAAGTTCAAATATACTTAAAATTAGAGTAAGTACTATAACGAAACCACATATTTGTCACCCAGACTCAAAAATTGTCAAGAAGATTCTGCACAAGTTTTCCTATTTTCTAAAATATTTTAAAACAAATTGCAGATGTCAGGTCATTTCACTCCTACGTCCCTCAGTATGCCTCTCTAAGAAAAATACACAGTCTTACACAATCACATTCCGACTGTTATGATGGATTTTATGATAGAGTTTTAAACGTATTATTAAATTCTCTCTTTATCTCTACAAACACACACCCTAAAATGTGCCTCTCACTCTGGGGTATGCAAAATGCAATGTACTGATGCCAGTGATAATCTGAAATTACCTGCGTTTTGGTGGGGAGAAGGTGTACGAAAGCAGAATAAGAATGCTTTTCTTTGCATAGGCTCTCCCCGTTTGGTCCATTTCCATCTAGATTTGAATCATAGCTCCTGAAGAACTGAGGGTAGGAGCAAAGAATGTGATGACCTGGTTCCGGGTAGAGGCACCCTAACAACTCTAGGCTATTTCCCTTATTAACCACTCCTTAAACATCTCTTTATGGTGACAAAAATGTTTCCTTAACCCACTGCCCTTTCTAGAAAATTTTTGTAGTAGTTACTAATCTAAAAATATTGACTATTATTTAGTATTCTATGATACAAATTTGAGTTTGAAACTTGGTTCTTCGGAATATTTTTAAATTCTAGGAAACTCCTTGGTTATAGAAATAATCATAATTATTAAGTGTGTGACTAGCTTGTAAAACCAAACAGAAATACCTCCAAAGTTAGGAGACTTCAAAAGTCATTCAGTGTAAACAGTACTTTTGGAAAGGCAAAAGGCATTGAATTTGCTAAAGCGCCATGTGTTCTATAATGCCTGCTCTGATTATTTGTGCACATAAACCTCAGAGTTGCTGCCTGTGACCAGCATTGTTGGAGGGTGGTGGAATCTGTTGCCATGGGAGAAGGAAAAGAAGTAAGAAAAATGCAAAGAATAAAAGCTGACATCTGGTTGATGGAACCTTCTTTTGCCCCCAACAGTTCTGCCACAGAAAGGGATGAATGGCTAGAAGCGATTTCCAGGTCAATAGAAGAGTATGCCAAGAAAAGAATCACATTCTGTCCTAGCAGGAGTCTTGATGAGGTATTGTCTTTTCCTTCTTCTTTTTCCTTAATGCATTTTCCTTTTTGTCTTAAAGAAACCTTTCCCAGGGATTTAGAAAAGCAACATGGATTTCACAGAAGAATTGGAGGTCTGTGCGTAATCTCAGAGCTAAACTGTTACCTTTTTAATGTCTCACTGCAGGTCCATGATAGCATGTAGCATATTCGTATTTTTTTCTAGTTATAAAACTTCATTGTATAACATTTAGAAAGTATAGTTTAAGGAAACTAATCAGCTGTCATCGCACTACTACAGGCATCTTTTAAAGTTAATTTTGTATTAGAGGATTGTTAGAATATAGCTAATCTTAATATCCTGAGAACATGAAAAAATAAAATAACCCTGTAGTTCAGCCCGTACCCTTTAATGATACCATCAGCATTGTGAGCCACCACTGCTAAACAAAAGGCTTGAGTCTGCGGCAGTGTGCAGGAGATAACCAGAAGTCATTCTTCCACAGGCCGACTCAGAAAATAAAGAGGACGTTAGTCCCCTTGGATCGAAGGCTCCAATCTGGATTCCTGACACCAGAGCCACAATGTGTATGATCTGCACAAGTGAATTTACCCTGACCTGGAGGCGGCACCACTGCAGGGCCTGCGGAAAGGTTGGCGAGGATAACCCCCGTCTCCATTGTGGTCTTTTAATAGCTCCAGCCTGTAGATAGTGAGGGAGTTTATTTCCCCTTTTACGCCATTGTGTCCGGGGAAAGATACTGAATCATGGATGGTATTTTCTTTCAATATTTCGGCATGGGACAGTCTTGTTAGGGAACTTATTTCCTCCTCCATCAAGGTTATTTTATATTGTCAATAATAGACAATTTTTATTTTAAAAAAACTTACAAATTCACAAATAAGTAGACCCTCGCATATAGATAATTATTTAAACTGCATTTATCTAGATACTTAGTATAGTCTTTACTTCATCGTCGATAGGTTCTGCACAGTAAGTGAATGACTTACAATGAAACCAATTTTACTGTAAGCTAACGGATATAAGCCAGAGTTAAGTTTCTGTGGTATCACATCAAGGTTATAATGAAATGACATTATTCAATGACCTGCTGTATTTAATAGGGGGAACTTTCAGTATTGAAGTTACCACTAGTGATGTTTCTAAGTCTTCATGACCTCATTAGTAAGATGCACATAGTAACAATGACATCAGCGAGTTACTATAAACATTAAATGAGGTCTTATTTAGGGTGCATTCAATATAGGGCTAGGCACCTGGGAAGGTGTAGCAGAGGTGGTCATGGTTACGACAGCGATGATGACAATGACAACAATGATAATGATGATAATACCGTTAACACAGGATGTATTGAGCTCTAGGCACTGTTCAAACATTTTGCACAGATTAACTATTCAGTATATTATTTTTTTGTAGTAAACATTCAGTAATAATCTGTGGCCTCCGTGTCTTCAAGTGGGGTATTGTGTGTGAGTTCATTGCATGCCTGAACTCCACGGAGTTGTTGTTGAGATTCAATGACTATACAAAGGTTTTAAAAAGTAGACAGCACTTATAAAGAGTGAAATACCTGATGGTTTGGATACAAAAATTATTCTAAATTAAATAATTCCAATGTATTTTCAGATTGTATGCCAAGCTTGTTCATCAAATAAGTATGGCTTAGATTACCTGAAAAATCAACCAGCAAGAGTATGTGAACATTGTTTCCAAGAACTGCAGAAATTAGGTAATATATAAGTAAAGACTTAACCCACAATTCCTTTGTTTCCCAGATGCTTTCAAACAGCCTTCTGAAAGAATCATCTTAGACACATTAGCAGTATGATTGGTGATCTCAAAATATTGAGCTTACTGCTTTCTTAGTGTAGGTCTCTTAACAAATATTTAGGGGTTTCCAAGAGAGGTTGGACTGGAGTTTATTTTTAATTCTGAAAGCAGTTTTGCTAAGAATACTAATTATAGAAATATAATTATAGGGTGAAATGCCTAAAACACTTACAAGGGAACCTTAACTTTCAAGTAATTTTGAAGTCCCTAGTTTCACAACTGCCCATTACAAGTCATTTTTATCTACCTGTTAAGTCAGTCCCTATGGAAATATACTGGGTGTCACTTTGTTAGCCTAATTTTGATCGCTTGGACTGATTTAGTGAGGTTTTCTTGTACATCGAAATGTGTGGCTTTTCGCTAAATACAAAATGATAAATCACATTGGCTTACTCGTTATCCACAGGTATCCATCCCTGCAGTCAAGGTAAATGCAACTAGCAGGACTGTTCAGGTCTATATTTGGGAGAGACATCTATAGTTCAATTCCTGAAACCTGTAGGTTCTAAATTTTAAAAAGGTCATCTTTCATTTCCATGAATAGCTTTTCATCAACACATGAGACTATCTAAGTGAATAAAACTAGATGACATACTGTTTCAGAATCTGTATATTGAGTTTGTTATTGTCTGTGTACATATTTTCCAAGAAGACATATTCATCTCATTAATCCTTTGCCAACCTTTATGTTCCTCCATTTGTTTTCTGGGTATATAATATAGGCTGCAAACATTCAAAATTCATTTTTGAATCCTCCTCCCTCATCACCCACACCCATTTGGTCGGTAAATTTTGTCAAACTTGTCTCTGAAAACCTGTCTTTCTCTTGATTTCTTCATCTCATAACAAGGCCTTCATTATCTTTCATCTGGACTACTGTAATAATTTTCTAACAGGTTTTCTTGCTGCAAATCCTTTCTCCTTCCTACTGCCAGATTTATTTTTCTAAATTCAATCTGCTCATGTCATTCTCCAGCCTAAAAGGTCTTTGATTTCCCACTGCCTAAACAATAGTCCGGGTTCCTTAGAACCAGCTTTTTATTCCCAGACTCATTATTCTCCAAATAGATGATCTAATTTCATCTCTGTTTTTGCTTATGCTGACCTCTCTTCATAGAGCTGTCTTCCTCCTCTTTTTTTGCTTGGCAAACTCTCATGTACACCTTAATGGCCAACTCAAACATCTCATTCTCTTCCAAGCTTTTCCTGGACCTGTGCAGTCAAAATTAATTGCTTGCTTGTCTTGTCTTATAACCCCTTTTCTAGCACTTTGTTCATTGTTCTATTACTTGGTCAGGTATCTAGACACTAAATGATGTTAGATTTTTTTTTTTTTTAAGTGAGGAGTGAAGTTTTTAAATTTTCCTCTAAGTTGGTGGTATAGTAACATTTCAGAATTCTAAAGGCACAAAAATAATCCTTTCACATGGTTTAGTGTTGAAAAAGTATAATATCATAGAGAGTGGAAAATTTTCCTCCCACTCAACTTCTGGCCACCAGTCTTCTGTTCCCATCAGTGGCATAAGTTTCTTGCATATCCTTCCATAGATATTTTATGCCCTGTTTATTGATCTGAATTAAATTGAATTGCAGAATGATTACCATTAGCTATATAAGTGCACCTGATTTCTTTTAGATCGCCAGCACTCTCCTAAGATTGGATCTCCCGGAAATCACAAATCTTCAAGTGCCTTATCATCAGTCTTACAAAGTATTCCATCAGGGAGGAAACAGAAAAAAATCCCAGCTGCTCTCAAAGAAGTGAGTGTTTCCATTAAACCTGCAACCTGATAGAGGCTGAATTATTCATACTCATATAATAGACTGTTTTTCATTCATAAAGGAAGACGTCATCTCTCACTACTGTTAAGACGTGCATTTTAATTCTGGTGATGAGGTGTGGCTGATGCCTCACTATCTTGCTCACTCCCATACGACCTGAGTCATTTATAAAATGGCTGCCAGAAGGTTTGCAGAGCATTTCATAGCAATGACAGAAAGTAAAGATAACTTGAACACGTGAATTTTTAAAATTACTTTGAACAGACCCTTAGCAGAGGGAAGAACTCTGCAGAATATTTGGGGCCTCTTATAAACATTTACTGATCTGCACTGTTATTTGTAGGCATTAGTTGCTTATATACAGCTGATGTCACTAATAGTAGGTTGTTTTTCCTTCATACTTAAAAGAAAACGTAAACAGTGGTAATAGGCATCACTGCTATCATATCCCAGTCTGTCAAAATCAGGTGTTCAGTCAGCCAAGTCAGAGATCAGACAGTACTGCCTTTCTGGCAACTCCCGTTTCGATTAGTTTATTAACTAGTTCCACTGGTGCTAGTTTTGTGGCCAGTAGAGTTTTAATTGTATTCTCTTGCTTGATTACTATGTGAAAACAACACACATTTACCATCTCAGGAGTCCAGGCTTAGCTTAGCTGGGGTCCCTGCAGGGCCACAGTCATAGGGTGGGCCATTGTGGAGCTCTCACCGGGAGGCTGACTAGGGAAGGGTTTCATTCCATCCTCACTCAGGTTGTTGGCAGAATTCATTTCCATGCAGTTTTAAGACTGAGGGCCATGGCTTCTTATTTGCTTTACTAGAGGTTGCCCTCAGCTCCTTGCCACATGGGCCTCCCTAGATGGCTTCTTACTTCTTCAAAGCCGGAACAGAAGATAATCTCTAGAGCTCTCTACTAGCAAGATGAAGTCTTATATAATGTAACAACCAGGGTAGTGACATCCGTTACCTCCACCATATACTGTTGGTTCGGAGCAAGTCACAGGTCCTGCCCGCATTCAAGGCGAGGAAATTGTACAACAGAGTGACTTTCAGAGGCAGGGGTCATGAGGAGCCACTTAAGAGTCTGTTTGCCATCCCACTAATAAGGCAATTCCTAAACTTAGCTTTTTATATCTCTATTGTTCATGTATTAACGAGAGAGAGAAACGTTTCAGCTGCCAAATTATAATCACTAAAAGCTTACTACTTTGCTTAGAGATTAAAACATTTTTCGCCTTTTATGAAGTAAAACAAGCTTCTTGTCTTTTAGACCAAAATTTGGGGAGCAGAAACTGATCCTTAAAATCACCATTAATCGTAGAATTTTCTATTTATTTTTCTGTTGGTGTAGTTTTTTGTTGTTGTTATTTCAGGGACAGGGTTAAAGTTTTATGTAATTTTCCCTAATTACCAGAATAAGGAAAGCAATAAACAACATATACAGTCCCCAAAATGGAGCTTTAAAAAAGCCTTTTTGGCCTTTGGAATTACTTTTCTTCTGACAACCCAGAAAACACAGGCAGACCCACTAAGAAACACATATGTGCAAACCAGGTAGACTTCCAAAACTGCTTCTAAGAAGGGTTTTTATCCTCACGGTAATGGCAAGTGTTCCATTTGTACAGTAGCAGACTTTAAAAATAAGCAGTTTCTTTTCTAAACATTATTATGGTTATTGCTTTCAGAACCAATTATCAAAGGCAATTTTATTATTTTAAATTTTTTGGTCTGAACACCATTAAACTATGTATGGGTTTGCTTCCTAGGTATCAGCAAACACTGAAGATTCTTCTATGAGTGGCTATTTGTATAGATCAAAGGGCAATAAAAAACCTTGGAAGCACTTGTGGTTTGTCATAAAAAATAAAGTGCTATACACATACGCTGCAAGCGAGGTAAGATCTGGAATCTAATGATGCATAAATTGGGGGACTTGTTTTATAATGGAAACTGGAAAAAATTATAGTGCTTGTTTAATCTATTTGTTTTACTTTTTTGTTTTGCTTTGCTTTGGGAGGGGGAGATGTTGCTGTTATTTTTTATGTGAACAAGGTCTTTGTTTTGTCTAAAGGGCTCGTACTAAAAAATATTAGGAATTTTCCATAGTATTAAAAATGTAAGTTTACTTTTGTGTCACGTGACTGTCTACCTCACTGAAGGCAGAGGTTCTTATCCTTTCTGCCAAGCTCCGTTGGATCACACCCCTTTGACCACCTCCAGATTATGTTGATCAGGCATCAGCACGGATCATCTAGACTGCCTTTGGGTTATACACAGTTTCTGACTGTTTGCTCTAATACTGCCGTTCTCTCCTGTCTGATTACCATGTGTTCCAACATCTATGAAAACCGCTGCCCTAAGGTCCAAGCTTTTCCTTAGCAGGATGGGGGTGAATCAGCGCTTTTCTAAGCTATGCTTTCTGCATTCATAAAGTGAAAGTAATACAATTACCTACCTCCTGTGGTTGTAGGGAAATACGTAAAATTCAATGTTCGTGAACCCATTGAAAATCATCTAGCACAGTGTCTGGCTCCTAAAGTAGGTGGGAGTGGGTGGATCAATAAATATTGTTGAATAAAGGAAAACTGAATAAGTTGCTAGAATTAATCACATGCATGTATATAAAATGAAATTAGAGTTGTATATATCAGGAGTTTGCACATCTGAATTTTGTATCAGTTTTAAAAATCACCACCCTCTCTGTCTTTTTAAATTAGGATGTGGCAGCTTTGGAGAGTCAGCCTTTACTAGGATTCACTGTCACTCAAGTCAAAGATGAGAATTCAGAGTCTAGAGTATTTCAGTTACTGCACAAAAACATGGTATTTTATGTATTCAAAGCAGATGATGCTCACTCAGCTCAGAAGTAAGTAATTTAGACATTTTTCTTTTACACGTGAAAGTTTGAGTTGTTACTTTAAATGATGGATAGTAAGATAACCTACTCTCAAGCATGGGAACAACTGAGAATTCAAATCAGGATCCAAATTAGAAGGATTTAAGATATTATTCAAACTCTTTAGAATTGTTTCTAAAGAGAGGCAAGAGTGTCTGGAATATTTTCAGGAGGCAGGGGGGAAAGAAAATAGGTGGTTCTGTCCCAAATATTTTGTGTACACACAACCTCTGAGGAAGCAGCATGATGCTGCTCTGCTGAGAGGAAGGAAAGCTGAGGTATTTGACCTTTCCTTCAATCAGGGTAAGAATCTTCTCTTGAAACATTCCAGGACTTGGCAGTCCAATGATTCCATTGTGCCGGGGAACAGCAGGAGTTTAAACAGCTGCTTGCTAACGTCTTTGGGGAAAAGGTCAAACACATTAAGAGACTCTCATGCTGTTCCCAATGACTGAGTAGAAGGGAATAGATTTTATTTTATTTTATTCCATTTCATTTCATTTTATATCAAAATAGATATTTTAGTTGCTGAAGGCTGAAACAGCCTCTTCAAAATTCCAAAAAGAATATTTAGATATCATGAGGTTGCTGAATATAAAGAAGCATAACTCTGTGAAATCAGGGTCCTTTCTGAACAAAACAGTTCAGTTCACCTCTTTTTCATTTGATTTTTATTTTGACCTCAGAAGATACACATTTTTGTTTTCACTAAGAGGTGCTCATGTTTTCTGAAGACTCAAAAAGTGCAGGCAGATATAAATGGATGCTTTAAGTAGCAAGGCTTGTTATTTTCTTAAGGCAATTAAGAATTAATGTACCAGAATTATATATGTTCTGAAAATTAATCAGGTTTAATGTTACAAATACTCTATAAGACTTCTTTTGCCCCAAGTTTGTTAGGGTATCCAGCTGTGAGTAGCTGTTACTCCAAATAATTCCCTTTGTATACTGAATATATTTTAAAATTGTGCCATTTAGCTACTTTTTCTATAAAAATTACTTAAATAGTTGCCCTAATATTTTGTTAGAAATTATATTTCTCGTCATTTTAATCTGTATTCATCACCAACCTGACAAAAATTACTGCTTTTGAATATACATATTTTGCTTATATCTTTAAATTGACAAGATAGAAATGACATCAGGACAGAATTGAAAAAATATAAAATCAAAATATAAAAATCAGGGGAAAAAAGACAGAATTGAATGTAGTTAGGTGAAGGGAATCAGCTTACTTGTAATTTAGAATTAATACAGGCTAAATTATGAGTTTCTCTTTGAAAGTATTAATATCATATGGTTTGCTTTTTTTGCACATCACAGAATAGTAAAATGTGTTCACTTCAATGGAAATTTTTGGCTTTTTAAGAGGTCTTTTTGTGGTATAACATATGCCATTTTCATTTAAAATTTAAATTTTTGAAAACTCTGTCCTTGAAATTAGAACTAATTCTCTCTCATATGCTGTTTTTACTATTTAAAGTGAGTGATTTCACATGTTCCTAGCAAGTTCATAAGCAATTATACTACTAGGGAGGTACTAAGACACAACCTCCAAGGGTCCTCTGGATAATTGCAGCTGTGTGTATTGTCAGATAAAACTTGGTGACTAAAGGATTTAGGAAAGACTTCTCCGAAACTGAGACACTTTTCTATTGCAGGCAGAATTTTGATCACTGGTAGACTAGATGTTAGATTCCCTTTCTTTGAAAATTTTAAGAGCAGGTCTAGATTATGGATGCCCCAAGGAATCTTTGGTTATGGAAGAAAGAGACAGGGACAGAACAGAAAGGGGGTTCAAATAAAGGCCTTTGCAGCTATATCCATTTTCAAAACCAATTAAAGAGGATCATCAGGACTTCATAGAGTTTTTACATGAAATGGCCCCTTCCTCATGCCTCATAGAAATGAGAAGCATTTTACAGGCCAACATTTTGGCCGAATTACCAAATATACAGAATTCCATATACACAGAATTCTAGTTTGCTATTAGAAAGATCTTAAATATGCTGTTAGGGTAACTAGATTCATAGGCACAGCTATTATCTACATTAACATAACACATATTGGATAATTGCATTTTACAAATCTAACAAATTTCTCTTATTAATAGGTGGATAGAAGCATTTCAGGAAGGCACGATATTGTAGCAGTACTGGTTTCATCTTTTCTGTGATTCCAAAAGGGTGGAATATCATCAGAATGGAGTAAAGTACAAAAATTTAATACGAATCAACACTGCCAAGATAAATCCAACCAAAATCTTCATCAAATATAAGAAATTATTTTGTTAGGTATAAGGGAATTTTTTAAATGTATGTTTTTTATGTATGTTATTTATTAAAATTTTTGATGTTTACCTAAGTCAGAATTATTTTCTGAAATTCACACTGAATTCTAAAGTAACTTTTCTTTAGAAACCAGAAAATGTATCTTAATACTGTATGCTGTTTTAACTGTTTATGACATAGTCCACACTGTTTTTTCAATGTATTTTACAGTGTTACATTGCAATAACATTCTCACTAGCAGAAAGTCCTTGTAAATTAAAAAAAGACACATTAAGGAGCAAGTTTCATACAATGTTTGGTTTAGAAATTATGATTATAAAACTGCTTATGATAAAAATGCATGTCTTTACATCAGTAAACTAAGATGAATTTTTGTATTTTTTAATGAAAAACACATGGCCAACTTCTACCTCAGTAACTGTGAAATGAAATTCTAGTCAATTATCTCTAGTATGTCTACTATGATGTACCTCACATCATAATGTTACATCGTCAAGGAAGTAGAGCAGAGAGATAGAATCTGAATTTTTATTTAACTGTATATAAGTAGGAAAGAAGATATTTTGATTTGCAGAGGAACACAAATAATTAATTCTATAGCCTTTACAATAATTAAATCTAATCTTCTTTTAAAATGCTACCAGTTCAACACAAATATAAGGGTGTTGTTTTTTAAAAAAGCCAAATATGGGAAGCATTATATTACATAATGTCCCTTGCTATTATAAGTGTTCTGAGCCCAAGTCAATAGTGGTATTTATGTCTAAAAAGGATGTAATATTTCTTATAATATTGTGCTTTTAAAAATGAACTGGAATTACCATATCAAAAAAGCACAAATTCTAAGCCAGTATTAACTGAAATTGTTTTTGTTTTTTTTTAAAGGTTTTTTACTACCACTTTGTGTTATATCCTCCCTGGTAAATTTTTAAAAGTCTGTTATTTTTTTAACTAGCTGTCAGTGCACTTCATTGGGAAAAATTTATATTCATAATTCCGGTGCACTTACTGTTTAACATAGGAACTACTTTGTAAATAATAGTGATTTGCAGAAGAAAAATGAAATTAATGCTATGGTTCAAGTCATTCCTGATTTTCACAATAACATTTATTGACTGAGCTTAAGCTAAATGTAAATTATCCTGAAAGGCAAGGTTTTTCATATAATGTTTCATTAAAGGGCACAAGAATTTTCCTTTCTTTTTACATAAAGGATTTCCTAATTCACTGTGATATTTATGACTGCCAAGAGCATTACTGAGTGCCTTGCCGAAGCCTTCTGAACGATTGTTATTGCAGCACCACCGTCCCTGTTAGATCTAGAGTTAGCTGCTGTAGTTTTTTCCGGCTGTTGCTTGCTACGGAATCATTTTAAACCCTGTTGCAACTTCACACACCGTCCTCACATGCTATGTCCCCCGTCTTTCTGCTACTGTGGGTAAACCAATACTTTGCAGCTCATTAATTTTAATCAAGATAGCATAAGTAAGGCTCCCATGTTAAAATCTCTGCAGTTTTTAGTATGTCTGTTTTGGATACCAGTATGATGCCTTATGAAGTATTTCCTTCTGCTTCATTGGACCTAACACTTTGCAGAACAATAAGTTGTTTGGAATTCTTCCCCCCTCTTCTTAAGCTCTCAGCTTTCTGGCTACAAGGTTTGTTTTAAACCTCAGAATCTTAAAAAATATCAGGCAGGCTATTCTATCTTTCAGCAGCTGGCCAAATCAAGAACTAGTTATAAATCTAAATATAAGAAGTTGCACAAACTTCTAGTAATTCTCCTAATTATATATGAAACTCACATGATTGTACTAGCTATTGGCTTAGCCCCATGGAGGGTTTTGAAAAACATAAAATATAGCCTTTTGAGGAAGGTATCAGATTACAACCCTCCTCCCCATAAAGATGTTTCAAATGTGGAATAGTATCACATTCCTTTTCCCTCTTATCAATCCTCATAATTTACTAAAGCTGATCAATTATTTATTTAAGCTGGCTAATTCAATGTCCACCAAAAAACCTAATTAGACATTTTGTTGTAAAGCTACTTTGAAAATATCTCTTGATAGCTAACAGTTTAGAGAAAAATGATACATTGGGTACATTCTATAAATGAGGATAAAACGAGGGCTGGTACCTAGATCCTGAGAATTATTACACTGATACATGTGCTTCTTCAGTCAAACTCTTTTCAAGTATCTTCTTTTATTCATAAGAAGAAAGAATAGCAGCTACAAAGCTAAGCCCAAAAGGATTCTGAAAGTAACCAGGACGCCAGGTTAAACTAGGGAAGGCTGACATTCTTAGTGTGTGTCCCCAGCCAGTGTTTCTCCTTGTCCTGTGGCTGCTGTAAATGCAGAGGGCTCACCAGAGCCATAGGAAAACGAGAGGAGATTGGTTATCTTGGACGTCATCTCATGTTTCTGAGCCTCTCTCCGACCTTTGTGCCCGTTCCCTAATGTACCCGATACCCTTCTATTGTCTTTTGCCCAAGGTTCTTAATTCTCTCTTTAACCAAAAGCCTGATTCATTGAGTATGTAGTAGCGTTTCCTAAAAATGAGATCAGCAGAGCAACTTTGTTTAATATAAAGATGCAATGAAACAACTAAGTGAAGAAGACAACTTTAAAGTGTAGTTTTGTTAGCCAAATGTGTACTTTGTATTTGGTTGGTAGAATATATTCAGAAATAGGGAAAGCCTGGTATTTAGTAATTTAGTTAAAATGTAAATGTTAACACAGCATATGTTCATATGTCTTGGAATGTGCTTTCATTGTATTGTCTTTGAAGTCTGAGGCACAGTGTAGTCAAATGTAGTCACTGGGATTTCCAGAAGTAAATCCTATTTTTCTTATATTATACGTTCCTTGAAAGCAGATGCTATGTCTAATATGTCAGTTTCTCACAAAATACCTACCTTGTGTCTTTTAAGAGATAGTATTTGTTGAATATTGTTTGAATAAGTTTCTTCTACAATGACAGGATTCTTGTCATCTACATCTCAAACACAGCCCCCAAAATGCCCTCCTTTCAACCCAGCCCTTAGACCTACTCATTACACCATCATGCGAGGTAACATTTGCAACTACTTGGACACCTACACATGGGTCCGTAAGTATTTTAAACTTTACATCACTAAAATTCAGCTTTCTTTTCAATCTGTTTATTTTCTTCAGTAATAGAAAAACACCATTCTAGGCTCTCTAGTCGGACTCCAAGTCTCAACAGAGCGCACTGCAATTGCTCTTGTACCCTGTCACTGCCCTTCTGGTGTTGCATAGACCCTGGTCAAGTCCCAATGATTGAAGTAACTCTTCTCCCAATTGCAGTGCCTTCCTTGCATGGTCCCATTTTAAACACTGCCAGAGCCATGCAGGGGTGTCCAACCTATGGACCGTGGGCCACATGCAGCCCAGGATGGCCATGAATGTGGCCCAGCACACATCATAAATTTACTTAAAACCTTTTTTTGTTGTTTTTGTTCATCAGTTTTCATTAGTGTTTGTGTATTTAACATGTGGCCCAAGACAACGCTCTTCTTCCAGTGTGGCCCAGAGACACCAAAAGGCTGGACACCCCGTCTAAGTTTGCACAAACCCGTGTCCAGCCTTCAGACTATAGCATAGCTCTAGTTTCATCACTGCTCTTCAGCTTTCACTGGCTTCCCAGTGGCTTGGCATGGAACCCTTTTCCTCAGATATCACACACTCCCACTAACACTCACCCCACCTTTCTCTCTTCACCCTCTTCTCCACCCCCATTTCTGCCTGTTTATCCAAGACTTCTCTGTGAAGTTGACCCTTGTCCTTCTTTTCCCTATTCCTTCTCCCCTCTTTCTTCAGACTAGATCTAGTCTCTCCTTTCTCTATGCTGTCATATAGCCCTTAGATCTTAAAACAGTCTTTCTTATGGTACTAATCACATCCGGTCTTTGAGAACAGCAACTGTATCTTGTTCATTTGAGCATTTCCCTCAGCATGTGGCAGGGTGCCTCTCATGCACTGATGCTTGGTATTTGCTTGGTAAATTAAATTACTTCTAATGGATCACGTTTGATTTTTTTTTTTTTTTTTAGTGTCCTAATACACAAATATCACTCAGGAGCCTATACCACTTTTGAATGTTATTTTCTAAAGGAAAATCTTATTACCTAAAACTTTCTCCCCCTTTAATAAGAGAGATGAATAATTTTTTTTTAAGATAAAGGTGGTAGTAAATTTTCAAAAAGCCTCAATATATCAAATTCCTTTTTATTTTTGGTTGAGGGAGGAGGTTTAAAAGGGGGGGGGCTGCCTTTTATATGTTGGTCATAGCATCTTAAGAACCAATTTTGAAATGCTATTGTTTTTTAAATGATTTGTGAATTTCTAGAAACTTTTTACTTAAAGTGGTAAGTCTGTACCTTCCTGTCCATATAGAGATAATAGATCCTTTATAAATCAAATGTTAGCATTGTAAATAATGTTAATATGTATTATATTTATACAAAATAAATTTATCTACTTTTGGTGTGATGATATCTTTTAAACCATAATTGTTTTTTAAGAGTCACATTTAAAGATGAACTACACTGACCAGTTTTCCTGAAGCATAATTAAGGGATGCTCTTCTTCACCCACAAATGGTATTCCCCAAATGGCTTCTACTTCCACTTTTTAATAAGTCAACTTATTGTAGCTTATATTAATTAATTGGATAATAAGGGGTAACCACAAGCATCACTATAAGGATGCATATTATGCACTGAGAATAGAGACAAGGTCTCAGATTGCCTTTCTCTGTTGGACCTATAGTTTGCTTTCTTAGCTTTCACATTTGAGACAGTCTTAAGGATTTAGGGGGTGGAGGGAGGAAGAGCTGAGGAGCTGCCTTAAAACCACCAAACAGAACAAATAATGCCAAAGGAAGAAGGGGACTTTTAGAAAATGAGTCATAAATTTACATTTCTGTTTGTTAGGGATTGTTGTATTTCCTTTTTCTGTGTCTGGCTGCCTAGTTCCAGAAGGAAATGACAGAGGACTTGTTCTCCTTCTCAGTGCACCTTTGTTTTTCCTCAGTTGGGTTTCTGGCCTTAATCCATGACTGCTTTTCTCGTACTGATTAATACTAAAGAAATTTTAAGGACCCCCTTCTCTTAAAGTCCAAACCATCACACAGTAGTTTGCACACAGGACAGCTCTTCCTGCCACACTTCAGTGCCACAGGCAGTCGCTGTCAGAATGTGATGTTCTATCATTCACAAATTTGTATTGACCTCCAGGCACTGTCCTATAGGCTTGGGAATACTATTGCTGAACAAATAACAAAAAAACAGCCTTCAGAAATCTTATATTTTAAGTGATTATATCCTTGCACCATTTAACAATTATAGTTATTTACTTACAATAGTTGATAAGTAAAACTTTGCCTTACTACACAGGATTCTATGCCAGCTTGTCTTTTTATTGAAGGGAATTTTAAATCTTACTGGAATCCACCCAGATTTGTTAGTCCTCTAATAAATGTTACAGAATAAGAGCCTGTAACAGAGCCCAGTTTCCCACAAGTTAGTAACAGAACTGCCTAAAGCTGATGAGGTTACCATTACTCAAATTTGAAACGTCCCAAAACCTTTAACAACCCTTGGGAAATAGGATGCTAAAGTTCACGCGACTCCTACAAGCCCCCGACCTGGACGCGCAGCAATGGCGGGGCAGTTTCCCTCCTCGCCGTTAGGGGGCAGTCGATTTTGAGAGGCCCCGTTCTTTCATCCCCCCCACCCAGGGAACGTCACGACTTCCTCTGGCCAGTTCTCCACACCACTCACGCGCAGGCGCCGACGGGAGCGTGTACCGTGGAGCTGAGAGGTCACGAACTCTGACCCCCGCCCAAATACACAAACCCAGAAAGCTGCTTGCCCCCACTTTTGTTTTCCCTCCCCCTTCAGCTTTCTCCAAACTGTCTCCTCTCGGACCCCCCCCGGTAGTCGCCACAGCGGGACCGTGAGGTCCGCGCCCGGCGCAGGACCTAACTTGGCAAAGAAGCCGGTAAGAAGTGCGGGTGTTGAGAAAAGCGGCCCGGGGGCGGGGGTTGCTCTTCCCAACTGCCAACCGATGCACCCCAGAAACACACCACAGCCTCAGGCTTCGGCTGTTGGGGCTGGCTCGCCTGGCACTTTTCGCTGCAGGTTGCTCGGTTGGGCTGGGAGCGAGAAGAGTGGCCAGAGCGGCGGGGCCGAAAGCGCGGGTATTGGAGAAAGGGGAGGCCGTAGCTGGCGGCGCGGGTCCGGTGCATGGAGCGGGGCCGGGCGGCGGGGCACTGGTGGAAGAGTCCGCGAGCGGCTCGGCGTGCAAGCAGCCTCTCCCGTGGCGCCTCCCGCTGCGCCTCTGACCTTTCAACTACAGGAAAAGCTTCCGTCGGGGCGCTTCCCCCTCCTCTGGGAGCCGTGCACTGGGGATTCGTTGCGGGCGAGACGCAGGAGAGCCGGCCCTCGCCCCGAGTGGCTCTGAGCCGAGGCTTGAATCCCTTTCATAGAGGGTCCCTTACTAATTCTCGTGCTTAGTTGGAAGCAACAGATTAACACCCCCAATTTTCACAACAAATTAGACGGGAGTAGCCGCTGCCTTGTACCTTATCTTTTAAGAAATGAAATAGAGCGGCCCGGGGTACTCACTGCACTTGGGTATGGCCAAGCTTCCAGTAGCTCTTTTGTTACGCAACTCTGCCTCCAGCTTCTGTAGATACTGTTCTATGAGTTGCAAATGTTGCCAAGTTTTCCCATAACCTTCACTAAGTAGGTCAGCCTGTTTAAGGTGGGGAGACGGGGGGGGGGGGGGGGGGGGGGGGGGGGGACGGGGGGGGAGGACTGTAAAGGAAAAGCAAAATGAATTGAAAGTAAAACGTTTACGGTTTTTGTGCCTCTGGAAGTTTTAAGTAGGCCTTTGACTTGGAGGTTTTTGAACAACCCTGTATGGCTCGTTCGTTCAACATGACTGTTGTTAAATTTTGCTTATATGTGCAACTGGTAGCTCTAAAAGGTAGTTCCATTTATTTTTTATAAACCTGGATCAACTGAAATACAACTAATGCTATCATTCGTTGTAAGGGTATTTCAGCCTTCTTTTAGGACGGCTTTTGATTTTTCACAAATCAAAGTCAACAAACATTCCCGAAATACTGTTTGCACACGGAGAGAGTAATTCCTACCCTTGGGGAATAGAGAAGACAAAAGAAACAGCATAAGCTAAAGAATTAATAGTATAAATATAACTACCGTTTTTGCATTATAGGACCCTCTGCAACCTCGAAATTTTTTTGAAAGCCATGGACCGGACTTACAGAAAAGTTCACTTTTACATAAAATTTTGCATAAAATATTAGAAGTTAAATCTGTACATCCTAGTTAGCAACTTTTAGTATACACAATAAATTCCGGACCCACCTAGAAAGATTGGATTAAAATATATTTGAACTGAGTCTTAAAGATTAGTTGGAATTATGATGGATGAGGAGCTTGGAATGGTGTATTAGGAGAGAGACTCCTTTCCAGAGTGATGGCAAATAAAATGAGAAGATGAGTAAGTCAGACTATAAAGGAACTCTCCTTTGTGTCCACAGTGCTGGACATGTTATAGGAGCTTAATAAGCATTGAAAACAATACCAGGAACATTATTCTTTGATGGTCTGAAGCAGAAGAAAACGGATATAGTTCAGTTCTCTTAGTATCTTTAGATATTGCTGCTTGTCAAAGTTGCTAACAAAAAGATGGTTTTTGCCTTCTTGGGACTTCAAATATACGTAAAGGTGGTTCTTGCCTTCTAGGGGCCTTTCATGTACACAAAATTGTGTATATTAAATATGCATTCAGGAAACTCACTTCTGGCAGTAGCTGAACCCTTAATACTCTTAACCTAGAGGTCTTGGACTGGCCACAGGAGATTTTATGAGCCCCTTGAAGTTCAGCATGTACCATTATTTATGGTTTAAATGAATGTGAACTTGTGTTTTCTGACTAGGGAAAACTTAAAGTCTATTATTTTTTCAGAGATGTTTGACCCACCCCACAGGGAGGCGGGGGTGGGGTGGGGAGGACATTGTTTTATTTTTAAACTTTTTTTTTTTTTTTTTACTACACTGTACAGAAAGCAATAGCAATACATTTTGCGTCGTGACTCAACACACACAAATTAAATTGAAACCCAGTCTACAGGGGACTTACTATTACTGTGCTCACTATACCTGATGCACTAATTTCTATTCTATTTTCCTTTTTATTAAAAAAAGATACTCAAATTAATTTCCCCATCCATAAGTGGCTCACAACACGAAGTGTGAAAAATACTGCTTTGTCAATATTAATGAGAGCAGCTTACATTCAGTTGATAGGAATGGGACTAATGGGGAAAGAATAGGGGGAGAACAGATGTTGGGAAAAGAAAATGAACTGTATCTGATGTAGTGAAAAAGCACAGACTTAAACTTTTGAATCTGAATGGCAGGATGGCACCATTGATACTGTTTTCTGTGGAGAAGGTACATAGTGGTGAGATCGAGGTAGATGTAAAATAAAATCAGGCCCCAAAATATAGAACTGTGTGTCTTTTGTGTGTGAGCTAGCTCTAGAGTAGTAAAGGCAACATCCTCGTGCTTTTTGCTTTGTCCTTCAGGCAGATAAGAATACTTATCCTTCAGTGCCTACCTCTTCTGGAAAGCTTTCTCCGACCCTTCCTCTCCAGTGAGGTGTTTTTCTGAGCTCCTTTTGTTCATTTATAGAGCATTTTGTTTATTCAGCTAACTTGCAGGGACTACCTCTTATTAATAAGAGACTGTTAGCCAGTGGTATAGATATTTTCACTTATAATGAATTTCTACAATTTTTTTGAAGAGTTTATTGAATCCATTTCATTTATGAAGAAACTGAGCCTCAGGTTAAGTGACATGTAGTTATTTGGTAAGTAGTAAAAATGGGATTGGAACTCTGATTTATTGACTTGAGGTTCAGGGCACTCCACTACCTTTATAAAGTTTCCCCCTCTATTTCTTTCTCTCTTTATCACACCATCCTAGTTTGCTTCATAGCACTTAATACATGATAGTTTCTTTTTTTAATCTGCTTTTTAATTAAAATAAAAGCTCCATGAGGCAGAGGGCAGAGATCTTTTTTTCTTGTTCACTGTCAAGTCCCAAAGTCTCACAGTACCTGATAAGTATGTTTCAGCGAATACTTGTTTAATTTAGATATGAGTACTAGGCACTGTTAAACACTAGTGGTTCATTGAAAAAAAATTCAGCCCTGACCAGTGTGGCTTGGTGTGTCCTGTAAACTGAAAGTTTACCTGTTCCATTCCCAGTCGGGGCACATGCCTCAGTTGTGGGTTGGGTCCCTGGTAGGGGCACGCGTGAGGGGTAGCCAGTCGATGATTCTCGCATTAATGTTTCTCTCCCTCTCTTCTAAAAATAAATAAATAAAATCTTTTTTTAAAAAAAGAAGAAAATTAGTTCACTGAAAACCTATAGTTCTTATCCTTAGAAGTCAGTCTGTTGTTGAAGATGGCCATCTATGCAAACAAGGACAGAGTGCTTTTTTAAATGGGTGTTTAGCCCGTGGCCCATGAGCTACATGCAGCCCAGGGCGGCTATGAATGCAGTCTAACACAAAATCATAAATTTACTTAAAACATTATGAGATTTTTTTGTGTGATTATGTGTCACAACTTATCTAATGGTAGCCCAAGACAACTCTCTTTCATATTTTCATAGTTAAAATCAATTGTAAAGAAAATTCTGTTTCTTAATCTTTGCATTTAGTTTGTCATAAGTATTTTCTCTTCATCATTAAACATTTTTTTCTACATGACTTTAGTGAGAATATTTTTTGCACAAATCTTTGTCCTTTGTGTTTGCTAAAATGTCACCTCAGTAAGGCCATCTTATCTCTTATTAAAAATTACAACTTTGTTCATAAAGACAGACAAAAGTATTGTGGTTACCAGTGGGAAGGGGGTTGGGGAGGTAGTAAAGGGTTAAGAGAGCCAAGTATATGGTGTCAGAAGATGATTTGACTTTGGGTGGTGAGCGCACAATGCAGTATACAGATATGTATCATAGTAATCTACACTTGAAATCTATATAATCTTATTAACCAGTATCACCCCAATGATTTTAATTTAAGCAATTGCAACCCTCTACCCCTACCCTTTTATTATTTTCTGTCACTAGTCTGTACTCTATTTTTCTGTATTCCAGTTTTCATTTTTTGTTGATACTGTATATTTATTTGTTTTTTTCTCTTTCACCCCATCCAAATATAAACTTCACAAGGGGTAGTTTGTTTGCTTTAATACTTCTGTATCCCTAACACTTAGAAAAATGTCATAGAAAGCACTAAAATACTTGTTGAATGGAAGAAACTAAATAAATTATTGGGCCAATGAGTATGAACATTTTCAAGGCTTTTGATACACATTGGCAAATTACTTTTCTAGGAAGGTTATAACATTTTAGACTTCAATCAACAATATGTGAGTAATGCCCTTTTGTCTCAATTTTTGGAGTTAAAATTACTGTTGGAAAACAAGCATATGTTGATCGAGTGATTCTGTGGCATTTGTGGTAGAGAAATCATTAGCAAAGACATGGAAGCATGAAGCAACATGCTAAATTGAAGGAATTACAAGTAGTGTGTAATGACAAGTAATTAGAATGTGTGGTTTAACAAATAACACCTCAAATACTATAAAGGGAAGTCTTTCACAAATATTAAAAGGTGAAATAATATGAAGTATATTGTATTAGGTCAGTCTGGCAACAAAATATGAAAATAGCAATTAGGTAAACATTGGAGTTGAGGTCAAGAAGCTTGAAGACTGGATTATAGTTTAAGTTATCCTCATGGACACAACTCACCCATGTGTATGGCAAGAAAGAGACAGCACTGTCAGAAATCAGTGAAAATGGTATTGAGACAGAAATTAATGAATGATAATAAAGTCATTAGAAACTATTTGTAATTGACTTACAAGAATCTTGAAGGGTTTGTGGTGTGGAATAAGAAGTCGACTTCAGAGGATTACGTTAGTAGTACCCTTGAGGTCTTGTATATATTTTCATAGCTACTTTACATATACTTCTGATTTTTCCCAAAACTAAAATCACCTTTGAAAGGGAAGAGATTTCAGACCGTCAGTGAGATTCAGGAAAGGATGACAGGGCAGCTCATGGCGATTGGGAGAACTGTGTGAGGTGCCAAGGTGCCTTTTTTGGAAGGGAACTGAGGCGTCATTTGTCCTATGTACGGTGTTTCTTGTATCTTCTTCAGTAAATGTTTCTGTTCATATTACTTGGTTGGATACCTTCTGGACAGACCTCGTATATACATAAAAATACAAGATACATAGTTCCATACTCATTTGCCTATTTTTAAAATACTTTTTTGGACAAAAAGAATGATTCCTTTTAAATTTAATTTTCTTTAGAAAAACACTTACGACTATATATCTGTTTTCCCTGTTACTGAATTCCCTTTCATTTTTTAGCTTTCCTTTAAAGCTGGGAATAAAATCTGGACTGATAACCCAAAACTTGATTCTTTTCAAACTGTCAGTAGACCTCCCCCATCAAGAAGATTGTGAATATCAGAATACATTAGGGTAACTGGTAAGCCCTAATATCTTTTATTTCATGAGAAAGTGTAACAGCCTCCAGTCCTTAAGACTCCAGGCCTCAAGTTTTTAAAATTAAGGATTGCAGGGCTGCCTTGCCCTTACTTCTTATGCCTATTTTTATCAACTTAAAACAAAGTTTCTGGTGTGTTGTGGTATGCTTGAAAAAAATCAAATTAATTTTATTCTGTGACTTTTCTAGAAACTTTGGAGGTTATTTGAAACAACATAGCCATAAAACTAAATTTGTCATTTACTAAGGAACTCACAAAGCAAGAAATTAGAAGGACCCTGATTTGGAAGTAGCCAAAAGTAGATCTCTTGATATATAAGAATAAGGGATTTTTCTTCTTCTTCTTGAGATTTCTTCAACTGACAGCAGAAAATTGCAGTCATTACCAAATTAAATTTGTTGAGTAGCTTAGTAGTAGTGTTCAGGGGACATCTGGTTGAAGATTTCTGTGTATCAGTAGTAGAAACAAATTAGAGTGGTTGCTGGGCTGTGATGATTGTATCAGTAGGCATGTCTGTGCTAGTCTTCTCTTTTGGTAAATAGGCCTCCAGAAATACAGAAACTGCCAATCATATTAACCTTTCTTTCTGTCTTCCTGCCCTACCTTCAGTGATTATTTCAAGAGATAAGCACACAACCCAGGCTAGGCCAGCCTGAATCTATTACCAAGATTTTAAAATTAAATTTGAGAAGACTACCTTTCCTTTCCTGGTACTTTACTGCAAAGTTGCAAATAAGAAGCCACATAGGGAGTAGCTAAGGTAGGGAGATTCCTGACAGGATCAGAAATACTAGCTCCAGTTTTCCCCAAGGTCAGCTCTCCTGTGGTCCTAATAGTATATGTTCCCCTGTCCCCTGACCCCCTTTTTTTGCTCAACTAGCAGTAGTTAAGCTAATGCACTCTCACAGATACCTGCTTTCATGCCAGATACCTACTTCATTCTCACTAGTTTTCATCACTTTCCCCCTTGCTAATATTTTTGTCTTTCAGAGTGAATAATACTATCTTGTGGAAATTCTTGAATTTTAGTAAAACTTAAGTTTGGATAGGATTTGTAATTAATTTAGATAGTGTGCCTCTTTTTTGTAAATGGTGGAAATATTTTGGAATAAATAAGATAGGATGATGTATTTTAATTGTTCTCTGGATCTTTTTACATCGAAATACTCATGTGTACTGTACTCCTGGATAGTTTAATGACAGAAGTAGGTAATGATGAATACGGGATTATAGATTTGACTATATCACTGTATGTGCCTTCCTAGACTTGAATCTTTTTTAAAAATTATTTATTGGTTTATTTAAAGATTACTGATTTATGTATCAGTTTGTTATTCCACTTATTTATACATTCATTGGTTGATTCTTGTATGTGCCCTGGCCAGGGATTACATCTATAACCTTGGCATATCGGGACAATGCTCTTAACCAACTGAGCTACCTGGCCAGGGTCCTAGACTTGAATCTTAAGTTAATGAGCAGGCTTCCAGTCAGTTGGTGGCGTAGGTAAATGTGACACTCACATTCTTCCACAAATCACATTAAAAATATAATTAAACTACGGAACAATATCGTTCAGAACTGCGTAAAATCTAAGTGAACAGGGGTCCTAAAACTTAAGAATATAAAGAAGAAGCCACATCGATACTGGTAGGAGGGGTGGAGACACAGAATGGGCTGGTCCCACACCCAGGTATAGCAGGGAAAATTTGGTGGGGTATCTCAGTTGCAGAGGTTCTCCTGAGGAATGAGGAGTCCCAACTGCATACCTGGCTGCAAGCCCAAGGTTTCAGTGCTGGGAATAGAAGTCCCCATAACTTCTGGCTGTCAAAACCAGCAAGAATTGTGGCTGAGTGAGACTGAAGGTGGCTGGAGTCTCAGGCATCCCCTTTAAAGGATCTGCACACATACTTACTCAGACTCATTCCCTCTGAGCTACAACACTGAGGCAGTGGCTGGGAAGGAACCAAGAACATACAGGGAGGAACTGAAGTGTCTGGCATCAGGGTGAGAGCTGGAGGGGCAGTTTTCTTCTCTTTGACAGAAGTGATGACAGAGGCCATTGTTCCTCTTCTCAGCCCTTCCCCACAGAGCAAGTAGGTGACTGCCATATCTGAGTCTCCATAAATCTAGCTAACACCGCTTACTCTGGCCTAGTGATTCCCTGAGACCCCCATGTACCAACCTGTGGGCCCACCCAAACTGTTTCCAGTGGCTTTTTTACACGAATGGATGGTTTGTCTCGGCTCATGCTTCAGACTTTCCTAAAATCTCTCAAACAAGCAGTATCTGGCCTTGGCATGCCCTGTACCTCTCACTGAGTGACTTGCAGCTAGGTACTAGTGGCAGCCAGCCTTGGTTTGCAGTTTGGCCTCTCAGGGCACCTACAAGCCCAGCACAAGTAGCAGCCCATCTGCAGATCATTTTGTAGCTCATGCCGGGTGGCCCAAGGCAGAACATAGGCAGTGGCTGACTTAGGCCTATGCCTCCTGGGTGACCCCAGAGCCAGCGCACCTAGTGGACAGTTTCAGACCATGTTGAAGCACCATCTAACCACCTCCACAAGCGACACAGTCAAGGGGTGGATTCAGTGGGCACCAGAGTCCTGTTGAATAAATCCTACTCCATGGGTTAGACCCTTGCACGGATGATCCTCCACCATCATTACACCAGTCTTTGCAGCCAACTGACCTGGAGGTAAATCCCTCTGATTGATGTGTCAGTGGCAATCAAGGCTTAACTACAACAGGAGGGTGTGCACAGCCCACATGGAAGTGGAAGGGCCTGTACCTGGAGTGCCCCTCTTAGGTGAATGGGGAGCCTGTGCCACTGGACCCTACAGGACACCTACTACATTAGGCCACTACCAAGCCTGGGAGACATAACAATTCTACCAAATACATAGAAACAAACACAGGGAGGCTGCCAAAATGAGGAGACAAAGAAATATGTTTCAAATGAAAAAAACAAAACTCCAGAAAAAGAACTAAACAAAATGGAGACGATCTATGAGATACAGAGTTCAAAACACTGGTTACAAAGAAGTATAGTGAAGTCGGGAAGAGTAGATGAACTTAGAACTTCAACAGCAATAAAAAAGGACATGGGAACCATAAAAAGAGCTGTTAGAAAAGGGCTGAAATGAAAAATAATTTACAGGGAATCAATAGTAGAATAGATGAAGCTGAGAATCAAAACCGCAATTTGGACTATAAGGAATCAAAAAATATCTAACCAGAACAGCAAAAAGAAAAGAAATTTTTAAAAAATGAGGATAGGGTAAGGAGCCTCTGGGACAGCTTCAGGTGTGCCAACATTTGCATCAGGGGGGTGCTGGAAGGAGAAGAGAGAGCAAGAAATTGAAAACCTACTTGAAAAAATGACAGAAAATTTCCCTAACATGGTGAAGGAAATTGACATACAAGTCCAGGAATCTCAGAGTCCCAAACAAGGTGAACCCAAGGAGGCCCACACCAAGACACATCATAATTAAACTGCAAAAAGTTAAAAGACAAAGAATCTTAAAAGCTAGCAAGAGAAAAGCAGTTAGATACAAGGGACCGCCCTTAAGACTGTCAGCTGATTTCTCAGTAGAAGCTTTGTGGGCCAGAAGTTTGGCAAGAAATATTCAAAGTGGTGAAAAGCAAGGACCTACAACCAAGATTACTGTACCTAACAAAGCTATCATTTACAATCAAAGAATAGATAAAGTGTTCCCCAGACAAGAAAAAGCTAAAGGAGTTCATGACAACCAGACCAGTATTGTATGAAATGTTAAAGGGTGTTCTTGAAGAAAGAGGAAGATGATGAAGAACAATAAAACAGCAAAAAAAATTTATCAACAATTGAATCTGAAAACAAAATAAACACACAGAACAGTAACAGACTCATAGATCCAGGGAACATTTTGATGGTTGCCAAATGGGAGGGATGTTGAGTGAAAAAGGTGAAGGGATTAAGAAGTGCATATTGGTAGTGACAGAATAGTCATGGGGGTGTAGAGTACAGCATAGGAAATATAGTCAGTAACATACTAATACCTATGTATGGTCAGATGGGTACAAGATTTATCAAGATGATCACTTAGTAAGTTATATAATGTCTCACTGGGGTGAACTCCCTGAAACTGATACTATATTGTATGCCAACTGTGATTGGAAAATAAATGATTTTTAAAAATATGTTAATGAGCTGGCTTGGCAGACACAGGCTTTACAGGTAGGATATGATAGTTTAAGGTCATAATGGAAGCTGTGTGTAGCTAGCAAGGGGTCAAGAGTTGGAAAAGTGGTCTTAGTCTGCCTTTCTGGTCAAATGTGTTTTCCAGATTCCTCTTGTTTCTCGTTTTGCTCAGCACAAATTAAGGTATACAATCACTAAAATAAATATTCCAAAAAAACTTTACCTGAGCATTCTTTTGCTGAGTACTTTGAATTATATGGCTCTATAAAACAATATTACATAAGGGCTCTAGAAAACTGTGGTAGTGCAGAGGTTTTCTATAGAGAGAAGTAGAAAATTGCTTTGTTGGGTCAAAAAGTGGTATCCATCAAATATATGTATGCATGTATTTTTTAAGAGGGGCATGTAGCTTTAGTCAGATTCTCTAAGAAGTTTGTAACTTCAAAAAAAAAGGTGATGAAACCATTTCAGTTTCCTGCTCTTTTCTTCCTAAATGGGGGAGACAGGGAGTAATCTGAATATCTCTAAATTCAGTACTCAAGAATTCTCTTCCAAAATATTAACATTCAAATCCATTAACACTGTGTTACCTGTAGCATTGCTAAAAACAAAGTACATAATTAAGCACGAATGTTTTCATGCATACATACACACATGTGCATGACACAGTAATTAAAATTTTAAAGGAACTAACACTCAGTGAGAAATAAATCTCCATCCCTCCCTTTTTCCAGATTTCCAGTTCTCCTTGAAGGTAGTCATTCTGTTTTCTTGTGTTCTTTCAGTTAGTTTTCCCCTCTCTCAAGGTAGCATTTTAAAGATTTCTTTACATAGATCTTGCACATATCTTACTAGATATAATGCCTAAGTGTTATGGACTGAATTGTCTACCCTGCCATCCCATTCATATTTTGAAGAAATGACACCTGAAAATGTGACTGTATTTACAAATGAAGCCTTTAAAGAGGTAACTGAGTTAAAATGAGGTCATTAGGGTGGGCCCTAATCCAATGACTATTGTTCCTGTAAGAAGAGATTACAGACAACTGTTACAGAGAAAAATAATTTTTTTTTAAAAAGAGTACAACACAAATTAAGAGTGTAGGCAGATAAACCTACAGTGAGAAGAGGGCCATCTACAAGCCAGGGAGATCAGTCTCCGAAGAAACCAATCCTGCCCACTCAGACTCAGACTGCTCGTCTCAGACTTCTAGCTTTCAGAATTGTGAGAAAATTCATTTTGGTTGTTTAAACCATGCAACCTGTGCTACTTTGTTATATCAGCCTTAGTAAACCAATATAAATTTTTAGTACTGGAAAAGTGGGGTGCTGTTTTAATAAATGCCTAAAAGCTTGGAGCTGAGAAATGGGTAGAAGCTGGAAGAGATTTGACATGCATGCTAGAAAAAGCCTGAGGTGGCCTAAAGAGATTGTTGGTAGAAATAGAGATGCCAAAGGCAATTCTGGTGAGGGTTCAGAAAGAACAGAGGAGAGCTGTAGAAAAAGCCACTGTCATCTTAGAGATGCTCGCATATCACCCACCATACACAGAATGTTGGTAGATGTGAAAATGAAAGGTGCTTCTGACGAGGTCTCCTATGAAAGTGAGCATGTTGCTGGAAACTGGAGCAAGGGAACCTTGTTATAAAGTGGCAAAGAACTTGGCTGTATTGTGTTCTAGTGTTTTGTGTAAAGTAGAACTTGTGATACACTTGGGTATTTATCTGAGATTTCTATGCAAAGTGTTGGAGATGCAGCCTCATTTCCCATTGCTGCTTATAGTAAAATGTGAGAAGAGTGAGAGAAATCAAAGAAGTTGTTATTAAGAAATATAGAACCAGAATTTGAAGATTTGGAAAATACTCAGCTTATCCATATTGCAGTGAAATGATTCTAGAGAAATCTTTCATCCTTCCAAATCAGTGCAGTTATTTTGTCATTTTTTACAATATTTGATAAGTGTGTTAAATGGCTACAGTGATGTGTTTGTTTATAGTTAGGATTGCCTTTGTTTAAATAAATAAAGTACTGATTTGTATTCATGTTCTCCTGGTTAGCCTTCAGTGAAAAGTGAAATTGTTTGGTTGAATAGTTTTTTTAAGTAGCTATTTTTTAAATATATAAAAGCAGAATAATTTTATGAGCCCCTATATAACCTGCACCAGTCTTCAGGAACTGTCAGTGCATGGCCAATTTTGTTTTATTTATTCCCTCTCACCCTACCCACCTAACTGGATAGCTTTGAAGAAAATCCTATTGTATAATTTCGTTTCTAAATTCTTCAATAAATATGTTTTTATGGGTATACTTTATGAAAAGACATCTTTTTATTTTTGGCAGGATATTTTCGCAGTTAGATCATGGCAACCATAGAAGAAATTGCACATCAAATTATTGAACAACAGATGGGAGAGGTATGTCTAGTTTATAGTTTACTCACTGATTCGCCAGACTTAATTATACCAAATGTATATTCTAGGTTCTGGAGTACAGAGATAAAAGACACTCTACCCCTACTTAGCTTTAATCTAATGAGATACAGTTGAATAATCGGATAATCTCAATAGGATATAGCAAGTGCTATGATAGTAGTTGTATAGGGTGTTATGGCAGCACAGAAGAAAATAGCTAAGAATTGTGGAGGTGTGTGGGGACCTGGCCGGGGAATACTTTTGGAGGGTACAGAACCCAAGGGCAGTTTGAATGGACCAGTGGGAGCAGATCCATGTCAATAGACAGCTTCATTTTTGAGACAATTAGTACATCCTCCTTCATAATAAGAGGTACCATAATCCACAAGGTTTTGAAAGTATCTAGGGGTTCTTGCAGAAAATCAGCAAAGTCAAAATTATTTTCATAATAATACTAAAATGTTATTTGCCTTTTCACTATCATTCTCTCACAGTATACAGCAGAATTTTCCAGAGACTACATGGCATGTGACATTGTATGATGAAATATCAACATTAAAAGGTGTACATAACCACTGTTTCCCAAATGACCAATACATGATGTTCCATAATCACTCATGAGTAAAGGAGCCATTCAAATTGCAGGATAGACCAATAGATTTTTATATAGTTTCTGATTCCACATTGCAACAAACTTTTAGCCACCAGTTGTCAGGTTTTGGTGTAGTATCAAAGAACAGTTTCTACAATGTGAAGAGGCTTAATATAAGATATTCCTCCCCCTTCAATCCATAATTGTGAGGCCGTATTTTCTTTTTTATTTCTTTCAATATTTTAACCCAAATAATGTAACAGATTAAATGAAGAGACAGATAGGAGGATCTAGCTTCTATTAAGCTAGACAGTTTTCAAAAATGTAAGAAATCATTGCCACTGTCCACACTAAATTTTTGTTTGTTTGGAAAATACACATATTTTTCATAAAAGAAAAAATACTTTGTTACTTATGTTAACATTTAATGTTAGTTTTAAATTTTTAATTAATATTTTAAAATTTTCTCTGAATTCCTAATATGATGATTATCATACATATAACTCATATAAACAAAAGCCGTTTGGGACTTTCATTAATTTTTAGAGTGTAATGGGATCCTGAGACTGGAAAACTTTTTCCATAATTTCTTAATGTATTTATTCTTTATTGAAGACCATTTGGATTGCTTTAGTTACCAGTTATAATTGCTATGCTGCAGTAAACATCCTTTTACTCATCTAAACAAAGTGTCCCAACCCAATGACAGTTGCACTGTGCATGCACCTAATGATGTTTCCTTTAAGAAATAACTGTGAGCTGTTAGATTTTTATTCAGTTCACAGTGAATATTACTGATAGAAATAACCCCTCCTCCCCCCAAAAACCCCATAAAACAGCTTAAAGTTTGCATGGTAAAATTTGTTACAGATGAACTGATTTAGAGTCACATCTTCAGATATCATTGAAAATTTTAGAAATTTTTAGGGAGGGTAGAGACTGGACTTGGTAGAAATAATCTGTATAAAATTGGCAACAGTTAAAACTACATATAGAAAAATAGGACAGGATAGAAATAATGGTCAATAAAGAAAACTAAAATTGGCAGCAGCTATAATCAGTACAGTCTGCTCTGGACAAAAACTGATTAGTGATTCAGAAGTTTGTTGTAAATTTTGCACAGAAAATAATCTTGATGAAAATATTTTAGGAAACAGAAAAAGATGAAAACAAACCAACTCTACCATTTAAAAATTGAGTCAAGGAATTAAAATGGCTTAATGAGTTTAAGAATATGCTCAACAACAAAAATCCTCAATGCTAGGCCAGTTCTCTTTATTTGTGGACTTGCTTTTCCCCAAACTACTCCATCTCAGTAGATGGCAATTCTTTCCTCCCAGTTCCTCAGGCCAAAATTTTATAGTCATCCGTGACTGTTCTCTCCTTATATTCCACATCCAGTCAATCAGCTTATCTTGTCATCTTTCATCTCATAAATTATCCCAAATTCAATTGTCCCCTAAGCCCCCAGCATGGTTTCTATCCTTTTCACATCCAGTATCTCTGCCCCATATAATACCCAAATATTGCCAGTATCTGTGCAATAACATCCTTTCTGGTCTCCCTTAATTCTGCTCTTAAATTCACAGTCTAGTCTTCACACTAAATCTAAAATGATCCTTTTTGAAGATCTTGGCACTCCACTGCTCTGTAAACCCTCGAGTACATCTCCATTTCACAGTGTAAGAAATCCAGAGTTTGTATAGCCTGGGAAACCTTACATGATCTGGCCCCTACTGTCATTCAGATCCTGTCTTCGGTATACCGTAATCCCTCTCTTCCACTTTGTTCCACTTACATGGTATTCTTGCCATGCATCTTGCCTCATGCGTCCAACACACTTATGCTCCACTGCCTTCTTTTTTGTTTTATTTCCTCTACCCGGGGTGTACTTCCCCTAGCTAGTCCTAAACCTTGGTCTGATACTTCACTCGGGTCTGTGCAAAAATGTTATCTCCTCATCGCTCCCGTTCCGTCAGTGACTCTCACCTTACCCTGCTTTAGTTTTCTTCATGCCACTTCAATACCACCTGACAATATTATTTGCTTATTTGGTTTTTATCTGTCTTTTCTCACTAAAATAAAAACTTTATGAGAACAAAGATTTTGTTTATTTCTCTTTCCCAGGACTCAGAACAAAGAGTGCTTTGCAAATAGAATACACCCAAAACATGTTTGTCTAAATGGAAGGTGGAAGGGAAGGGGAAGGAAGGATTCAAAATAGTGAGGTCTAAATGTTCTTACTGTTGTACCTTTATTTATTTGCACATTTGTTTATTTCTGTAAGATACAATTTCGTGGAAGTAGAATTACCAACTTAAAAGGTGTGCGTGTTTATGTATTATAGTGAGTATATACATAATGGGTATGCTTTTCTGGCTTTGTTGAAAGTATGAGAAAGTTTTGTTCTTCAAGAAAAAAAAAATTGAGTTGATTTGATTATTAATGTTACATGATTGCATTAGGTTGTTACAGACCAGCAGACTGGCCAGAAAATCCAGATTGTGACAGCCCTTGATCATAACACACAAGGCAAGCAGTTCATTCTGACAAATCACGATGGCTCTACTCCAAGCAAAGTTATTCTGGCCAGGCAAGATTCCACGCCAGGGAAAGTTTTTCTTACAACTCCAGATGCAGCAGGTGTCAACCAGTTATTTTTCACAACTCCTGATCTGTCTACACAACACCTCCAGGTAAATAACTACAGAGTGTCTTTTCAGCTTACACTTGAAAAGAATTAAAAAGCATGTCCTGAGTCCTGACATTAAAACTTTAGCTCCTGCATGTGCAGTAGGAAAAAGAAAATCTTCCGTAAAGTTATGTGCTGTGCAGATTATATGTGGTGACTGTCCTCTCCTATAGGCCATTATATTTTTCTTCATGTGTCCTTAACACCCATATATTTTGGGGGTTCTTAGCTGCATACAGGAAGATCCATTCTGGCTAGTTAGGAAACGCTGGCCAGGTGGCTCAGGTGGTTGGAGCATCATCCTATACACCAAGAGATTGTGTTTTTGACCCCCAATGAGGGCACATACCTAGGTTGCAGATTTACTCCCCAGTCAAGGCATGTATGGAAGACAGCCAGTCGATGTTTTTCTCTCATTGTTCTCTCTCTCTCTCAACTCTCTCTCTGTCCCTCTCTCTTTCTCTTTCCCTCTCCCTTTCTCCCTCCCTTTTTCTCTTTCTAAAAATCAATAAACATATCCTTGGGGGAGGATTTTTTATTTTAAAAAAAAACAGAATTTTAGAGAGCTCAAAGAATTGTTGGAAAGGCTGAAGAGAACAGTTCCAGATCAGATTTCCAAAAAATAACTACTGGAACATACTTTAGAAATTGCTTCTAAGAAACCTGCTACCTCTGCACAGTTCAGAACTGCCAGATCAGGAGGATCTTCTGTAGCTGCAGTTTCCAGGACCAAGGTGCCTGCGCCAACAAGCATTTCCAAATCAAGAAATTGGTATCATAGCTGCCATCTTTGTCAGTTTGTTTCTTCTGTTGTCATCTGCACCTTCGTTGATGTAGCAAGCCATCTACCCTATCGTCTGCTTTAATAAATCCTGGAACTCAGTAATGTAAATTAACTTTACATTGTGTTGGTGTTAATTTTTGCTAGTTATACCTTATTCTTCAAAAGTCAGTTAAGGCTTTTATACACTAATGCCTGTGGTTATATAGATATTTTTACTGCTTTTTGCTGTAATTGCATACAAATAAAGTGAATCCTTAAGTTTGCCCTCAGATTTTGGGGAGTGCCCACTTAAAATTGGATTCTATTTTTTTTTTTATGAAAGACTGATCTATGAAAATTCCTTGTAGCAGTGAAAAACTCCTAATTTGTAAAATAGAAAATCTTTGCCTGTGTATCCTGATAGATTCTATTCTTTCAGTTACATCATTTCTTCGAAACTGCTAAGGTAGAAAATGGGTAGAACTTATAAAAAGTTATCAACAAGACAGCAGTCACTAAAAAAAGTTATATTGTGTACCTTTATTTTATTAATAGAGTTGATTTTTTTTTAAGTTTTACATTTATAGAAATATTAAGCAGTTACTACACAGAGTTCACATATAACCTTCCAACATAAAATTTCTCCTTTTAACATTTTTGCATTAGTATGACACATTTGTTATAATTAATGAACTCTCATTGATACGTTATTAACTAAAATTAATAGATATCTTTAGCTTTCCCTAATTTTTACCTAATATTCTTTTTTTGTTTTAAAGTAACATGTTGCAATTAGTTGCCATGTCTCCTTAGACTCCTCTTAACTATGACAGTTTCTCAGACTTTGTATTTGATGGCCTTGACAGTTTTGAGGAGTGCTGGTCAGGTATATTGGAGGCCACCCCACTGAAACTTTGGCGGTTTTTCTCATGTAAGATTGGGGTAGTGGGTTTTGGGGAGGAGGATCAAAGAGGTTAAGTGCCATTTTCATCACATCCTATCAAGGGTACTTATATCATCATGTTTTATGACTGGCGACATTAACCTTAACCACCTGGCTGAAGAAATATGTGTCAGATTTCTCCACTGTAAAGTTACTATTTTGTGTAAAATTTCTGTAGTATAAAAATAAAGGTAATATTGGTACTTTATGGATCATAGCTAAAAGCAGTTAAAAAGAAATAAGTATAGGATAGAATTCCCTGGGCCAAGATGATTTGATTTCAGGTTTAGGGACCTAAGACAGTATATGGGCAAGTCCCTTTCCCTCTCTATACTATTAGAAATTAATAGCAGACAAAATAGTAGCACCATTTGCAATAGATAAACTGTTGAGGAAAAGAATGATTTGTTTTAGGTGTTTTCAAGGACATCTAATACCAGAATTTGGGTCTTTCTTTTAATTGAAGACAGATTTTTATGGTGATATAAAAAGAAATAATACCACTATAGCATAATAAAGGACAGCTATTTTAAGGACTGTTTAAAGTTTTTTTAATCAAAATTACTCCTGAAGGCATTCACACCCCTAAAGGAAGAAAAGGAATCAAAGTAGAGGATTACTTTGTGGGTTGTTTTAAAACAGGGGGAAGGTGTTTACTAAATGCCATATCACATTTTTTGGGTTGAATTAATTTGTTCACTTTTCAAAGGATTGGAAGAAAATGATGAAAAGTTTGAAGGATAAACCTAAAAGAAGAAAGTAGTATTTTTTTTTTTACCAGCATTAACTGTACTTAATGATAAGCCCTTCATGTAATCTGAAGAGGCTTGGTAGCTCACCCAAGGCTGTCCCGCCTAGGACTGACTTGCTACCGTTTATCAGACTCCAGAGCCCATGCTCTCAACCGCTGCCCCTAACCCAAACCTGAGAAGAACTCAGTAATGAAAAATTTATACCTTTGTATATCAATTATATTTCCATAATCATAAGTTAATTCATCAACAAAATTCTTTTCTTTATAACTTTCTTTTAAAAACTTAAGAGTTATTTTTTATGCTGTTATGGCATATTATAGTCAATCCATTTAGAAAGATTCTAAGTAATTTAAAGGCAAATGTCATAATAGGACTGATAACTGCTGCGATAATTTGACTTGTTCCATACGAATATTAAATGCTGACTCTGAGATATATTAAAAACTACTTATGTATTTATGTGTTTAACAGTCTGTTTACATTAATGAAATTATTATAAAACAAATTTAAAAGGTCTGTCTTTGCTTCCTATAACACTGAAATTTTTACCTATATGTTAAAATTACAAATAGTTTAATTGCTATATGTATATAATAAGGTTAAGAGTTTCAGAATAACTTACAAAAAAGAAAGCAAAAAGTAAGACTGACAGCGTTCTTTCTTTTTTTACATGAGAGTGTTACTGAGTAATAACAAATTACTGTGTTTTGTTTTTGTTTTGGGGGGGGTTTTACTTAGCTCTTAACAGATAATTCTTCTTCAGACCAAGGACCAAATAAGATTTTTGATCTTTGCGTAGTATGTGGAGACAAAGCATCAGGTAACATTAAAAATACCTTCTTATATGTGCTGTGTTGTTAAAGTAACTACCACACTACTATGTTTCTTTTACTGAAAGTAAAATGAAAAAATAAAAGAACGTGTGGTTTTTATGGTTCATATTTGTAACCTGCGAAACTTAAGTGATTTTTCCCCAGAGCTTTTTACTCACATAAGAATTTTTCACTTCAGTGCAGTTTAATTTGATCTTGCAATGACGTAAAATGCATATTTCAAAGAATTATGAGTTAACCTTTTGAAAGTAAATTGAACATGGGGAAAGTTTTTTTAATATGACACCATTTTTGTCATAGAATTGCTAAAAAATGAATTGTGATTCTTAGTAATATACAACATTAAGTTATTAACCGACCCGTTGATCCCTGTTCTCATTCTAGGAATACAGAGTAAATTGAATTATTATGGTAGAAAAAGCTCTGGTTACCTTTATGTAATTCTTTGCATAGCTGAGCAGACATTTCTTCAAACCTATTACTGGTACTTAGGGCTATGTCATTTTAATTCTGGCCATTACTCCTTCATGCCAGAAATACAAACCTCTGTTCATTCATATGTATTTACAAGTGCCACTGGGATATAGGTAAAGGGCCCAGGTTTGTTTTGTTTTGTTTTAATTTTCTTTAATCTATTCCTGTAGCTTAATTAGAAAAATCTCCACTAGAGCTTTTCTCAGAGTGTTCAGTTTGGTAGTAGATGTTGTGTCAAAGAAACAGTTTGTGAAATGATAGGTTAATCAGAGTGCAGCAGATATCTCCAGATACTTAAAAAGTGTAACCCACAGTAAAGAGACATTATTATCAAACACTAATTACTGATATCCTGTTTTTGGAGCATAGTTTTCATATTAAAATATATTTATACAGTATTTAACAGAACTATAATTTGTGATATCGGAAGTGAAAATAATTTCATATTGCTTAATATATCCTATCAGAGAATATGGTTGTTTCATCTTCTGTTTGGTAACTCCTAAATTTCTTTTTATGTCATAAACTAAAAAAATCTGTTTTATCTCATATGTTGTTTAAAGGGAAGAAATGGGCTTATTAAAATATGTGACTTTTCTAAACATTTTGTCTCTAGGGCGTCATTATGGAGCAGTAACTTGTGAAGGCTGTAAAGGATTTTTTAAAAGAAGTATCCGAAAAAACTTAGTTTATTCATGTCGCGGATCAAAGGACTGTATTATCAATAAACACCACCGAAACCGCTGTCAATACTGCAGGTTACAGAGGTGTATTGCATTTGGAATGAAACAAGACTGTATGTATTAGCTTTAAAGGAGAAAAATTAAGGATTTGGGAAAACTCTAGAAGTATGTTAAAATTAGCGCATTAAAATATGTCAGTTTTATATGCCTTTTAATTTACAGTTTTCCAACTAAAAATATAGAAATATGTACCCAAGTATGTATTCTTAATTCACTTAACAAATATTTATTGAGTGCCTATGTGCCACTTGTGTATTTGCAGTTTGGACATGGTAAAAAAAAAAAAAGGGCACAACTAACTAAGTTTAGTTTTTAATAGCTAATATTGCCTGCGCTGTCACTATGCCTAACTCTGTATAGTGTACGAAATAAGTTTCTTTTTCTCACAGCAAAATTCTATGCAGTAGGTACTACTGTTACCCACTTTACATTTGTGTAAACAAATTTAGTAACTTGTCCAAGGACACACAACTAATAAGTGGTAGAACTTGGATTTGAATATTGGTGACTTTTTTCCTCAGAAAATGCGCATTTGAACAACTCTACTGTCTCCTTAATATCATGAAATAAAATTCCTGTAAAATAAGTGAAATATATGTTTTATAAATGAAGACTAAGCAGTTGAATTATTTCTCAAACTGCCCTTAACTAAAAGGGAAAAAAAAATCTCATTGGTCTTTTCTGTGGCTCTTGGTAGTAGTTTTCAAATAGTTAAATATGATTTCATTTTATAAAACTCTCATACAGATAAGTAAAGGAACTCCTAACTTCAATTTTCATTCTTGACAATGAGCTTTTAAAAGATAAGAGTTCCTCTACATTTCTCCCACAGCAGAGACAGGAAAAGAGAATGGAGAGATGCAGAATGGCCACTATTACTATTTACTACTACAGTTTTCTAAAGCAACTTTATTACATATGCAGATAATTTTTAAAGATTGATGGTTGGTTATCTTTGGGGTTCAGTTATGGTGGCTATATCTCCCATTGGCAGCATTGCTGGCCTAGAACTTACATTTATAACTGTAAATTCTGCATTGTAACAGTCTAAAACATTTTTGTAGCTGTTCAGTGTGAAAGAAAACCCATTGAAGTATCACGAGAAAAATCTTCCAATTGTGCTGCTTCAACAGAAAAAATCTACATTCGAAAAGACCTTCGAAGCCCATTAGCTGCAACTCCAACTTTTGTAACAGATAGTGAAACTGCAAGGTATAGTAAAAACAACAAATAAAACATATTAAATAGCTGGTGATTTGTTTTTCTTCCCACTGATGCTAAGGCTGAACTTTGTTTTTATTTGTCGCAGGTCAACAGGACTGTTAGATTCAGGAATGTTTGTGAATATTCAACAGTCTGGAATAAAAACTGAGTCAGCTGTGCTGATGACACCAGATAAGGTGTGGTTAGTGCAATTAATTTAAAGATTAAATATTTTGAAGCTTTTAAAATGGTTTCCTTTTCTTTATCTCCTCCATCAATTAGTCAGTTGATTTGATCTTAAATATTTCCTGTTACAAGTTGTTTTTTTTTAATATAAATTGTCAACTGTTTGGTAGTGTCAAATGAGAAAACTAAAACAGTTTAGTAATGAGTTTGATGCTCTTTCTTCAGGGGAAAATAATCCAGATATTGGGGGAACACAGTGCCGCATAAGCAGTGGAACACTCTTCCTGAGGGGATTATTGGGCAAGAGTGAGTTTTACAGTTAGAAGGAGCAACAAGGAAACAGAGCATGATTGGCTGTGAAGTCAGGAATTTCCTTTTAAGGTCTTCTAAGGTCCTGTGTTCCTAGGTTAAGATAAGCCAGCTAAAGCTGAGTTGGAGGATTGTGATTGGTGTATATTAGGTTTCCTTGATTTTCCTGTAAACACAGGCTGACTTTGTTAAGATTTGTGACATGATGGGGGAGGGGGGCCCTGCTATGGTGTCCTCCATTTTGTGGATACAAATACTATAGGAATTAACTTTATTAGTAGAAATGTTATTATTCCACTAGGGCAATTATAACTTCAATGCAAAATGACAGACATTTAAAAGCATTCCAGGTCCTTTTTCATCTTGAAATAGAAGTCCTCCTAAATAGATATTTATAGTACATGAAAAATTTTTAATACTTCTTTTATATTCCGCTACAGATTTTATAGTGCCAAGAGAAATTGCTAACACACCTGACTCAAATCATTGACTTGAGTGAAGAGTAGGAATAGGATTCAAGAGCTCTCATTTTATGTATCCAAGTCATCTGGGTTCTCTTAGAGATTTGGAGCAGCTCTTTATTGAGCAAGGAGTCTAAAGGAAAAAAGGTTTGTTTATTTAGATTGAGCATATACAATTTCTGTAGTCTTCAGAAACTCCCTTATGAAAACAAAAAATTTTCTCCTGAAGACTCCTATCTGAAAACAGATTTTAGGGAGCCTATGACTTTTGTTTCTCTTAGCTTATAATGTGATCTGGTTTTATATACCCTGTAAGATTATTCCTCCTATTTATGGCCATATTTGTTATATATTTGTTGCTTGATACTTCAAGGCATTCTTAATACGTGTGCTCTTGAGTCAAATTCGAGCTGCCACTTGCATATCATTGGGCAAGTTATTTGACCTTTCAGTGCCTAATTTTCCTTTTTCATCTGTAAAATAGGGATAATGAGAGTGTCTACCTTACAGACTGGGCTTTATAGCATGTTGCTACTAAATGAGAAGATTTGGCCTCTTACCATACATTTTAGAGTTATGAGATTTTACTTAAACTTGACTACATGATTAAAGATTAGATTGGTAGTTAAAATTTCTTTTACACATTAATTCCTTTGAGAGGGGGAGAGAATTAAGTTTTGTTGAGAAATTACTATTTGTCCAGATATTGTGCATTTCTGTATATCTTTATATTAAATTCTAGTAACAACTTTGTGTGGTTTCTGACAAATGTTCCCAGATTATCAAGTCACAGGATGAGCTCTTTCCACATTGCATAAGAGTGGCAAAATTTAAAAATTTAGTTACATATACATGTTATGAAATAGAAAAGAATATATGTGTTTAAGTTTTAGTTAAAAATTAAAATACCTAAAAATGTTAAACTCTTTTACTCATATATAAGAGGGCTGGAGCAGAGTGGTTAGGAGCATAGGCTTTCCCCTCAGACTTGACCTCCCACTCTGCTTCCCCTGTGTACTGCTGTAGTGACAATGGATAATTCATGTCAGCCACAAAGGGGTGATGATTCCTATTTCACAAGGTGGTTGTAAGGATTAAATAAAATATTGGGTTGGCCAAAAAGTTCGTTGGGATTTTTTTCATACGATGGCTCTAGTAGTACTTAGTTGTCTTTAACTTCATTCAAAACAATTTTGTTAGATTGCATTGTGACAGCTGTCATATCAACATGCATCTTAAAAAACCATCAAAATTGATAAATTTTTGTGTAGCCATTTTTAATATTGAATATGGAAGAAAATAGGCAACATTTTTGGCATATTATGCTTTATTATTTCAAGAAAGGTAAAAACACAAATGAAATGCAAAAAAAGATTTGTGCAGTGTATGGAGAAGGTTCTGAGAGTGATGGAACGTGTCAAAAGCGGTTTGCGAAGTTTCATGCTGGAGATTTCTTGCTGGGTGATGTTCTACAGTCAGGTAGACCAGTTGAAATTAATAGGGATCAAATTGAGACATTAACTGAGAACAATTAATGTTAAACCATGCGGAGAGGCCCAACATACTCAAAATATCCAAATTAATCAAGTTTTTGGTGAAAATGAAAAATGTGTCTTTTATTTTATGGAAAAAAACCATACAAACTTTTTGGCCAACCTAATGCATAAGTAGTAATTGTGTGAGAACTCAGAAATGGTGAGTTACTCAGTAAATGATTCTGGGACCATTCATTAATTTGAGAACACAAAAATTCTTTCATTCTACTTATTCATCAACATTAATTTCACATTAAGTATCAGAGGAACATTCTTTTGGGATTAAGAACACTAAAAATAAGAACCATAAAGGAAAAATAAAAAATATCATTAAGGGATCCTGTCAGTATGCCATAGAAGGCTACTGAAGGCATCTCATTAGGTTAGGATGGAATAATTTGAGCATTTAAAACAGAATGACTAATGAATTGAAACATACCAAATATGTAAAAATCTATGAATTTAAAATGATACTCAAAACTCATCTGTTACCACTAGAGATTTCTAGGACATTGACTTACTGCTCTGAATATTGATAAAAAGAATCAAGCATGTATCTGCCTTTGTTGTACAAATTATATCTCTGGGTAATATTTCATTTTCAAAAAAAATTATAGCTAATTACCTGGCTGGTGTGGGTTGAGCGCTGGACTGTGAAGCAAAGGGTCACCAGTTTGATTTGCAGTCAGGTCATATGCTTGGGGTGTGGGCCAGGTCCCCAGTCGGGGGTACACAGGAGGCATCCACATATTGACATTTCTCCCCCTCTCTTTCTCCTTCCCTTCTCTCTAAAAATAAATGTTTAAAAAAAGTATGGCTAATTAATACAAAAATAATATATAAATATATATCATTAAGAAAAATAAAAGCTGCAGTCAGTGGGGAAAATAAGCAATGTGTAACATAATATCTTAAATAAGAAAAGAGATTTTTCAACCATGCATTTCCTGGTATTTAACACATTTAACACAGTAGCTGGTAAAAGTTGGCATCCTAGGAAATGTGTTCAATAATACATTTATTTTTTTCTTCTTTTCACTAATAATTTTATTACATTCTATACAACTTTATCTATGTAATATGTCTTGGAAATTATAACACTATCAGAATTTTAATACCAAAATGACTATCTAATTTAATATCCTTTTAATAGAGGAAGAGACTGTAATGTGCCATTTTTGGTTTGAAGTAGCTTTTGTATAAACATGTCATAAAACCTAGGAAATGTACATGATGTTTTTAACCTTGTAGTTTCCTCAAGTTTCTATATGGTCAAAGCTCTTTGATTTTACTTTTTAGGTTTCATCTTAATCAGAGTACTTTTCTTTTAGCATTTTATAATCTAGAATTAGTCACTTCAGATTTGAAAGTTTATTGATACCAACCTCAGAGTTTTAATGTTTTTTTGTTTTTTTGTTGTTTTTTTTTTAAGGTTGAATCATGTCAGGGAGATTTAAGTACACTGGCCAGTGTGGTTACATCATTAGCAAATCTTGGAAAAACTAAAGGACTTTCTCAAAATAATAAAATGTCTATGATTGAAGGATTAAGCAATGGTGATACTTCTGTGTGTGAATTTAATCAAGAAATGCATACCAACGGTGATGTGTCAAGGTAAGGCCTGTTTTGATCTTAAGTGTCCTTTAGTATTTCTTAAAGTATTTTTATGTTGAATACTACTTGTAGAAGTTTCAGAAAACAAGTATTTCTACTAGGCTTAGAAAATTTAAGGCACAGTAAGTTTTAGCTGCATTCAATGTGAAATGTTTTACAGCAGGAAAACATTCTAAATAATGAGCAGTAATTGAACATTATAAGTTAGGATGTAGCCATAAGTTTCAGAAATTTTTTTCCCACTAAAGATGGTAATCTGGGTGTGAAATTTTAGGTAGTTTAGTTGTCAGTTTTTATCTTCTGTGTATTTAGAGTTAAACATTTGTCTTATTGGGCAGTCATGTTTATTTTCCCCAACAATTTTTAGTCATGAAACAGATTTAAAGACCTAATTGAATCAGCTACATTTTTTATGTTTTACTTCAGGAAATTCCTATCAGAATTCTGTTTTTTATTCTCTCAATACCGAGGATGTAGAAACCAGATTTCTTCAGGCCTTTTTCACACTATTCGTCATCTAAAATATTGAAGAAACTACATTTAAGAGTCTCAATAAGTACTTTGTTGAACAACAGCTTTTAAGGAACTTTAGAAGGCATCTCATTAAAAAATATGGGGAACTATTTTGAAATATTATTTGCTATCATTAGTTCATTATTTGCCATCCTAATCTCAAATTCTTAAAGTTTAAATGTAGTTATGTTACCGTAAGTTTAAAAATGCTCTCTGAATTTTTAAGTAAAATTAAAACCTAACTTTGTGTTATGTAGAATAAAGTCAACGTAAGTTCTAGCCCTTGTTCTTCCTAAATAACTGCTCTATGTAAAATAAATGGGCTGATATCTTGTAGTAACAAGTATATAACTTGTAAAAGTATATTTTCATACCAATGTATAAGGATTTTTCTCCCCCTTAATTACATAAGATTTTTTTAAAAGACTATTTCTCTGGTAATACATTAGTATAATATATTTTTCATACTATACATATGAAATATAATTTGTTGCTTTTGGAGAGTCATAAATATCACTGAAATAGTGTGTTCAGTGATACACCAAAGTTTTCTTTCCTAAAGAGTTTTTAGGCCTAAATCTTAATTCCAGAATTTTACATAGAATTTTTATTTTATTGTGGAGATTGGCCAAGCTCACAGCTTCTGATGTCTCCTTATAGGGCATTTGATACTCTCGCAAAAGCATTGAATCCTGGAGAGAGCACAGCCTGTCAGAGCTCAGTAGAGGGCATGGAAGGAAGCGTACACCTAATTGCTGGAGACTCAAGCATAAATTACATCGAAAAAGAGGGGCCACTTCTCAGCGATTCACATGTAGCATTCAGGGTATTTCCATATATATGTTTTATAATTTTTATGTTGTATTATCCATTTTGATTTTAATCTTCCTTTCAAAAATCAACGTATGTTTGTTGTGCTTCTAAAAGTCAGGAATATCCCTAACAGAATTTAAAACTGCGCCTAAAACATACACATCTGCCTAAAATAATGGCTTAATAAACCCTGTTTATAAGTCATAGTTATATCAATTAATGGGTTAAACCTATAAAAGTTTGCTTTTAGAACATTTATACTTTTTTTTTTTACTTTAAATATTGGCATTCATGACATGTCAAATGCACTGGTTTCATTGAATGCCTAGCTACTAAAACCAGTATCTAAGACTCAGATACTCTGCTTTTACCATGATAATTACAGAGAATTCCATTTATTATGTATTGTCCACTTAGCTAACTCTCAGAATTATTTTAAGAGAGTAATCAATTATTTAATAGATTTTAACATTTGGTTTTTAACTTTTTACACTTTAACCATTTTGGAGTAGGTACTTTTGTCATTTCTTTTGTGCTCCCCTAAAATACATAAATTTATGATTGAAACAATACATATAGATCCTTAGAAAATAACTTTATAATATTTGATTTGTCATTCAGATGTTTGTCATTCAACTATAGATATGCTGACCATTGAGGCCCTAATTAAGACTTTGCTGTTTTGACCCCTCTATTTTAACTATTCTGTATCTTTACAGAGTGAGTGGAAGTATGTAGGACCTTCAGCAATACATAGTAGTCCTAGAATACCTAAGTGTAATTGCTCATAACTTTACTATAGATTATACATTTCCGTGGGTTTCTTATGAAAATATACAGTTATCAGATAGGTCTGTCACTGGTAGAAACAAGCACAAAATAAATCTGATACTGGGAAAAATGGCATATAAAATTTTTATTTGCAAATTTTGACTACTTGGTAGAAATAGCCACAGAGAAAACACACAGTTACTTAAATAATAATTGCTCTAATTTGATAGGAAGTAAAACATATCAGTGAAACCAATCTTTATGTAAAATTTTACAAAGGTAACATGGAAAAAATAGAAATATTTGTACTGTACAAGAAAACTTTATGATGGCTATAAGAAAAGGCAATAGGAATAATCAATGTCATCCTTAAAAATACAGTAGGAGCTATGGATGGGGTGGAGCAAAGCAAAACTGATTTTCCCTGTTCTTATTCTAAGTAAAAGATGTTCTTTTAATAGTTTTATTTTCCACCTCTGGATTTAAATGGGAAGGAACAGTAAAAAACAGATGTAGGAAGAGGACCCATTTCAAGGAAAAAGTACTCAAGAATACTTCTATCAAAAGTCAAGTAGTACACCTTTTTTTATTGTTGATGTTGGTCCTCAAACTTTTTTTCTTTCAAATATTTGTTTTAGACAGATGAATTAGGCAAATAGAACTTTTTTTTTCCATTCCATCTTCAACCTGCTGTACTCCAGGTATTCTCGGAATCAGCACTAAAGTTTCTTGCTCTCCTGAAAAACACAGCTCCTTTTTCCCCAGATGTTTATTTACAGCCTCTGTGAAATCAAGAGTTTTTTTATTCACTTCCCAACCTTCCACTTTCATGGTTAGTTCTTTCATTGAGTTTTTATGGTCATGAGTTTCAAGACCTAACATCTATAATCAAAAACTCAATTCTCTCTTAATTGCTAAGCTAAAAAGCATTTTGTTCTCTCGCATGTTTACATACACGGTAGTTTGCAGCATGCTTTCACATACATTTCTTTCATTTGAGCCTCACCACAGTCTATTCAGAAGGTTCTGATTTTTACTGCCACTTTGTGAATGAGAAAAGAGATGAAGAGGTTTTCAGTGTCTTGTTCAAAGTAACCCAGACAGTAAGAAGAAATAGTCTAGTAATGCAACTTACGTTATGATTCTGAAGAATCTGAGATAGTAGAACTATCTAACATTTTTACTGAACTTCAGAGTTTTTGGTGTGATTTCATATACTATATCTCACTTGATTATTACAATTTCTTTATACAAATAGTCAAGGCGGATAGTATTCCCATTTAGAAATAAGTGCATAAGACAGAGGTAGGTGATTTCGCAAACTGTTCTCTGAAATTTATTGTCTCAGTATTATAATCACAATCCTAGTCACCATTTTTGCTGTTCAGGTGTCACTGTCATTTTACCCAGCCTCATTCCCCGACTGAATCCTAACCATTCTGTTGTTTGAATTTCTCCCTTTCTCTTCATTTTCACTGCCATATTTCAGACCTTTGAAAAAATTTTAAACTTATAGTAATATCTTTGCTTCCAGTTTCTCTTCTCCATCTTGTTCTCTGTGCACTGATAACAGAAAGATAATTATTAAAAATCAATCCAGTTATGTGCTACCTAAAAGCCTTCAATAACTTCCCATTGCTCATGTGAGTAAAAATTCATAACCTTTTAGGACCCTCAACATTCTGGTTCAATTGCCCATCATTTCTCAGACATGCCATTTCCTTTCTTAGTCTTTTCTGTAGCTTACTCAGTTTCCATTTTCTTTCTTTATCGAGCTACAGCATACAGCACTTAACTCAGTGGCTCACAGTGAACTCTCAATAAATGGTTGCTGATTTAATATGTGATCCAGAGTCACACAATTAATCAATGACAGAGTAGGAGTAGAATCCAGATCTTCTAACTCAAGTCAAATGATTTTTTAAAAGCTGTATTATTGAGCGCAATATCGGAATTATATACAGAAACTGCTAGAAAGGTAATTGCAGAAAATAACTTCTAAAGTAGGTAGCCTAGTTTAATCATGTCTCAACACTTAAAAAAAAATCTCAGTGTATTAAATATATGTAATTTGAAAAATGTGTATGATTCAATATATAACCTAAAAGTCCAGGCATTTTTTGGGAAGCTTCAATATTTTTAACTTTCTCTATATAGAGGAGGAAATCTTTGTCTTTGCTTTCTAAAAGACTTGTTTCTTTAGCCAGCATTGACTTTCTGGGTCATAATACTAGAGGTTTATCTTGCTTTAAGAAAATTAAGTATCTTAAAACAGGTAAATTACAAAGCATTTGCTTTCTTTATAAAATAATACAACATAGTAGTCTTAATTTTTTTATTAAATTAATTTATTTTTTACTTCTTTATTTTTAGAGCAGCAGGAAAGGAGGGAAAAAGAGAGGGAGAGAAACATCAATGTATGGTTTATGGTTGCCTCTTTGCACCCCTTAATGGGGGCCTGGCCCGCAACCCAGGTGTGTGCCCTGACTGGGAATTGAACCAACCACCCTTTGGATCGCAGACCAGCACTCAGTCTGCTGAGCCACACCAGCCAGGGCTCCATAGTTGTCTTTTAAATAATGAGCTTCTCTAATGTATATTGCAAATGATATCAATTTTATGACTAAACAGAAAGTTTTCAACATTACCACCACTATTATAAAAATCAAGGAACATCTCTTTTAGTCCTTATGTCCAATTTTTACATATTATAAACATTTCATTTCTGTAAAAGTGATTTTAAACTATTTTTGTCATTGTTTTGCATCTTTCTTACTCCTCCCTCCTAGCCTGTGGTAATTCTCTAGTTTTTTAGGCTTTTTTCCCCCTCATTCGTCTTGGGCAATTCTAAAAAAGTATGATAGTTTCCAGTTTGTTTTTTTAAGTACTTAGATGTAGAAACAGTTGCATCCTAATAATTACATTTAAGATGTTTAGTATCTGCTTGCCTACAGTTCTCTTAGGAATTATCTTGCCCACCCGAGGTGTCTCAGTTGGTTGGAGGGTTGTCCTGTACACCAAAAGGTTGCAAGCTTGATCCCCATTTGGGACAGGAAGCAATCGATCATGTTTCTCACATCAATGTCTGTCTCTCTTTCTCTTCCTCTCATTCTAAAAATCAATGAACATATCCTTGGGTGAGGATTAAAAAAAATTGCCTTAAATAATGCCATTTTAATTGGTACAGTAAACATTCCTCAAACATTTAAAAAATTATCTTCTAATACATGGAATTTCAACTGTTAATTAATTGCCCTATTGTTTTATTACTTGGCACCATTTATAAGGAGTTACACTGTTTGTGGCTAACATTGAACAAAGGCAATGTCTTTTACATTTTTATCTAACCTTTCTGGAGAATTTTTATAGCAGTTTGATAAAAATCTTTTGATCTGTTTGATATCATAGACCACCTTTGAGAATCTGATGAAAGCTACATATCCATTCCCTAGAAAAATACATACAGGCACATCTGGTGTGTTTCTTTCATGCGCGCACGTGTGTGTGTGTGTGTGTATGTGTGTGTTTGTGTTTGTAACTACAAAATATCTGCATACTGTTTTTCAGTTTTTCTACTTAGATGTCTGTGACAGTTTTTTCTATGCCATTACATCTTAGTTTATCTTATTAATTTTAATGCTTACAAGGTATTATATAGCATGGATTATTTTCTTTAATGATGGAAATTTGGGTATTACCAGCATTCCTTGTTAGGAGTAATACTGCAGTGGACATCCTTACACATACTTTTTTCGGTGAATTATGAAAGTATTTTTCTGGAATAGAGACTTAGGAGTGTCATTATTAGGTCACACGGTGTACTCAGTTTTAAGATGTTGATAGATACAACCATATTGCCCTTTACTTTAGCTGCCCTCAGTAGTATGAGAGTACTTGTTTCCCTGTACCATCACTTACACTTGGTATTATTGATCATTTTGAAGGTTTTAAAATATAAAAAAAATTTCTTATGGGTGAAAGTACATTTCAGTAATAGCAATCAAAGTTCTCTTTAACAAGACTTTCGAAAATGCTTTTAAGAGTGCTTTGGTGTAGGGTATTTATTTTCAACAGTGGTCGCTCTGTTGACCACCTAAAGTCAGCAGTACAGACTGGCAGCCTGTTAGTATTATGGCCACAGACACATTTTGTTTTACCTGTAGATTAAATGGGGATTTTTTTACACGGAAGTTGGCTCTTTTAAAAATTGATAGCAGGCAGTACGAGGCCCTGATTCCCATATGTTTTTAGTGTGTTGAATTCAAGTCACAGCTGGGCTCTTTATCTGGGAATACCCACCTCCCAGACAGCACCAGCAGGCCTGCCTCACCAGTACTCTCCTGACCCTAAACCACTTGAATTTAACTCCATAGCCTAAATGGAAGGAGTGTTAAACAAGATTGATTGCTCCTTAAACTGAATTTGTTGTATGCCATTGTTAACAAAGAAAGGGAGGAAAGGAAAAAGCACATTGTTAGACCAAGACAGAAAGGAATTTTTAAAAACATATTCAGATAATTTCATGGTTTGTATTTATTAAGTAGGGTTCTGCTTGTCTGAATACTGCTTTAGAAACTATGATCTGCTCATTTATCCTAAATCCTATCTTTAGCTGTAAAATCCAGGGAGATTATTTCAAGATTTGCCTTTTGGTGACTCTGTTAGACTCCTATGTAATATGTTATGTTTACATTTAACTTTTTCAAAGAAATGACACTTTGGAACTGTTGGTCATGAGATAATTTACCTCCGTCCCTGTTCGCGCTAGCTCACCATGCCTTCTCCCATGCCGGAGTACCTGAACGTGCACTACATTGGGGAGTCTGCCTCCAGGCTGCTGTTCCTGTCGATGCACTGGGCACTTTCTATTCCTTCCTTCCAGGCTTTAGGGTAAGTGTATTGAAGTCTTAAATATAAATGTGATTTTGTAGCACGAGTGCGTATTAAGCAAGAACTTTTATTTTGAGAGGATGTGCATGAAAGGAAAAAAGATGTTATAACTTTAAGTCTTGTCATTTATGTACAAATCACAGCAGCTCATATTTTCTGTATTTATATTTATGTGGGAGAGTATCCATATTTCATAATATGTCTCAGTTAACAATTTGAATGAGATATGTGCGGTAGAGCTGATAAATCATGGGCAGCGTTTGCAGTCGGCTGCATCTGAACAGGGAGCCTGTAGGGATGTCCTAGGATGTTGGTTCCCTTCCACCACTAGTGTTCAAATCTCAACCATTTTAATAAGGAGCTGAAATTTGTAAACAGCGAATATGTTTAAAAATAGAAATAACTGTTTTTCAGGCATGTGGTGAGGGGGGGAAGGGAAGAAAATGTAAACTCCATAGTAGCACTGTGATAATTTAGAAATTTGGTCCTTCTGCTGAATAGCACGTCTGTATCCTGTTCTGAAGTAATCAGACGTTAATGAAAATTGTCTATACTAAGAAACCCAAGCTTTACCGAAAGTTTGACAGATTTAGATTACATTAAGGTACGTGGTGGGAAGAATCAAAGAAACCGTGGAAAATGTTAAGCCCATAATTACAAAAGTATTACTTCAGTTACAGAATTCTTATTCTAGTTACAGGACTCTACTCACCAATAGGTTTTACAAACAATTCTCTTTCATATTCTATACATCCGTTTAAGGAATAAGAACTGCCCATCCTTTATCCCTAGGGAAAATTTTTAATATAACTAAGAAACATCTGAATTAACGACTTTAAAAGGCATACATAAAACCCCACTGTAATTTGGTTTATTACTCAGCATTGGATATACTATTAATATCATGTATTAAATAATGTACTTAAATAATACAATTACATAGACTAAGCCTGATTTATAGTAGTTAACCTTTAAAATGATTGTTAGCCCGTGCTCTCCAAATAACATTTAACTTTCAGAATTTATCTAGTCTGCTTTTTAAGAAAAATTAAAATACAATGTAAATTTACACATTAGCTATTAATTTATTTTAAAGCATTAAGTTTAGTTCCCCAAGCATGTAATTCAAGGCATACTTACACCGTGAAAAATAACCTGGTGCTATTTTTTGTAATAGGCTATCAAGTATTATAGACAAACAACAAAAGGAAGTATTTTAGGGGTAGTGATTTGAACTCCTTGATGATTTATTTGTAACACCACTGATATTAAGTACTTCTGTTAAATTAAGTGTGATTATCCTGTGGAAGTAATCCAGATGTTTAAGAAACCAAAAAGAAAGCCTGGGGTTTCCAGTTATAACACAGCATAATTTTGTAGTGGCAACCACATTTCCCTGTGATCTGTATTGAAAATTGGTTTCAGTGTAACGGCGACCAGATTCTTTGCAGTTAGAATTAACTACTAGTGTAGCTGCTATGTAAACTCTATTTCTTATTACTAAATAATTTATAGTTTGAATTAATCAGATGGATGAGGACTAACTACTTGTGTTAGCATTTCTATAAAATACATTGTTTTAAGTGAAACTGCTGCATCTAAGAAGGTATGGTATATTTTTTAGGTTTTTGCCAGGTACTACCAAATTGTTCTCCAAAAAGATGCTGAGACAGTTTGTGCTCATGTCAGCAAATATATGGAGATTTAAAAACACTAATTTTATTTTCACTGAAACTTTTAAATTTTAAGTAGCCAATTCTTCTCAGATACTAAATGAGAAACAGTGATCAACCTGGATTAGAAATTTCACCTGAGTAATTCCCAGTGAGAAAAATTACTTTCTATAACTATTTTAAGTTGGCAATATAAGCTTTTGTTTGAGTATGTCCAATTCTTAAATAAAATGTAATGTCATAAAGAAGACTGTGGGTTTTAACTTGATAAATGATTTCTGTTAAACATGTTGACTTAACCTAATTTTAAAGATTTAATAAAAAGAAAAGAATGTAAATACCTTTCATTAGTGTGTACCTATTTCCTATCAGGATGATTTTACCAACTTAAATCTATTTGGAGAAAAGAAACCTTTGGTTTAAAGATTGTTTAATAGGAAAAGGGTCCATGCCCACAGCTTTCTTTAACTCTGCCTTTTCTAAATTGCTACTTCCTCTGTTCTATATCCCCTTCACTCATTTGCTGAATTTCTTCTCTATGTCACCTACTGTGCTGTTGACAGAGATACAGAAATGAATAAGGGTGTCTCTGCCTTCAGTAATGTTATAATCTGGTATAGGAAACAGACTCCTAAACCAATAAATTTAGAACAGCATGAAATAAGTATAAAATATAAATGAATATGTGGCACTGAGCAGGGAATGATAAACTACCTTGGGAGAGTAATGTGGTAAGAGAATGTTTGTTTTTTAAGTGAGCTCTGAGCTGTATGTTAAGGCAGTGATTTTCAACTGTTTTCATCTCATGCCACATATAAACTAATTACTAAAATTCTGCAGCACACCAAAAAATAACATTGTTTGCCAATCTGACCAAAAAAAGAAATGTATAATTGTGATTCATTCACACTGGTGGCTATTATTGTGTTGACTGTTACCTTTTTTTTAAATTTTACAATCTAAGGGAAAAGAGGTCAGTGTCCCTGACCAGTCAGGTGTTGCATGTTTTTTAAGATTTTATTTATTTACTTTTAGAGAGAGAGGGAAGGAGGGAAGAAGGGAGGGAGAGAGAGACACACATCAATAGTTCCCTGTCACCCACCTCCCAACTATGAATCTGGCCCACCACCCAGGCATGTGCCCTGACTGGGAATCAGACCGGTGACCTTTCAGTTCTCAGACCAGCACTCAACCCACTGAGCCACACCAGCCAGGATGACATGTTTGTTTGTTTTTTAAAGACGGGAGGATAGCATTTATAATTTACCCCAAAGTTTTTATGAGTACCTACCACATGCTGGGTCTCACCTCAACAAGCATGGCCTTTGTTCTTACTATTCCCCTAGATTTTGTCTTTTTAGCTTCTTTTCTGCCTTTCTCTCCTCAAGTGACTCGAATGCCAGGCCCTTAGTAAAGTCTTCCCCAACCACCTTACCTGAATACAAGCCCCCTTCCCCCATTTTCTGATGTAGCAATCTACTTTATAGTAATGTAGAATTTTTACTACCTGAAACTAACTAAATGTATGTATAACCATATGTATATGTGTTAGTTATATTTATATAAAATATTTAAAATGGTACATTTATTACATGGCTCTTTTGTTTCATGAGGGTAGATTTAATCCATCACGTGTGTTGCTCTTTCTCCAGTGCTTCAAACAGTGCCTGACTTTTATACTTAGTCATGGCCTGTTCACGTAATACTTAACATTTACATCTTATAATAACCGAGGTAAATAGAGGACATATAATGTCTCTGCATTTTATATCACTCAATAGTCTGAGACTTGGGAAACTTGCTTGGGTGATTTCAAATGGATAAGTGGATGATCTAGGTTTTATAACCCTGGCCTCTCAACCTACTAATACTTTTTTATATTCTCTCATGCTGCTGAGATTTCTTATGAGGAAATTCAGGAAAGAACTTTTGACATTTCTCATCCTCCTTACTCCTAGTAAATTCCTTGTTATCTCATTTATAGAGATAATATCTCATTTGAAACACACTTAAAGAAGAAACTATTTCTCCCAGGAAATTGATTGATTGCTTACCTACCATCAAATAATTCTAATTGCCTTAAAACAAAACAAAACAAAACAGTATTTATCAGCCTTTAAAGCAAATAAAACCAGAAAAAGGGTTTTTAAATGCATGCTCTTGCATTTAATTTTTTAAAACAATATTTATGCTATTTCCATGAAATGTGGGATTAAAGCCCCAACTTCTGTAGTTTGAAACTGTTCTTATAAATTGGCTGATTGATTAATGAGCTAATTAATTAAATTTCTAAGCCTTTCTGCTTAAGTGCTGTCAGGCATATAGAACACAGAACTGATTAAGTCTCTTCCCAGTTAGTCTTTCTAGAGTAATTGTACTTTAGTAGTATTTTACTTTTAAATATGAGTCAGTTGTAAAGTTTATAAAATATATTTTAATTTTAATAATATCTAATTTGGGTGTGCGTGTTTTTTTAATAGGCAAGAAAACAGCATATCATTGGTGAAAGCTTATTGGAATGAACTTTTTACTCTTGGGCTTGCCCAGTGCTGGCAAGTAATGAATGTGGCAACTATATTAGCAACATTTGTCAATTGCCTTCACAGTAGTCTTCAACAAGGTAAAAAGCACCTTACTTCCTTTCCTGGGACATAAGAGGGGATATCAGTTTTATAAAGTGTTGCTATTAAAGTTGCATATCTGATGATAATGCCTTAGATACCAGCATCTTTTTTACTGTACATTATTTTTACATTTTGATAATTTCATTGATCACTGAAAAAAAATACTTCTGAATATTTAAATTTTTAAGTATTTTCAAGCTCAACAAAATTGAAATAATTATATGTAAGCCTGGCTGGCTATTTCTGACCAGGCTTTGTGAATGTTTGTAATTTGGTGTAGGTACCAAGGAATCCAGGGCTAGCTTATGTAGAAGTGATTAATTATTTTAGAATATATTCTTCAACCAGTTTTTAAACTACCTTTTTTTCATTGTAACTCTTTGAATTCTAAGACTTTTTTTTTTTTTTTTTTTGGCAATTCTTCAAGGTATAGTCTCTTATTTAAAAAGTACTGAAGAGTCTTGAAACAATCTTTACTCTCTTTTTTTCCTTTTTCTTGATGTCAAGGTAGTTAACAGCTTTCATTCATTTAAGGAGACAGGCAGTCACTTGATTTATAAATATTTACCTTCAGAATGGCATAAGACTGACCAACAATGTGCCCCATCCTCAATAAAAACTGTCATTTGAGATTAGGAATAATTTATAACGTGGGAATTATGTTTTATTTCCTTACCATATTCCATTTCCCATTGCTTTAAATGCTTTTTAAATTATCTGCTTCCTCCTTATATTTAAGGGCAGAGAAATGACCTTAAAATTTCATCAACAGTTGATCTAGAAAGCAGCATTACGTTTCCATTTTATTTGTGGATGCCTGATCTTGATTTATCTCTCATAAATTTGCAGTGTTATACAGCCTACCATCACCAAAGTTATGGTTGACTAATCAGATGTGTTTTAAGCGTATCCCTCCACAATAAATTAAAATATTTATCATAAAAGTTTATCTTATTTTTTCTTTGGTCTTGGGTCTGTATTTGCTAAATATTTTTATTTTAGTAGTGTTGGTAACTTTTAAAAATCGAGATGATTTTGCTCATTTTTTTAAGTCAGTATAAGCATAAATAAAATTCTGTTACCAAAAATTGAATATTTTGAACTTTGGTTGGCCAGAGTTTCAGATGATTATCTTTATAGCTTATCTTTTCAAAGGTACATCTTGAAGGAAACATTACATTTAGGGTTTTTTGTACTAAGCTTTTGCTTTTTTTTTTTTTTTTTCCTTGAATGAACAATGTCCAAAGATCACTAATTAGTTTCAGAGATAATTGGATTTTAAACATTTATAGATTGCTTATATTTAAAGCTGGAAATTAGTGAGGAGACAATATGTTGGTTAAAAATAGTCAACACATTTTAGCAGAAAACTAGCAGCTTTTGTTTGCTTATTTGTTTTTAATTGAAGACAAAATGTCAACAGAAAGAAGAAAATTATTGATGGAGCACATCTTCAAACTCCAGGAGTTTTGTAACAGCATGGTTAAACTTTGCATTGATGGATATGAATATGCTTACCTGAAGGCAATAGTACTCTTCAGTCCAGGTACATAAGTGTTGACTTCTTATGTAAAATACAGTTATTTTTCTTAAAATAAATGTTTGACATTGTGGAGACGTTGGAACCCTCATGCCCTGTTGGTGGGAATATAAAATGATGCAGTTAAAGTGAAAACAATCCAAGTGTTCATCAACAAATGAATAAATAAATGTAATATAATCATACAATAGATCTTTGCAACAGTATGGATGTTACCGGAAAACATTATGCTAAGTGAAATAAGCTAGACAGAGAAAGACAAATATATCATTTCACTCATATGTGGAATCTGCTGAACAAACTGAACTAACAAGGAAAATAGACACTCATAGAGGGAGAGCAAGATGACAGCTAGTGGGGGTGGGAGGTTAGGGGGTAGAGGGATTGAACAAAAAAATAAAAAGGACTCATGGACACAGACAACATTGTGGTGATTGTTGGGGGAGGAGGGTGTAAGGGGACTAAATGGTGGTGGAAAAAATACAACAAAATTTTTTTAAAAAACAATAGAATATCATACAGCTATAAAATTAAGTTCTGACACATGCTACAACATGGATGAACCTTGAAAACAGTATGCTATGTGAAAGAAGCCAGTTACAAAAGGCTACGTATTATATGATTCCATTTATATGGAATGTCTAGAATAGGCTAAGTTTACAGACATAGAAGATTAGTAATTTCCAGGGACTAAGGAGAGGAGAGAATACGTAGTGACTGCAACTGGGTGCAGAGTTCTTAAGGAGCAGCAAGAAGGTTCTGAAATTAGATTGTGGTGATGGTTGCACAACTCTGAGTAATTTAAAACCGTTGAATTATACACTTTAAATCAGTGAATTTTATGACTGTTAGACACTTACCTGGGTACGAAAAGGAAAGTTGAAATTAATGAAGTGCCATCATTGACCTTTAGTTCTGTTGTTAATCTACATTTGAATTCTAAGGTTTATTTTGCTAGGCATCATTAAAAGACAAAATGAGGTGTGAGTGTTGTGTTAACGTGATAAATTTCCAAACATCTTATTAGAGTTACCAATAAATGAGAAAAGGGTCTCTTTATTTTCCTGCCTGTTTCTAGGTGGTGAAGTGCCACGAAGTTCAATGATCGATTATTGAATAAGAAAAATTGTTCTTTTAGGTTCTGTAATTCTCATTTTGGCATGTATTTTTATTCCTGTGTATCATAATAAAATTATCTTAGAGAAGCTGCTTCTTATCCTAGTGATACCAGTAAGATAATTAAAGCTTTTTTTGTACTGTTTCTTACAATGTTTCATATAAGTCAGTAACATGTATCTTCATTTTTATTACAACCAATGTGCTATTTTCATTTTCCTTAAAATTAAAAGAACATAGATTGAAGTTAAAGGTATAATATAATTTTAATTTATTAATATTCCCCATATTTTCATTACTTTTTTTAATTCTCTTCAGGCAAGGCAAAGCTTTCTATATTTTTTAATATTTCTTAAGTTGGACGTAATTTTTATAATTCCATTTCTGTGAAATTTTATAGTGACCATTGCAATGTCTATAGATTATTTTATATTTCTATATTATAATTTTTCTGATAAAGATGATGTTCATAGTACCTTTTTACCTAACAATAGTGGGTTTTTTAAATAAAAAATATAGAATATAATCTGCAAATATTTCATTGGATTAAAAATACCTTTTTAATTAAGCTAAGTCATTTTTTTTTCCTGTTAAAAGCAAAATGAGCAAAATTCCTTCTGTCACTTTTGGGATAAACTAAAATATTATCTATTTTAGTAGAGCCCATTGGTCTCATTTTTTTAAATTAGATATCAGAATATGTGTATGAGATAACATTGTCTTAAGGGCTTAAAGTGTAATGCCTGGTATTTAGTAATATTCTCGGAAAGAGCCACACACATGATGAAGCTCCATTTTTGACCAAACTGTTCTTCTCACCCCCTTCCATCTTCACTCTAGATGCCTTCTTAAATGAGCATTCAGAAGTAGGGTAATAACGTGTTCTTTCATGTTTCAGATCATCCAGGCCTAGAAAACATGGAACAGATTGAGAAATTTCAGGAAAAGGCTTACGTGGAATTTCAGGATTATATAACCAAAACATATCCAGATGACACCTACAGGTATCTACGAGTTAAATACTATTTAATTAAATTCATCTTAAAACTTTTTTGCAAATCCATTATTTCTTTATTTTCTACCCTAAGAATAATTTAAAATGCTCTAGTCAACCTTGACCTTTTAAGGAGATACTGCTGTTACAATCAATATACATTATTGGAAGTGCTTTACATGTAATATTTCATCTAGTTCTTACCTTTTATATAGAGGAGACTTTAGCACACAGATTAAATAACTTGTCCAAGGTCACACAATAAATGGCAGAGCCTGGCTGAACCCAGGTAGTCTAACAGTAGCACTCAAACTCTTCATTTTCTTCAGATGAAATAATGGATTTTATTAGTAAAGGTTAGGGGGAGTGAATGAAAAATACCATTAGATTTTTATAGTTAACTTTGAAATTTGGCTAATGATATTTCTACCAACATATTTGTTGCCATCGTCCTTTGAAAAAAATTTTTTATAAGATCAATTCAACATTTTAAGAAGGACAGAATTGTAAACACATGGCCATCAGAGCCAGAGTACCTAGGTCTGACTCCTGACCTTACCAAAAGCAGGTATTTTAACTTCTCTGTTTCAGTTTCTTTACCTGTAAAGTGGAGGTAACAGTGTCTACATTTTGCAAGCAGAATAACAATTAAATCAATTAATATATGTAAAGAGCTCAGAATAGTGCCTGTTTCATAACAAGAGCTATATAAATGTGTTTACTGACATTATTTATTTAACATACTTCAAGCTAGTAAAAGGAGCATTTCACATATAATAATATTTTACATATATTAAATAATAGTTATAAGCAAGTTTCATCATGAAAATCAGTCTTAGTTTATGTAACCAGTTTTCTTATCCTGCATCCTACCAGTTCTGTGGATGCACCTCAACTGGTGGGAACAAAAGGAATTGAGTAATTTGAGGAGTACAATACATGACTATAGAAAGATCGCTTAATCCTTGAACTGCAGATTTCATTTGGCTTCAAGCATTTGGAGTGCAGGACCTTAAACTAGAAGGATAAACATACCACAAGTTTTTTATTTTGTTGTTGGCTTTGCCATAATTGTTTCAGGATATTTGGGGTTTTCTTTTTAAGATTTTATTTATTTAGAGGGGAGAGGAGGAAGAAAGAGAGGGAGAGAAACATCAGTGTGAGAGAGAAATATCAATCGATCAAGTTACCTCTCACACATCCCCAGCGGGGGACCTGGCCCAAAACCCAGGCATGCTCCCACCCCGCCCCATCCCTCCTCCTCCCCTTCCTTCCTGGGACCAGAAGTTGAACCAGCAATGCTCTGTCTGCAAGCAGGCGCTCAATCCACTGAGCCACACAGGCCAGGGCTGTTTTTTCAGGGTTTTTAAAGTTTCTAAAGTTGTGTTATGCATCATTATAAAGCAAATAGAGTAGTTATATTTTTTCATCTGTAGACATAGAGCTGCTTGCTGACTTCCATTCCATTAGGCTTTAGGTACTTTGATGTCTGGAATTTTTTCTGTTTCTTACATTCCTAGTTACTTAAAAATAATAAATTATCTTTGGATAGCAGTTTTCAGTGTATAATGTACTTTCATATAAGACATTATCCTGCCAAAATTTGAGAATGTCACTAGCACAGAAACTGGCGGAGGTCATTTCCTTAATTTTTACAAAAGCGCTGTGAGAGAGATGGAGTAAGAGGCTTACACACGTTCACATAACTGAATCAATATTTGAATCCAGTGATACTGATTCCTTATTCTGTGCTCTTCCCAGTTAACAACAACTATTGCCTGCTTTACCATTCTCAGTAGTTTTTTGTAAAGCAAAACCAAAACTATTACCATTGAGCCTTCTGTGCACTAACAACACAAAATGTAGCTGTCCTTACATTCTCAAAGGAGCTCCTAAGCCATTCTTAAATGTTATAACTTGAACCATGGTTTAACAGCATTGCAATTAAGAGCAAGGCTGAACTATAAAGTCTGACAGACTGCTTTTATATCCGGTTGATTGTCATACACTCTAAGGCTGGAATACTATGGTTTTTATTTTAACTTTTGAAAATTACATTTATTAAGTTAGACAACAAATAATATACATTCAGAAATTACATTTTTCTACTAAATCTCTCTTTGATTCATAACCTTGCTCTCCCCCCCCAACCCCTTTTATTTATTTTTAGGTTGTCCAGACTACTACTCAGATTGCCAGCTTTGAGATTGATGAATGCTACCATCACTGAAGAATTGTTTTTTAAAGGTCTCATTGGCAATGTGCGAATTGACAGTGTAATCCCACATATTTTAAAAATGGAACCTGCAGATTATAACTCACAAATAATTGGTCATAGCATCTGAAAGCTGAGCTCAGTGTAAACTTATTGTTCTTTCTCAGACAGAACACAAGAAGACACCAAATTGAACTCATTGTTTCCAGGGCATCTGGAAATTTTGACTTTAAAGAATAACCAAAAACCAAAGTATTTTTATTTTGACTTTCTGAAGAAGAATTTTCAAAGTGACTGGGAGATAGCAGAAATTAGAATTTCCCTACCTGTCTTATTTAAAAAAGAAATACTATGAATTTATTCTAGGTTAAGATGATACCTAAAGCCGTCACCTTTTAACTATCTAAACTAAGATCTCTCATTATATCTTATTTGGTAAAACAAATAAATAAGTCTTTTTTTTTTTCAGAATTGTGTTCTATTCATGTTTAATTTCCTTATGAACTAGTAGAAACACTTAATTGTCAGAAATCTCTGAGGATGTGCTGTATTTTACTCTTCTATAATCAGTTTTAATTACAGTATCGAAAGATATTTTATATGCAGTGGTGTAATGACAACATTAGAGCCAGAGGAAATAACAGTTGAACATACATACATATATATATATATATATATATATATATATATATATTTATTTTTTTTTTTGTCCTTTGTAAATATTATGGCACTCTTAGCATATACCACTCTCATTGCTGGCAGTGAGACCAAGGTCCTTTGTGATCTTAAGAGTTGACATTTTTAGTGGTGTATGTGATTAGTTACAAGCACTTTTTATTTACATATGTAGAAGAAAATGGTTTTTGAGAATAAAATAGGGTTCATGTTTTAATATTTTTGGCTTACTGCTGTGTTTTAAAAGTAGTAGAGACTGAGCCCAAATGTTTCGGTATTGCAAAATAGATTATTAAAGTGTTGCTCTCCCATTCCACAAAAAGCATCTGTCCTCTCCCTCATTTCTGATCTACGTTGTATAGTTTGCTGACCCTTCCATGGGTGTTAGCCAGTTTCTTTTAGGTGTTTAGAAATACACAGTTTGTTAAATAATGTGTTTATCATAGCCAGTCTGTTTTCAAGGTGAGTGAAACAATGATTTTTAAAGCAGTTGATGATGATTCTTAAAATTTAAAAAATTTTAATATGCACTGATTTTATTTTTTTTTTCACTGTGAAGAGGGAAAGACTGTTTTAGTACGAGCATCAGCCTAAAGCCTTATTACTACTACAACAAAGCATTTTAAACTCCTTGGATGTCTTCCACAGTAATGTTTTCGCTAGCAAACCTGATACTGTTAAATATTTCTTTGCTCTAATTTCATGATGTATTATTTTGATATGTCTATTCGTTGGTTGGGTTTTTTTTTTAAGAGATATGGAGATTTTATTGCACTCAGGGTACACTTTTTATAAAGATTTTTTTACAATAGAAGAGAAGCTGAATTTTGTGGAAGGCTGTGGATTTTACTAAGTACTACTTTATAGGAAATCTAAAGTTTAAAAGTATCAATTTACAATCTTTACCAACTTATTAAGGGAAACTTTTTTCCCTGTTTAAACATGATTTTTGTCAATAGGTTTATTTATAATATCAACTGGAAAAAACTACATTTACTATGAAGTACACAAATGAGAAAATCTGTAGATTTATGCCTTTATAAACCCTAAGAAGTAAGCCAAGGATTTAGAAATAATGTACTAATGGCCAATTAACACACGTTTCTTGCAGGTATTTGTCCTGATTAAATTTGTAGTTATATTTGGAAGTGTTTTTAAAACTATATTAAAATGTGACCTGCACTACAAATTTCTGTTTCCTGACAGTATAATTGATTTCAGAGTTCTGTTTGTTGTTATCCTTTTGTTTGTTACATTGTTAAGAAATTTCCAGTAAGATTTATTATTAAAGTACTTCAGGAAAGGAAAACATTTTCATATCAATTATTTTAGGATTAATATAATTGAGTTTGAAAACGTCTAGCTAAATATCACAAATAACTATTTTCTTTCTCTCCTGAAATGTCAGTAAAATGACAGTAGAGTGTAACCACATAATGACAAATAAGATGAGAAGAAATCAAAGGACAAGGGAGTTCAATAAGTTTTTGGAAATCAAAATCCATGTCGAGAAAGACTGACGTAGCAGCACCAGAATCATGTAAGCTCTAATCTGAGTACCTGTAAAAGGCAATGCAGTGAGAGAAGCCAGTATACCTTGCAGTAGTCAGAAAAGATGCTCAGTATCTGGAGGAGCCAGGTGCTTACATATAGAGATGGTGCTTGGCACATAGAAAAGAAGGGATTGATTGCAAGTCTGTGTACAGAATCATTGAATTACATCTTTCTCTACACTTCAGTCAGGTGACCACTTTCTGTTTTTTCCCCCTTTTCAAACAAGGTTGATGCCCTTTAAAAACTTAACTGGGAGATCGTAGGACTTACAGGATACCAGGGATAATAGAAGGCTTGGATTAGGTGTAGGGTTGAAAACATGGATTAAGAGAAAATCTGCATTCTGAATGTGGGCTCCCTAAGCATGTTCCCAGGGTGCTGGCTATCAGGTATAGGCTTCTTTGCTAGAATTTTTTCCTCAGAGAAACTAATTGCCTCCAGAGAAATGTTCTCCAGACACTCACTTTTGGTTGTTCCTGGACAAGAAGCCTGGTTCCTACTTTTTCACCTCAGGGAAGCCCACTAATTTTCAAGTCATGTGTATGTAAACATGGGTTTTCCATTCAGCTCTTTAGTGCCTTCTATTAAATATGAGCATAGAGCCAGGACTAGATATTTAGATCACACATGGTGAGGTGGGCAGATAGAATGCAAGGATCATAAAAACACCCTCACTAATACTTTGAAAGAAACTATATGTTGTATCCATTGAATGAGAACAGGATGCTTTGAAAAGGAAAATTTGGAGCAAGGAACATCCCCTGGAGATTAATAGCCAAAGAAATTCATTAGAAGGGTTGGAAGATAAAGTGGTTGAATAACTCATGCTGGAAGTATAACAAAAGACAAGGAAATAGTAAGAAAAGATAATATTGAAGAATCAAGTCAGGAGGTCTTTAATAGAGGAAGACAGGTAGATGAGAGGTGTGCAGGGAGAGAAGTGCATGGTTATTAAAAGGCAGTAGAGACCCTTGTGATAGAACTGTTCAGTATCTTGACTGGTGGCATACAGGAACTTGACATTGTGATAAAATTGTATAGAACTAAACGTGCTCACACACAAACGAGTACAACTGAAACTGGAGACTTCTGCATAAGATTGGTGGATTGTATGAATGTCAGTATCTTCGTTGTGATGCAGTTTGCAAAATGTTTCACCATAAAGAGAAACAGAAAAGTATAAACAGGATAGGATCTCTGTATAACCTTACAACTGCACGTGACTATCTCAATGATTACAAGTAAAACGAAAATTTAAAGGAGGTTAGGAATTTGTAGTGTAGGCAGTGCTCATCAATGGCTGCTAAAAATTTTTTTTTAAAAAGTGAAACAAGCAGACACTATGTGTGCTTCCTGAGGGAAGGATATCATCATCTATGAAATAAATTGAACAACAAAAAGAAACCCACCCATCTGGTCAAGCACGTAGGTTTAACTGCTAATATACAGGACATATGGGGGATGGAAGAACACAGACTTGGGGAAACTGCAAGAGAAATTGCCCATTTCTTAAGCAAATAAATTGGAAGGACAAAAAAAGGGGGATGGAGAATGGAAGAAACCCATAGATTACAAGAGGGAGACCCCCTAAAAAACTTGAAATTACCATCTGGAGGGCAGGCCCATTGTAGACAGGCTTCCCCTGCCAGGTGGGTGTTAGAGGAACCCGTCTGTATCAGTGCACTAGCTGGTGTGAAAGGCTGTGTTCAGCTTCAGAGAGAGTTTTGTTTTCTTAAGTCTCAATGCATTTGACCATTTCATGATGCACCTGTACACACCGCACTGCGTGTTTAGCAATTTTTGACCAAAAACAGCATGACCCCCATGCCCCACCTCCCTATTCACCTGACCTCTCCCTGAGCAACTTTTGTCTCCCCAGATGAAAAATGTCCTCAAAGGGAACCGTCTTGCCAATGTGGAAGAGGTGAAACAAAAAACGGCAGAAGCACTAAAAGGCATCAAAATCGACGAGTTCAAAAACTTTTGAGCAGTGGGGAAAAAAATCTCAGGTGTATTGCATCAAGTGGAGAGTACTTTTAGAATAAGTACACAATTTTTTATAAATAAACTTTGGAGTTTTTTGGGTTCCTCATAAAATTTAAATGAAAATCAACCAGTTACAAAATGACCTTATTTGGGAAAACTAAAAATATGAGAAAATTGGGGACTTTTGAACTGTCCTCTGAATATTTAATACGAAGGAATTCTCTTCTTAATGTGATGATAATGTGGTTGTTTTTTAAAAAGTTTTTAGATACATAGAAATATTTCAGATGGACTTTCTTTACAAATAGAGGAACCAAAAAAATGCATGAAAGTCAGGGTTCAACATAAAGCAAATTCAAATGCAGCATGATTTTGAGCAATTGATAAGAGTCTAAGAAAATCTGATCCTTTGCAAGTTTTTCCTTTGGGGTCGAAGATTCAGTAGCATAAAATTAAATCCCCTGGGTCTAGTCATATTACTTGATTCTTTCAAGAAATATTGTTTCAGTTTTTAAAGTCATAGACAATTACGAAAACTTGAAGTTAAAATTTGAGTGTAAATCTTAAAAACTCACCTTCTGAAAGAAATGATATGTTGACCAGTTTGGAAGGGCAAGGTTGATAGGAAGGGGTGAAGAAAGTGAGGTGCTAAATGTCCCGTCGTAAATAGTTGAGAGTCGAGAGGATGTTCCAAATTGATGGAACAAGGAATATAGGTCTTAAAGCATATTAAATAGCCAATGAAAATTTTGAAATACTCATTTAATATCCTTTATTTAAAATTTTAAATATACACTGCAAAGTCTGATGTGCAGAACAGGGCAGTCATGGGATGAGAGGCTTGCGGTGACTTGGAGCATCCCCAAAGGCATGGAAATGGCCAACGTCCAGAACAGCTTCCTGACTAATGACATCCTTCATGGGATGCTGCTCCTGGTGGAGTTGTACAAAGGTGCCCCTGACCTGGTAAGGTTCCAGGGGCACACCTGTTTCATCTCCCCGGCCAGGGGGACGCCCAAGGACCAGGGCCTGCGCCACGTGCTGCAGCAGGTTTACAGCGCCTTCAAGCACAGGAGCTGAGGCCAGTGGCCTGACTCAGCCTCCGCCCCCGCCCCACTCCTGGCAGCTCTGGGTGAGGGGGAAAGAGTTTTAGGGACTTCGTTACTGTGTTGCTCCGTTCCTGGGTGACAATTGTGTGATGGCAGGAGCTCACATAATAGAAGAAATATATATATTTATATTTATTTTATTTATATGTAAATATATATTTATATCTCCATGACCATTTTCCCCTTTTTCCTTTATTATATATCATGCACAAATTTTCTAATAATTTCAAATTTTTGAATTTTAGCCTTGCAACTTAAATCACCAAATCCTTGAGAGCAGATACTTAATCATATACTTTTCCATTCCTCCTCGCTATTCCTACAAAACGCTAGTATATGTACTCAGTGCCATTATGTGCTCAATGTTGAATTCCTTAATGGTATCTTGTTTCTAAAAAATCTTGGCCCTAGAAAGGATTTTGAAGTAGTCTGAGTCGATCATTTGAGATAAACCTGAGGCCCCCGAAGGAGGAGGCTTTCACCTTGGGAAGCCTAGCTTAGGTGAGTTTTCCAGCACTTGTCCCACATTCTGAATGCAACTTCTGAGAACCGATAAAAGTTTATTGCGCCTTTGCTTCCTAAGGAAACCAAGCGCAACTTCGGAAACAGGGAAGAGGCCACGCAGGGGCGCTGCAGGTATGCGCACGCGCAGAACCACCTCCTCGTCGGATGCGCGCGCGCCGGGGGAACTTTCTGCGCTAGGCTCCCTGCAAGTGAGTTTTCGTTTCCTCCGGGTGCCTTTTGAACGGTGCACCCGAAAGGCGGGGCCTGCGGGGCAAGATGGAGTACGTGCAGGTCTTGAAGCGGGGGCTGCAGCAGGTTAGCGGCCACGGTGGCCTCCGAGGCTATCTACGAATGCTCTTCAGGTAGGCAGGCGACGAGGGCCGTGCTCTTAGCCTCTGGACTGGACTCGCCCTGGCTGGGTTCTTGGGAAGGGGCTCGGGCTTGGGTCACCCTGGAGAAACCGCAGCTCTGGTCAAGGACAACCAGCCCAATCTCTACCTTTCTTTCCCCGGGCCGAAGTCTTCGTCCAGGGATCTGTCTCCCAGAGACAAGGCCAAAGCCAGCTCTAGGGACAGAGCTGTAAAGTGGAGGCGAGGGCATCGAGGCTTCACCCTGCCCTGTTTCCTCGACAGGAATGAGTACAGGCAACCACTGTGTGACCTTGGGAGCGTTTTCCCCTCCGCTGGCCTTGTTTCTTCCTCTGTACCTTAAGGCGTTAAACAAGACGAGTGAATGGTCCCTACTAGTCCCTCCAGTCGTTTAGTCCGACTAGCAGCATCGTCCGTGGAAGCCAGTTGAAAACCCAGGAATGAAAGCCGGGACATTCATATCATTTTAGGTTGAAATACTTCAGCTTCCTGATTTCGTGAAAGTTTTTGTTAACTCCAGTGTCCTAATAGTAGATAAAAAGTAGTCTTGTAATTTGTATCTACATATTTGGTGTAATTTAAGTATATATGTTGGGTCAGAGTATCTTTTTGTGCTGTCTACTTGGTACTGGGGGCAACATGAGCAGGTATTCTAGAGCTCTTACCTGAAAACTGACACTTCAGCAGGGGGTGGTGTGGGCCTGGACATGAAGGCTAGAAGTCTGCAACTAGTGATTATCCCCAGGCATCTCTGCATTTTTTTAAATTGCCTTTGTTGCTGAAAGTTGGTATTCTCGCCTTATTTACATTTGTGTTTTGAACGAAGAATTATTGTAAAATGTCTTTTCTTTTGGATATTCACAGGGTGAATGATGTGAGGGTTGGTACATTAGTGGGTGAAGACAAATATGGAAACAAATACTATGAAGATAACAAGCAATTTTTTGGTGAGTACAGTATTTTTTTGATATGAATAATGGAAGTGAGCTTGAGACTTGATTATTTTTCATAATATACAAGGAGCTTCTTGAATCACTGAATAAAGCTACATATCCTTTTTATTTCATGGGATTCTGTTATGCATGTTGTGCATAAACAAATATTTTTACATAAAAACCATGACCATTTTTCCATATTAGTTGGATGAACCTACAGGATTCTCTTTTTTGTTTGCATATTTGTGTTTTCCTATTTAAAATTTCTTTTCACAGCACTCTTTTTAATAGCAACATCATTATTTTTCAAACACTTTACTATTGATAGACATGTAGATTGCCTTCAACTCTTTTTTACTAGAAATGGTGCTTCAGTGCACTTGCTTGTATCTTTATCACACTTGTTTTAATATTCTAAGAATAAATTTCTGGAAGTGGAATTGCTGAGTCTGAGTATACACATTTAAAATTTTGATGTATTATGTTTATTGCTAGATTGTTAAGGCCCAGCTCTACTGCCATGGCATAACTTTGTGAAATCTTACCCAAGGTTTCCCCCACCTGCCTTCACATTCCCATGACTCATTGGATTATAGTTTTCATGCATTTATTGGTGTTCATTAATATGAGTTCTTTATAAGTTTTGAATGTTAACCCCTTATCAGGTATATCATTGGCAAATATGTTCTCTCATTTAGTAGGTTGTCTCTCTGTTTTTTTGATGATTTCCTTTACTATGCAAAAACTTTTTAGTTTGGTACAGTCTCATTTGTTAATTTTTTTTTCTTTTGTATCCCTTGTCCAAGGTGATATATCAGAAAAAATATTGCTAAGAGAAATGTCAGAGGTTTTACTGCCTATGTTTTCCTATAGGGTTTTTATGGTTTTCAGTGTTACATTTAAGTCTTTAAATAATTTTGAGTTTCTATTTGCATATGGTGTAAGAAGGTGGCCTAGTTTGTTTTTTGTTGGTTTTTTTTTTGCATGTATTTGTCCATTTTTCCCAGCATCATTTTTTGAATAGACTATCTTTAACCCAATCTATGTTTGCCTCCTTTGTCACATATTAATTGAATATATAGATATGGGTTTATTTCTGGGCTCTCTATTCTCTTTCATTGATCTATATGTCTGTTTTTATGACAGTACCATGCTGTTTTTTTAAAAATTTTATGAATTCATTTTTAGAGAGATAGGAAGGGAAGGAGAAAGAGAAGGAGAGAAACATCAGTCGGTTGCCACTCGTACAACCCTTGACCGGGGACTGAACCTGCAACCCGGGCATGTACGCTGACTGGGAATCAAACTGGCAGCCTTTTACTTTGTGGGATGATGCCCAGCCAACTGAGCCACAACAGTCAGGGCAGTTCCATGCTGTTTTAGTTACTCTGGACTTGTAGTACAGTTTGATATCAGGTAGTGTGATCCCCCCAACTTTGCCCTCCTTTCTCAGTATTTCTGATACTATTCAGGTTTTTTTGCAGATCTGTATAAAATTTTGGATTATTTGTTCTAGTTCTGTGAAATATGCCATATTTTGACAAGAACTGCATTGCATCTATAGATTGCTTTGGGGTATGGATAGTTTAATGATGTTAATTCTTATCTATAAACATGGTATATGCTTCCATTTATTTGTATGTTCTATTTTTTCTATAGTTTACTTTTAGTTACTTATTCTCAAGGTGATTTCTCTAACAGAAGAAGCAAATCCTGATTAAAATCTTTATTTCTTTAAATAGATGTGTTTATGTTTAAATTGCATTAGTTGATATTTGTTGATTTTATATTTACCTAGGAAAATCTATAGCAAATGCAGATTACCCTTTGCTTATTGGTTTAAATCCATTATAGAGATTAATTCAGTATTCCCTGTTGGTGGGGCAGGGGCAGTGAGGAAGTGGTTGAAGGAATTAATATTTATTATGCACTTACATGTCTGATGCTGAAATAGGTGTATGTGTGTGATACTTAATTTTCACAGCAACCTTCAGATGTAGGTATAATTGTTCACTTTTAACAAAGAAACTGAGGCTCATAAAATTTGCCTAATATTCACTGACAATAAGTGACAAAGTTCTGATTGGAATACGGGTCTTTGCCCACCTTAATGACCCAATAAAAACAGTCTTGTAAGTTGCATTTAGGCCTCCAAGCACTCCATAGAAATGTGTTAAAGAATGCAGCCATATTATTGTATATTGACGACATGAACTGTCCTGTTTAATCTAACCATCATTTATACAGTTTGCTTATTATGTATAATTACCAATTCTTGAAAAGATCTCTGGTGGTCACTTAAAAATACTTGTACAGAAACATATAATGCAAGTACGATTGCTGTGAATACATTTCTGCTGTCCCATTTTCAGGAGGAGTGCTTTTTCTCTTGAATACAATGACCAGCTGGGAACACACTGCTCTACCCTCTCCGCTGCTTTCTTGGCAGAGGTGGAAGCAAGGGTTCTCCACCATGGGAAAGGCCCAAGCCTCACCCACAGAGTAGGTCTTAGTCCTTGTGCAGGGATTGTGCTGTGGCAGCTGCCAGGCTGTTGATTAAAGCTTGCCATACGCTTCCTGGAGCTTGCCTTCACTATTAGAACCAGGGCGCTGTTCCTTTAACATTTCTCCTACTTAAGGACACAAAAATCTTATCTTAATGAAAAGGTTGTCTTCTTTGATATTATGCAATTATATTTTGTTTTGTTTTTTAAGGTTGTCTATTTTCTCACATCTGTCTAAATGTCAACCTTTCCACTCAGGCCGTCACCGATGGGTTATATACACTACTGAAATGAACGGCAAAAACACGTTCTGGGATGTGGATGGAAGCATGGTGCCCCCTGAATGGTAAGCTAAGTGAACATCCAGTTTTTTTGGCTTGGCAATGTTTGTTTGATCACACACATATTTATTGACTAGCTTATTTATTTATAAGGCAGCAAATGGTATCCTGAAAGCATCTGCCTCTGTTATATATCTCATAGTTTTTGTGAGTCAGGAGTTTAGACAAGACAGCCTGGATGGCTTATCTCTGCTCCAGGATATCAGGCCTCAGGTCCAGAGACTGGATCCTGGGATCACCTGAAGACTTGTTCCCTCAGTGTCTGGAGGCTGGTGTTGGCTGTCAACTGAGGACATAGTTTGGGCTTCCTGAGTCAAGTGCTCTGAGAAAGAGAGCAAGCCAAGTAAAAACCATAATGCCTTGTCCGACCTAGCTTTGGAAATCATCCAGTATTAATTTCACATTTTGTTGATCGAGGCAATTGGAATATTCTGCCCAAGTTTAATGGGAGAGGACGTAGACCCTCTCCCTTGATGGAAGTGTGACAATATCACATTATATGTTGGGATAGAGGTATAGCTATCGTCGGAAGGAAAACAGTACAGCACAGTACCACCTGGCGCTGGGTGAAGGGAAAGGCAAAAAGAGCTCTGGCTCTGATCTTACTTGGAACTTTGATCTTAAGCAAGTTCTGTAACTTCTGTGGGCCTTAGTTTTCTCATCTGTAAAATGAGAGCCCCCAAATTCCTTAGATCTCTAAAAAATATGATTTTATAATATAACCATTTTGAAGTGAAATTCTAAATGCTTTTACTTGAATTACTAAGTTTTATATTAAATATGTGTAAACAAAGTACTGATCTCTATTTCATAGGTTGCTGAAATAATACCATTTGGTTGATACACTCTGGAGATCCTTCCCAATTAGTCTAGATAATTTCACCAAAAACACTAGAAGTAAGTGTATTAGGTTAATTGGCATTTTATTTTAGTTGAACTTGATCATCAGAAATAGTTTTAGACTCTAGTGAGTAGCAACTGGGATAATCTCAAAGTATTCACTTCCATTGTAAAGTTACCAGTATTTGAATCATTTCAAATTAAGTTGCCAAAATGATGACAACCTATCACTGCCAAATAATTTAACGTGTAATTCCTGCAACTAGGGACATTCTGCTCCCTAAACACAACATAATCATCAAGTCAGGAAATTCCCAATGACACGGCACTACTGTGTGATCTGCAGACCCCATTCAGGTTTTGTCAGTTGTCCCAACAATGTCCTTTGTAGCGAGAGGATCTAATCATGCATCACACATCTTATTTCTCTCTAGTCTCCTTCACCTTGGATTGGTTCCTCAGCTTTTCCTTGCATTTTATGACCGTCACACTTGTGAAAATTGCAGGCCAATTATGTTATAGAGTGTCCCTCAGTGTGGGTTTGTCCCGTGTTTCCACATGACTAGATTCAGACTGTGCTCTCTGGCAGGAATGTCACAGAAACAATGCCAAGTGCTTCTTGTTGCATCCTTGCTCTGGGGTTTATATAGTTGATCCTTGAACAACACAGGTCCACTTGTGTGCAGATTGTTTCTTTAAATGCCTGTAACGTCTTTGATCTTCCACTGGTAATCCACGGACACAGAGGGCCAGCTGTATGCACTGATGAGGTGTTTTTGGTTGGCTTGCGTAGAGAAGCAGGATCACTTCCTCTGTGACTCTGAACCTGGTCCGAACCACAATTACCTCTTGCTTGGACTTCTACCACAACCCCCCAAAATGGCTGATGACATTCCTGCAGAACAACTAGTATCCTTTACATACTGACTGACTAGAGTGGTTATTTTAAAATGTAAGTCAGATCACATCAAATCTCTGCTCAGAACTGTCCATTGACTTTTCATGACAGAGCTAAAATCCCAGTGCCTCATGTGGTCTGCAGGACCTGTGATCTTGGCCCTGCCAGGCGCTCCATGCACTGTCCTCGTCACGGCCCTGCTGACCCGTGATTTAGCCACACCGGCCCCCCGCTTCTCCTTGAACAGTGAGCTCACTCCCATCTCGGTCACTTTGTACCGTGCCCCCAGATGTTGCATTCGCGCAGGCCTTCACTTTATTCAAGTGCCTGCTCCAGCAGCTTCTCAGGCTATCCTAGTTAAGAACCCTGTTCTCTCACACTGTGTCCCTTTCCGCTGCTCTAGTGTTTTCCTTGGCAGCACTTATCTCTGCCTGGTATTTTATTATCTATTATTTGACTTACCGTTTCCCCAACTGCCATGCTTCTTGATGATAAGAACTTTGTTCACTGTTGTGTTTCTAAAGCCTAAAACAGTGTCTAGCACATAGTAGTTGCTCAATAAATATTTATTGAATATGGATATACTATTTTACATGAAGGAACCATTATTTGGCTTTTAGGATACAATGATTTCTTTCACTTCTAGCTGATCCAAAAATGGTACATCTGTCACCCTTTTGTAGCTCTTGTATGAATTTAAAGCTAGATTTGCCTCTGAATTCCGTTCTCACTCCCAGCTATCCCTTTTAATGCCTTGTCCCACTGAATCATTTGTTTAGTCCTTTAAAATATTTTTCTCCTAAATGAATTGCCATCTCCCAGTGGCAGGGAATGTTTTCTTCCTCTTGGTGTGTCTGCTTAATCTAGCCTTTGTTTGGAAAATTTCATACTGGAGGTATGGAAATAAGCTGTATTACTGACTGCTCTTGATCTCAATTTCCAGACGAAAGCTTTATTGTGTTCACAGGTTATCAGTGTATAGTATCTGCTAAAGATAGTCATATATAAAAGAATTTTGAAGTTTCTAGATTTAAAAAAACAGTTTGACCCTTTTCTGTTTAACATGTAAATGACATTATATTGTGGAAATAACTTAGAAAATGTTTCCATTAAGGAGGACTGAAAGGAACAGTCTTTCACTAAAACATTTGAATACTCCAGGAGTGATTTTTTTTTTTTAAATGATGGCTTCATTTAAATGATAAAATGGGGTTAGAAGTAGAAAGAACCTATTTATAGCCTCAAAAAATGACAGATGACTTGGACAGGGTTTTAAAACCATGTCTAGTTGATTTGAGTTAGAAGGATTTTTTAAAGGATTTTATTTATTTATTTTTAGAGAGAGGAGAAGGGAGGGAGAAAGAGAGGGAGAGAAACGTCATTGTATGGGTTGCCTCTCATATGCCTCCCACTGGGGACCTGGCCTGCAACCCAGGCATGTGCCCTGACTGGGAATCAAACTGGTGACCCTTTGGTTCACAGGCCGGATTTTTCTTTTTAATAGCTTTTTTCTTTGTGTAAAGTAGTACATGTCCATTACAGAAAATTCAGAAAAATAACAGAAAATTACAAAGTAAATAAAAGTAATCTATTATCCTACCACACCAAGACAAACCATTGTTAACATTAAATATTTATTCTCGTGATCTCTTTTTCAATGTGTCCTTTTGTTTTTGTTTTTAATGTAAGAGGCTTTTTTGACTAGCTAGGTAGGGTTTGACTCCTAGCTCTGCCTTGGGTAAGTTACTTGAACTCTTGATGTCCTGGGTTCCTCATTTATTAAATTGGGAAAGCAACACCTATCTCATAGAGTTGTTATTGTAAGGATTAGTATTTGTACAGTGTTTAGAATGGGACCCATGACTTAAAAATGCTATCTAAGTGTTGTTAAATAAATTAACTAACCTGCTTTTTAAACTTAACATACCATTAACATTTTCTCAAGTCATATATATTCTATGTAACGTACTTTTTAGTGATGTTTTATTCTTCTGTTAGATCTAAGTGTTTCCTGTCACTTTTGGTTTTGTTCTTTACATTTTTTTCACCATTATAAATAAAGCTGCGGCCAGTATACCTGCATTCAAGCACTTAACCTGCCCATCCCACTTCCCAGACCAGTTCCGAAGTAAAATTGTTGCATCCAAGAGTGTACATGCTTTATAAGTTTTATGTCTTTTGTGCATTTTTCTATTGGATATTTGACTTTTTCTTTCTGATTTGTAATGACAGATGAAGTACTTTTCTGTATATTTCAAATACTTTTCCCTGTTTCTTTTATGCTTTAATCTTGTTTTCAGAGTTTTAGGACATTTATGACATTTTTACTTTTATGTAATAAAATTACTGTTTATTTTCTGTATGGCTTTTTGCCTTTGACATTAAACTTAGAAATGTTCTATAAATATCAGTATGTGTTATGAATATAAATATTCACCCATATTATACCTGATCATTATTAATCTAGATGTAATTTATTTTGATGTTTGGTTTGGGAAGTATAACTTGACTTTTTTTTGACAAAATTAATTATCCCAGCATAATTTGTTGAGAAATCTTTCCTTTCTCCCAAAATTTAAAATGCCGGCCTTGTCTTATATATACTTTAGTCTGTTTGGGGGAATAATATTGTTTTAATATTGTACTTTTGTCCCAGTTTTTATGCCATTCTTACCTTTGAGACTTTAATGTCTGGTAATGTCAGCCTTTCTGGTTATTGTGATTTTTCAAAACTTGCTTAGATAGGCTTTCCACTGACCCTTATATTGTCAAACCCTACTGGGATTTTATTTCAGATTGCGCTTAATTAAAAATTATAGTTACTGAGCTAACAACAGAGTTTGAGTTGAGTATTTTGTAATGAAGTATCTTTTCTTTCTTAAATTTGTTGAATTTATCAATACCATTCTGGGGTGAGATGGATCTCAGGATTTTGGCAGATTCTTAGATGCTATCATAATTCTAACCCGGTTTTCATCTACTGATTGTAATTTAAGTTGCTGATCAAAGGATTCTCTTCAGCTATTGAGGGGCTGTGTTCCAGCCTCAGCTCTGTAACATATGTGCTGTGGGACCTTGTGAAAGTCATTTCAATTCTGCTTTCTCAGTTTTAAAATAAGGAATATTATTAAATAAGTGACTAAGTGATCATGTGTGAGAATGTCTCATAAAGTGGGAGAGAGTAATAATAGTTTTAGTGTGATGAGTATTTTTTTTCAGTCCTCACCCGAAGGTATGTTTATTGATTCCAGAGAGTGAGGAAGTAGGGGAGAAGGAGAGAGAAACACGGACTGGTGCCCAGCCAGGGATCGAACCCACAACATTTTGGTGTATAGAGACAATGCCCCAACCTACTTACCCACCTGGCCAGGGTAGTATGATGAGTATTTTTATCTTAAAAAGCAATCTGGAGTTTTTCTTTAGTCTTTCATATATTTTTTTTTTTAAACTAAAAAATCTTTGGCATTTCTAAGCTCAGTGATGTTAAGTGAAAGCATCTGAAACATGAACGTTATGTAAGGTCAGAAACCAGTCTTGATTCCCAAAACTAGTAATGTGCATTATCCAGAAAGAAGAAGGATTCAGATCAGCCTATATTTTTGTTGTTGTTGTTGTTCACTGTTATTTGGTAATGTTTTATTTCTGAGAATTTTCTGAAAAGAATTAAACTTTTTAATCTTTGTTAGCAATACTAACCTTAAAGACTGTTTCCATCTGCAATGATTTTTAAAATAAATCCTTTCATTTTGCACTTTGAATGCATTCAAACGGAGGGGCTATTTAAGTGAAGTAGTGTATTTCCCAAGAAAGGACTAGTCTTTCCCTGTTCACGGACACACTTTTTGCTCTTATACAACTGAAAATAGGGCCAACCATTTGTGGGGTTCATTTCCATTTGAGTTGTGTTGTAATTGTGATTTAATGTCTTTGTTTCCCATTATTTTGATATAACTTCAATATATTTGAGTTCTGAATTTTTCTCAAAATGTATTATGTTATCATTATAAATGTTTATCTCTTTAGTCTTTATAACGTTTTACCTTTCTGCCAGTCTTCTTTGCCGTTTCACTGACTTGATCACCGTGTTTAAGTAACTTTGTGTTTTGTCCTGTAAGAAAATACCAGTGGTAGGAAAGGAGGCGGCTGTGACGCCCGCACAGCAGCTTCCTGGACAGTGCGCTGTCCGTCCATTGGCGCCTTTCATTAATTGGAATAAAAAGGCCCCGCTGAAAACCTGCTTTGCAAAAAATCTTTGGTGTGGAACTCTAAAAGGTATAATTTCTGTAACCTTTATTTAATACTAATTATAACAGAAGGTTATGCTAGCCCGGCAGAGAACGACATTTTTTGTTTCTTAGGGTCCCTCACACTGCCAGTCAGTATGAGTTGTTGACGCATCTCCTGACTCTTGCCAGTAGCCTTACTGGATACACGTTCAGATTTTATGTACTGTGTTAAAAAATGCCTTTTAGCTTTTTGATCATTTTTATTTCTCCACAAGCTCTTCATCTTGTCACTTAAGTAACTGAGTAAGACACACAAAAAATCTTTGGATTATGGTTCTTTAAATATCATTTAATCTTCAGGAGTCATAACAGCAATTATTTGAATAAAATTTTCTTCAGTTACTTAAGATGACTCAGCAAGGCAAAGCTAAATATCTCCGCTGTGCTTGCATTTACATAAAGCCCCTTGATGAGTAACAGCCCTGGTTTTGACAGCCTGTCCTCGTCCGAGTGGCTGGGGAGCTTGTCTCACCAGGGACACCTCAGTGTTTCAGAGCACACGCTCATGGTCGTGGTTCACTGGTTCAGATCGCTCTCACTAGTCCCACTTCCTTTGGAGGATGTAACAGGGACAGCAGCCCCATGTGTACAGACTTCTTCCTGCAGTTAGCTGATCAGATACAATTATCTTTAGCCTCAAATATAGCAACAGTAATAATGTTTTATCTCTCTCAATGGTTTTAGTCAATTACCTAGTTAGAGCTATTACTACTAGCAAACATTCTTGAACTCACATAGCATCATACATTTTTCTTATTAGCATTAGCCTTATTATTTTCCTGAAACCTCCTCCACTTGCACTTTTCTCTGTAGCTGGGCAATCCCTCGCCACCGCCCCCGCACCCCCGCCCCCGGAGGCCATCTCCTCATTCCCTTTTTTCATAGGGTCATATCTGTCTTATGAGCTCTGAGCCTTGGGGGATGTGAGATGAATTGTCGTTCCCATGTAAACTCAGTTTGGCTTCCTGCTCAATTTTACTCTTTGTCCTGTGGACGACGAGTCTTCCTTTCTCTGTCATTAGAGAGACATTCCTCTGTGTACTGCGAAGAAGACACCCAGCTTCCTTCTTTAGGCCAGCTTTCTGGCACCTCCCAGCAAATAGCCTTTGAGCGGAAATGGTTAAACACTTAGCCTGAAACACTTGTGAACTTTGGGCTGCGATCTAATAATTTTAAGATAACAAAGAGTACATTCTCTGGTGTTGAGACATAAGCTTGAATTTCAGAGGCATGTGGGGACTCTCCTCCTCCCCTTCAGCGTTGGGCTTCACACTGTCATTAGTTGGAACAGCCTGAGCACACGGAAAACCAGAATCAGCCTTAGCGTCTTGTAGTAATACTGTAGTTCGTCAATCTTAAAATGTATTTTTACAGCTAAAATTAGGATTCATATTCTCATCAATAGTGTCATAATTGAATTGGCAGCATTTTTCTTTCTTAGAGCTACATAAAATAATGGTGTATCTTAAAATTGATGGCGTCCTAGATTTGATGAAATACGGTAAGGATAATAGCAGTAGCAAACGTTTGTTGAGTACCTACTGTGCACAGGAATTTTCCTAGGCTTTTATGTGAATTATCTCATTTAATCCTTATACTATCCTTAGGAAGTAAAATGTTCAGATGAAAAACTTAAGGTATAGAAAAATTCAGCCAGTAAGCAATGGAGCTCAGATTTGAGCTCAAGTAACAAAATAGCTCCGTCGCCCACCCCACTGCTCTGCCCCCTCACAACTGTCTTTTTTCCCCTCTTTAAGGCATCGTTGGCTTCACTGTATGACTGATGATCCTCCAACAACAAAGCCACCTACTGCTCGTAAATTCATTTGGACAAACCATAAATTCAACGTGAGTGGCACTCCGGAACAGTATGTACCTTATTCCACCACTAGAAAGAAGATTCAAGAGTGGGTCCCACCTTCAACCCCTTACAAGTAAAGACAGTGGAAAACAGTTAAAACTTGTAAAATATGGGCCTTTTCAAGTAATTGCACTGCTTACTGCTTACTTTTAATTTGATTAAAATGATTTGATTAAACAATGTCTTTTTGTCCTTCACTTTGTCACTTACCGATTACAAAATAGAGGCTTACAAACACGGGTAACTGAAGTAGCCTTCTGTTGGGGTGGCCGCCTGGTTCCCCCTTGTCCCGGGGTCCTGCCTCACTAAAACAGCCGATGGGCGGGGGGCCTGAGCCTGAGCTGAGCCCAGCAGATTTTCCTGAGGGGAGGGGAGACTTGAATGGAGAGACAGAGAGGTGAAGAGTCACCAGAGCTCAGTGGCTTTTATGGTTGCTCTCTCCAAGGAGGTTTTCAGAGACTTCCTGCTTCCTGAGCTTTGGTTCTTTCACAGCGCATTTGGATGTGTGAACCATCCCAGGATCCACCCGCTGTGTTCTTACTTCTTTACATGAACTAGGGTCGCTGGTTTTTTTGTTGTTGCTTCAAACAGAAGAACTTTAATATTAGACTGGTTTCAGAAGATGGGTTGTAGGCAAAAGACCTCCGGGGAGATGAGGGATCCTAGGCACTGGCCATGTCTTTAGATGAAGGGCGGTGCCACATCCCTCTGTGTTCTGGACAGAAAGCAAGCAGAGTCAGCAGTCAGGTAGCTTATCAAGCTATGGTACTGGTTTTAGTGACCAGGACCCACGAGCCTCCTAGGATAAGGTCCTTGGATACTGGCAGCCACGATAGAACAATATAATGGTGACGGAAAAAGAATGCAGTGATAATGGAGTCAGACCATTGCTTTCAAGGGCACTCGATAACCTAAGGAGAAAACGAACCTCGATTCCCAAATCTCAACTCAAGACATTCAGTGAAACCGAGCAGTTACATGGCTTAACTAACCTCAGGTTTCTTGCATGGAAATTAAGGGATAGATTGTGGTCCTGATTGTTGGTCTAGGGACATCTGGAAGGAGCTAGAAAGTTCTTGTTGCACTTGCGTGTCACCCAGGGCAATTTTTAAGCTCTAGAGGCACAAGATTTTAAACCAACATCTCTGGATTCCAACCCGATGATTGCATTGCACCTAAGGTTGTGAACGACTGAGCTAAAGAAAATACACCACACTAGTCCTTCTGAAAGTTTTGCTCAATCATAGGAAACTGAAGTTTTCTCACAGCCCCACCGCTGGGTGAGTATCCCATACTTAGCTGGATCAGGTTGAATTTGGTGCCCTCAGGAGACACTATCTATATTCAGTGTGTTATTTTGGGCAGCCATCTACAGTTGGCTGATGGACCACTGTAGAGCAGGACCACACTGCAGGCTGGCCAGTGCTAGGCTGAGATGTCATGTGATCTGTCCATCGACCGCTTCAGTAACTTTTCTCCCAGGGCCTAAATCGTTGCTTTTAATGCCATTAGGAATAGATTGCCAAGGGAAACTTGTGAGTAATTACAAGTTCTCTCCTGGCCCTGGCTGGTGTAACTCAGTGAACTGAGTGCCAGCCTGTGAATCAAAGGGTTGCTGGTTCAATTCCCAGCCAGGGCACATGCCAGGGTTGTGGGCCAGGTCCCCTGTAGGAGTGTGTGAGAGGCAACCACACATTGATGTTTCTCTCTCTTTCTCCCTCCCTTCCCCTCTGTCTAAAATCTTTTTTAAAAAGTGACTTAAAAAACAAGTTCTGGCTCGCTGTTCTTTCTGGGTCAGGTGTGTTGGGGGTTTATCTGTTGGAAGAAAACTGGGTGTGTTTTTCACCAGGTGAGAGAAGGTGGAAAGGCAGTCGTTGGGAAATGTCCGAGCTGCACAATCTTACTGTGCTTCGGTAACCTTAGAGTCAGTCACGAAAGCAATAGGAAGCTACCTTAGGTTTTAGCATGATTTTTCTTTTAAGGCAACTGTATAGGTCTAGTAACTAACACGAATTAAGCTGGAAGGTCACAATTTCTCAATTCCTGGACCTGAGTTAATCCTCAGGACCAGAACCCTTGGTTTAAACAGGCGTGCTATATAACAGATGGGTATGATGAGCCTTCTACCCAGCTACTTCTTTAGGTGATGTGTATTTGGGAAAGAAATCCTGTGGCCCCTGGTCAGAATAGAGGTTATGGGAGGGAGATTGGACCCTCTCTCACCATAAGCCCACTGGGGCTCTGAACTCCTCTCCACTTCCCCCACCCCCCAGTTTATTTCCTCAGCTCCTAGGTGCAGACAGGATGCACACCATCTCAACACTGGCTCCTTGCCCTGAGGAGTAGGTCCCTGAGATGGAAGGGCCAGGGGAAAGCCATTTGGAGCATTCCGTTCCTATCAAAATGACAAGTAAAAAAGCAGTTTGTCTAATTACAGAAGTTAGTGCAACCATCAACGGGTAGGAAGATACAAATGTGGTAATCTGTCATATCCCCAAATGTACAGTGTACTTCCGTTAGACCAGGGAGAGAGATTGATGGGTCTTGGAGAATGACAGTGGACTCTACCTTAAAACTTAACCTTGAGGTGATCTGAATTACAGCTGCTGTTTTGGAAATGATCTCTATTGGAGCAACTAAGTACAGCCTCTGGCATTTGACATGTAACTATTGGTCTAACCATCACATTTTTATCCATTTTGGTTTACAGAGTCCACTAGCAGCTTGCTTTTACCTGGCAGGGACAGGGAGAGCTTATAAATCTGTCCCATAGATGTCAGCTCCAGCCATTTGCTACACACAGATGTCACATTAGCACATTGTGCTAATACAGGGCAGGAAATAACAGATACACCAATGCCTTGGAAAGACACGTATATTAGAAAGGATGGACTCTGAATCTCATGGGAGTAAGGGCACTTGGCTGCTTAGCAATATCCCCAGGGATACAGTGGTCTAGTCCATGCTGAGATAGCCCCTCCAGCATTAAAGACAAATTGCTATGTCTTGCCTGTTCTGTAAATACAAGTGCACAGGACCTTGTGGTAGAGACAGCATACAGCGCACCGGGGTTTCGCACTTACTTGTTTACTAGGCGACCCGAAAAGTTGTCAGTGCAAAAACAGTCTCTGTAGGAGGCCCAGGCTGCCATCTGAGCAGCTCTGCTCAGCCCTCTCAAAAAGCCTGGCAGATGGGGACACTTGCTGAAGTCAGAAACAAGTCTCTCTGGAAAAGACACGGTGGAAGCCCACAGGATTTGGGAGCAAGGCCATGAACCCCTTCAGGAAGATTACACTTTTCCACTTCAGAAACAGCTCCAACTGGCTACCAGTATGTTGGAGACCATGGCACACAAGGTGCTGTTAATCCATCTATTCATGTAGTTGACCATTTCCGGGCATTTGGTTTATGTGAGCAGATTTCTTCCCATCCTGTGCTTTTAACTACACTATTCCCACCCTTGGCCGCTAGTCTGTCCCTTCGCCCTTGTGGAGAGGTGTTAGCCGATTAACTGAGAATGAAAAAGTCAAGCCTGGTTTATGGACGTTGAACCCTGCGCGCTGCCAGCTGGAAGCGCACCCTTGTATACCGTACCCCTCAGCGGCTGTCTTGGACAGCAGAGGGCAGGATTTCAGCAGATACCGGGCAGGATTTCAAGCAATGCCTTTATCCCGTATCTTGAATGGAAGGAAGCATGACCTGAGACAAGCCCTATAACCAGTCACTGGCTCGAGGTCAGAGACAGGAAAAGAGGACATTGAAAATAGGTGTGAAGGTTTGGGGAAGGGTTTTGCAAATGAACCTTAAGGGTTGGACCTAGAATCCATGGAGATTTAGAACAAAGCAGCCAGGCACTTACGGGGTCATCTCCTGAGCACAAGTTCTTGTCTCGGCATTGGCTCCTGGGGGAGCGCAATGTAAAACACATCTAAGGCCGGCGGGCTCATCCCATTGGACTCCTTCCCTTTGATTTGGGAAGCTTGATTTGTTTTCATGGAAATGGGATGTTATTCTGAATTTGGATCTTCTGTCCTTGCCTGTCATACCTCCGCCGACACCAGAATTCAGGGACTTAGAATGCCCGCTGCTTTGTCATACAGAGGACCATGCCCCTGGCCAAGAAGCCCACTCCACGGCAGAGGCAGTGCGCTAACGAGCATCGGCCGGAGTCCCTTGCAGGTGTGCATAGCGGGCCACATCCACCTCAGACATCATTCTTCTTGTTTTCCCCTCTAATACCCACCATATGTCAGTCATGCCAACCTTCTTTCTATTCTTTTTTAAATTAAATTTATTGGGGGTAACATTGGTAAATAACATTCTATAAGTTTTAGGTATACAGCTTTATAATATAACATTTATGTATTATATCGTATGTCACCACTCAAAGTCTAGTCTTCTTTCCTCACCATATATGTGACCCCCTTTACCCTACTTCACCCCCCACCCATCTCCTTCCCCCCCGGTAACCACCATACTGTTATCTGTGTCTATGAGTGAGTTTGTTTTATTTGTTTGTTTGTTGCTGTTTTATTTCCCACATATCAGTGAAATCATATGGTTCTCGTCCTTTACTGTCTGACATGTTTCACTTAGCTTGATACTCTGAAGGCCTATCTATGTTACCTGTCACAAATGGCAATATTTCATCATCTTTTATGGCTCAGTAGTGTTCCATTGTATGTAAGTACCACATCTTCTTCATCCAGTTGTCATCAGTTGAAGGACACTTAGGTTGTTTCCATGTCTTCGCCAGAGTGAACAATGCTGCAGAGAACATAAGGGTACATGTATCTTTATAAATAGTGTTTTCAAATTGTTCGGGTAAATATCCAGAAGAGGGATTGCTGGCTCATATGGTAGTTCTTCTTATTAATTTTTTTTTGAGGAGCCACCGTACTGTTTTCCACAGTGGCTGTACCAGTTTACATACCTTCCCACCGACAGTGTCTTCTCACCAGCAGTGTGTGAGGGCTCCTTCTTCTCCACATCCTCTCCAGCACTTGTCATTTCCTGTCTTTGATAATAGCCACTCTTAACAGGCATGGGGTGATATCTCATTAAGGTTTTGCTTGGCATTTATTTTTAAAAACTATTTTATTAATTAATTTAGAGAAGGGAAGGGAGGGAGAATCAATGTGTGGTTGCCTCTCATATGCCCTCCACTGAGGACCTGGCCCACAACCCAGGCATGTGACCTGACTGGGAATCAAACTGGTGACCCTTTGGTTCGCAGCTAGCACTCAGTCCACTGAGCCATGCCAGCCAGGGCAGACTGGCATTTCTTTAAACTCCAGGTTCATTCTTGTTTTAGGGCCTTTGCACTTGCTGTTCCTTCTGCCTGGAATAATAATACCTTTGTGTAGCTCCCTCTTTTGTATCATTGATGTCTCATTTTACCAATGTCACCTCCTCAGCAAATCTGTGTCCCTGCGATCTAAAGTAGCTCCCTTGGAACTTCCTACTATTTTAAATTTTATTTATGTAAATTTGCTTGTTTTCTTTTCTTTATAGTGCTTACTGTTCCTTTTTGAGAAAAGTCATGAACAAAATTATCCCAGTAAATGATCAGTGTGTTCAGTATTTACTGAACACCTACTATCCACCTGCAGTAAAACAGTATTGATCCGATTTAATAATTTTGCTTGAGGTGAGATAATGACCCAGCAGCAGCTCTGAACAGCAAATTCTGAAATTTCAGGAAGTAGATGCCCTGATGGGGAATAACATTAAAGCACGCAATTATTTATAAACAGAAAAGTAAAATTGTTTCATTGAGCAATTTTTGTAAGAGAAAGAAAACAGTACACTAACTGCCAAGATGTTGTGCTGTGTTTCCGAAAAGATTAGTAACTATTTCAAGTGTTTGGAATCATTTGTGTGATCACCTTGCAAAAGCTTGTGTCTCATGTTCCTGCTGATGGAGGAATCCTACTTATAATCTTCTCCTTAAACAGAAGGCAACTTGTACCCTGGTGCCAAGTGTCCATGAGTTGCATCACAAGTGCACAGTAATGAAGCCACATTTGTCAGCTCTGGCTCCAGAAAGGTCATATTCCTAAGACTTAAGGAAACACTGGCATTACAGAAGTGGACATGTAGCGGTAGATTGTTTAACAAATGCATTGGGACGGGACTGGTCTTAGAAAACTGTTTCCCAGACTGGTGTCTGGTATTGATCCAGCCCCCCTGGCTCAGGCCTCTGCGTTGCCCATCTCACCTACGTGAATACGGCATGAACAGTGTCCCCCGCAGCTGTGGGACACGTGAGCTCTGGGTTACCCACCAGGGCATGTCAGGGGAAGAATCCAGGTCCTGGAAAGCGTTCATCTGGCCATCTGTTGTTCGTGCTTACCCACACCCCTTTTCCTTTCTCCTGTCATAGAATCCTGACTTCTCCTGGGGGCCAAGCATCCCCCGCTTTCAGCCATATGGGTCCGTGGGTTTGCACCCGCTCTTTAATCCTCAGACTGTCCAGTCCCACTGGCTTCTGTGATTGGTTCAGGAACGAACAAGCAACCCCAGACAGGCCAATGAACCCCAAGTCCAGGACTTTGGGTGGACATACTGCAAAATGGAAGTCCTCATCTGTAAGACTCGAAGCTTGCAGGAGAGAGAACAGACGTGGCCAGAAGCCACTAACCTTCAGGAGAGCAATCTGAAAGTGAAGCCCGTGCAAAGGGACATGGAGCCACACAAAGGAACAGGACAAATTCCTGATTACAGTGTTTAACACCTGGCTCTACATGGGCCTGAAGCCTGAATTCACTTAGACTTTTCAGTTATGTAAACCGATAAATTTTCCTAACATTATTTTTCTGGGCCTAGATGGACTTAGGCTTCTTTCACTTGCAAGTGAATGTCCTCACTCAGATAACATCCTTATGACTTTATTATCTCTTCTCTATAGCAATGAAATTTGTTATTGGTATGTACCATCATTTTTATTAGATATAACCCTGATTATGAATTTATGATTCATAATTATGGGCATATTATAGACCAGTGGTGCTTGTTAGGACTTGTTGGTATAAACTAAGAAGTATTTTATCTTAGAAACTTAAACTTGTGCTAACATGGATGCAGAGTTTCCAAGAAGCCTCTGCGCATACATTTGAGGAGAGATCTAGGTCTTCAGAGTTCCTGTACATGAGGGCTCTCTTTGGTGATTCCAGTTACAGAGAGGCCTGCAGAGCTGCAGGTTTGGCTGCACGTGGCCTGGACTTCGAACTTTGAGCCACAATAAAATTGCTGAGAAATTGACATTTTTATGTCACTAAAGAAAACTAAACAGCAACCCCACAATCTTAGGTGATTTATGATACTCTCCAAAGCACTGGAAAGAGGATGAAAAATTATGTGCCAGAAAATCTGCATCCTCCTTTGAAATTTAAATTTTAAGTAACCGTGAAAAACTGTTTTCACATTAATGAAAAGCTGTCTCTTTGCAAGTAGGATTAATAAATTTGTAGTTTTTAAAGACTATTTTACTTATTTATTTTTATAGAGAGGGGAAGGGAGGGAGAAAAGCATTAATGTATGGTTGCCTCTCATGCACCCCAAACTGAGGACCTGGCCCACGATGCAGGGATTTAACTGGGATTTAACGTGATTAACTGGGAATCAAACCAGCAACCCTTTGGTTCACAGGCCAGCACTCAACCCACTGAGCCACACCAGCCAAGACTAAATTTGTAGTGTTAAAACTTTCATCTAAGGCAACACAAATCACTAGAACCATTTGCTCACTTGACCTAGGTCGAAGAAACAAAAAATTACTCATGGAAAAAGCAGTTGGACATATAAAAGCCATCCCCACAAAATGTGTATATCTCACAGGTATCATCTCACCTAATAAACCAATATTAAGCCAGGGCTAAAGAGAAGTGCCCACTGGTGGCGGGATCGTCATCAGAATTGGGGAGGCATCTATAGTTTGAAAAAGCATACACAACATTAAAACATAATTTTGCATTGATAAAATGAATAAAGCAAACCATCATAGTATTTTCATAATGCAAACTACAAGAAACAAAACTCAGTACCATTCTTGGCTGTTAAGACATTTGAGTTAAAAAAAGATGGAAAGTCGGGATCAACTGCTAACAGGTATGGGGGGGGTGATGGAAATGTTCTAGAATCAGATCTAGAAACTAGAATCAGGTTGTACAACATTATGAATATACTAAAAATTACTGAGTTATACACTTTGAAATAGTTTAAATAGTGAATTTTATGCCTTGTGACTTTTATTTTGATTTTTAAAAGGATTAAGAAAATCAGTTCTAATGGGCTGAGTAACCCTGTCCTCAGCATAAAAAAGAGTAACAATTACCCCACTATAGTTCCTCTTAAAAACAAGTCTATCTCCTGGGCAAGCACCATGTGATCATTCCATCTTTGGGCAACTGGGCTTAACACAGATTGAGTCGAGTCTCTTTCTACAAATTCTGTTACCTGAAGGTAATAGTGGTGTGGCTCGAGGTGGACAAGGTATGGAGTACCAGGTCTGGGAGGGGAGTGGAAAGGCAGGGACGGAGGGAGGAGGAAGGAAATGCCACCTCCCAGAGCCCTGTAAGACCACTCTGAGGTTGGACAGCAAACAGGGAAGGCCGGCTGATCTGACCGTCATGGCCTGAGACTGGATTTTGACACCTCTGGCTTTGCATTCCCTCCAAGACCAAATGTGGTCCCACCTGAGGAGGCTGAAGGGATCTAGAGATCATGAGAAGAAAAATTCCACAGGGGGCTGGGGTGGGGGGAGGTAACTGACCCCTTACCGAAGTCTGAGAATGTAGATTCTGGAGATGCCACTCCTGGGAGCAAGGAAACTCCACCTCCAGACCGAGAAGCACTAATATGCCACGTGGCTGGGACTGGGGCTAATATTAGACCTCCTCTGCCTGGCCTGCATGAATTGTGTAGTGACCGCAGTTTTTCTTCTTACATAATCATAAAGTTATCTTGCTTTTGTTTAGCACTTTTAAAATACTTTTTTTCATATATCGTATATCTGTTCATATATCATAAATGTATCTTTATGCAGTGTGGGCAAAAATCTAGCTGGAAAAGCTATGAATATAAAATATTCAATTAATGCTTTCCTTGATTCAGATACCTAAGCAGAGTGTTGGGAACTAAAAGTTGCAGCTGTTGTTGAGAAAGGAAAAAATAATTCCAGTATCTCCAACCCTAACAATGAAGGAAGCTCTTGGTTCACAATTTTGAAGTTAGAAGGTTTTCATCTTAGGCAAGTGAATAGCATAGTGAGATGTGCTGAGGGAGGAAAGGATGGACAGGAGCGAAAGCGAGGCTGAGAATCATGGCCACAGGGCGGCTGAGACCCTGCAGCTTGTCAATGGAGGTGGGAAAGGGAGGGAGGCAGGAACACCGTGCTGACCAGGGCCAGCCCCTGTGTATCTAGGTCACTTTCCTTTCTGTGTTTGGCCTCCAAAAATTGCCCTGGACCCATTAATGAATTTATTCCTGGATTATATCGAGGGAGGGAAGGAGGAAATGAGAGAGGGAAGGAAAAAGCCAAGCTCCAGATGTGAGCCTTGATTTGTGAATGGCCTCTCATCTTAATCCCTCTACACAGGAGATCCTAACAGTCCGCCTGAGGTTCTCTCAGATCTGGGTCAATTCAGGCATAATCTCTCCCTCTCCTCTAACCCTCAGCCTCGTCTCCTGCTTCCATCTCTTACCACAGTAAATGCATTCTCTCTCCCCTGCACCCCACGAACACATTTGTTTTGTACGTGTGTTTGCCTCACTCCCCCTTTGACGCTTCCATCAAACAGGAACGGAAGGTCACTTCCAGGGCTTCCTTCCCAAGGTGTTGCACTGAGGGGCACGGGAGGAGGGAAGGGCAGGGAGAGGAAGGGCAGCTGGTCTCCTCATTAAAATGTTTTTACTACAAATCTTTATGGGGGATGCATCTGGGGGAGAGGATTAGGTGAAAGAGGGCTTTACCCTTTTGCTGATTAATATTCTATTCCCAATTGTTGTCTGACAATATATCCTAGTGATATCTTATTTATTTTTTTCTTTTAAAGATCAATGTGTGGTTGTCCATCACATGCCCTGCACTGGGGACCTGGACTGCAACCCAGGCCTGTGCCCTGCCAGGGAATGGAACCGGTGTCCCTTTGTTTCGCAGGCTGGTGTTCAATCCACTGAGCCACACCAGCCAGGGCAGATATCTTATTTAATAGTAATGCATTATAGAATTGCACACTTAGTAATATTCTGCAGTAAGACCTAGCCTACAAAGGACCTAGTAATCAAGTTATCCTCATAAAAAAACTTTTTTTGTTTAAAGGTATTTTGGTGAATGTTAACTATGTTGCCTTCTATCTGGCTCCCCGGGTCCAGCCTAAGAAGTCCTGAGCCCTCTCCTCTGACTCCCAACGCCTTCACGCTTCCTTACAAAGATGCTGACCAAGGAATTGTGGGAGGGTGGAGAAAACAAGTCTCCTTAACCTGGGGGTGACAGCATCCCTTGTGGAGATGCCATGGCGGTTTTCTTCAATCTCCTTTTTGATGGAGAGGAGACCAGGGCAATGGGCGTTATTTGACACAACTGTTTTACCAGAGCGATAGCAAAGGGGCTGGGGAAACAGCTCAGAGCGCACATCTCTTCCTTAAGAAACCCAAGGTCTCAGCCGAGCAGGGGGACTGGCAGGTGGAGCCCCGCCAGAGTGCCTGGAGATGCTTCAGATGGGTCCCTCAGCAGAGCCTCTCCTCCCCTCTAAAGGGAGGGGTAGAGGTAGCCTGAGCCCCGGCCTAGGCCCAGGATGGACCAGTTATTACCTTTACTGGTTTGTAGGATGTGTAGTCCAGGCTATTGCTCAGAACTTATCTCATCCCTGGTGAGTTTCCCATGTCTGGAATGTGTTCTGAGGCAGAGGAGCGAAATCAATGTTTGACAGGAAAGACTAGCGGCACAATTTCAACAGAATCTTATTTTTGCCTCCTCCTGTCTTTTAATATTTTATCCAGTGGGGAAAGCTTTCCCCTCTACTTACATGAAATTTCAGCCAATTTCATGATTTTTTGGTTTATCCTTATATAATAAACAGAGCTACAGTAACTTGAGGTCTCAAACACTATCTCAATTTAGGAATTAAATTGCACAGTCCAAACTATTAAAGTGTTTCCATCCACAAAGTGGTTTTAGTCCACAAAGTTGAGGCAGTAATGCAGTAATATATAACTTTGAAAAAAGGGCCAAAACAGATTTAATTCACCACTTACCCTATAAGGTCATCCAAATGAGTCTTAAAATTTTCTGGTTAGGTCCCACTTCCACAATCAGTTTGAGTATTTAGCTAATCTCAGAAATCAAGGTTCAATTCCTATCCCTCAGTTTCCCCGCTCTCTCTGCTCCACAGGATGGATATGAGCAAAAGAGAGACTGAGAACAATAGTCACAGTGTGTTTATAACCCAGCATCTTGTCAATGGAGGTGGGAAAGGGAGGTGGGCAATTGCATTCAAGACATACTTATTGAAATTCACATACAGACTCGTTATCATATTTGATGTTTTAAGGTAAATCAGAGATGTGCACAGTGTTGTCCTTGATTTCAAGCTATCTCTATCTCACTCTATTCTATCTATCCATTTTTTTTTTTACCTACCCACCTGTCACCTATAGATAGATAAATGGTAGAGTAGATAATTTATAGATGGGATTGATAGATACATACATATGTATGTATAAAAACACACATATACACACACAAAGATACTCCAGCAGGAATGCAGAGGGATAAGAAGATAAAATATGTAATGGAGAACTTTAAAAACAAAAGCATGCTGGTACATTTGCTTTATAGAGACAAAGCAGAGTATCTGAGGCTGGAAGAAAGAGGGTATTACTATACTGTTTTGCTGGGGAGATCATGAAACATGACCTAGCAAGCTCTTCCTGGCCTGGCTTTCCCCTGCCTCATTAGACCCGTCTCATGGAACGCTCCCCCCGCCGTCTACGTTAACTACTTCAACTTTCTTTTAGTTCCTCAAACCAGCCCTGTCCCTTCCTCCCTAAGGCCTTGGGACATACTTTTCCACCTGGAATAGGTTGTTTTGCTCATTATCACATCAGAAAAGTCCTTGATGGGGTTAAGCTCTCGACTCTTCTCACAGCACCCTATATTCTGGACACTACCCTATAAAACTGTAATTAAGCAACATAAAACTATACACTCTGTCAACATCCTTTGTCTCCCTAGGACATAACCCCACAGAGGAAATGTGTCCATCTTGGTCATGAATATAGTCCCAGAACCTTGCAATGCCTTGCACATAGTAGATACTCAATACACATTTTTGAAAGGATTAATAAAGGTGGCATTGAGGACTTTTTCTCCTCCTCCTCTTCTCCCTTTCCTCTCCTTTCCATCCCAACTTTCTTTTAGTGCCTTACTTCTCCCAATAATAGTCTTGGGTCTGAACGCCTTCCAACTCCTCCTGTGCTCTTCTAGGACCAATCTTGAATTGAGAGAAGACCTCCCATTTGTCCTCCTCTATGTAGCTCATTTTGGGGACATCTAGGTGCTGCAAATAATTCCTTCAGAGATATTCTTTGGGGTTTGAGAGGGGTTGCTACTCAAAGTGCGATCTTCAGACAGAAGCATCAGTGACACTGGGGAGCCCATTTGAAGTGCAGTCGAAACCCCGCCCCAGGTCAGAGTTCACCTTTTACCAAGATGCTCAGGTGATGTGCACAATAAGCAACACTGTAAAAGAGCTATCTTCTGGGATTAGATGGGTGGAGGAGAAAGGAGGTTCAGTTGTGTGATGTATCAGCTGTGTCCTCTTCCAAAGAAGACAATGAGACGGTGTTAGACGTGCAAGAGGTTTGTTGGAATGTAACAAAAGAAAGATAAAAGAACCCACAGGACTCGGTAGGGGAAACCTTCAGACCCTGATGCTGATCTGACTTAAGTGAAAGGAAAGAGGGGAGGAAGGAGGGTTGAGTAGGGAGTGTCTCAGACTGCAGTGTGTTGCTTACAAAGACCCAGCCAACCCAGCGGGGAGCTCAGAGCAAAGGCTGCATAGTAGCTGAGTCTGCACTGGGCAGAAAGGGCCCAGGCCTTGTCGGCCCGCTGTGCTTCGTCACTGACAGAGGGCTGCCCAGGAAGAGCGTGGCCTCCGCATGAAACCAAAGCAGAGCAAGAAGGAAGCTGTCAGCTAACTGTACTCCTTGAAGCTAAAATAAGTTCTTTCTTTAAGGGAAACCCTAGCAGTATATACCCATGGCTGCCACATGTGACATCTGAAGGTAATTTTGCAAAAATCTATGAAAGCTAGTCAAATGTATGGAAAGCAGATTTAAGAAAATACCCCATTAAAGGAAGCCTGACTTACGTGCTTTTCTAGGACTGTTTGTCTTGTACTGATCCTTCAGGGAACAGTCTCCCCCATGGCCCCTGGAAGACAAGGTCCAGAGAGCATTTTCCCCTAGGGAGTCTCTGTGACCCAATATGGTGTCCCTGTATTTATAAGATGCCGTGGCCATGGGTCTCAGATCACCCTCTGCCCGCTCAGTAAGCCCCAGGCCCCCAGGGGCAGACCCGATCCTGACTGGCCACCTCAGAGCCAGAGAAAATAAAAACCCAGAGGAGCTGGAGCAGGAACGGCAGAGGTCCGGGGAGCGGAGCGTGGCTGTCGAGCGATGCCCCACATGCTGATTTTCACTTTCATGCCCCCTCCCCACTCCCGCACATCTGCAGGCCCAGGCAACCACATGCACAAAGGCACACGCAATGGAAACATTTACATCTGCCAAATTCACATCCACGTTCATGTACACTTCAAAAAACCACATGCCCATACTCCTCCCACACTGACACAAGTTTGTATGTCCACACCCTGCTATTTCAACAAACACTTGTGCACCTAGTACCAAGTTTCCCAACGTCCCCTATGTGTAGATCACAGACACGAGGCTGCAACATCCACATACATAAACTCCCAACCACATACAGGAACAAAACTAATCAAATGGACATGCAAAAACATAGTGACTTTACGGTAACTGAAAACCAACAAACATCTGGAACTGCCACACATGCCTTAAAAGAGATTTCCCTTGGCTATAGGTGCTCCTTGAAACCCTGCAGGAGCCAGGCTGGCAGCTAGCCTAGTATGCTAACCCGGAAGGACTTAGCTGTTTTCTTAGCCATCCCCCGGAGCCCTGCAGGAGGGAACTCAAGCTCTCAGGCCTGATGGGGCGGGGGCGGTGCAGGGGGGTGGTGGAGAGTATGTTTGTATCTGAAAGACCGTTACACATGTCTGTAGAGGAGTGGAGTGGAGGCAGCAAGAGCCCAAACTCTGCTTGCTTAGGTTTGAATCCCAGCTTTGCCACCCTCTACCTGAATGATCTTGGGCAAGTTAGTCAGCTCGGTCTCATTTTCCTCATCTATACAATGAAGATAATAATCTAATAGTACTCACAACACAGGCTGCTGTGGGAATACACCCGTGCCGAGATTGGGCCTGGTGCATCATAAGAGCGAAGTGCTGGTTATTATTTATTCCGCTCCCGGGAGTCCTCCAGCCCTGGGGCTTCCACAGCCTCCCTGGTTCTCTCTCATATCATACACGGTCCCTACACAGAGCTCCGCAGTTGCTAGCTCCCTGCAAGGCAGGACTAGCTCTCACCAGGATCTCTTTACCCCCTCCTCCCTTCCCTGTTAAGGTTTTTGCAAATGGATGTGTGGAGAAGGCAGAAGCGTTGCGTGTCTGCAAGAATATGAGACCAGGCAGCAAATGTCCAGACTCCTGCAACGCTGGGTCTGCCTGGCTGACCACCGCGGTCTGGACTGGGGAAGAGCGCCTTCCCGAGGGCGCGGCGGGGACGCTGCGGGTTTCAGGCGGTTACCTTTCTGCAGGTTTGTAGGAAGTGGGGAAGAGAGACGCTTCTCCTTCGGTCTGGAGATTCTCTCTCTCTCTCTCTCTCTCTCTCTCTCTCTCTCTCTCTCTCTCTCTCTCTCTCTATCTCTCTCTCTTTCTATCTAATCTTTCAAGGCCCGTAGCCCCGCCAAACCCCTCCCAATGTGACATTTTTCTCAGAGAGAACCGTTATTTCTCCAAGGCAGAAATGTGAGGAGGACTGTCGTCTCTCCTCTCTTACGACCACGCAGCCACAGCCTCATCCCTTCACCCCATGACAATTCATTCCCCCTCGAGTCCGCTCTGCGTTCAGCGGGCTCCCAGGTGAACTGAAATCCACAGCTATTCTCATCTGGTTGCCCCGGGAGTTTCAGCGCTCTCGGTACAACCTGTTCCTCCGTCCTTCCCTCTCCCTCCCACTCTCCCTCCCTCTCTCGCCGGGCTTCTCAGCCCCCTCCCTCGCCTGCGCGGGGCCGCAGCTGCGCCCTCCGGAGAGACGCCCGCTGCCCGGGTACCGCGAGGGGAGGCAGGAGGAGGAGGAGCGGCTGGGAGGAGGGGGGAGGGGCGCGCCGAGTGGAGGCCGAGCGCCGCCGCGCAGCCCGAGAGCGGCGGCTGGAGGCTCCTCTTCTGGAAGGAGGCTTTTGGCTGCTTGGTAACTGGCTGCCAGAACGGAGAGCAAGGCAGAGAGCAGGGCAGCGTCTTCTTGACGTCAGGACCCAGCGAGGGGATCGCGCCAGCAGCCCCAGCCCGCCCCACTGTGCGCCCGGCCGGCTGCAGGAGAGGAGCCCGACGCGGGGCGCTCGCGCGGTGTGCGTGGCGGGCTGGGGAGTGGGGCGACGGGGGCGCAGCATGCCCCCGGCCCCGGGGCCATGGAGATCTCCCTGGTGCCCCTGGAGAACGGCGGGGCCATGACTGTCAGAGGAGGCAGCGAGGGCCGGGCAGGCTGTGGCCAAGCCACAGCGGGAGAGCTCCAGTGCCCCTCGACGGCTGGGCTCAGCGATGGGAGCAAAGAACCGGCGCCAAGGGGACGCGGCGCGCCGAGGTGCGCGGAGCCGGGAGGGCGGCCTGTGCCACCGCTGCCTCAGGAGCATCCGCAGCCTAGACAGCTTCCATCGCGGGACGAGGCAGAAGATGACCCTGCCCAGGGCATGGCGGAGGATCCGGTGCTAAGCGCGAGGGCGCTTCACCACCAGCGCGTCCTCATCAACATCTCCGGGCTGCGCTTCGAGACGCAGCTGGGCACCCTGGCGCAGTTCCCCAACACCCTCCTGGGGGACCCGGCCAAGCGCCTGCGCTACTTCGACCCCCTAAGGAACGAGTACTTCTTCGACCGCAACCGACCCAGCTTCGACGGCATCCTTTACTACTATCAGTCGGGGGGCCGACTGCGGAGGCCAGTCAACGTCTCCCTGGACGTGTTTGCCGATGAGATCCGCTTCTACCAGCTGGGGGACGAGGCCATGGAGCGCTTCCGGGAGGACGAGGGTTTCATTAAAGAAGAGGAGAAGCCCCTGCCCCGCAACGAATTCCAACGCCAAGTGTGGCTTATCTTTGAATACCCAGAGAGCTCGGGGTCCGCACGGGCCATCGCCATCGTCTCGGTCTTGGTCATCCTCATCTCCATCATCACCTTCTGCTTGGAGACCTTGCCGGAGTTCAGGGACGAACGCGAGCTGCTCCGCCATCCCCCGGCGCCCCACGCGCCTGCCGGGCCGGCCCGGGGCAACAACGGCAGTGGAGCCGTGGCTCCTCCCTCTGGCCCAACGGTGGCACCTCTCCTGCCTAGGACCCTGGCGGACCCCTTCTTCATCGTAGAGACCACGTGTGTCATCTGGTTCACCTTCGAGCTGCTCGTGCGCTTCTTTGCCTGCCCCAGCAAGGCAGAGTTCTCCCGGAACATCATGAATATCATCGATGTGGTGGCCATCTTCCCCTACTTCATCACCTTGGGCACGGAGCTGGCCGAAAAGCCAGGGGGCGGCGGAGGGGGTGGCCAAAATGGGCAGCAGGCCATGTCCCTGGCCATCCTCCGAGTGATCCGCCTGGTCCGGGTGTTCCGCATCTTCAAGCTCTCCCGCCACTCGAAGGGGCTGCAGATCCTGGGCAAGACCTTGCAAGCCTCCATGAGGGAGCTGGGCCTGCTCATCTTCTTCCTCTTCATCGGAGTCATCCTCTTCTCCAGCGCCGTCTACTTTGCAGAGGCTGACAACCGGGATACCCATTTCTCCAGCATCCCGGATGCCTTCTGGTGGGCAGTAGTCACCATGACTACGGTGGGCTACGGAGACATGCGGCCAGTCACTGTGGGGGGCAAGATCGTGGGCTCACTGTGTGCCATCGCTGGGGTCCTCACCATCGCCCTGCCGGTGCCCGTCATTGTCTCCAACTTCAACTACTTCTACCACCGCGAGACAGACCACGAGGAGCAGGCGGCTCTGAAGGAGGAGCAGAGCAGCCAGAGCCAGGGGACAGGGCCGGAAAGCAGAGGCCAGCGGAAGGCCAGCTGGAACAAAGGGTCCTTCTGCAAGGGGTCCCTGGAAAATGCGGAGGGAGCCCGGAGGGACAGCAGCCCCCTGGAGAAGTGTAACCTCAAGGCCAAGAGCAATGTGGACTTGCGGAGGTCCCTGTATGCCCTCTGCCTGGACACCAGCCGGGAGACAGATTTGTAAGGAGGGATCCAGGATGACTGGTGGGGACAGCAGAAGCCTCCTAAACCTAAATATCTACTTTACACCACAGAGTATTTCAAACTCACCCTCTAACCTAAGTCTGTCCCTCTTCCTTTCCTTCCCTGTCTCCTTGGATACCCCCATTTTTCCTCTTCTTTCCATGACTCCAAGGGTCGCCTATTTTTAAAAAGTACCACATTCCATGACGCAGGAGCTGTTAAAATGGTGAGCACTACGAGATGGATGTATTTGTAGCCAGTTTCATATACCCAGCAGAGGAATAACCCAAACAAAAATGACTTTAAATAGCCCAGATCCCAAGACATTTTGTAACCCCTCCATCCATGTGTTCCAAACTTGCTTTACATATGATTATATTTGTGTATAGGGGAAATATTTTTGTGGCTAGTGAGTGGATTTTTGTACTATAGTTCAGATGAAGATATTTTGGATATATTTTCAAGACATATGTTGTATTTATGGAAGAGAGAGTTCCTGTGATGTTTTTCTGTGAACATTACATTAGAGCCAGAGGCTCTGGTTACAGTGGTTCTGGTTCCTGTGTCTGTAAGTCTCTTTTCTGGGATGTGGTATCGGTGCTTTGCATCTAGGGCAAGGAATGTTCTGGAAGAAAGGCAACTCTGACATTTTCTGTGTGCCTTAAACAATTCTTATAACTTTCTTTGAAAAGCATGTTAATGATGTTGGAGAAAGACTTCTGATAATTCATTCTCTTTGTTTTATCCCAGGAAATAAAATGTTGCTTGGTCGAGGCAAGTGTTTTTCTACAGCTGATGCATTTTTTTTTGAAATTAAAAAAAAAAAAAGTCTGTCACTTGCTGTTTCTGGTTTTGGAGGCAGACCAAATGCCACCTTGACTGGAGTAGGAAACTTGGAATGCTAATGATTTGATCATCCACTTTTTTTTTCCGGGTCCCCTCTGTGGCTCACAGACAGGGGAGTGAATTCTGTGGATGGCATGCCCACCCCTGTGACATGGTGGTATCAGACCCAGCCGCGTAGAGTGGGATGGAGCTAAAGGCAGAGGGTGAGAAGGCCCCTCAGTCCCCCCTCACCACCCCAAACTACTGTGGTCTCCTGGTGCTGGACTTCTGAACTCTCCTTTATCTGCAGGTGATAAGTCTTACTATTGCTCTCAACAGCTCTGAGAAACAGGCCTGAGTCTCAGACTTGAAGCCTGTTCATAAAACGAGGCTCTGGTGTGAAAGTCTTGAGGACAGGAGCAGCACCTGTTATATTGTCCCTGCCAGCGGCGCTGTGGCGGAGAACGCACTGCCCTTGGCTGGACAGAGGCAGCTAGAGGCCAAGTGGAAGGATCTGCTTGTCCACACTAAAGGCTGGTTTCTGCCTTGTCTTCAGTAATTTGTAACCTCAGAATGAATCTCTTCGCTTCCTCTTAACTGGATGGTTGTGGAAAAACATCACAGTAGGTATAACACTGGCTGCAATTTCTCTTTGGGATTAGCTATTCCCGTGGGGCTCCCAATTCCTGCTGTTGCTTTTTCTGCTGAATTAATCCAAAGGCTGGTTGTTTTACCTCCTCACCAGGGTGGGCAGGTTGTCCACAGTCACACTTCCCCCCACGACAGCATCCGGGTCTCCATGGGGCGAGGGAGGAACTGCTAAATTGATCTCTGGGAATTGTGGATTTAAGTAAGATGCCGACACAATAATAAAGCCAGCGCCTGTGGCTGAGCAGAGTCATTTCCAGTCAGAAGCTCTTAGCAGCAAATCTGAGGAGGAAATAGGATTGTGCAGGCAGGGTTCTGTTGTTCGTCACTATATGCTGGGACAAAGGAAGAAGAACAGAGACACTTCATTTATTTATCGTTTACAATCTGCCTAAAGGCAGGGCATCCTGCCAAAGCCCAGCTCCACACAGTCTCACCTTTAAGCCTGCTATGGCTTTGAAGCTAATGTGTGGAGTTTAGCACACACCGCATGATTGGGACCGGGTCACCCAGTTCCAGGCTCAACCCTCCCTTAAAGGCAACAGAGAAGTTACCAGCTTGCATCTGAAGGTCAGTTTCTTTAGGTTTAAGCAAGAAAGAGAACATCTTAGACGTGTCCGGTGCCTGACAGCCTGTATCTTTAAATGCCCAGTAAACGGGCGCAAGCTTGTACAGACCCTCAGGGTTGCAGTGGTGGAAATGAGAGTGAGTCTCCCTATTTCGGGTAAAAGGAGGGGGCACTGCAGAGCAGGTTTACAAAGGGGATCAGGGGGGTTCCAGAGTTGGGTGTCCCGTCCCCTGTGGCAGTCTCTCATCTTTATGGCTTGCGATGTGCTATCTGTCCTGGGATACTGGGAGGTGCGCCCACTAGGCAGAGCCAGTATTTCGGTCTGTCTGTCTTGTGAGCGCACCTGTTGCTATGGTTCTGGGAAAGGCCGCACTGTTTGAAATGAAATGAAAGCTGAATGTCAAGGCTCTTCTCAGGCCACCTGAGGTAAGGGGAAGCGGCCCCTCCTCTCCTCTCCCAACCTCCCCTTCTCTGCTCTCATAGATTTCCCACCTCCTTTAGTTCCTGAGGAGATTAGATCAAGTGGCCTCAGCCAAGTTCTTTATCCAGATGTTGCTTCTTGGCCCCCACAGCAGGAAACCGCCCCCGGGTGTAGAATCCACCAGCTTCGGTCACAGCCACAGCAGGGAGAGCAGAGCTGTGCCTGGCCCGTGCACCGGTGTGAGGACTGCGGAGCATCCTGCCCCTTTTTCACTGCCTACTTTTTGCCTCTGTGATCGCTGAACCCAAAACAATAACAACTGCAGAAAAAAAAAATTTTTTTTCTCATGCTTTATGAGCCCCAGATCCTTGATTCACCCTGCCAGCGACAATCCCCGGAGGGGAAAATGAAACAGAGTGCCTTGGGGATCCTGTAGAGTTAGCGGTCAAAAAAATTACAGCGTAGGTTGCATGTATCTGAGAGATACATTCATTACCAGTATGTGCTGAAATGCGAGGAAAAAAATTTAAAACACTGCAAATGTGCAGCTAGTCATGGCCTTAAATCTATGCACCTGATATTTGTAACAATATTAAGAAAAGAGTTTGTTTGTATCTCTCAGATCAGCTGCTACCTCTGCAGGGTACAGGAATCTCTCCCTACAGTTGGGCTTTGAGTTACGTTAGTGTTAATGACATTAGCACTCCCAGGCGTGGTATGTATGGAGCAAAGTATTTCTCTTGGTGCAGGGACACCTTGCTCTAGGTCCCCTCCAGAAGTGGTAGGCTGTGCACAATGGAGTGTGACCCAGGGTGGTCTTCAGGTGCTCTGCTCTGGAGTGGCACCTCAGCAGCACACATCTACTCAGCAGCTACCTGAGTGTGCTGGGGATACTGGAACAAAAATTAGAACGTGGTCCCTGCCTCTATATGTTTCCCAGCCTCAGTGGGGAAGCAATCCGGGTGAAACAAAAGCAAATCATGCAAGACTAGTGATCAAGTGCCTTGGAGGGGGCTCCTCCGAAATGAAGCGACAGAGGTCAGGAGCGGAAGGGAGAGGACACTGGAGTAGAAAAGGGGAGCTTTTGGAGACCAGGAAGTGGGGCTAGGAAGAAGGGAGGGCATTTAGGATGAGGGAAATGGGAATAGCGGGCTACAGGAGAGTGGCTGCCATGTCCCATCGCCATTATTCTGGGACGGAGTCCGGAATTGGAGGCTGGTGCCGCTCCCTAGGACCACAGTGGGAGTTCAATTTTACCGATGGCAGGGGACTCGGTGATTGTTTAGGGCGAAAGTTCTGAAACAGGCCAATAGTAAACATTATAGTCTTTGCAGGCCAAGAGGCAAAGTGAGGCTGTTATTGTAGGTACTTACATAACTATGTAAAATGCAGTCATTTAAAAATGTCAAGGCGAGCCTTAGCTTGAGACATCAGTTTAAGCTGCCCCCGGGCATCCCCTTATGCCTGGCTCCTGCCCTGCCCTGGCTCCTGATTTGATTTTACTCCATTGAACTTGCATTTATTTCGAATGCCAACCCGTGGCTTGGGGACGGGATCTCATGCAGGCATTTCCCAGACCAGGAACAAACTTATTAGAAAGAGGTAGCTTGCTTCTACCCCCTCATGAAAATTAGATTTTTCTTGATGGCCATGAGAAAGGCGGCTTGATTTCTAGGGAGGAGGAAGAAAATGCCAAGCTGGAAATTCTGTCTAGGACTCTGGGCGGTGGGTTTCCCCCAAGCTGTTGGTGGAAGTGGGCCCGGGCTTCCAGAGGATGGGCCTCCTTCTTGTCCTGGCCCTTAGTCTTGTCCTGGACGTGGGATCACACATGGAGCCTTGAGGATGCACTTCTCTGTCCCTCCTTGCCTGGCTCTTCTCTGGTTGTGGAGACGGGCCCTGGGCTGGTGCAGCCTCTGTGTGCACATGGAGTGCACATGGAGCACACATGTATAGGAGTGTATGTGATGGGGGGAGGGGGGGGAGGCCCAGCCTGGAGTGAATCAACTACAGGCCTCAGGCCTTCAGACAGCGCAAGATGCTTGTTACCTTCCCTTAGCTGGCACTTATTTTCAATGTCAAACTTTGTACCGTGCAATGTTTCAGCTGGAAGGAACCTTCTAAATAATCTGGTCTGTCTCACTTTTACAATGAGCAACCTGAGACTCAGAGAGAAAAGGTGGTACATCCAAGGTCCTACCCCCAGTTAAAGTAATCTAGGACTGGAATTGTTTTCTCTGACTCCCAGGCTGGGTGTCTCTGTGTGTGTTGCACTCTGCTCCTTCTACATGAAAGTCTCCTAGGTTTCATTAAGCTGCCCTCTCCCATACCTCCCGAGGCCCGTCCCTGCCACATCAGTTTATCTGCATCCAGTCTGCCTGGGAAGGCTGCCTCCAGGGTCTCCACTCAGGCTTGTGAAGCCCTGATCTGTCTCCTCCAATCTGATTTTACTCAATTCCACCTGCATTTATTGTAAATGTCAAGCTTGTGTAGGCAATGGGGATACAGCACTGTGATGAACAGGCTCCTATATGCAAATGTCTTGCTGTCTAGAGGGGAAACTGACACACTTATAATCCAGAGTCCTTAGTGCTACCATTCATTCATCGTCCATGCACTCATTTATTCATTCCTCCATTCATTCAACAAATATTTATGTGACAGGCAGGCACTGTGCAGAGGCACTGGAAATAATTGGCAAGGGATCTTCCCCAATTGGTTTCCTGGTCCAGTGGGGGGAGAATCAATAATCACTTAAGCAAATGAATATTTTGCTAGATCATTTTTAAATTGAGGCAAGAGTCACGGGAGAAATGAGCAGCGCTGTAATCAGAGGTGAGATGTATGACTTTAGAGAGATGTATTGTCTGAGAAGGGCGTCATGTGAGTGAAACCTGAAAAGGCAGGCAATAAGGTGAGGAGCGGGGGACAGGGTCGTGGGGACTCTAGAGGCATTAGGAGGGAGCATGAGTTTTCCTGCAGAAGCAGAGGGGCGGAGACCTCAGGCAGAACTGGGGGTGGAGAAAAGCCAAGGCCTCCTGGAGAGCTCAAGGCAGGATCCTCAATGCCAGCACCACCCCTGTCCCCTCAAGAGTGTGGCCATCCCAGGCAGTGGGCCCATGTCACCAGAGCAAACACAGTATGAACTTTCTGCTGGAAGGCAAGTGATGGTTCCAATGTGGTCTTTTTCTAATTCATGGGAGCAGGACAGAAGATGTCCATGCATGTGTGTTTGCCTTCCTCCCAGCTGATAAAACGTTCTATTACTGCAATCATGTGCACCTTTTCAATGGGTGTCACCTGGGAAGTTGGGGCATGTGGTCCCAGTTGTGCTTAAGTGGCCAAAGCATCCAGATGCAAGGAAGTTTTTCTCACAAAATATCCAGTCTGGACAATGGTTAGTGGTTTGTGCTTCTGTTCCTCTAGTGTACTCTCTCTATGGTGTACATATTGTTATATTATTGTTATTCAATAATTATTGTTCTTTGGTTGTAGTGAAGTTGCCTATAAATCCCACATCATTAGGGCCCTAGGTGTGAAATGGGGTGGGCATAGTAACCTCCTCGTGGCCTTCCTGCTTTTAGGGCAGACTGTCTGCCTCCAGTCCACCCTACACATGACTTCAAAATTCATCTCTCCAGAGAACCACCCCTATCATCTAAACTTTCTGGGCCTCCTAATCAGAATAATTCCAGTCCTTTTAGCCTGACTTTTAAAGTCCTCCATCATGTGATACTAAATCTTCCTTTTCAGCATTTCCTTTCTCTACATTATCTGCCCCAAAGACACCTATATTTCATAGCTACACTGGACAAAGTCATGGCCCTAGACAACACCCATCAGCGTGCCTTCCCGTTAGTTGTCATCTTGGTTGGAATACCTGACTCTCACTTTAATCTATTGCAATCCTACTGATCTTTCACTGCATGGCTCAAATATCTTCTGCTCAAAGGAGCCGCCCTCAGTGTCTCCAGTCCAAAGCCATTTCCTTGTCTTTGGTGCTCCCACCATTAAACACATTCTGCGCCCACTGTGGTCCATTGTTTAGCTACATCTCTGTGAATCAAGCTCAAATAAATCCTTCCTTCAGAGCAGGGATTTCCTCATCATCTTCCTGTCCATCTCAGGGCCTAGAATTGGGCCTGGAATATAGCAGGTGCTCAATAATAAAGCTTTATGGACTGAAATGACTCTGTTTATGACTTCTAGCCTGTACTGTAGAATTAGGTCCTAGGCCTTCCAAGCCACTGGACATATACACTATCTTCATCACTATCATCGTATGTGATGTGTTGATGAGGTACCTGCTATGCATGAGGAACGAGGTTAAGCTCTTAACAAGCTGTTTTATAATTCAATAGAACACATCACTCTGGGCCTCCCCCACTGAATGTTGGAGAACACTCATTGATACAGCCATTCCTTGGCATCAATGAAGCTGTGGAAGAATGGCCTTCGTTTGACAGCTGCCATCGCTCTGCCTTCACTCACCACATGTGTAGTTTGAGTGGATGGTAACATTTGATGTGAGCAGAACTCCTAGAATTAAGAAGACAAAGCAGCCTCTGGCTGACGATTCGGGGCAGTGTCTCAGAGTCCAAGGAAGAGCCATCAGCTGGGGATGGAAGAGACAATGGTCTGAGGGACAAAGGTGGAAGACAAGAGAAATATTGGTGAGGGATAGAGTCATATACATCAAATCTGCCAGGGACAAACAAGAGTATATCTGTTGATGATCAAAGAAGCCATATGAATTATTTCTAACACTCCACTCCCCTCAATTCCAAAATGTCTCAGTTGGAAGATAAAGTGAATGGTCACCCAGCAGAGGGGGGCGAGGGGTGTGGAATGGAGGTGGTGATGGTCTCTCTTCTCATGATTCCCTGCTGTTGTTTTCGGGGGAAGCCCCAAGAGGCCAGGTTAGTTGCCTGTAATACCAGCAGCAGCTGCGCCTGCAGGGACAAGCGTAACGAGGCCACCATGTGTTTCCTGAGTTCCCATATACCAGGTGCTGTGCTAGATGCTGGGATTTAGGCACACAGAAGACTTGGGGGGACCTATGTGGCATTTAATTCATGTCCTCAACCCTTGTCCAATATAGTATAGTTCCCCAATGCCTAAACCACAGGTTTGAAGGTCTTTTTTTAAAAAGTTATTTTAAAGATTTTATTTACTTTTAGAAAGAGGAGAAGGGAGGGAGGAAGAGAGGCAGAGAAACATCGATGAATCAGTTGCCTCTCACATGCCCCCAACCAGAGACTGAACCCACAACCAAGGCAAGTGCCCTGACCAGGAATTGAACCTGCAACCTTTCAGTTTGTGGAATGATGCCCAAACAACTGAGCCGTACCGCTCAGGGTGAGAAGTCTTAAGCTTTGAAAAGGATATGCTGTTCCTCCAAATGTATTTCAAAATAAAATCAATATGACCAAAGCATTAATTTAAGAAAGCCCCCCCCAACAGTTCTAATGTTTTACTTGTTGCTTTTACTGCCATACCACAAGTGTCAAGTTATTTCAAAAAAACTTTTGATGCCCCTGTTAAGCTGGTGCCCTCAGCTCAAGTTGCCTCTTCTTATTGGATAATCCAGCACTGACTCAATCACCTCCCAGCTGGCAAGGGATATATGGAGGCAGAGTGTGGCAGTGGAATGACGGATGGTGAGTCGGTTAAAGAATTGTGGGAGCCCTCGCCAGTGTGGCTCATTCGATTGGAAAGCCATCCCACAAACCAAAAGGTTGTGGGCTGTTTCCTGATCAGGGCCCATGCCAAGGTTGAGGGTTTGGTCCCAGGTCAGGGCACATACCTAGGTTGCTGGTTCAGTCCCTGGTCAGGGTATATACTAGAGGCAACAAATCAATGCTTCTCTCTCACATCAATGTTTTTCTCCCTCTCTTTCTCCCTTCCTTCACCTCTCTCTAAATTCAACAAGCATGTCCTTGGGTGAGGATTAAAAAAAAGAGAGAGAACTTTTTAGGGCCTCTGCAGAGCAGCTGAGAGGTGTGCTGTCCTCGGGAGGTCAAAGACAGAAGGGCTGGGATGTGGGCCAAAGGGTGGGAGAGGCTTGGGGAGGGAGGAAGAGGAGCCCTGGGGCTAGTACGTGAGAAGGCAACCAGGCAATCAAACGTTCTGGGTCAGCGAGAGGCTTAGAGGCAAACAGATTTGAGTGTGAATCCTAATTTTGTTATTTATTAGACATTGGACCAAATGCAAGGAACACCTTTCTAAATGGTGTACTATAAAATAGATTGTTCCAACTATATAATAGGAATAAAAATAGGCCTTCTTTCAGAATTGTTATGAGGCAACTCTGAAATAACTACTTAGATAAGTGTTAGGCAGGGAGCCATCAGGGAAGTTCGGTGATGATGTTGGTGATAATGATGTTGATGATGTAAAGTTCCGGGACAGAGCCTACCACAAGCCTTGCCCCTCCAAAATGGGACCACCATCCAATTTAATTCAGCAACGTTTTTTTGAGCATGAATCTCTCCTGTGCTGTGCTAGAGCTGGAAGACACAAAAAGACAAAGAGGATCATGTGCCCACACTCTAACAAGCAGCACAAACTAAGGGCACAAGGGACCGAAACAGATGTAGGAATCAGGTGTTTGAGATGGCTCTGGAAGGACGGAGGACACTTAAGGTGGGGGACAGGGAGGATGATGCATGCAAATGAATTATTTTCGCAGAGGCGTGGACATGGGACTGTCTGAGCCTGGCAGTGGACCAGCTGGTCCCGTGGAGCGGGCCTGAAACTGTTCCATTGCAGTGTGTGTGAAGGCCTGCACGTGTTCCTGGTTTCTCCCCTTATCTCAGCTTGAGCTTCATTTCCAGCCCAGGTCTGAGAACTGTGCTCATTCCTGACCATTGCAGGACAGTGTCCACTACTGGCCAATATTGTAATGAGTTTAGAGTGATTAAGACTCCACTGTAAAAATCTGCCTCTGAACTGAATAGCTACAGAGGAGGGAAAAAAAAAATGCCATTTCTTTTACTATTTGATTTGCCCACCCTCCGAATTGAAAGCTCTTCCAGGCTACCTCTTGTCTGAGACAAGGAGCTATTTGGTTGTGTATTCAAAAAGGTGTGAACATTTGAGTGTAGCCACGTTCCACATGCAATTTAATATATAGATTCTGACACTCCCAGGTCTGGAGCAGATGGCCTTCACCTCTGTATCCCTCCTAGAAATGAAGGCAATCTAAGATCAGGTGGAAGGATGGCTTATCCATTCATTCATGCTGCATGCATTGCAGTTGGGGAGCGGAGACCAGCAGGTCTGTGAATAGAGGCCTGGGTTTGCATTCCAGCTCCAGCTTAGTTTCTGTGAAAACCTCTTTGTGTCTGTCATGTGGGGATAATTATTGGTGGTTTTGAGAGTTCAATGAAATAGCACATGGCAAATCCTTAGTGGATTGCTGCCATATAGTGAACTGTGACTATTGTCACTCACCACTGTCATTCAACATCTACTATGAGTCAGACGCTGTGCTTAGTGCTACAAATAAAATGCAGCCTTTGACCAAGACGCACAGAAGGTTACCCCTGGCAGTGGCTCTGAGTTCATGGCCTTATCCTTTGTGTTTTTCCAGGGGTTATGGGCAGATTCCTTACTGGGAGGGATTTTTAAGAGTCTCTTATCTTATATGTTAGCACTTTTGACAGACTAGTTATGCTATCTCTTCAGAAATGCTTTCTGTGGCTTCCAGCCCCTCCAAAACCATCTCCCGATCTCTTACCTAATTTCCTTCATAGCACTTACCATTTTCTGAATGCATAATACTTGTTTCCTTGCTCATTTTCTCTTGCTCCTGTTGAAATGCAAACTCCATGAGATCCAGGACCTTGCCAGGGTCACATGACCTCTGTGTCCCAGGCACACAGCAGTGTTTGATAAATACTCGTTGATTGACGGACTGCTGAAGGCTGCAGGTCTGGGGCGACACAGATCTGACCTGAGGACAGGGGCCATGGTTTCTTCTGTTATTTTTCCTGGCTTTCCACAGAGTTTTGGGCACAGAGTGGAACATGGTAAATACTTGCTAGTTGATTGTTTGAATCAAAGCCTCAGAGAGGGGGTATACCTGGATGGAATAAAGGAAATAATGAGATTATGGGTTCTGAGTACAAAAAAAAAAGCATAGGAAATTGTTTTTAGGGGAGGTTTTATTATTGTGGTGTGGTAACAACAAGTAGATTAATAGTTGTTTTTTACTGTTCATAAGTTTAAAAATATGGTACATGAGCTTATACAAGGAAACTGGAGGTTTCACAAGTTTCCATTGCTTTGAAATAGAGGTGACTTCCAGCTACACTGGCATTCGCCCCATGGGCCTACGTGACATTTACAAATCATTTATCAGCACTGAATTCCCAAGAGCTTGCTCTGCCCTTCTCCAAGATGTCGTTGACACCCCTGACAGGGGAAGCCAGCGTGTGTTTTGACAACCGAGTGGTTTCCTTAGCAAGCTGCTGGTGCTCTCAGGGCCCAGCAGAGAAAGTGCTGGCTTTCAGATCATGACTGTAACTCTCAAGGGCTTCTCCTCTCAGAAGCACACACTGACTTCATCCTGAGACTGGAATTTCGATTTGTCTCTGGGCTCCATGAAACTGGCTTGTCAGTTGAGTGCAAAGCAGGTCTCAGGCTTCATCACCTTGGTTATTTTACTTTGGAAGAGCCAGTGATCTTGGAGCACAAATACCCAGGGAACCCAGAAAGTATGCTCTGAGACCCTTCTAAGAACCCGGAAGGGAGCTAAGCACCACGGGGAGGGGGTGTACAGTGAAGACACCAACAGTCAAATTGCATTGCCAACTGCCGCAAAGATGAGATTCAAGAATTCTGAGTAGTAGGGGCTAGTGTTACTGTCAGCTACTCCTTGCTGAGCCCCTGCTGTGTGCCATGCTCCATGGTAGACATTGTACAAACATTATCCCCAATCACAGAAATAACCTTGTCAGGCTGTAGAGCTGTCAGAAATTGGAGAAACCACACAGCTCATTATTGGCAGAGCGAGATTTGAACCTACACTTTCTGCCAGCTGGTAAGGGCTATTAAGGGTCAACCACAGAGGAGCAAAGATCCCTGTTGGTGAGTGGCCTGGGTCGAGCAATGAAGATGCACCTTAAGGCAAATGCACGGTGAGTAGCTGGGAAGGAGGGGCCAGGGTGGGGAAGGGTAGAGCTCAGTATTGGGAAGGAGAAATTGTGACAGCCAAAGCCTAGAGCGAAGTACAGGACGAATGCCCTGGCAGGAGAGTGAGGCTCTGATGCTTCAGCAGAAGGTCTGCGGGCATTTATTTGATAGGGGTTGTGGGAATCGCGGGGGCCAAATTTTGGACAAGTTGAGACAGGGCTGAGATGGGCTTTGAAGAGCGGAATGAGTTTGAAACTGATTCTGTACCGTAGGTGAGGGTAGTGGTGGAGGGTTTCAGGAGGGGAAATTAACCTGATGAATGGTATTTCCAGAAGAGTGGAGGAAGAGTGATGTGTGGAAAATCTGGGGCAGGGGACCAGGGGTGAGGATCTGTGAGGGCAGAGGCACGAGCACACTCCCACCTGCTCCCTGGCTGCTCTCTCTGAGATGATTTCCCTCCCTCTCTGCTCATCTCTATTTCAGCGCAGCTGCTAACGTCCTGCCAAAAGAGCCAAGGCAGGCCTGCCCCTCCCTGGTGCTCTGCCCCGCTCCTGCTAGGTCTGTGGCCTGATTCCCTCAGGCCAGGGACCACCACCATGTCCAGGTGGCCTGGCTGTGCTGGGCCTCAGCAGCCCAAACAAGCACATTTTCCTGAGGAAAACTTTACCATGTGTTGCCATCACAATGGGGTACAAATCTTTGGCTCTCTTGTTAAAAATGCTATTGATCATTATAGAAGCAAGTTCCTTTGTCCCATTCGAGGAAGGATAGAAAGATGATGCTTCTTGCTTGAAATGGGAGACCAACATCACATACTCCATAACATCATACTTGATTTCTCCTGGAAAGTTGTCCACGAAGTACAAGTAGAATTTCATTTTTTTCCTCCTGTAATATATTCAGGGCTCCTAGAAAAGACAGAGTTACAGTTCCTAACACCAAGGGGGTGTCAGTTCCCTGATTGTGGGTTGCTACAGGCACCTCAGGCTCAGATGTCGCTCCCATGGGGGATGTGAGCGTGTGTGTGGGCGTGGGGAGAAGGGAGGGGAGGAGGGCTCCGGGGCAGCTGCTCCCCTGCCTGTCCACATCAGAGGCATGGCTTCAGCCTCTGAAAACTATGCCCAGTGGAGTTGGCAACATGGAGTTCATACAACCAGACAAACTTGAAGTCAGAGAACATCAGAGGTAGAAGGTGCCTCAGAGTCCAACAACAGCAGTCATTCTCAAATTTCAGTATGTAGCACCCAATATCCACATTAATGGACCCTCTCCCCAGAAATTCTAAGTGAATCTGGGGAGTCTATATTTTCAGTTGAAACTTTTTGTTACAATCAATAGAAACTGCTTCTTGTCTGATTGAAGCAGGAAAGTAGCTTTATAGAAAGAACATGGAACCAAGGGTAGGCAGAATTGTTCTAGGGACTATAAACTCTGGTTAAATGAGGAAGAAGTTAGAATGACATCCCGGAGGGTCATCTAGTCAACCTGATTGCTAAGCATCCGCTCCACATGAGGGGCCTTATGGTGGCATCCGTACAGTCCCTTCAAGAAGGTCTTCCATCAGACCTCCTTCTTGAAACTCTGTCGCCATCCTTCTGGTTTTGGCCCTCCTAGCTCATTAACTATTGGAGTCAAAATACTGTGTGCTTCCTATAATTTTATGTAGACTTTTATTTCACATGATCTCCACTTCTAGAAAAAAATGGATAATCATTTGTCCATAGGCTAGAGATGGACATTGTATTACAAACTTGTGATCTTTTTTGATCATTTAAATTAGACCTACTGTTTGCAGTGTAACTGTGTGCTATTATACATTTAATTCTTACAATAACCTTGGAAAATTGATGTTTTGTTATCATTCCCATTTTACAGATCAGAAAGCTAAAACCCAGACAGATTAAGTAACATGCCCAGGGTATAGTTCAAGTAATAGCTTACCTGGGATTTAAACCTAAGCATTCTGGCTCCAGTGTCCACGCACATCTAACCACCGTACTCTCCTTTTTGGAATTGCTTTGTGACATGTATCAGGCCTCTAAATATCACACCTGGAGTGTGTGGGAATTTTATTTCCCTTTTTCTGTCATGCCGACTTAATCTCTTTTTGGCCTTAGATACTTATGATCAGCTACCCATTGCCAAAGGCGCCATGGTTCACATCCTGATTCCTTCAACAATCTCATTGCCTGTTATGTGACCATGCCTGTCTTGTTTTCAGCAGAGACATATTCTCTAGGTACAGCCAGGACCTTTGTTGAACAATTACAGTTAGAAAACATTTTTTTGGTCTTAACTCTCAAAACTGCCTCATTACCTACGTGTAAGGTACCACAGCTCTTTTCTTGTATCTTGCAAAGGGCAAAAATCAAAACTTCTGTCTCAGCCACACACCATCTGCAAGCAGGCTGCAGTTAGCTAATATTTATTGAGCAGTTATTTTCCCCAGAGACTGTCCGAAGTGTGTTGCATGTATTATCTAATCCTCAACACAACCATATGGAATAAGTACTACCATTACTGCTATGAAGAACTATAAAATGAGGAGGACCATGGTATTGCCTCAGGTCTCATAAGAAGTACATGGCAGAACCAGGAATGAAAACCAGGCAGTTCAGCTCCGGAGTAGCCCTGAGCCATAGTCTAAGCTTGTTCTCTCTTGCTATGTCAGCAGTGAAGATTAATCCATCCATTCAACAAATATTTATTGAGTGCCCACTGTTGGCCAGGTGAGGGAAAGCTGTATGGTCTCTGACTTTATGTAGCTTAGTCTAATGGGGGAGAAGGACATAAATCAAGTCATCCTATAAATCTATGTGAAATTACAGTGTGAAAAAGCAAAAACCACCGAAGGAGATGTCTATGGTGCCGTGAAGGTACAAAATGGGATGGTTTCACCTGGTCAGGTAGCTATGAGGTGGAGGCCTGAGACTGTGAGGCCCCTAGTGACAGAGACCTGAAAGCCCATCTGTGCTCACAACTGCTAAGGACCCTGGGATATAACCCCAGCTTCAGAAGCCTTGGGGCGGCAGGAGATGAGAAGAAGCAGGGAAATGTGTTATGTCACGCAACCCTCTAAGCAACTTGTCTTCTTCTTTCTCTCTTCCCCACTGCTTTTTCCAGCCCTGAGGCTGGACCCGTGAGAGGAGTGAAGCAGCTGGGCCTCCTGCAGGTCACCCTGAAAGCTTCTCTTCCCCCGCGTGTGAACTCAGCTTCCTGCCCTCTGTGCCAGAATACAGTCCTTAAGAAGAATCAACCACCTCTGATCTGCTGGGAGAGGGATGCGTGGCAGGCCTTTGATTTCAGGGGAGAGGAGGATAGGGACGGCATGGGAGCTGGGGTCCCGATGGCAGATCCTAGAGAGGTGGACCGTCCTTTTCTGTGTTTGCCTTGTGCGCCTTCTGTGGCAATGTGAGGGCAAGTGTGGGGACCCCAGATGCCACTTCAACCCCAAAGAATGAGGTGAGTTTCACCACTTACATTCATAGGATACCTCTGGAAACTCAGGGGCCAACTGCATCGGTAACTTCTGAAGTGTTTGACATCTGGCTATAGCACTTTAATTAGGGAGAGGATGAAGAGGGTTTCTCTATCTGCCACCTTTGAAGGCCCTCGCTGGTGGAGGTTTCTGCCCAGGTCTCAGAGACCTTCTATGTCAGCCCCAACTCAGTCATCAGTGACCCAGAACATGGGGAGACTTCATTCATGTAAAGCTCGCTAAAGAAAGGGGACTAAACAATCCAAACCAAATATTTACCAAAAGCAGAAGCATGGAGAGGAAAGGAAGAGGAGATGACAGCATGCGAGCAGAGGCATCGCCCTCAAACTCTTTGGGAGAAGAGCTGGAGGTAACACGGGGTCATCGCCCTAAGTGGTGCTCACTATCCCCACACGTCAGAGGTGAGATATCTGCCCAGTCCAGAGTGGGGGAGTCCTCATAGCAGAGGCTCTCAGCCTCTGCAAGGTCAGGGCCAGGACTGGTGGCCGAGGCAGGGTGCCAGGGGTTCAGGGCTCACCAGATAGCCAGCCTGCAGTTTATCAGGTCTAGTGGATGGCATTTTCTCCTAGAGCCACAGCCAGAGCGACTTCACTGCCCTGAGAGTATGTGGTGGACGGTTTCTGCCGGCAACACTTTGTTTTGAGCAACTAGGTTGCAAAAAAACTAATGATGATGAGGAGCTGATTGGTGCAGTGTTTCCCCACTTAAGGGAAACTCGATTGGCCTAGGTGAAAAAAAAAGAAAGTTCTGTGCAGGGTGAGGATGCCGAAGGAAAGGCAGTGCAGTCAAATTAGTCCCACACAAGTCAGGAGACACAAGTTCAAGTCCAGCTTTGCCACTTACTAACTGGCAACCATATGTAGTGCCTTAAACTGCATGGCTCTCAAATCCCTTGATTGTAAAATGGCACTCATACTACATGCTTTATAGATTGTGAATATTTAACACATGATATAGTATATTTTGAATACAAGAGCTTTTTTTAAACTGTAAAGTCCTTTGCAAATGAAAAGGATTATTTCCAATAACCTGGAAATTAATGAAGTACAAACAGTAAGCAGAATGATTTCCTCTTACCACCACATATCTCGGGCTGCTGTGTTGTGCTAGTCACATTGTATTCCATGTGCACAGCACTTCCAGGAGTGTAAGTAAACGGTGCCCCTGGTAGTGGGAATACAGTGGTGTCTAATCAGTAGAGGGCTGTCATGTTTAAGTGAAAAGCTTGTTTTTATTGCTGTTCTATTACAGTAGCTCCAATCCCCCCCCCGCACCGCCCGTTGCTCTCCCCTGCCTCCCTACCTGCCCCGCTCCCACAGTCAGTTCCCACCCTGCTGTCCATGTCCACGGGTCATTTATACTTGTTCTTTAACTGGTCCTGTCCCCTTCTTTCCCCCCAATCCCCCTTCCTCCCATCTTCTCTGCTCACTGTCAGTCTGTTCCTTGTTTCCATGCCTCTGGTTCTATTTTGCTTGTTTGTTTTGTTCATTAGGTTCCTCTTATAGGTGAGATCATATGGTATTTGTCTTTCACCCCCTGGCTTATTTCACTTAGCATAATGCTCTCCAGTTCCATCCATGCTGTTGTGAAGGGTAGTAGCTCCTTTTATCTTTCTTCTGTGTAGTATTCCATTTTGTAAATGTACTCCAGTTTTTTGATTCACTCATTTACTCCTGGGTCCTTAGGCTGCTTCCAGCACTTGGCTATTGTAAATAAGGCTTCTATGAACATCGGGGTGCATAGGATCTTTTTAATTAGTGTTTCAGGATTCTTAGGGTAAGCCCAGCAGTGGAATTAGTGTGTCATAAGGCAGTTCCATTTTTACTTTTTTGAGGAAATGCCATACTGTTTTCAACAGTGGCTGCACCAGTCTGCATTCATACCAACAGTGCACTAGGGTTCCCTTTTCTCCACATCCTCACCAGAACTTGCTATTTGTTGACTTACTAATGACGGCCATTCTGACCGGTGTGAGGTGGTATCTCATTGTGGTTTTAATTTGCATCTCTCTGATGGCTAGTGATGCTGAGCATCCTTTCATGTAACTCTGGGCCCTCTGTATGTCCTCCTTGAAGTGTCTGTTCAGATCCTTTGTCCATTTTTAAATTGGATTGTTTGTCTTCCTTGTGTTGAATTGTATGAGTTCTTTATATATTTTGGAGATCAAACCTTTCTCTGAGGTATCATTGGCAAATATGTTTTCCCATACAGTTGGTTCCTTTTTCATTTTAGTGATTTCCGTAGCTGTGCAGAAGCTTTTTAATTTGATGTAGTCCCATTTGTTTATTCTTTCCTTAAATGAAAAGCTTTTTAATAAACGATTCCAGTCTATTCCATGAACCTATTAAATCAACAAACATTACTATGGAGTATTGTACCAGTAAGATAAACATTAGATTATGCTGAAGTAACTAAATAACCTTCCAGCCCCAAGGGCATAAAACAACACTTTATTTCTTACTCACACTACCTATCCTTCAGTTTACTGTCACTCCTCACTCATTGGTCTGCACTAGTCACGTGACTGCAGCAACTCATGGATGGCCCTGGAAGAAATGATTCTGCCTAGAAAGTAGAGGGTCAGAAATACTTGGGAGCACTAATCACTGCCCCAACATTAGCAGAATTGTATCTACCTATTAAGGCAGGCATCCTCTGGTGATGGCCAGTGTTTAGAAATTCCACCTTCTGAAGCGATGCCAAGGTATGATCTAGTCCTTAATTTTACTAGATGCCCCAATTGGTTATCAAAGCTAGTCTCACTGCTATAAAAAACTAACTTGATTTAGCTACTCCCCCATTTTGTATTTATTGGATCAGAGACTGGCAGAGGTGGACGAGACCTCGGGGCTCCGCCAGTTCCACGGATGGGCAACAGGCCCAGGGAGGGAGAAGCGGCTTTCTCCAGCCGCACGGCAGTGCAGGACCTGGCTGGCACCAGAATCTAGCCCTCGTTCAGGCCTAGTTTACTTGCCCCCAATACCACGTTTCCTTAACTCCGTTGCTAGAATCACTTTGTGGTCACAGCTCTGATGTTATTTTTACTGATAGGGTTGCATTTCTAACAGATTTCACCTGCATTTTTACTCTTATAAAATGTTGTAATGTCTGTCTGCTCAGAGTGACCGTCACGCCCAAGCTTTCAGTCTAACTCCTTACGCAGTGGCCTGCTTTCTAAGATATTCAGAAGTTCACTGGCGAGGACTCTGGTTGACCTATTGAGTTTACATGATAAAGATGTTTGTTGCAGTGATTAGGCAGTTTTTGAGACCAGCCTTTTATCCTGTAATTGCATGTTCCAATGCTGTGCCATGTCATTTGGTTAGTTACTATAATAAGAATGACCGCTTGTCCACGAGATCAGGGACCATTTTTGTTCAGCCCATCATTATATTTCCAGCCCTAAGGCCCTCAGTAAAATTTGTGGCATGAATGATTGCCTATTCTGGGTCACTTAGTGTGCTAGGTGCTTAAGGAAGAATTTATCTTGTCCTCACAGCAACTTTGTAGGATAGATATTAGTCCAGCTTTACAGATGGGCAAACTAGAGGTCATGTCAACAATTGAATCTAAAAAACAAACTAAGCAAACAAGTGGAACCAAAACAGAATCATAGGTATGGAGATCATTTGGAGGGTTATCAGTTGGGAGGGGAAAGGGGAAGAATGGGGGAAAAGGTGCAGGGATTAAGAAGTACAAATTTGTCGGCACAGAATAGATAGGGGATGTTAAGAACAGTACATAGGAAATGGAGCAGGTAAAGAACTTACATGCGTGACCCATGGGCATGAACTAAGGGAGGAGATTGCTGGAGGGAATGGGGGGTACCAATGGAGGGGGCATAGGGGGAAAAATTAGGACAACTGTAGTAACATAATCAATAAAACACATTAAAAAAAAAGAGAAATGCATGAACCATGCCCATCTGGCTCCAAAGGTTACACTCTTTCTACAGTCCTAGTGGTTGGTCTTTTTTCTCAATATTTTTATCTCTATAAAATTCTTAGTCTCAGCTTCATAACTTTAGAAACTTTGTTTCCTTTTATATTACTACCAAAAAGTGCCACACACATAGGTGGATCATAAGTAATTATTGAAAATATTAAATTTTGGCATAATCAAATTGAAATGATGGTCCCAGAAAATGTTGCTGGGTCAGCTAGGACTTCAAACCCTATAGCCAAATGAATCTGCTTTGAACCACCCCCCACCCCCACCGCCTTCTCCCCATCCCACTCAGCTACTTACTTCTGAGATGTGTGAGCCTAGGCAGGCCATTTACACTCTATCAACTTTCGTTCCCTCATCTGTAAGGTGATGATAAAAATACCTACTCGATGAGGTGGTTGTGAGGATCAATGAGACAACACAACCAAAATGCTTTGTAAAGTCCTTGCTATTATGCAGATGGCAGCAGCAGTAACAGTGAGAGGAATTACAAGAGCTGAGGCATTGATAGAGATTTCTAATAAAGAGGAAATTGCCGGCAGGTGTATGAAGTTCATCCTTACCTGTTTTCTTCAAGCTACTCTGTGGTTATTTGTTTGTTCTTTGACGGGTTCCTGTTTGAATAATGGCTGAGAGGATTGAGTCTTTCAAACATGTACTTCTTGATTTACTCCTGACAAAGTTCAGGACCTCCCGCCCCAAAATACAACACCTTGACATGTCGAATATCTTAAGCTGAAGGAGTTTGAGAAAACAGCAGATATGGTCAGGTCACGCTGCCCTATTACTCCCTTGCCCTTCTTCCCTGAGACAGGTCACAAAACCCTCAGGTGAGAGGTGCTCTGTCTATACCCAGTGGAACGAAGACGTTCTTATCACTATAGACAGGAATTTGGGGCTGAGAAATCCGTCAAACCTTTATCTTCCCTGTTACTTCTTTACCATTTACTACCAGCCCAAAACTCTTTGTCTTGTCAATTCTTCACAAACGTATTATTTCTTTGTCTAAAAGGCATAAAATCTTCCTGCTCTGGTCACTTCTTTGGGTCTTTATTCTCTTGTGAAGCTTCCCACTTACATGTAAAAATTTAATAAAACATGTGCTTTTCTCCTGTTAACCTGTCTCTGTCAGTTATTTTTCAGACTCAGCCAAGGACCTTAAGAGGGCTGAGAAAAATTTTTTCTTCCCTCCACTTCCCTGGAGGTTTAGGTAACAAATCACCCATGGAAGCTGGATTTTAGGCTCAGAACTCAAAGGATGTGGGTGATAAAATATGATGTATGTATGGTGCCCTGAAAACCCCACCATAGACCCCTTTCAAGAGAAGAACCATGATGGCTGGAAAGGGGGGTGCAGCAATTACCAACACATCCTTTTTTATGACTGTTGTATATGTGTATGAGTCTTAAGTCAGTCAAATCATATGTCTTGCCTTAGTCTTTTTTGTCTATAATTTATGGAGATGTGGCTTTTCCCAGCAGCCAGAGATGGTATGAAGATCAAAAAATATTTAAAAATTGAAACCTTTGAGGTCTTTCAAAGAAAACATACTGTGGAAAATCAATGTATCCTCATTGCTATTATGGAAATCATATGACGTTAAATATAGAGGAAAAAAGTCTGGGCCTAGGTCCCATCTTTGTCACTTGAGCGGATTGTTAAACTCTTTGAGTTTCAGTTCGCTGGTCCCAAGGTGAGGTTGAAGGAACCCTCTTATTTCCTGCTGTACCTACCTAAGGGAGATGTGATGAGGACCAAGTGAAGGCATCTCTGTAAGTCTTCATAAGTTCTCAAGCATTTTCCTTGTCTTGGTTGTTGCTTTTGTAATTATTGCCTTGATTCTGCGTTTCTGGGGAGTGAGCTCTCAAAGACGCGGCAGTGACACAGAAGGTATGGAGTGGCAGTTCCCAAGAAGGGGCTATTTTGGTGGAAGGCCTCGGGCACCCCTAGTGATGGTGCCAGGTGTGAGAGAAAGGGCCGAGGCTCTATCTCTGAGCGCTGATCTGCAGCGTGACTTTTCTGGCCACTTTGCTCCCGTCCTGCGGTGTCCCGTTGGGAACACAGGGAGCGCGGCGGTGGAGGCGGGCCTTGTGCGGAGGGAGCGCGCCTCCTTCTGCAGGTGGCAGAAGGCTTGGGCACCAGGCCAAGGGATGAATTTGAAGCCCAGATAACAGAACTATGGCAGGAGAGAGCTGATCCTCCTAATTCAGATCCTTAGAGCAACTGGGAACAAAGGATTTGTGTTTTTTATAGTGCCCTGATAAAATGCATAGTTATTCTCGTATAGGGTGTTACTAATAAACGGTAATGATGTTAATGTTTGACAATTGATTCCCTTTTCATCTGTCATACAGATAAACGCATTAAAAGATTGCAAGCTGTTCTTTTCTGTCTTTTCTCTCACTGATTTTTCTTTTCTTTGTTTCATCAAACATTTATAGAGCTTCTACTACATACCTCAGACATAGGTGCTGGGAATAAAAAAGAATAGGACCTTCTCCACTTAATGGGGCTAAACTAATTGTAATGTTGCCAAAAAAAAGGATGAATACTTGTTGAATGTTCTTATTTTTTGGATACCATTTTCACATATCTTTATTTAATTTAAACCTGTAAACAACTTCCATAAGGTTGCTAATGATAATAATATATGTACATTATTTCATTTAATCTTCGAAAATAAACTAATGAGGTGAATGCTGTTATTATCTCCATTCTGTACATGAGGAGGCTGAAGCTGACAGAGGGAAGGAACTCGCAGTGAGTGACTGAGCAAGCATTCGGGTCCCAGCACCCTAGGTATGGAGTCCACTGCTCAATTCTGCCCCTCTGAGAGTTACTCCGGGACCTGAGGCTCTAAATGGTGGAGCCACATTCCTGCTGAATCGTGGAGTCCACACTCTCTCCAGAGGGGCTGCAGTCCCCCCAATTTTGACCTTGAGCAGAGACCACCTCTCAAATACTGATCCAAAACCTGGAGGACTTGGATAAGTAGGTTGGAGACAGGAGTCAGGGAATGCTGGGCAGGGCCAGAGCGAGCCAGGGGAAGGAGTCTGACTTCACCCAGTTTAACATGGGGAGTGAAGAGGAGTAAAAGGGAAGAAGGACTATGGGCTAGAAGCAGGGGGAGAGTGACTTCTTTGCTGGTGCACTATCTTCATCCTGAAATGAGCAAGAGGCAGGCCCTTTATGCTCAGTGATCCCTGCTGTGAATTGGGAAATTGAGGGCAGATAGGGCAAAGGGCACCAAGCAGTTTTGCAACAGAAAGCCTGATGTAAAGTTGGATGACCAGGGCACTAGTCCCAGCTCTCTCATTTACCAGTGGGTGACTGTCAGCAAGTCAACGTTCTGCAGCCTCTTTTTCTCTCCTTTTTAAATAGGGGGTTATCCTACATTCCCCATGGACTTCTTGTGAATAGTAGATGAAGCAATACGTGCACAAATGAAATGACTAAAAACTGGAAGGATAAACAGTGTAATCGTGATGTTTATTTTAGTGAAAAACTAAACATGCTACTGTGTCTGCAGGATACTGTTATGTTTATTTTATGTGTCACCTTGATTGAGCTAGGGGATTCCCAGATAGCTGGTAAACATTATTTCTGGGCGTGCGAGGGCATCTCTGGGGGAGATTAGCATTGTAATCAGTAGACTGAGTAAAGATGATCGCCTTCACCAATGCCTGTGGGCATTGTCCAATCCACTGAGGGTCTGAAGGGAACCAAGAGGTGGAGGAGGGGCGAACTTGCTCTCTCTGCTTGAACTGAGACATCCATCCTCTCCTGCCTTCAGACACTTTGCTCTTGTCCCTCAGGCTTTTGGACTACAACTGGGACTTAGACCATCAGCGCCCCCATTCTCAGTCCTTGGAACTCGGACTGAATCACGCCACAGACCTTCCTGGTCTCCAACTTGCAGATGGCAGATTGTGGGACTTTTCAGCCTCTGTAACTGTGTGAGCCAATGCCTACAATGAGTCTCCTTGTATGTGTATCTTTGTATATCCTATTGGTTCGTTTCTCTGGGGAATCCTGACTACCACAGGAGCTATCCCCTTTTGACAGGGTACACCCTAGTGACCTGTCAGCCTGCTGTCAACTTGGTCTGGAGTCAGAATGTCTTACATTTAAAAATAATTCTCTCCTTCTAACCAGACTACTTTAACTAACAATCTCAGTCCCTTCCATTGTAAAGGGTGACGAGAACACAGGCCTAATATGCTTGTTAGAAGCCTCCATTGATGTACACAAAGCAGCCATTGCGGTGCCCAACACAGCCGGTGCTCCATGGGCGGGGATTCATGCTCTGGAGGCTTAGGCCACAATCCTCCCTGCCCCCCCTGAAAAGTAAGGGTGACCACAAGACAACTACCTCAGCCTGCCTCTACTGCTGAATCTCCCCTAGTACAAGAACTTAGAAATCCTCAAACCCAAGCCTCTCCTTTTACAAATGAGGAAACTGAAGGTCAGAGAGGGAAAGAGGGGCTAGTTCTGGGCTAGAACCAGGTCTCCCACCTCCTTCCTCCGGACTCAGCTCTAAGGTATGTTTGCTTGGCTCCCCACTGCCTCCGTCTGCTCCCAGCCCCACCGCAGCCTTGCGAGCCGGTCTGCCCTGTGTTACCCTGGGCTGTTCACTGGAGCAGAGAGAGAAAGGGCTGGAGAAGGTCATGCAAGGTTGGCCCAAGGTAGCATCAGAAGTGGGGCCTTGAGAGGTTCTGGCAGCAGCGACCTACTTACAATGGAAACACCAGGGAGCAGCCATCATGCCTTTTACTGTTGGAGGGGCTGGATCTGCTGTGATTCACTTTCCCGAACATAAACATGTAGGAATTGAGCCTTTAAAAAAGGGACTAGGGTACCCTTGGGCTCTGCTGTCAGAAGCATCCTGCTTAACAGGGTTTATCATCTAGATAGATGTCTTGGGGGTGAGGGTGAGCGATGGGGGTGGTGCTGGGGAGGCAGAGAGAGAGAGGGAGAGAGGGAACACAGGAGCCCAGGAGCACTAGTTAGGAAGAAAAGGAAGAGGGGGAGAGGACGCTGGGAGCCCCAAACCACTCCCACTGCAGGTTCTACTCCAAATGTTACCAGTGAGAATCTGTATTGCATTTCACAGTTTATATACCATTTTCATGTTATCTCATTTATTTTTGTCCCAGAAATATTTATTGAAGTCACTTTGTGACTGGAGATAGGTATTGGCCTCAAGACATTTTTGCTGGACAAGTATGTTTTAGTCACATTTTAGTAAGTGTTCAACAAACAGAGTCAGAACTCAGATTTAGTACTTGAACTCTGCATCATACCACTGAGCTGGGTAAAAGTCTAGGGTCATCACACTTTGATGTCCTCCGCTTTGTCCCACTTCTGTCGATCTGGAAGGACACAGAGAGATGAGTGCATTTCAGCGTTCAGCTCACACAGATTCATGAACCGTCAGAATCCTCTGCATCGCCCTGCAACCCCATCTTTAAAAATGGAATCAAAGGTGCCTCTGGTTCTTCCTCTGCGTCTAAGGATTGGGTGCAGCCAGTTGTACATTCAGATTCCTAATTTAAGAAATGTACTTGTAACTAGAAGGATGTAGGCTGGACATCAATCGACAGCCATCTGTTGAATATCTTCTAACCTCTGAGCAGTGTGCCAGGCATGTGGAGAGGACGTGGGAATATAAAATGACTTAGCAGGATACGTCAGAATTAGGGAAACCAAATGGGAGGATGCCAAGATGGGAGGCTGCGAGACAACGAGGCAATGAGCTGGGTCTGAAAGGATGGGCAGTCCTTGCTTGGACTGGTGCCCAGGGAAGAGGGAGCATCTCAGGCAGAGACACAGTTGGGGAAGACACAGAGGCATGACGCATTATGGTCCTAGGGGAAGGAAGGCGTGAGAGGGGCTGGAGGACATGAGTGCCCAGGTTTCAGAGCGCAGACCTGAGGCATTGACCCTGGATTCTCAGCCTGTGGGGAGGAGAGAGCCATGAGGACAGCAAGCCCTGGAGGGCCCAGAGGACCCTGGAGCCTCTAGGGCCTGACCCTTCAGCCATTTTGAGATACTGCTCATTCCTTGGCATGAAGCCTGGAGAAGGGGGAAGGTTGCAAAATTCCCGCCAGATGGCAGTATTTCCAAGGGCGACTGGGGGGCGGGGTGCTGAGCACCATGGAAGGGATTTTGCCTGCAGAGTGCCTGGTATTACGACTTACAGTCCTAGGCAGCTGCCCCTGGAACTGTGGTTCATTCCATGACCACCTGCCCACCCCCGCCCCTGCCCAATAAACTACTTCCAAGGATCTCATTCCGGGAATGGGAAACAGGAGGTTATAGAGGAACCCTCTCCAATTCAAGGGGAGGCATCAGCATGTGCTCCTCCTCTTTCTCTGGTACCTCCTCCTCCCCACTTAAAAACATAAATGGTGCAGGCATGCTAGGCTTCCCTTTGAGCCACAATTACCTGGGGAGCAGAGCAGCTAGACCCCGTGTTCAGCTTTGCCTCATCCCCAGTGCGGTCCCATGACCACCTCTGAACCTGACTTTTCAGCTCCCCTCCTGTGAGCTAATGTACTTAGATGCCTTGAAGATGGGATGGGAGTATGTGGGGGCAGAAACAGATGGAGCCACAGATGACCCAAGGAGCTTACTTAGCTGCTCATCATGCTACAAACTTGAGCACAGACTAAAGGAAGGAGCAGAAGGCAGACTATGAAAGGGAGACCCTGGGGATCTTTGGGGTGGGGATTGTGGATCAGTTCCACAATTTCAAAGCAGCCCAAATGCAAATGCTGCAATTGTTCCATTTCCTGAAGCCAAGAAAGTGGCTACCTTAAGGGTACACATGAAGTTATTTTCCCATTTAGAGAAATGTTTTAAGATAGCAACAGATACCCTTTAAACAAAGGGCTTAATTTAGCCAAAAAATGCTGAAAAGGACACATTACTCAAAAAGAGCTTGGTTCATTTTGGGACATACAACTCGCCAGGACTTTGGCCAATGTCAATAGTTGAGACTAAGAGTACATGACAAGCAAAAGGGTCCAGAGACGCTAAGGGAAGGGTGTGACTTGATTTTACATTTAGGTCAACCTGGAATGATTTGGTAGCCCAGAGCATTCCACACAATGAGGCAATTTAGATTTTCCTTGCTTCTGAGATCCTCAGACCCAGCTCCCGTTCAGAGCACACCTGGGTCACTCATTGCCACGTGACTCTTTTAGAACTCTGTTATGCTATTTGTGAAAAATGCAGCCAAATGTGGTCTTGTGCTGAAAGCTCGGAGGCATTCTCTCTCCGATGCGCCCTCTTCCTCGTCTTCTTACCTGGTCACTAGAGATGCTGTTTTAGAAGCAGAAGAGAAAGGTGGGTCAGGACTCTGAGCCTCTCCCTTCTGACATCATCGCTGTCAGTGTTCATCTATTGCATAGTTGATGTTAGACTGACAGTACGGCAGAGTGGAAATCCCCCAGGATTTGTAATCAGAAGACTGGAATTGTGTCCCTAGCTTAACAGAGAGCTGACTATAGACTCTTTAGCATCCCTGAACAGTTTCTATAAAAAAAGTGGTAGTAACCTTGTGCCTTAAACCCCAGGTTTAATTCTAAACCTAATGAGTTCATGTTGAAGAAAGAACAAGATGAACTGTGAAGGATTGTTATTATTATAACTCAGATTTGAAGCATCTCCCAACTATCCTTTCAGTTTTATGGGATTCTCCTTGGGAAAAGCATTAGACACCTTCTCTTGTCACTGAAGTAAGTTTCGCCCGTGACCTTACCACAGCTGAATGCAGAGGCATCTGGGGGGAGTCCTACAGCACATTGTGGCACTGCCTCCCTTCCTCACAGTCCACCCCGGCTTGCCCACCGCATGGTCCGGCCTGGTCTCTGGCCCACGACTGGGAGTAGCTGAGGCTCAGGCTGGGCCCTGTGTCTCTGTGCTTTGCTACTGCTGCCTTCCTCACAGGAGCACACGTAGGCTTTGTTCTCATTATAAATGATGAGGAAAGGGTCCTTACAACCCAGCTTCTACCTCCTTGCTTGGTTTCTCTTTCATTTCTCTTCTTCCTTCCTTATAACAACGGCTGACACGGCTTCCCAGAAAGCACTAACAAACACTCTGTGATCTCATCTGTGTTCCAAGCAATGGGTATATCTGCTAAGGGCCCCCCTGTAAACACCAGTTCCTGGGTTGTACCCAGGCTATGCCCGCCTTATCCAAGAAGTTCTCTGTGTCCCCTAAATCGCGTCCCTCTGAAGTTCCTATTTATCAGCCTCCAGCTCCATGTGACTCTATTATTCCTCATCTGAATCTACTTTGTATCAGGGAGGTGTGGATACAGGTGCAAGTGCTCCTTGTGGCCAGGGTGGGGGTTGGGGGGAAGCTTGATTTTTATTAATATTTACAGTCCCTGTCACCTCCACCCCGATCTTGTGCCAAGTTTTGTGCTTTGTGTTCAATAAACGTTAAGAAAGAACAGCATTCAATAAATGTAAGTTGAGGAGTTAGAGTGAAGAGGTGAGGCTCCTGCCTTAGGGCATTTGCAGCGTTTTAAGGGGGAATGGGATACAGGAAATGGAACCCAACAGTTAGTCACCTATAATAGAAACCTTAGTGTCCTGTCTACCCCCAAGGTGCTGTGAATCTGTAGGTAAGTTATGAACCCAGGCATTTATGCTGTCCTGTCTTCATCCATTCGAAGGATTGCTAGAGTAAACAGGGCACTCAGTCCCATTGTGTCTGACCCTCACTTTTCAGAAAAATGAAAAGGCAGAATGAAAATTCCACAGCTGCATGATGTGAGGGCCGTGACCTGATGGTTCCCTGGCTCTGGCTGGCAAGGCGGTCCTTCCTCTCTCAGGTGGTGGAGAGGAAACAAGAGAACTCCAGAGAGCTCAGGCCTAGCACTTTCTAATTGCCCTGTAAGACGATCTACTCTCCTGTGATGGCTGCAAGGTGACGTACTCTGCTGACATGCTCCATTGAGCAAACAGTATGAACTCCTGTGGCAACAGCAACCCTGGGTGTGGGGCCACCTCCAGCGGAGGCTGGGAACCTGGGAGTCCACAGGCACCTGATCTAAGTGCCTCATCAAAGCTCCAGGAGGAAGATTCTAGGGCAGTGGGGCAAATCCTTCACCCAGACCTCAGCCAGTGATCCAGGCCCGGGGACTTGGCTGTCTCTCAATAGCAATTAATGCAGATGGGATAGATCACTACGGATAAGTACCCCTTGAAGTTGTAATGGAGAGTGAAAAAACACAAGGTGCAAAAGAACATGTGCACTAGACCAGAGATTTTCAACCGGTGTGTGGCAAAAAATTTTAAAATGTGCAATACTTGACTATTTAGTCAGGGGTACCAATGTCTTTTCCCTTAGATTGTTAAATAAAAAAATGACATCAGCCAACTCAACAATAGCCATCCAGTGTGAATGAATCAAAATTATACCTTTTTTTTTTGTCAGATCAACAAAAATATTTTTCGTGTGTAGGGCAGAATTTTTGTAATAAGTTTATGTGTGTGCATTGAGATGAAAAAGGTTGAAAATCGCTGCCCTAGGACATCATCCATGAGAACCTTGTAAACAAACATGTGAATTTGTAATAAAGTGGAACTCACACATGGGAAGGATGCGTGCTGACGTCAGGAGAGCTATTTCCTCTTGGAAGGGACGACGAAGAGTGAAATGGGGTATTCAGATGGGCTTTAGTGCTTATTTGTAACTTTATTTCTGAATGACAATATCCCGAACAAACGTGCCAGGTTAAAAAATCTGTTACATCTTGGCAGTGGGTACGTTCATTATTTCCTAAATATTTGAAAATTCTGCGATAGATCAATATACACAAACAAAATAAAGAAAAGAGAGAAGAAAAGAAATGAAAATAAATGAAAAGAGCTGGGTAAGAGGACAAAAAAAAGAGAATTCTGTTTGTGAAGAGCTGTTTGACACTCATCTTCCCCACCGGCGGCCCTCAGTTCTGACTGCATATCAGAACTACCAGTGGCACCCACGGCTCCACTCAAACTTATGAATGAAGTTAGAATGGCAGAAGTTGAAGCCCGGGTAAGTCGGTTTCTGTAAGCACATGGTGATTCTGACCCCACCACGGTCAGATGAGATGTTGTAAGAAGTGAACGTAAACTTCTTCTGGCCTACCCAACTATAAAGTCTACATGCAGAGTCTCTGAACCGGATCCTGATCTAATATCAGCCTTTTGTCGAGGTGGACTTCGGCTCTGATTTCAGAAGCCACTTCTAGAATAGACTTCTACCAAAAGAGGATGGTTCTTGCTGTTTGGAGGAGACCTTGGTGTGTTCAGGCCACAGGCAGTTAGAGAGCTTGATGGAAACTCAGAGCTGTCTTGCTAGCTCTCTCCTGGCCAGGATCACTGCTAACCACCCAGTGCATGATGCAATGAGACCACTCTGCCTTCAGTAGCCCTAGTGGGTTTTCCTGTGGATATTTTGGTGGAGTTCTTGTTTTGTCTTGCGTCAGACCTTCAAACTTCTTCTGAGTCCATTTCCTCCTTTTGGGGTCTGAAAGAGGGTGGTTGAAGGCCCCTGCATGGATGTGCCGGGGGACACGGAGTGTGTTGCACTTTGACGGGGTGAGCTTTGAATGACAGTTGTGGCTCCAGGGCTGACTGTGTCCTGTGACCGTGGATGCTCCTTTTTGGGCCAGGAAAGGCACTTCCCTTGAGCCTTCCTACATATAAAAATGTCACCAGGAAAGGGCAGCGTTTGCCTCTTTCTTGTAACCTAATGATCCATATGGCTTTTTGATTCTCAGCTCCTTCCTGGACATCATAAGGCAGTGCTATGCATGTTGCATATACCCAATAAATATTTGTTGATGAGAGGAATGAATAAATGAATGAAGTGTTTTTGAGAAGTGTATGTACAACCTGAGAGCAAGAGACTGTTATAATTAGAAATCCATGGCTAGAGCTGGGAACCTAACCGAGGCACTGGTTCCCGGTGCCCTTGCTATCAGCTGTGGCTGTCCGGGCTCCCAGACGGCCTGGGCCTGAGCCAAAACTCAGAATGCTGGCTTTAAACAAAGCCCAAGGGGAAAGCCATCCATCATAGAAGGTAATGGTGCATGGAGAGATTTCCTCCCTTCTCTCTCTTGCAATCTCCCTCAGACTAGTGGCTGTTGGGAAAGAATCTGACTTTCCCAAGAGTAGAAAGGCCAATTTTAGAACAGGTTTCTTTTTCTTTTTCTTTCTTTCTTTCTTTTTTTCCCCTAAGCCAGCTGGTGCCAGTACAGGACATTCTGCACTGGGCTCATGCGAAGGTATTCCTGAGCTTTCTCGGATTTTCTCTCCCCTTGGCCATTCCTGCTACCCCAGGCTTCAGTCCTCCATCTCACTATACTTCCTCCCAGTGCCACCCAACCCAGGGGGCAATAACACGAATAAGCCCGCTCCGCAGAAGCCCTTGGCTTTTGGAGCGGATGGAATGGGCTCAGTGCCGGCCTCACTGACATTCTCGCCATTGTTCTTAGTGACTGAGGGTGGGCTGGGCAGCTTCTCTGAAGGAATAGAGCCCTTAAGAAGAATCACAGAGGCTCCTTCCTCTCTTCCATATCTACCTATGATAGGTCTAGTACACAGGAAGTAGAATAATAGAAAAGTAACTTCTCGAGCCTTGCCGCCTGAACCCTGAACAAGCACCGGTATCACCTGGGAGCTTGTTAAACTTGTAGAACCTCTGACCTCACCTCAGACCCACTAAATCAGACTCTGGGTTGTAACAAGATGCGCAGGTGATATTTAGGCCCAGGAGAGTTTGAGAAGTAGTGCTTTAGCCCCGTGGCTCTCAGAGTGTGGTCCACGGACCAGCCCCATCAATGTCGCTTGGGAACCTGTTAGACATGTATTCTCAGGACCTGCCTCAGACCTGTGGGATCAGAAAGTCCAGGGGTGGGATGCAGCCATTGGGGCGTCACTGAGTCTTCCTGCTGACTCGAATGCACACTGGAGTTTCAGAACCCCTGATTTAGAGTGTGCTTCCCCTTCCAAGGCCATTTAATGAGCAAGGAGAATGGCACTGTGTTACACCACGGCAAACGCAGCCAGAGTCAGGTACTCTGCTTTGGGTCCCAGCAAAAAATAAATGCCCCAGGGTCCCCCTCTTTCTTTCTCTTAGCAGAGAATCAGCCTTTCTAATGTGGAAGACATGCATCCAGACATCCTAGGAGCTCAAAAGATGGGGGTTGGGGGAGGGTCTGGTAAATCGGTGAAGAGTTGATCAATGGAACCGAGGTTTCTGCTCCTTAAATAGAGGGCTCCTCCCAAGCCATCAGAATCCTCCCACTGCACGGGCTCATTAGTGCCGACGCCACGCAGCTCTGGATATGAATACTGCGATTCCTGGGCTGCTTCTGTGGGAATGGCAAAGGGTGCTATTATTTTAGCTGTTGCCCCACCGCCCTCTCCACCACCCTACCTCCAATATCAACACCGCAAGAGCCAGCATGTGGCTTTGGGAGCCTGGGCACTCCTGCTCCGTCACAGCCTCACGCACAGCCATGACCTGCTCCCCAGGACTCACGGAGTGTCACACTGAGTGAGGGTGTCTGGTTCCTTCTGGCGTTCTGACTTTTTCTCCTGGAGTGATTTGGGGGCAGCCTTTCTCAAAGAAATCACAGTAACTTGTCCTTTTTTTTTTTTCTGTTATCAAAGATTTTATTTATTTTTTTTAGAGAGAAAGGAAGGGAGGGAGAAAGAGTGAGGGAAACCAATGTGAGAGAGAAATATCAATGAGTTGCCTCTTGCATGCTCCCAAATGGGGACCTAGTCCACAGCCCAGGTATGTGCCTTGACTGGGAATTTAACCAGCAGGATTTTGGTTCATAGGCCAATGCTGAACCCACTGAGCCATACCAGCCAGGGTGTGACTTGTTCTTATATCTATTTTTTCTGTCTCTTAAATTGTTATGTTAGGTATGTTTTAGCAAAGCTTATTCTCTCTCATGCTGCTTCTCAGGATGGTCTGAAGTATTTTACTATGAGCTCATTTTCACCAGAATTGTCTACATGGAAATCCTGGGCTACTTGCTCTCCGGGTCCCTGTCGATCAGCATGAACTTTGCTTCCACGAGAGGCCTCAGGGTGGGTATCATGGCCCAGGACCAATTGCTATACTGATGTGATCCTCCATCATAGGCATGGGGTATTTTTGGACACCAAACTCATGTTCAAAATTGCCTTGAAGTCTTTTGGTTTCTCAAGAGAATGTCTTCCCATTCAGCACTCCAAGTAGAGACAGACTTCCTTGACAGTACCCTGGGCTGGAGGGTGCAGGTTTTATACCCACTTTTTTCCTGGTGTTGTTACCCTTTGAGAATGAGGCAGAGACTTTGTAGTTTCTTTTTACTTGAGGATCACAGCTTTGCATAAGATTCTCAGATCCTACTCCTTAAGGCCTTGTTTCCTGGCCTGTGTCTCCTAATGATGCCTCTATCAGGGCTTGTTTCAGAATCTGGTCCCCATGTCCTTCTCTCCCAGGGCCATGGCAGTTTGAGGACATATTCTTCTGGCTTTCAAGTCTATCATTATTTCGGACATCAAAGGATTTTCCTATCTTTCCTGTGAGCCCAACTGCATGTTTAATTTTTTCTTTACTTATTTTATTGAGCATTTTCTTTTCAGTGAGGTGGAAAAGAACTTAGCCCACCATATCCCCATTACTAAAAGTCCCAGGTGGTATAATGTTTCAAGGTTCCTTTCTAAACAAGGAAGTCATTTATTAGTAGACTGGATTAGTAGAGGGAGTCTTTTATCATTCTAGACTTAAAAAAAAAAAAGACTATTTATTTTTAGAGAGAGAGAAAGGGAGGGAGAAAGAAACAGAGAGAAACATCAGTGCGTGGTTGCTTCTTGTGCCCCTCACTACTGGGGACCTGGCCTGCAACCCAGGCACGTGCCCTGACTGGGAATCAAACTGGCAACCCTTTGGTTTGCAGTCCGGCACTCAATCCACTGAGCCACACCAACCAGGGCTCATTCTAGACTTTGCTATGGAGTTCTATTGATGCTAGAAACTTAGAACGTCTCTGTAAGGTGAGAGGAGGCCTATGCCACATGGCAGCTTAAATTTCTAACCTGCTTCAATATCTTCATCATCAGCAATTAGAGCTGAAAGGCTCTCTTCATCCCCACTCCCCGCCCCTATGCCCTTTCCCCAGGCTGGAAGCTGGTCTGGCTTACTAGTCACAGACTTCTGTTGGGCTTGCTGGGTGAGCTGACACTGCCTGGTGACAAACAGGGAAAAAGGAAGCTATAGGTGGTAATCTCTTTGAAGAAGATGGCATGGAGAGTATCTCCTTTCTTCTACATCCATAGACATTGTTTGTCCTACCTTCAGCTCCCTGCGGTGTTAGAAGATGGACCCAGAAGTTGTAGTTGTTATTAGTTCATCTGAGGTGGGAGATGGAGGCGCTGAAGACAAGAAAGGGAGGTTATCAGCTTGCTCTGGGATTTTCCTTTGTAGAATTATTATTCATATGCTCTACCCTTACACTGAAAATGAGAAACCAGGGCACTACTCTTGTCAAACTCTCAGAACATAAGATTTAGCATGAAATGTGAATGCTGTTATCTTGACATTGAAAGAATAACACAATCCATTGGAATTTGGAGGGATTGAGGACAGGTGGAAGGAAGGGCGAACTCTTAGAATTCCTTATCTTCCACAGGAAGAGGTTAACAGATACTGTCTACACATAAAAGTAAACAGTCAACTTAAAATTCTAACTAAATCAAGGAACAAAGAAAGGAATAGAGGCATAAGCACTCTACTTAATGCTACAATGGTAACCAAAGAGAATGAAACCCAGAAATGGTGAGAGTGTTTATCTCTGGAAGTCAGAGGAGGGAAAATTTCCTCATTTCATGCCTTTCTGTAATGTAACTATTTTTTAAGCATACAATTATTTCTATAATAATAACAGCAATTTTACATGTCTAGTGGGTCAGAGATAATTGTGCCCTGGTCAGCGAGACCTAGCCAGAGAAATGTTTTGATTTTTTGTAGTACCAGATTTGTCTTCTTAAACAAGATAAAGCCTTGGAGGCCATGAAAGATAAGCTTGCTGTGAAGTGAGGGCCTGGTTGGAGAGGGAGCCAAATCCCAGGGAGGGAGCATGGGAGTGAGAAAATGTTGGGAGCTGTTAAAGGTCAGACTGCAGTCATTCATATCATGCCCAGGAAGACTGTCCGGGGAGTAAGAACGTTCTACCTGAACAACAGGGAAAGAAAATTAGAGAAAAGAGCATTATTACTGTCTCTTCCTTTTGGCCCACTGGTCTCCCACATTTAATAATTGGCTTTCCTGACTACTTTAGGGCCCCAGGTCGGTGTTCTTAAGTTGTTTAAATTAAGGAGTGGCTTAGAGAAGTAAATGACCAAAGATGTGTCAGCCCAGATACCATTCTGTGAAGTGGAAGGTTGCCTGAGCCCAGGTGCAGTGATGGCAGAGCTGAGAACCCTAGTTCCCAGCCCTTAGACGGGGCTCTTGGTCCTAAAGGAGACCGAAGGGAAGAGACTTCTGCAGCATCCCTAAAAGTCAAAGTGCCAGTTCCCCACCCATGAATTCCTGCTAGCTCCTGCCAGGGCAACTTTGTCTAAAGCCTGGGCCGTTGGTTCTTAGGGAACCTTAAGAGCTGAAATTGATCTTCTCAGTAGGTGTTCAAGATGGTATTCAAGTTGCTGATTCCTTCTTGGTTCATGGCAACAGAGGAAGCTGTCCTTTCCCTTTCCTTGACTAAGATACGAAGAATTTCTTTGAATCATTATGGGAAGTGAAAAGCACTCAAGACGACATGGGCAATGGACAGGTGCACCTTGTCCTCTGGGAAGCAACCTTCTAAAACACACCAGCCCAAACCATCTCCTTGTTGCTGGAAATCCAGTCTCTGTGCCTTACTGCCTGTGGTTCTTCAGTGTTAAGTGAAGTTTTCCATTTCCTCTCCTCCCCCTCTTTTTTCACACACCCTATGCTCAACGTTCTTTATGGACACTGCAAGTTTATGCCTCAGTGCCTTTGCATGGTCTCTTTTCTGTGCCTGGGATGCCCTTCCTCACCACTCACGTTTTTAGAACCTTCCTTGATGACCTCACAGCCTAACTGGTCTGCTTTCTGGCTGTTACAGTACTTTGTATACACGTGTATATTAGACTTGGCCGTTTGTATTTCGGTTATGTCTGTGTCTTCTCGTATTTTCTAACATCAGAGACCTTGTCCCATCAATTTCTATGCCTAGCCCCTAGCACGGCTCCCACTCAAGTGTACACCCTGGAGCTTGCATAGCATGGTAGGTATGAACTTGAACTTGGATATGTGACAGACCTCGGTAGGAGTCCCAGCCCTGCTGCTTACTTGCTATGTAACCCCTCTGAGTGTTCGCTTCTGCGCTTGTCTGAGGATGATCAGTCTGCCTTATTTGGTGGTTGTGACGATCAAATCAGATCATTCTTGAAAAATGCTTTGCACATACCAAGTGCTCAATCAAATCCAACAATAATTATTAGATGAAAGGAATGTCCTGCGTACAATTTCAGATTTCGGGGGGCCCACATTCTCCTCATCTTTTCTAAAACTTCTAAGCTAGGCGGCATGAACAACAAAAAGTTCAGAGCTTGAAGATGGGGCCTTAAAACTACACTAGGCCAATCTTCACATACCCAAAAATATGCATTCCAGATTAGAAGTGATGACAGATTCCTGGAGAGGTTGGCCTTCCCATCGCCTGTCTCCAGACAGGCTTGCAGCTTCAAGCTGGCTGAGAGGCCATTCATTTAAAAGACCTCCAAAGCCAGAGGTCACCGCTCTGCGGGCAAGTGCACGTCAGCACTGGCATGTTCCTATTTTTGCCTCATTTCCATCTATCCGTGGATGTAGTTTTAGGCCCTTGGCCCTTGTTCTGTCACCATACACTTGTTGCCCATAGAAAACAACTCGTAAAGCCTACAGTATCTTCTCTGGTTCCCTTGGACAGGATTTTAAACAGAAGTTTCCATCAAGGGCTGGAGGCCAGAACTGAATCTCAACCATGGGCCTTGGCTGCCACCTGGTGAGAAAACGCCATATTGCAAACACTTTCCCCCTCTTCTTCCTGTCAGTCCACAATTAAATGGAAAAGAGAGTCACTGTTCAATACAGACATTTTAGATTTGTTTCCATCACTGAAGGTAACTGGCCAGGTCAAGGATCAGACCCATGAATTAACAAACGTGATTCAGCAAGCTGAGCTTGGGAAATCCTGGTCACAGAGAAGGGGGCTTGGGAAGGTGGAAGACACGTGTTCAGTGTGAACCACACACCTCACCCCGACCCCACTGAGGACAGGCCACTGTTCTCCTTTGTACACGCAAAGGACGGCTTGACCCGTCTCTGATTACGCTTCACGGTGTTACAGAGCTGTCCTCAGCGATGGGGCTCTGCTAACCACGACAGTGACCCCAACTCTACTTTTTCAGTCTTTCTCTTTACTTTTTTTCACTACTTGTGTTTTTTGAGCCCAATATTGTAACCCAGCAGGGTGGGCAATGCCTACAGAATTCCCCTGGCTGTTCAGTAAGGGAACTGAAATGTCTCGTCCCAAACCAGAGAGCTGTTTTAAGGCGCTGCTGGGGCTGGAACGCAGGCTGCTTCCTTTCTGTTATCCCACTTCGGCTGTTTCTCCTGGGAGCCCTGGGCTCTTTCCTTGAGGAATGATATTTAAAACCCAAGATCTGGGCACTGGGGATGCTCGTTGTTAGTGGGGTGCTACTGCTCCCCAGTCCTTTCAGCAAACAAGGCTAAGAAATCATTGTATTTGTGTTAACCTGTGCACACACATGTATCTATCATTCTTTGGTGTATATCTCTCTGTATAGATACACACCGGTTCACGGGGTTATCTTCAACTCTGCTCTGCCATTACAGGGTTCCTTCCAGCTTTTCTCCCTCACTTATTTGTAATTTCTTCCTCTGACAGAGAAAAACTTGGCTCCCATTCTCTTGGCTTGTTTACTTACTTGTTCAACCCTAATGCATATGTGAAGTAGTTTTAGAATCGCTAACCTGTCCCCCTGAGTTTTACGTATCAATGCTTTTTTATTTTTTTCTTTTTATAATATTAACTTTCTGGACGTATAAAATAGATACACGAAAATGCACAGGACAAACGTCCAAGGCTCAAATTTTTACAGCATGGGCACCTTCTGCAATCCTACACCCAGATCAAGAAACAATATTTGGCCAACGTTCCAAAAGCCCCTCGGCCCTTTGCCAGTCACGCCTCCCCACAAAAGGAAAGCACCAGTCTGACTTCTAACACCATGTGTGAGTTTTGGTGGGGTTTGAACTTTACAGAAGTGGTGTCGCACTCTAGTGTGTCTGCTTCTCTGGGCAACAGGACATGCTGGTGAGAGTCTCCCTGTTGCTGCGGGTGGTTGTAACAGCTCATTCCTACAAGTCCTGCTTTCTGCATTTAAGGGTATCTCGTGGGCTGTTTCCCTTCCTCGTAAACATATTTTTACAATATGATTGTAATGGCTATAGAATATTTCACTGTATAATGATCCTATAAACTATTTCATTATTTCCCCATTGTGGGTCATTTAATTGGCCTCTGGTTTCTATGTTACAAATAATGCTGGCCAATGACACCTTAACAAGACTGATGGGAGAATAATGTAATAATTCTAATGCTTCAAAATTAGTCAAACCACATATGGAGTTTTGCATTCCATTCTGGCTTAGTCTTGGTCTTCAGAGCACATCCACGGGGTTCATGAGGGCTGGTGAGGGTTCTGGAAACTGACTTATGGAACTTAGCTGGGTGAACGGTGACTCTTCGATGTGTATGTAGGGGGCAAAACAGCTGTTTTAAAATGTTTGAAACACTATTTGAAAAAGGGTATAGTTCTGTACGATAACATCTTAGTCCTCACATTTAACTAAGAGACTTTTTCTTCTTGGTTTAGCATAAGGAAGGTGAGCAAGCACCTAAGCTAGGCCGCTTCCGAGACTGACAGCAGCACTCGTAATAACTATCTCTGTACAACAGGCATCAACCAGGACTGTCCCAGACCCACGAGGGTGTTGAGCATCACTCTGGGCGCAAGAGTCTTCCCAATGAACAGAAACCCGACTGAGAGATGGAAAGGCTGGCTCGCTGTGCAGTTCCCCTCATGTTTCAAGGCATGTTGTATTGCTAGGTGCATATGTGTGAAGATTTCCCACTTTGGGTGGGAGGTTACTAGATGTCACTAGTTACTAGATGACTTCCAAGTTGTTGCATGGTCAGTGGATAACACTAGTTATAAAAGTTCATAGTATTTTTTAAAAGTTCATAATTTAACTTAGGGAAAAATCACCTGCATTGCTCAGGTGATTAAACGGGAGTTGCGTCTCTTTCTCCCAGGCCCTTGTAGAAGCACTGTCCCCATCTGGGGCTGCAGTCGGCTTTTGCGCATTAGGAGTAGAGGAGTTAGAGATGATACTTTGTACCCTGTAAAGTGCTAAGCATTAAGTTCAATGGTGTGTGTTGGTTTGGGGAAGATTCCATCTGAGGTGTTGAAAATTTTAATGACTTATGCAGTGTTCATTCATCAGACTTTTTTGATTGTAAGAAACAAAAGTCACTGGAGGTAACGTAAACCTAAGGCTCAAATATATCCATGCCTTTCAGTTCCATCGGGGGTCCCTCTATCTTGATAAGAAATCACACTCATCCCCTTTTAAACTTTTTAGTTTGAGATAATTTTAGACTTACAGAAGAATTGCAAAAATAATAAGGAGAATTCACACATATTCTTTACTCAAATATCTGTATTGTTAACATCTTCTGTAATCATAGCACAATAGCCAAGTACTGGAAGCAACCTAAGCGCCCATCAGTAAATGAGTGGATCAAAAACTATGGTACATTTGCATAATGGAATACTACACAGCAGAAAGAAAGGTACTCCTACCCTTTGCGATACCCATGGGTGGAACTGGAGAGCATTATGCTAGGTGAAATAAGCCAGGCGGTGAGAGACAAATACCACATGATCTCACCTTTAAGTGTAACCTAATCAACAAAACAAGCAAGAAAAATATAACCAGAGACATTGAAATAAAGAACAAACTGACAGTGACCAGAGGGGAGGGGGAGGGGGATAACGGGAGAAAAAAGGGGAAGGGACGTCAAGGAAAACGTATAAAGGACCCATGGACAAAGCCAAAGGGAGGTAGGACTGAGGGTGGTAGGTGGGGGTCAGTGGGGCAGGGGAGCATGGTAGGGGGAAAATGGAGACACCTGTACTTGAACAACAATATAAACAAACAAACAAAAAAATGAATAATAAAAAAGAAATTATTTAAATGAAAAAAATAATCACAGCACAATGAACAAAACTAAGAGGTTAACATTGATGCAATATTATGAACTGAACTGCAGATTTCATTTGGATATCACCATGTTTCCTAGGAATGGCCTCTTTCTGCTCGAAGATCTAAGCTAGGATCTCACATTGCATTTAGTTGTCATGCTTCCTCTTATCTCAGTCTTTTCTTGTCATTCAGATCTTGACAGTTTTGAAAAGTACTGGTCAAACATTTTGTAGAGTGTCTCTTACTTTGGATCTCTCTGATGTTTTTTTTCATAATGACTTTTTGAATTATGTTTACTGACTTATGACTATTACCACAGACGTGATGCTGTGTCTCTCTTGGTGCATCCTCTTGGCAGGGTGGGGTGGGGGGAGAAGGGAGGGGGCGGTGTGATGCTGATATGTCTCATCATCGGTGACGTTAACTTTGATCACTACCTTGCAGTGGTCTTTGCCAGGTTTCTTCACTCTGTAATGAACAAAGTTTCTTGGAGATCATGCAAATATTATGTTTCTCCTTAAAGACTTCTCAACTAATTTTAACGTCCTTTATAAATCACTGTTTTTGTTGTTGTTGTTGTTGTTGGTTTAAGCTGAATCAAGCGAATTCCTGAGGGAAAATGCGTAAGTGCCTAGAACTGACTTCCCGGCTTGCTGTAGTCATGTGTGTCTTTTGCTGCTACCTAGGTCAGCTTTTCTTCTCCCAGCCTTTATTCCTTTCTCTCTCTCTGCATGGCTGTCACTACTCTCCAATTTCTATGGTGGGGAGCATGGCTGCCATCAGCATCTCTCAGCAATTTCCGAAGACCAGTCCAAGGAGATGGGGCCTCTTAATGCCAAACCCAAGTTCCTGGGGATGGGACTCTGACTCATTCAGCCTGGGTCAGTTAGGAAGCCCTCATCCATTAATTTGGACCCAGAGATGCAAGAACAAATTGCTTATATACATACGTCTGCGTGGAGCTCTCCTCAGCATTGGGACAGGGTGGCAAACACTCCCTAGAGGTCTCTGTGAGATGAGCAGCCACCCAGTGGATACCCAGCTCACACAGCAGGTCTGGTCAGCACTGGAACACGGTCCCTTGACTTCCCAAGCAGTGTGATATTCTCTTTAACACCTCTACCCACATTAGACACTGAACTGAAGATGACTTGACTTCCTATCTGGATCAAACTCAAGTTAGAGTGGCATCTTATCCCAATTCTTGTAAATAAATATGAAACAACATTTGGATAGGGAGGAGAGGTGGAGGGTTGAAGTTTCCCCATAATTCCTTGAACTTAGAGCTCTCCGTGGTAGCTCTGTGGAGCTGAGTTATCCAACCAGCTGTGTTACCCCAATTCTCTAAAGACATGGAACTAAAACCCAAAAGCTAATCCTCTAATGGGATTGCCCTTAAATTGCAGCAGATTTTCAGAAACGATTGGAAAATCTTTTCTGAAAGGAGAGATGCCTGGCTCATATTCTTCAAGGAAGGGAAGAGAGGCATATCTCCTCGGTTCAGTGGGAAGAAAAGGGAGGGGTGGGTGCATGTTGCGAAGAAACCAGGCTTAGCAGCATTTCCTAGATTCCTGGTTCATATTTCCCCCCTGATGTCAGGAATGGTGCATCCTTTTCTCCAGTGGCAGCTTGGCTATGGCACTAAGAAATCCAAGATAAATGGGGTGCTCTGAGAACAGTGTCTGGAACAGCTGGACAGTGCTGGACATAACTGCAGTGGCTGGTCAAATGGGGACATCTGGTTCCCTTCCCTAGAGATAATAAAGATAATCCAATTGCCACTGCCAGGCTGAGGCTCCCAGGAGCCCAAACGCTGGGCTGGGGAGATTAGGTTTCTTTTCCATGGGAGCAGAGTGGCAGGAGAGCCAGCTGTGTGCCTGGGCCTTTCTCACCTGCGACCCTGGGTCCTGTGACCACAGGGGACAGTATCCTAGGAAAGTTGGGGGATTGCCTGGAAGAATTTGGAAGTTTTTGTACATTTGCAGTTTGGAGGACGCCAATGACCCCCAGCTCTAAAAACTCATCGTCATGAGACTTTCCCAGCTCATGGTGTGGCAGGGGTTTGTTCCACAGTGACTATGTGGGAGGGCTCTTAGAAAGAGGTTAGAAGGCATGGGGTCAAGGTGGTTCTGTGTCCTGCAAGAGCTCAGTGTTCTTGGGCAAAAGACTTAGTCACTTCTGGAACTCAGTTTGCTCGGCTGTGAAATGCGAGGGCAATGATACCTGCTTCCCAGGACTGTTATAAACAGTATATGAAATTGTGGACATGGAGAAGTTTTCTAGAAAAATGTGAGGCATTTTGGTGGGAGACACACAGTGTGGGATGCTTGCAACCAAGTGTCTGTTCCCCATAGTGACAGATGATGTGGAAAACTGAAACCCACAGAAGGTCCAGGTAGCTTCACTTTAGCTTCTAGTGCCCAATTTTAAATTATCATTTAGCCATTTTTCTATAAAAAGAATAATAGGCAAGCAGACACAGTGAATAGATATCCACGTCTTCATTTCTACTTACCTTTGAACCAATGAGCAATAAACTGACTAGGAGGTCATAGGGAAAAAGTACAGAAGTAGTGGATCTAATGATTGGATTTGACTGAGATCCAGAAAAGGGACTGGAGCTATCCAAAATTATAATTTACAGCAAGGTCTGCTACCTAGCTCTCATAAGCATGTGATGTTTGGTTTCTACCCAGTCTGCAAGTCTTTTGGCTAAGACAGTATTAAGAGTCTAGTGACTAAACCAGTAGCTTACCTTGGTGTCCAGTCCCCTTATGAGTGCTAGTCACCTCCAGACAGCGCTGCTCTAACATCAACCAAGTGACTCCTGAGCAAATTGCCCAGTACCATCATCTAAGGAGTTAAACTAAATCTCCTTAGGCTGAAGTGGGGATGTATTGAGCGTAGGGAAAGGATTATTTGGCCATAGCGCCCTGCTCTGCAGAAGCACCCTCAGAGCATAGGCACTGGGGAGGGGAGGAGGCAAAATGACAAAACAGGATGCAGTTACAAGGGCCCCTTTGATAAGAAAGGACGTGCCATGGGGAATGACATTTTTATTTAGCTTGCTCCACTCAGGGCATATTTGTCAGCAGGACCATGAGTCAGAAGAAAAAGGGTCTTTTCTAAGCTAAAAATAAAGCCGTGGGGACAGAGCCATCAGGGAAGGGTTTGCGGCTTGACCTTTCCTATTTCTGAATGTGCGTGGAGTGTGCGTGTTGAGGGGCAGAGGACGCAGGGATGAGTGTGGGGGAGAGCGGACAGTCTCCAGCCCCGACTCTAGAAGGTGGGTCTGTGAAGTGAGCACTTGCAGGTTAGAGGTAATACCTAAAACTAAACGCCAGAATTCCAGTCCAGCAGTCTCTGGTTTGCTAACGACCCAGCATCCTTTACCCTGAGTCTACACGACCATCCATCTTGGTGCTTGCCAGCACGGTCTGGTCTCTCGGTGGCAGAGGCGTGGCTGTCACCCCTTAGTCACGGTACACATGTGTGCCCCACCCCCTTCACAGGTGTGCTGCCCAGTTGTGACCAATGTCTAAATGACTTCGGGTTCATAGAGGATACATACTGTTCTGGGGATGTCCACTTGAGCTGAGACATTGCACAGGGTGGGAGGCACGGATTGAGGACAAACTGTCCTAAGAATATGCAAGAAGTCTGCTTGTGAGTGTCAAAGAGCAAACCAGGGCCAGAAAGTCACCATGAGATTAGTGCAGTCATGGAGGGTACAGTTTAATCCCTCCTTGTCTATAGCTCCCAAATCTAGCGTATGAATTTCTTCCTTATGGATGTAAATGGTTGAAAACCACCGTGAAACAGCCTCGCAGATGGGTACAGAAAATCCTTGGGGTTTTCACTGCCTCTTCACTGCCTCCTGTTCTACAGGCTCATCAGAAAGCAAACATTTGTCTGAGATGCCCACAGAGTGCGTATCTCATAGACACTTAAGAGTCCCTGGAAATCAAGCCTCGAATGAGGACAGTGGGAAGGAAAAGGAAGGGGAGAAGGAAACATACTCCACTGTCTTTTCCGCTCGTCTGCTGTTCCCCCTCCCCTACCTACTGCTCATACTCTTCCCTGCTCCTGACCCGCCCCTCTACGAAATTCTGCTGGTCCTGGGAAGGCCAGCCCCACCCACCCTCCTCAGGGAAATCTCCCCCAAAAGCTCCATCCTACACTGTTTTCTCCTTCCTCCCAACCCCACACCTCTGTACTCAGTGCCACTCCGTTTTAGCTCTTATTGATCGACTGTTCTGTTGTCTGCCATTGTTTGCTACAGAAGCTGGGGTGCAATGGCATGAGGGAGGCCCCAGACCTCAGCCTAAGTCCCAGGCAAACAGCCTGCACTCTCTAAGGCAGTGCTCTCTTGTCAGTAAAACGGGGTGAATGATAAATCTCTGTGGGATTACTGTGAGGGATAAATGCATAAAACGATATGAAAGACTTAGAATAATGTCTGGTACATAATAACTGTTTAAAAATGCTGTCTGTTGGTAAAAAGAGGATATAACTGTGTAGATTCAAGACTCTCCCCACCTATTGCTCCTCACTACACCCACAGCAAAATTGGTGGTCCAAAATTATAGATTAAAAAAATTATATGACTTCCTGTAGGGGGTGGTCATGCTGCCGATGCAAAGCTGCTGAGTGACCTGCTTGCACTGGCGCACTCCTCAGTCCCACCTGCCCCCACCCCAGAGGATGAAGGGTGAGAACTCTGATGCTGACCTGCTTGGCCCAGTGTCTTGGGAAAAGGCCACGAGTCAGCATATGAGCTCCCAGGGGCCTGGAGACCATGTGTTTCACGACCTTCCTGGGGCCTCTTCCAGCCTCACACTCCATAAATCTGAATTTGATGAGGATGGGCACTGACTGGAGATGCTCCCCAGTGAGGGGTGCCAAGAGCCCTGCCGGGAGGGTCTGTCAGCGCCTATGATGAAGTAATTGGAAGGGGACAGCTGCATCTGTCTTGGTAAACAGATGAACTCAGTCAACACCCTCATCAGCAACCAGCGCGGAGTAGCAGCCCACGAGGCTGCCTTGCTCTGGGGCCAGCACATTAGGCAGCGAGAAGAAGCCAGCACATCCAGCTCCTCATATCACACAGGCGGAAACCAATGCCAGGAGAGGTGGAGGCACTTGGCTGATCATAGACACCCAGCATGCAAAACGTAAACCTAGGGCGACAGCCTCCCGAATCCCTTCCCACGATCCTGGTTGACGTTAGGTCTGCAGGACTCAGTCATGACACCCCTAAGCCTGCCACAGTACTACACAAGAGACCCCGGGCTCAGGGGCTTCCCAAAGTCCCCACTGTCCAATTGCCTACCTCTCTGCAAAGTAGATTGGCCCCTGACTGCTGGTTCCCTGTTGGGTGCGAAGAGTGTTATATCTGGGCTGCTTGATCTGTGCTGACCGGGGCAGCTGGCCCCTTTTTGTTGTTGTTTTTCAGTTGAGTGGAGAGAATAATTTGTGGCCCACTGGATTTCAGGGTTTTACCAAAAAGAATTTATTTATTTATTTATTTTTTAGAGAGTGAGGGAAGGGAGGGAGAAAGAGAGGTCGAAAAACGTCGATGTGGAGAGAAATATCGATTAGTTGCCTCTCGTACACACCCCAACCTGGAACCAGACCCTCAGTCCAGGCACGCGTCCTGTCTGGGGATCAAAATGGCGACATTTTGCCTTTTACTTTGCAAGACAACATCTAACAAACTATGACACACTGGTCAGGGCTTTTTGTTTTTTCTTTATTATTATTATTTTTTAAATCACTAAATCCCCTAGTTACTAGTAGAAAGCCCTAAATTTCTAATAGGAACTAAAAAAAAAAAATGTTTGCCAAATGAACTGTTTGACCACATTCCAATTGAATTCACATGCCACCAAGAAAGTACACAAAAGACTGTTAAAATCAGACCGATGCTATGGCTCCAGAGCTAGGGTGGGAGTTAATGTCATTACCCCACAAGAGCCTAGGGGGAGGAAAAGGGAGTGGGAGGAGCTAGGCCTCTTTCCTCAGGGTCTGGAGGGTGCTTTAGGAATGCTGAGAGCTGGGTGCTCATACAGAGCAAGACGCTGTATGCTCCTCTCTCCTTCTGGGCAAATAACTTACTTTTATTGAGCCTCAGTTCCCTCACCTGTAAGACAAGGATGATAATTTCTCCTTTATTAGGAGGCAGTAAGGATTAGGTGTGAAAATGCACTTTGCGAACTGTCAAGTGCAGTGATATTGTGAGCTGCTATCACTCTGTTTAAAGGTGACTGTTAATGCAGAGAAAACCATTTAAGCTGACACTTGTGACAGACCCATTTTTTCCAGGGTCATTCAGAAGGATTCAGGGCTTGCAGGAAACACCCTCAGGTGAGGGCTGCACCTGAACCCAGCTGCCTAATGTATGTGATACCATCAGGGCAGGCTCTGCAAAATCCATCTGCACCTGGTAGTGCTGATCCCCACAAGGGGGAGATAGTGGAGCGCTCCTTCTAAGAGCAGCTAGACAAGGGATTTGCACCGTTTCCTGCCTGGCCCTCATCGCTCTAAATGCTTTTCTCCCTGTCCACTCATCAAATCTCTTGGAAGATACCCAGGGGGACAGACTGCCAGAAGGTGAATGCTCTTCCCTACGTCTTTTCTTCCTCCACCCCTAGTCTTCCTCCTCCCCCTTCTGCTCTTCCTTCTCTCCTCCTTTTGATCCCTTCCTCACTAACTTGAACATTTTAATCAATATGGCGCCTCTCCAGGGTCTCCACGCTGTCACTGCAATTTGCTCTGGTTCAATGGGTGAATTTTCTTTTCCCTTCTAGTGGGAAACAGAATTATTTCCATGATAGGAGCCGACTGGTCCGGAGAGGCCTCCACAGAAAGAACACTATGAAGAAAGGAGACAGCTGGCTGAAAAGAGAGAAGGGATTTAGGGAATCGAAATTCCGTATGATATTGGACTTAAACGTGGAAAATTCACTGTTCTGCATTGCTCAAATGCCTCTGAATTAGAGCAGAAGTGGTATCAGTGAATTCGTTAACTCTGAGTAGGAGTTTGTGGCCCAGAACTTGACAGGATTTTTTTTTCAGACTGGTACGATGTCCATTATGCCAGGTTTTGGTCTATGCTCATCTCTTTCCTGATAGCCTGGACTGACCCCCATCGGTTTCTCAGCTGGTGTTTCCTCTGCCCTCAGGAGGGATGGCATTCAAACCACTCCAGAGAAGGAGCTGCCTCTAGTGATTTTCTCACACCTCTTTAGGAATATTACATCCTTGTGCTATAATATGGTCAAAAGACTATAAGACCAAGACTAGAAGACTGGGTTCTAGTCCCCGCTGGTGGCCCAGGAGCAACTACTTCTCCCTCTGACTCTCCTGTTCCTCAGCTCTAAAGCGAGAGATAAGGGCTTTGACCTTTTTCCTAAGGTAGCTGGGATACCACCATGCAGTTCCAAGTGATCGGGTTTGCTCAAGGAGTTATTGACTCAGAGAACTGTGGCAGAGGCTGGGTAGGTAGGATATGGAAGGAGTTGGCTCTATTATTTACATTGTGTCTCGGGAGTGCTACTGATATCTGTCTCTTTCTCTGCAAAATAGCTCCCCTAACATCTGATGAGGCTGAAGCCCATTAGTCTTGAGGTTTGACTCTTATCAAGGTCCATGTAATTCTGGGAGGGATGACACATTGGTTTTTATCATAAGTCACCAACACTGGTGGCCTCAGTGCAAGAATGCCATCTCCTAGGAGGCACTTTGGAAATTTGTGGGAATAGTTTTTTTTTTTTTTTCCTTTAAGCGTAGTTATACCTGAGCATTGGCTTATTGAAATACATATGTTGTTATGCATTTTATCTCATATTCAGTAGAGCCTTTCATTGTTTGTATATTATGAGTATTCGTAAGTGTGGGCAGATAGACTTTTTTGTTATAAAAAGCAAGTGTTGGTTTACCTCACACCCCCCACCACCTACCTCAATAAAAAGAAAGAAAATAACAAGTGTTGGCAAAGATGTAGACAAATTGGAACTCTTGTGCTCTGCTGGTGAGAAAGCAAAATGCTGTGGCTGCTATGGAAAACAGTATAGTAGTTTCTAAAAAAGAAATTTAAATAGAATTATCATATGATCTAGTGATTCCACTTTTGGGTATATATCCCAAAGAATGGAAGGCAAAATCTTAAAAAGATATGTGTACACCCATGTTTGTAGCAGCATTAGTCATAGCCAAAAGATGCAAGCCACCCAGGTCTTCATCAACTGATAAATGGATAAGCAGAATGTAATATGTACATGCAGTGGAATATTATTCAGCCTTAAAAGGGAAGGGTTTTCTGATACGTGCTATAGCACTGATGAACGAAGACATTATGCTAAGTGAAATAAGCCAGGCATGAAAAGACAAATAGTGTATAATTCCACTTCTAGGAGGCTCCTAGGACAGTCCAAGTCAAATTCACGGAGACAGAAAGTAGAAAGTAGGCTGGAGGGAGTGAAGAATGGAGAGCTGTTGTTTAATGGGTGCAGAGTTCAGTTTGGGGCTCTGAGGACAGTCGGATGGGGCCCTGCTTGGTGGGACAGCAGATGTTCTCAGGCTTCACTGGTGTGATTATCGGGGTCACATCTTCACATCCTTGGAGGTGGCTCACAGATGACTATATTTCTACTTGGGTTGTTAATGTGCCATCCTGGAGACCAGAGTGTGCAAGAGATGGAGGTTGGAGATAGCTCTGTGTTGGGGATCTATCTAAGATTATCTAGCTAAGATTATTTAGCATCTCAAGAGCATGAATCTTTTTTACATAGTTTGAATCAAAAGTAGGCAAATATTAAGCTTAATGTCTCTTTACACCTCTTTTAGCCCATTTATTGTATTCAACTCAAGACATTTTGACAGACAGCTGGGCATTCAGTTCAAGTATACAATATTCATCCCGAAAGGCTTTACTGTCTAGAGGCACCTGGGATTCTCCCGAGAGCAGAGTGTAAATAAGCTACCTTATTTGGGAAGCATGAGTGAAGAGAAAGAGTTATGAGGCAGAGATGAAGTGAAGAGCAAACAGGAGGGGGTATTATCATGTTGCCCACAGTTTGACACTCAGGACTGTCCTTCTAGAATGAGGAAGGAGAGAAATGTATCTACCAGTTCCTGCATCCCATGGGTCAAAAGTTAGCCCAATGTGCATCAACTCCCTTAGATTTTCAAACTGAATATGTGAGATCCCCTAGCAGTCCCCAGCTGGCAATGGGAAACTCCTAGATGGGAGCAGAGAGGACGCAGCAGAGAGAGGAGGACGCTTGGGTTGCACCAGCATGAGATCATTTGTATTTTTCACAGAATAAGTGGCCAATGGCTAGAGAGACAGGTAAGAGTGGAAGGATCTGAGTGAGGTGGCTCGACAAATAAAAAATGGCTGATTCTATAAGTAAAAAGGAAAATTGGAAAGTTCTACTTTGATGTCTTTAAAAAAGAGTGTAACTCCGTTTGTTACATTATGTAATGGAGTTACTCCATTGTTTTTTTTTTTGTTTGTTTGTTTTTTAACTCTTAATACTTTCCCTAAGCAAGAGCTTTATTTTGCCTCTTAGAACCATCAGGGAAGCATGTAGGACTAGATTATATCTAGACTACCTTTTTCCAACTTCAGTTTTGCTGTAAATCCTCAAACCAGTTGAGTGCAGTCCAGATTGGAAATGTTCTGTGTCTCGGTTTCTAATCAAAATTTCTCACAACCTTATTCTGCCGCTTACTCCATAGTGAGCTTCTGTCCCTAGATTTTTGGCTCCCCACATTCACAGTCCCTTCTATGGGTGCACCCAATATAAGACCACCTCTGCTGTTGTTTGATGTCCTTCTCCTTTCCTTTCAGCTAGACTTTGATCTATTTTCAGAGCTTCACTCTGCAGTAGACTGGTCCTAGGAAATTTTGTTTTTTCATTCTTAAGATATTTGGCGGATTTTTTATTCTAACTCCCTCTGGCCACCCACCTTTTCCCCCTGATGGTTTAGGTATGCCAGTCCTACTTTCTGACACTTCTTACCAACCTTGCAGTCTTTGTCCTTGATAATGATTTCTATTTTTATTTCTGTTTTTCATTTTCCTTTCTTAGGCATCACCTGCCAAAGGGCACCCCTGAAACATATTATGAGCCATTGACATCTCTCACTCATTATCTCTTATTTGTAATGTTCTGCAGATCTTTACTCTCATGTATATGTTAAGCATCTTTCAAAGGGCTGATCTGGGAATCATGCCCAGGTGCATCAGATTTGTTCAAGAATGTGTACATGTCTAAGTTTGTTGTGCATCTTTATATATCTAGGAGTCTTGAGGGAGGACTGAATGCCAAAACCACTTGCAAATGATTCTCAGGTATCAATGTAGCTTGAAAATGAAGAAAGACTGTCTAACCATTAGTACTATTTATTTATTTAATACTTATTTAGTTATTTAATACCAAGGATTATTTTAGATACTTTCTATAAATTTACAATATTGCTATTTTTACAGAACAACAGGAGAAGATAGCTATTTTTAATCCCTGTTTTTAGGTGGGGAAATCAAGGATCAGAGAAGTGAAATATCTTTCCCAAGTTCTCATAGCTATTAAGTGACAGAATCGGGGCCCAAATCCACCTTGGATGAGGGCACCCTTGCTGCGTTGCCTTGCCCATCAGTCCAGGGAGGGGATCTGATTAGGGCAACTCCTTGATTTGTCCTGGGTCACAAGGAATAGGTGGAGTTTGTGTTTGAACCATTGGTGATTTTCTTCAGTTCCTATCTTTATATAATAATTACATAATAATTGAGCAGATGGGCATCAAGATGTCATTTTTATTACAGAGGAAGCTGAATTCAAATAAGTGGATGAGACACATAACCTCAATTGTGTTCCCTGTTAATTTCCTACTTTTCCAGGTATCTTGGTAGAATTATGGGTTGTGGTATGGACATGCCCAATATCACTGTCAGGAGAGTGGGCCCAAAGAAAGAGAAAAGGAGAAAGACTACAATGTGCTCAGTTGTTAATATACTAATTCCACCAAGGGAAGAGCCCAGAAAGGGCCTGGTTAAAGCTAGAGAGAAAAGCTGGTTTATTACTCAGTAACCATGTCAGCACGAAAACATAAAGCAAGAATGTAAGTTGCCTCTGGGGTAGAGAAATTCTCTAGTTGGACTATGACAATTAACTTGGAAAGCAGTTCTTCAAAAGATATATCAATAATTTGAGAGATCAGAAAGAGAGTTACTATCTCCATCTTCACCAGGCAAGGAAAAAAAAAAAAAAAAAAAAAAAAAAAGGAAAGGACTACCACATCAAAAGATGTGAAAGTCTGGGCTCCCAAACCTAAGGCTTGGGCACCCATGGGGGAAAGGACAAGAAGATCATCTACCACCTCTGGCAGACAGAGCTCCAGATCCCGTATACTGATGGTTAAAGAAAATTAAAAATTTCAGCAAATACAAATATCCTTTAAAGTTTTACTGCTGTTTACATTCTGACCCTCTGACTGTTATCAGCACACTTTATAAATAGGCAATGTAGTTTTGCTAATGTACAACCTTAATTCTCTCTCCCCTGAGGACCCTCACCTTTACCTGAGTGTCAAAGGCTAATTCCCACTCGTTACTGCTCATAATGGGATCACAGGTTATAACCCTGTATAAAACAAGTCTGTAAGTAAAAGTCGTTCCCCCACTTCATTTTGTTTCTAGTACAGACTTTCAGGCCATGCAAAGCTATTTCCAACTTATTTTGTGGTCTTTTGCTCCCACAACAGTGGTCTCTGTCAGCAGAAGTGTACTGGATTTCCCCGACCAACATCCTCATTAAGAAAAGAAAAATACCAGCCTTGTAGTCCTTTGAACTCTATTCAACCATATTAGCACAAGCTCCTCTTGCTGGTATGTCCCTGTTCTGGGGCTTTGGCTCCAACTTCCAGCTGGATGGTCTTCATCTTCATCCTATGTGGAGCAGGAGAGTTCTTCCAGTTTACAAAAGTTGTGATGGCCTAGAGCAGGACATTTAAATCCCAGACTAAGATCCCTGGGAAGCTATTTTACAGACCATAACTGAATAGAACCACTCCATATTCAAGAAGCTAGAGAGCAGCGAGGGGTACTGACCGGAAGGCTTTTGGTGCCGACAAGAGTCCCGACCTTCAGAGGGGTAGTGAACTGCACCCACAGGTGCGTACCCCTGCAGTCCTTGCAATCTAGGACTCGGAAAGAGTCCCCACGGGCATCTGCTTCCCCATTCCTTCTCCAACCTGCCTCATGTTCTCCTTGATCTTCTGAGAAGATGTTCTATCCCCTTCTCTCTTAACCCATTTTTTTGTTATTTCCATTAGGAAGTCATCTTTAATGCCAGATTGTTTTTTAGCAGCCATGTGGCTCTAAAGCCTGGGCATTCACACAATGCCCTGTCAGAGACAGGGTCAGGAAACCTTCAGGAGGACACATTTCCTTTTGACCTGTTTGGCAAGGCTGTCCTGATCTGGGCTTTTAATTATAAAGCCGTGAACCCAAAGGTAAATAGTCAGAGCCCTCTGTCAAAGGAGATATTTTTCCCTGTAAACTGCTCTTTAAGAAGGCTGATAAGCCCTGGCTAGTGAGACTCAGTGGATTGAATGCCGGCCTGTGGACCAGAGAGTCACCGGTTCAACTCCCAGTCAGGACCAAATAAATAAATAAATAAATAAATAAATAAATAAATAAATAAGAAAAGGCTTATAGGACACTAGAAACAAGTTTTCTTCAACTGCATCTGCTCAATGTCTTCAGCTAGATTCCTTTAGTTCGTGTATCACCCTCCCAGGTAATCCCCTTGGTCTTTTTTATCCCCAGTTCAGCACTAGTCATAGGCTGCCTCCTAATGTCATTATCTGTATACATCACATTTTTCCCACTGAGTTCCTGAAGGCCAGTTTTGTTTTGTTTTTATAGCACCTGCAAGCACCTGGAACAGCTGCTTGCATTTAACTAGTGCTTGAGAACAAATGCTTACGGAACCAAATTGTGGAATTAATATTAGGTTTTTGTTTAAAACAAAAGAACACGAATCTTCCATGGGCACACCCAGCCCAATCTCTTCCCTCATCTCCAGCATTATAAGCATTGGTGCAGTGACCCTCCTTTGAGATCCTTCACATTCACAGAGAGATCCACCAGGGTCCACTGTCCTAAAGGCAAAGAAGCAGGAGAGTAGTACAGGGGGCGGGGGAAGCTCTAGAGATCATGGAGTCCAGGCCTCTCACCTGGTAGATTGAAAACTGAGGCTCTGGGAGGGAAGGAGGGTGGGCTCAGGTCACCCAGCTGGTTAGTGGAAGAATCAGTGGATCAGATCCTCTTCCCTTGACTCTTATTTGAATGCTCTTTCTGCTTACAATGATATTTGCTCATGGTCATAGAAAAACTTCCAATGTGATATAGAAGAATAATAATTTTCTGGCTATTAAAAAATAAACTCTTCAGAATGTCTCATACCACAATTACTCAAATTATTCAAAATTATACTCTTTTAATATTTTAAAGTCATAGACACTAACAGTAAAGCTAAAATATAACCCCAGTGCTGAGTACGCATATTGAGATACAACTCATGGCCTCAAAGCATAATGACCAGTCCAGCAAAAGCCTGCTGGACTTCTGAGGGTCTGATCCTTTCCCATTATAATAGGATTATGAAGTACTTCACTTCTGCTACTATTGGAACCAGATTTTCTTTCTCACCACAGAATTCCTTTTAGGAATTAGGCGGTAGGTCTTATCATTTATCACTTGTTTCAAGGGCTTTGACTTTGATCTAGGGATAATTTGGTGTGTTTGAAACAGACATAAGCCTTTTGTCTAATCTGGGGAACAAAGTACAGAATCCAGCAGCCGGGAATCCTGGGTTTATTTTTCTTAAGCAAACCCATGAATTCATCATCGTTTCAGGGAGAAACAAAGAAGGGGTTTCAGGAAGCCATTCCCAGCTGTTGGGTACTCCTTTAAAAAAAAAAAATAAGAGAAAGAAAAAGAGACTGACAGGCTGAGGAAGTATCGGCTACCCCAATCCCAGCAGAGGAGGGGAAACAGGCATTCCTCAGTGTGTGCCTGTTGTGGGGTTGTGAGAACGTCTCTCTCCCAGGTCACAGCTCCGATAACCATGGCCTGGTGTGGGCCGCCAACCTTAATGGACTCTTGAAGCGTAAGGACTTAATTTAGCGTGAGGGAGAAGAGTGTAAGTTGTCAGACTGATGTCTGATTGCTCTTTGGAGTAGAGTTTGGGGAGCTTAAATCTTGGAGGAATGAGAAACACATGCACTTCAGCTCCATTCAGAAGCTGCATGGAGTCATCCCAAGACAAATGACTATGCACTTTTCTTGTACTTTAAAGGACCGAGCGCCTCCGTATATGAAGTTTAGTCCTGGTCCATATGATGCTTCATCATTTCTATTATTCCTGATTTTTATGAATATAATTCCCCTTATGAATTTATAGACTATTTTTATGCAAATGATGGGATGAGCCAAGCACTATTTTACCCATTGTTTCAAATATTATTGATTTAAAATACCTAGTCTAGGAATAGAATGTTGGGTTTTGAGCCTTGGGTGCTATGTCCACCTTGAGTTTAAATTTACTTTTGGGGAATTCTACTCTTACTTCAACAGTACTTGCTCCCTTTTTGACCTAAAAGCCTGATCACTGCACATGCTACAAATGAACTGGGAGAACTGGGCTCAATTTTGTTCCCCTCTGCTCTTCCTCCACCCCTCTCCCACCACCTCCTTCTCTACTTTCTCCTTTTTCTTCGTTCTATTGCCTTTTTCTCTTCGTTTGTATTATACATTTACAAAGTGTTTTGAAATGTGCTTGCTCTAAGAAGGGATGATATATAGAAAGTCCTTGATATTCTAGAAGGATACAACCAAAATCCATATGCACACAAGTGAAAATATTGATGGTTCATTACTAAGGTCAAGGGATTTTAATGGTTTATAATTGATGTATTTATTATAATCTTTAATAAAGTCCAGCCATTGTTAATATAACGAGAACAATTTGTGTGACATCGATGTAACCTGGCAGCCGAGGAGACTGGACTAGAATGTGCATGTGTGAACAATAATGATTTCACTGTACTAGTCAGTGGGGGTGGTAAATGCTGTTGAGTGAGCATGTGTACTGTGTGGCCCTTGCATTCAAAATAACTGAGTAGGTACAGCAAAAAATCTGCTCCAAATTTTGCATTAAGTTTGAACGTTCCTCCACAGAAACTATTTGGACAATTCAGAAGGATTTCGGGGATGATATAATGAGTGAAGCACAAATAAAAATGTGGCACAAATACTTCAAAGATGGTCAAGAATCTGTTGAAAGTGATCCACATTCTGGAAGGTCTGCAGCAAGCAGAACACCTGAGAATGTTGGATGTGTACAGGCTGCAATCAACAAAGATCCGCGACTGACAGTGTGAGAACTAGAAGCTGATCTGGGAATTCCAAAAACTACTGTGCCTGAGATTTTGACACAGGGTCTTGGCATGGAATGTGTCATGGTAAAATTCATTCTGGGGCTTCTGCTACCAGAGCAGAAGGAACACGGTGCTGCAGTTGCTCATGACTTGATTCAAACTGCTACCAATGACACTGGGAGAGCTGCGTGAGGTCCCAAGGTGCCTCCTTTGAAGGGGACTGAGGCATTGTCATATGTACAATGTTTCTTGTATCTTTTTCATTAAATGTCTCTATTTTTCATATTACATGGATACATATTTGTGGAAATAACTAATGACCGAATGAAGGAAGATTATCTGTTGGTGAAAGAATACCTTCTTTCAACTCTGGTCAGAATCGTTCCAAAGTTCCAGGCCTGATCTTGCTAATCTATTTCAGCCTGAAATTAGGACAGATGAGAAGAAGGTAAAGAAACTGAAATTGCTTTGCCTGGAGTAATGAAGGCCAAAGGGATGACTCAATAAGGCATTTAAACCCAGGAAAGGTCATTTTACAGACTGGTGACCAGCTGTCCTCTAACTCCCATGACTGCAAAACAAGTTTTTAATTCATAGCAGTTCATGACTCATTTTAGAAAGCTATTCTGCATGGTTGACCCCATGCCAATTTATTTATACCCTAGTTAGCTCCATAAAAGGGTTTGAGGAGGCAGCATTTGAACTTTTTAAACAATCAAGTAGCATAAGAGGTGCAGTCCCTCTCTAAGTCATTGACCATAGACTCAATGTTGTGGAAGGAGTTTCTGATAGTAGGCAAGTCTTATTCATTCATTTTGTAGGTGCAAAAATACCTCAAAATTTAGTGTCTACACCTAAATCATATGATCAAATGGTTTTATTTTACTTTATTTTTCAGAAAGAAGCCTTAAAAATATGGGAACTTTTTACTTGGTATCCATTAAACTTTAAGAGATCCCTAAATCCCTTGAATTTATATACAGCATTTTATGTGTATCTGCAAATCCGCTATTAAAGTGGTTTACACTAGCACATCTATATTGGGTGTTAAAACATCCAAATGCCTCCATCCTGGTTCCAAATACAACTAGAATTCCACAACCCCAGCTGCTCTGGCCTTTCTCTAGTAACTCTCCAGATGTCTCCACAATGCAGGCTAGTGTCTGTCCCAGCAAGGGACCTCTAGGACCTTTCCTTCTGGACTGTGCTCAATGCTTAATATTTCAAAAATTACCTGTGTATATATGCATGGTTCTAGAGAGAGGCCATATATAGGCTCCAAGCAGGTTGTTCAAGAGGTCTTCGAACCCCCAAAGATTGGGAGCCATGGTGTCAGAACTACAATTCCACTATGACATTTGGTTTACTTCCAAAAGCCGAGTAGTGGACTTGGGTCTCTGGATTTGCATGTAGCATACTTTGCCAACATTTTCAAAAAGGGTTATACAAGCCAAGAGTTCAAAAATAGCTGGTACCATGAGCCACTGTTTCTATGGTTCTCTCCCACTGGGACTGATAGGGGAGCATAGGAGCTCCAAATATTTTATCATATTTTCCCAGTAAACATTTATTTACAACTAAGTGAAGCTCTTTACAGCTATAGCAAAGTCATGTGTCTGGATTAGTTAGAAGTGGAGGTGGACATGGTGTCATGACTAATGTACATCGGACAACTGTCTCTCTTGTGGAATAACTCAGGGCAAGTAGGAGCCAAATTCCATGCAATTAAGTACATGTTCAGCACCTTTGGGGGGTGTCAGAATGAAGAGGCTTGAAGAGCCAATAGTCAATGGACATATATTGTACCCTACTATGTTTCAGATCTTTGGCTAGGCTTTGCAGAAGAGTTTTGGAACCCGACTTGAAAAGAATGTGAAATGCATCTGGGCTAAATTCCTCATTTATGGATAGGAAGACTGAGACTCAAGGGGGTAGTGACTGGCCAGATTTACTCAACATGCACATGACTGAGCTGAGCTTCACATCCTGGTCTTCGGACTTTAAAACCTGGAGCTCTCTTTCTTATGATTTAGGGACATTAAAGAGATTTAGAGGTTATCTGGTCTGAACGCCTCTTTCAACAGATGAGAAGACAGATTCACCAAGGTAAGTGTAGCATATTGGTTGAAAAATACCAAGGCAGGAACCCAGCTTAGTTCTTCTGATTTTTTGACCAGTGCCCTTTGTCATATCTGCATGGGATCTTTTCTTGCTTTGGTAGGGTAAAAGGGCTAGAGATAGGGGACCATGGCAACCCAGAGATGACGAAGGGGTAGGACCAGACAACATGTTTCCTTCATCCGTTTCACAATTTTGCCTGAGCCATGACCTGAGTGAGTGCTCACTCTGCCATTAACATTCTTGGGCAAATGACTGAGTTTCCCTGAATCTTAGCGCTCTTCACAATACTAGGATAATACCTCTCAAGGTTGTCAAAAATAGTAAATGTAATTCTTTGTAAAGCATATTGCACAGCCAAACTTAGTCCTCAGGACTTAGCATTTCCCTTTCACGCTTGTCAAGGTGAAGTCTATTTTCTTAGCAAATAGAAGCTGACTGAGTGCACTTTAGCAAGGACATCACTAGAAAGCTAGAATTGTCTTCAAAGAACTCAGTATTGCCATGGAGTTTAAACATCCCAAAATAAAATCCTAGGAAAGGAAACATTGTGAAGCCATTTTATCAACACCAATAACATGTGCTTATCTTTAATTTACAAATTTTATTTCTGGGAATGTATCCTGTGAAATAATCAGAAATATTATGCATGTTTATATTACATCGCAGTTTATGAAAGAAAACAAAACTAGATGACTAGATTGGACTGAGCCTTGCAACAGAATGACTATTAGTTATGGTAACCCACACAGAACAATACACTGCAGCTTCTTAAAATTGGGTTACTGAGAAATATTTATAGTTAAGTTGCAAAGTTTAAAAAAATATGCTATAAAAGAGTATAAGTTATATGATGCCATTTTGCAAATATATTATGTTGTATATTTGTAAGGATTGTATATCTATATCTATATCTATATATATCTATTTATAGATATATATATCTGTCGTGCCCCGTGTACTTGTTAGGTGGTATGGCAGAGGCAGAGCTCCGTATCAGCAGTGCCATGCCATTTTCCTCCTAGGCACATGGGAAAACAGTATCTCCCAGTCTCCTTGCGGGGAAACTTTGTATGTTGGCCCTGAGATCAACTCTAGCCAACAGAATGTAGGAAAAGTGGTGTACTCTCAGGCCTGGCTTTAGAAAATCCTGAGAAACTCTCTCTTCACCTCTCTCCCTCTCTCCCTCCCTCTCTCTCTCTCTGCCTCTCTCTCTCTCTCTCTGTTGGCTGGCAGGTCAAATGATGTAAAAAAATCTAGCTGAAGGTTCTGAGGACCTGGGGACAGCAGCACAGACAGATGGAAAAATCCTGGATACCCGAGTCACTGCTTGAAGGGAGTCACCAAAGAGAGCCACACGCCTGGGAACATCTTTCCTCAAGTTCGTGTGAGTGAAAAAATACATTTTTAGTCTGTTAACCTACTGTGAATTTTGAGAATGTTTGCTATAGGGGCTAATGTTAATTACCCTAACATAGGATTTTAAATTTTCAACATTAAATATGCATTGCTTTTGAAATTAAGAAAAGATGTTATGAAAAAATAGTAACTGCCCATTACCCTGTTTGTGCACAACACCCAGTACTTTAAGCCATTCAATATCTGTATCTACACACCTGTGAGTGCAGGGTTAGTTGCTCTCCTGCCCCTGTCACGTCCTATTCACACTCAGAGTACCCCAGAAGTATTTTGGCAAACCTGCCATTCCTTTGCATCTGTACGGGCACAGCCTGTTTGAAGACTTAAGCTGCTTTACCAGAAACCTGGGGAGCAGAGCTGCAGAGCCACTGGCAGCTGATTCAAGGAAATCAGAGGCAGGCATGTGTCCTGCTGTTTGGCCTGGGGCCCAGCATATGGTTTTGGAAAGGAGGTATTTGCTATGGATGGTTCTCACTCTGCAATTCCACTTAAGCTCTGTGAGTTGCTTGTTGTGAACATAAAAATGGTAGCTGGGGAACAACTGGGGCCCAGTAAACGGTGATGCTGGCATGGCAGGTGGATTCCACTGGCTCTGGGTCAGCCCATCGACTCCCTTCCTCTTTCTAGGAGGAGTCAAAAACCTCTTAGCCCTGCGGCTGCCCTTTGTAACACACACACCTGAGCTGTGACATATGTCCATTGGTATCATAGTCTTGTCTCAGAATCAGGACATAAGTATGGCACTACTAGAGGCCTGGGCCTGGGCACTGGGAACATAGCCAGAGCACAGGGAAGAAGAAAATGAAAGCTCATACTTTTTGAACTTTCTGCCTACTGGTCACTTCTCATAAGTGTTGGCATTTGTTCCTCTGAATAGTCCTGTAAAGTAGGCGGCACTATTCTCACTTTACACCTTGTTCACAAGGTAGGGCCTATACATTTAAATAAGTTATTGAACACATGGTAGCACTAAAGTTTGGTCCCAGGTCTGCTTTTTGATTCTTCTTTTACTTTCCCTATCTTTGATAAGAACAACTATTCATCTAAAGGCCATAGAAGACATTTCAATTTTTAGTTTAAGATTTTCATAAGCATTAACATCCCCCTCTCACCTCTCACCCCACTTGATCTGTTTTATTTCTTTGAGGTTTTAGTAACATGTTTGAATGCCTCATTATTTTTGCCTTTTATGTCATTTCTTTTTTTCCCTGTTTCCACATTGGACTGGGACTAATTGAGTTGCTTTGGAGCCTAAGTACAAGTATGCTGGCTGCTCCATTTGTGCCTTGGAGTCAGTACAGTCCTTGATTTTTGAGATGGAAATTGTCACTTGACTACTCTAGTCTCTCCCACACCAGCCCCTTGGTATTCACTCTTCTGCCTTCAAGAGTTACAGGTTTAGGGCTTCCTGAGCCAGTGCCAGACATAGTTGATTTCTCTCTGTCTTTCTCTCTGCCTCTCTGTCTCTCTGTCTCTCTCTCTCTCTCTCACACACACACACATACACACACTCACTCACACACACACACACACACACACACACACACACACACACACACAAGTTTAAGCCTCCATTTAAGACCATCATGATGAGTCCCTCATAGGAAGGTCGATTTTAAGTTTAAGTGTATATTTGTCCCTCCCTCTATGTTCTGTAATTGTACCTATGGTAACTCTTTTAGGAATAGTGCTGATGTGTATGATTTAGAGACCTAGAAGAAGCTGGGGTATTTTGGGACATGTCCTTTTATATGGCCTCAATTAAGTGAGATTTTATCTGAGGAGAGTTTTCACTAAAAACTCCCATTCAAAGGGGAGGGAAGAACAAGTCTACAGCGTAGTCACCCTCTGATTCTTGAGAGAGGCAGAAGGGTGCCCCGTGTGGCAGAGCAGTGAGTTCCTTGGGGAGCCATGCTGGCTACTGGGCTCCACTCTAGGGCCAGGAAGGTTTATTTCTCTTGTTCTCCATGGACCCATCTCCGGAGATTAACGGGAAAAACATTCCTTCTGGGGCCCACATCACTTGAGCAGCCCCCTTTTTGTTGGTACTAGTCTCTCAGGGACTTCTTAGGGACTGAGAAAGCACAGCTCCCTGTTGGAAAGCTGTCCTCAGAGCTGGGTCTCTCCTTATGGCTCAAGTCTGACTCCTTTCCTCTTCATCATCTTCGATCTAAGCAAGCACCACATGCAATGGCAAGGATGACTCCAAACCTTTCCAGGATTTCTGACCCTCAGCTTTCACGAATCCAGAGAAATAGAAAGCCCCCTGCTCTTTCCCAAAGTCTACATATCAGGCAACAGGGAAGGCTGTGATTGCCCTTCTTATGTGCCCATGTCTGAGCAATTCACTCTGGCCTGAGGACTGAAATGACATAGTGGTGAGGCCTCTATTGCAAAAGCACCCCTTTGGCAAGGTATAGGGCAGCCTGGTATCAGGGCAGCCCCACCTGAACCACTGTAATGATTCTCGTAGGAAAGGAGGTTTCTGTAGCAGAAGAGAAGTGAGAGGTCTGGGAAGGCACAAACAATACTCACGGGTGTATTATGTGCAAGTTAAACATGCAGTAAACGTGGTTTCTCAAGGATGTTGTTTCAGAAAATCTGTGACATGTGGGAGTGCCATTTGAGTTACAAAGCTCTGGCAAATACTTATTATTTTTATTAATCTACTCTTTCAGATGCTGTAGATCCTAATCTCACTGTTTTTTTTTCTTCCTTTAAGAAAAAATTCCATGGATGTTTGCATTCAGGCTTAAATTTCATTCATTCTGATGTTTTCTATCATGCCTCTTGGGAATTAGACAGCCTTCTTATGTGTTTTTCTGTGATTTGGCAAACTCCAGGAATGAATCTCTTGCTTTTTTTTTTTTTTTGCCGTGGGAGAATTGAAAGCAGTAGTCTTTATCTAATAAAATTACATTTTCTCTTTTATTTATTTTTTAAAATATTTTATTTATTTATTTTTAGAGAGAGGGGAAGGGAGTGAGAAAGAGAGGGAAACATCAAGGTGTGGTTGCCTTTTGGGCACCCCCTATTGGAGGCCTAGCCTGCAACCCAGGCATGTACCTTCACTGGGAGTTGAACCGGCAGCCTTTGGTTTGCAGGCCACACTCAATCCACTGAGCCACACCACCCATGGTTTTCTCTTTTATTTTTATAAAGGATTTAAAAGAATGTCACCTTGGGCCAAAAATCCAGGGACAGCACCCCACTGTCCTGCCCCGCTGCCTTACTGCTTTCGTTCCCTTGCTGATATTCTCTCCTCCTGCTTCTTCTCTTCCTGGCTCCAGCGAACACCAATGCCTAGGTCACGCATAATCAAGGCTCAGCTCACTTCCTCATCCTCCATCCCCACATCCCTTGTTACCCTCCCTGTGGTTGACTCAGGGCACCAAGAGAGCTGTCCTCACATGCAGTGGGTATCTATGGGAGGCCTGCTGCCCAAGTTCCTGGAAACCATGGAGATGGAGGTGTAAGCTAGAATATAATGTGTGTTTGTGGGGAGGGGGTAAGTGGGGGGGGGCATGCATATCTGTTGGAACCAAAGAATAAAACTAGAAAATGCCAGGAGCTTCATCTCGCCCAAGACACTAGTGACCCCATGGAGATGCCATAGACCACCAAGGCACCCGATTTCCCATTCAACTAGCTCTTGTGAACACCTAATTTTGGCTAACCTTACCTTCATTTAAAATCAGGAATTCTAGACCAAAGCTTGCTTAATAACTATCAGTTTATAGTGCTAAATATCACAAAATTACCTCACTTAAGCCACTTAAGCCCCTAATGGTATCATCATTCTCACTTTATCAGAATGTAGACTGAGGCTTAAAAAATGTATATCACTTGATCAAGTCCATACAGGAATGACTGAATTATATTGTCTTATGGCTATAAGGCAGTTGCTCTCTCTCGTTCTCTCTGTCTTCGGCAAATCACACACACATACACACATATATACATCTATATGGACAGGGGGAGAGAGAGAGAGACAGTGAAGGGGAGAGGTTTAAAGGAATTGGCTTGCGAAATTCTTTTTGCTCCAGAAAAAACTCACATTTTGCTCTTCAACTGATTGGATGAAGCACACCCACATTATTGAATGTAATCTCTGAGGTTTCCCTCCTGCCCCCCACAGTCAACTGATTTCAAGGAACCTCCCATGAGGCATTATATGTGAGAAATGAGAAGGTAATGCAGCAGGAGGGGGTCCATGGGCAACTGGGCCACTTTCTCATGTAACTTCCTTGTGGCCGCGGGGCCTGCAGGAGCAGGATTTGAGGCATTCCTGAAATTGGATGGTGGTATGCTGCTGTACACACCCAACTTTATAGCTTAGCTGGTCAGACAATATCCAATTTATGAGGGACAGCATAGGTTGCATCATAACTTAGTGGCCTGTGGTTAAGTGTTCAGTCCCAGTAGCAAGCAAAATGCTTGTTCTCAAAAGGAAAGTAGTTTTCTGCAAAGAATAAGCAGGAATTTGCTCCCAAATCCTAAGGGTCTACACTGTAGTTTACCTGTAGCTACCAAATGCTTTAAACAGCACTCCTATCTGCCACTGACACTACAAGCACCATGGGATCTGCTGGATCCTATGGCCCATTGGGCAGAGCAGCTTACATGGTAATCTGAACCCATTGGAGAGCCTTCGCTCTGAGTACCACTCAAAACCAGCAGCTTATCAAGTTGCTCAGTAAATGGGCTGGACTTACAAACCCAAATGAAGAATATGTTGCTTTTAGAATCCAGAGGCCTACTGAATTTTGTGCCTTTTGTTGGCTTGTAGAAGCCACATACAACACATTATCCTTCATCTTAGACAGGCTATCTCAGCATACTCTCAGGTCACTGGACATCTAGAGATTTCTCTGGAGAAGTCCTCTGAATTTTTGTTGAATTTACTCCCCACATGCTGACATGTGAGTTAGCCTACCAATGAGCCTACAGTAGTTGCTCCTTCTTGCTTACTAAGTCCAATCACCATGATATCATCGATAAAATGGACAAGCTTTATACTCTGTGGAAGAGGAAGGTGATGGAGTCCCTAAATCATGACAGAGAGTTGGAGAGTTGATATACCCTGAAGGTAGGAAGGCCTTGCCAGCTGAAAGTAAATTGCTCTGGTAGTCTTTACTAATAGGTATCAACAATAAAAGCATTTGCCAGGTTAACAGCTGCATACTAGGTACTAGGGGATGTGTACATTTGATCAAGCAATGAAACCACATTTAAAGCAGCAGCTGCAGTTAGAGTCAGCACCTGGTTAAATTCATGTTAATCCACTGTCATTCTCCAAGATCCATCTGTTTTCCGCACCGGCCAAGTAGGCGAGCTGAACAGGGATATACTGGGAATGAGTTACCACTGCTGTACTTTTCAAGTCCTTGTTGTTGGCACTAATTTCTGCAGCCGCTCTAGGAATACAGTATTTCTTTTGGTTTACTGTTTTCCTAGGTAAAGGCAGTTCCAGTGGCTTCCATTTGGATCTTTGTAACAGTAATAGACCTCATTACGTAGGTTCAGTTTTCAGAAATATAATTGCTCTTGTTACTGGATGTAAGAATCTTTTTCAGGGAAGACTAACAAACTTCCAGGTTATTTATGTGTTGCATGAGCTGGGAATTTGAATCCCTGAGCTCTCCTTTTCTTTCCCCACATTGTCCAGCACCATTAGAGTACCAGCCAATCTCATTATACTAAGGGAGGTGGGAAAAAACACCCCAGAATTTATTAATACAAATGGTGTATTTATTCTTACATATTTGAACTTCAGACACCCTCAGAGTTACTCTCCATGTGATGCAATATACCTATCAAGACTTTTTTTCCACTGCTCAAAACAGTTTTTGAACTTGTTGATTTTGATGCCTTTTAGTGTTTCTGCCATTTTTTGTTTTACCTATTCCACACTGGCAAAACGTTTCCCTTTGAGGACTTTCTTCAACTGGGGAAACAAAAAAAAAAAAGTTGCTCAGAGTGAGATCAGGTAAATAGGGAGAGAGAGACAGAGAGGTCATGCCGTTTCTGGTCAAAAACTGCTGAACACTCAGAGCGATGTGGGTAGGTGCGCTTGTAAATCACCCATCATGAAATGGGCAGACACATTGGAACTTAAAAAAAAAATATCCCCTGAAGCTTAACATAGCCTCTCACAATAGTGCCAGCTGGTACACTGGTACAGACAGGTTCCTAGAACACTCACACAGTTGGGGGAAGCCTATACCACAAGGGGCCCATCCTCCAGAAGGGTCTGTTTTTTGGGTTCCCTCCTCATAGTTGTTGTTTGATGAAAATATTCCAATGTGTCAAATACATGATCACCAAGAACTTTGCTTCGTATAAATGTTTGATTAGGAATATCCAGTGGTGATATTTATACTGGGATATCATGCCATGGTTTATCAGTGCCCTCTTTACCACTGGAAGTAGTCACTAATGTCTATTCATCTAATCAACTCTAATCAATTCAAAGAACCAATTGCAGAGACCCCAGAACCAATTTGGACACTCATTCATAAAATTTTTAAAAATATTTTACTTATTTGTTTTTAGAGGAAGGAGAAGGGAGGGAGAGAGAGAGGGAGAGAAATATCAATGTGTGATGGATTCATCGGTTGCCTCTCACACAAACCCCCGGGGACCTGGCCTGAAACTCAGGCATGTGCCCTGACTGGGATTCAAACTGGTGACCTTTGGGTTCGCAGGCTGGCACTCAGTCCACTGAGCCACACCAGCCAGGGTGTAAGATTATTTTTTAAGAACCATTGTCAGGCCAAAATCTGTATTAGTGAGGGTTCTCCAAAGAAATAGGACTGACATAATATGTACCAATACACACACACAAACGTTTTATATATGTACATAAATATACACAGATCTATATATAGTATTCTATACATATATGTCTATATATAGTATTCAATATGTATAGTATACATATCTATATATAGTATTCAGTATAGTATATATAATATTTACATATAGTAGTCACTATATATAAAAGTGACTTGAAAAGTCAATTTTCAACTTCAAAAATCACTTAATTATTTTCCAATCTAAGAATCAGGGAATCTCTTTTATTGTGTAAAAACTTCAATTTTTACACAGGGCATTCTGGGAAATCTTGTAACAAAATGCACTTATGTAAAGCACATATCTATTTTCCATTTGGAACTATGTTGTGATTTAGGAGATTACATTCCTGACCAAATACCGGGCTTTAAATCAGAGCTAATGATTGACCACATGTATTATAAGACATCATACCATAACAACAAATGAGTAAAATCATTGGAAACAGCAAAGGCATGCTTTTAATATTATTAAATGGATACAAAATATGCTACAGAGATTCACATTTTTATGAAGTGCTTGGTCATTTCGTTTACTTTAGTAGAACTTAAAAAATTTGTTTAAAGATGACTGGAAATGGTCCAGCTAAATACATTTAAAAATTTTTGACTGATTCCTTTTACTCCTCACATAATTTTGTCTGAAGTAAGAAGACGCATTCAAAACTACTTCACTGATTTTACAGCTGCATCAAGCTATGTACAGATTTTCAGTCTGTGAATTTGCTACTGTTGATGATAGTGATGATAGAGATTCTTTTTTCTCACTGAAAACTGAGGGCTAACCAGTCCCCTCCCTGCCACTCTCTTCTACTTTCCCTATGCATACAAAACCTCTGTCTTTGAGCTGCTCAATGGGATGGTGTGCATCTGGTCTGTTGTTGTTGCCTCCCATGGCGTTGAAATGCTTTACAAACAGCTTAGAGCCATTCACAGAGATTCCTTAAGAGGCATTTCAAAAAACTCTCTTTGGAAATTGTCAAGGACTGCTTGGTAATTACTGCAGGTTGCTTGCTATTTCTGTTTGATTGCTGCAGAGAGCCTTCCTTAAGCCAGGACATTAAGTACCTCTGAGTTGGTGGACCAGAGCATTCATACTGTGGAGGAAAGTGATTGAAGGTAGAAGAAAGGGAAGGCAAAACTTCTTATTGCTTGTTCACTTTCCATAGCTCCGTAACCAGAATTTGAGTGCCTTGATGTTCCGATGTTAAGTAAGTGATACACTCTACTTTTCCCATCCCGGTCTGTCCTATGAACACATAGACAGTACTCGGCATTGATCTAATAACTAATTAGTTATTGACTTAACCTGCTTCTTAACTCTGTTTAAAAACAAAATTCAACTGAGTAAGTTTTAAAGATCTTACTGGCTTTTTTTCAGTGATTGGTGACTTGGGCAGGATTCAATCTAGCAGGTAGAAAGGATCTCCGAGGAGCGGTACAAAATGAAAGACTTATAGGCAGAAGAGAGTTATACTAGGCAAAAATGTGGGTTGATCATTGCAAAGTTATTTCCTTTAGGGGGTGACAGGGGTCTGTTCCATTTCTGGGAGAGCTGAAATGTAATGAAATTAAGTCTCAGTTTGGTTTGGAGATGTGTGGCTTAGCATAAATCGCTCCAATTTTCAAACTGTTGTCTTCTTTTTAACAGCTCCGTTAGGAAAAAATGTGAAAAAAGAAAACTTTTAAAAAGATGTATATCTCTATTTGTGGGTATCTCGACTAGCTCACCCATCGAGATTGTCTTTCCCTTTCTTTCTCCTTGAGCTGTTTGACAACCCTTTAGGTTGTGTAAAACTGATGCTAATGCAAATGATTTTTTCCATATTACAAATCTGTTGTGTCTGTTAAAGAGCAATTGATTGTTGCCTGTGGATAGATAAGTTTTTGTGTCTATTTGTAAGTAAACTCATTGAAGCCTTACTTTTACCTCATATAAACATGTATTTGTTTTGTTTAAATCTCCTTGTGACATCTTACCAGCTCCTTCATTAATTAATTAAATACAAATATTTGATGATATTTTATTTGATGCTTGAATGAAAATCATAATTATACCCTTTTGTAAAAACTTTCTTTGAATAAGTTGATCATTAACTCATGCCCTAACACAGCTTTTTTCTTTCCATCAGGGGAGGCTAGGTGAGGACTCTGGTAGATCAACATAAAGATTTTAGAGATTTATGATATTAGATTTAAGCTCTAATTTATTTTCAGTTTATAAACTCCCATGTATATTTTAAATTGTAATTATGGTCACATTCCTCATAATAACTAATTTCTAAAGAAAGACTTACAGTTTATAGTATGTTTCCACTTATTTGATTTGTTCCTCAGTACCCTATATAATAAATTGTACAAAACTTATTAGAACTCTCACTGCACAGATGAGGAACTAGCGGGGTTATGTGTCCTGCCTGACATCATATGAATAAGAACTCAGGTCTTCCAAGACAAATTACTTTCTCTTTCCACTATACCACTATACCACCATACCGCACCGCAAAACACAACACCTATATACTTCGAAGTGCCTCTTGAAAAATCAAAGTTAATTCAATTAAGTTTGAGACAATTTTAGAGTTAAGGCTATTTTTTTTGAAAATGCCAAACATTTTAAAATTGCTATTTGTTGTTTGTAGTTAACTCTATTTTTAATCATATTAGTCAATTAGTCTAAAAATTGTTGCCAGTGTAATTTATAATAGTATCTGTTTTTGAAGGAAGAAAAGCAGCTCACAATTATTAAATACTAGCAACATGGCCAGTCTTTTTAACTTACATTTTTTTTCATTTAATCTTCAAAATAATCTAGTGAGGTAACTTCCATGTCCTCATTTTACTATTGATAATGATAAATAATATAAAACATTGGTACTATATATTGATGGTGCATATATTACCTGATGAATTCATCACAACAATTCTATCAGATTGGTTGCATAAGTGAAAATTAAATCATAGGAGCATTAAGAAAAGTTCCCAAAGTCATATAGTTAGGATTTGAACTCTTGTTTAAAGCTCATGTCCCGAACAGCTGTTTAGTGGTTCAGAGTAGCCAAGAATACTCTGTGTTGTTCAATATGACAGTGTCCATTCTGCATGGAGCTTTGTACTCAGGACCGTGAAGAATAAATGGGGCCTCTGGTCCTGGGTGTCTTGCAATTGAATAGTATCACCAGGTCAAAGGAACAGATGGGAGTCAAGTCAGGGGGACACCAACAAAGAGATTCTTTTGTAAAAAAATTTTTTTTCAGTTACAATTGATATATAATATTATATTAGTTTCAGGTGTACAGCATACTGATTAGACATTTATATAACTTATGAAGTGTTCACACTAATAAGTCTAATACCCACCTGGTAGGAGATTCTTGAGAATGGCTAGAAGGGCAGGAGGAATTTCTTTTCCAGGGCTTTAGAGGACTGAGGCTATGGAGTCATTAAGGTGGAGCTTCCTGTTTACTCTGAGCCCCCAACTTTCCCCAGTCTTTAGGCTGAGGTAAATCTACTATTTTGAAGAAAAGAAAGAAGAGTTTTTCCTCTGTCATTTCTATAATTGGTTCCAAAATGAACTCTTCTCAAAGCTTTCAGTTAAGAATTATAATGAATGCCAAACAACCCAAAGGGCTTTTAAGGTACATTTGGAGCTGAATCAAGTACAAGATGTGATGCTTCAGGTCACTGGTTAGATACAGAGGCAGCAGAGAGATGGCAGAGCTCCTTAGCTCCTCTCCAGCTCTGCTGTTGTAATTGGAATGAATAGGATGGTAGGATGGGAGGGAACTGTAGCTGCCATGGGCAACAAGGTGTCAGGGAGCCACTACGTGTTCTTTTTTTTTTCCCACTTTTTAAAAAATTATTTTTTTATTGTTTTTCTACTACAGTTGTCCCAATTTTTCCTCCTTTGCTGTAAGAATCCAGAATCGCCAATTCAAAGAACTCATGCACCCCTATATTTAAAGCAGTGCTATTTACAATAGCCAAGTGCTGGAAACAGCCTAAGTGCCCATCAGTAAATGAGTGGATCAATGAACTGTGGTACATTTACACAGTGGAATACTACGCAGCAGAAAGAAAGAAGGAGCTCCTACCCTTCGTGACAAGATGGATGGAACTGGAGAGCATTATGCTAAGTGAAATAAGCCAGGCAGCAAAAGACAAATACCATGGTATGATCTTACCTATAAGAGGAATCGAATGAACAAAATAAACTAACAAACAAAATAGAACCACGGGCATGGGAAGATGGAACAGACTGACAGTGACCAGCGGGGCGGGGGGAGGGGGATCGTGGTGGAAGGAAGGGGAAGGGACTAGACAAAGAACATGTACGAATGACCCATGGACATGGACAACAGTGTGTGAATTAACTATAGGAGTGGAGGCTGTTTATGTGATTCACCTTTTTGGTTTATAGGAATTCCAGTGCAGTGGCCTGAGAACACTTGCAATGTGCTTGCTGAACCATCTTTGGTAGACTATGGGAAACCAGATATGATGGGAGATATTGTGGACCCCAGCTTGCAAGTAACCCTGACCTGCTGGTCAAAAGTGGAAAAATGTGGAGGCCTGGGAGCCAGGGCAGATTCCAAAGGGACTGTGGGAAGATAGTGGGAATTTTGGAAAAGGAGGGACTTGATCATTTAGGAACCATCCAGAGTCCACTAAAGAAAATGTTTTTTACTGAGAAGTCAGGCCAATGCAACATATATTTGGAGTGTTTGGATTTTAGGAATTCATTTGTCAAAGTCAGAGCTCTAAAAGGTGCAAATATTACAGAAGAACTTAGAGTTTCTCATAGAAGAGTAAGTTTGCTGTCTGATAAGGCTTGAACATCGATGATTCTTTCTATGTTCACTAGATGGCAACTTGCAGATAGGGGTTTCTAGAAAATACTGATATACAGAATGACTAGTATAGATACTTTTATTTCCTTAGGCCATGGCAAGGTACTGTTACGGCATAATACTGAATGTGTCACAAACAAAATGTATTTTGTGCATTGACGTTTTTCATCCACAGTCTAGCCTTCTCCTTTACATGAATCCAATATATAAACCCTCACATCCCACCCTCACCCCGTCCTTCCTCTGCCAAACCACAAAAAGCCTTTCTCATGCAGTGAGTTTTCCACTTGCTCAGGAAGGATGAAAGTTTCCGTCTTTCATACTCCCTCAGGCTTCTCTCTCTTTTTAAAGGTCTTCGTTATTAATCCTCTCATGAAAAATCTGCATAATTACCACAGATCAAGTCACTGAAGACTCTCACTCCGTCTGCCGTCCAGCCTCCAGCTCACCTCTGCCAGCAGCGGCACTGGCCCTGGCAGTCCCTCTGACGCTCTTCATCCTGTTCTCGCATTCCTCTCTCTGTTTCTTGAGGTCTTCTTCTCACGCAGGCCATGTCTTGTAGGTCTATGTTTGGGTTCATTTTCCTTTGTGCAACCCAAGGAATAATAAATCATGCCAAAGCCAGTTGGCTTGTTGCCACCCAAGTGGGTTCTGAATCTGAAAACAAACATGATAGCTGGTGTGGTCTTATACATTTGGGTTAGTTTTTCCTGAATGTCTGTCTTAGGTACTGTTGTCTTCCCAGGGTGATGGATGTCCATGATCATCCATTTCCACTGAAATAGCCTGTAGGTCATGAACTTCCTGGTCTGGATAGTTCTTGTGTCCTCATGAAGGCGGTCAGTCTTGAAGCAGCCAGGGAGGAAAAGAGCCCCCAGGCCTCTCATTCCACAAAGGTACCAGCTAAGGTTGGACTGCGGATGACTTCTACCTTTTTGACCCCTGTTCTGCTTCTGGCAATGGGATGTTTTCCATTGTCCAACTTTCTTTACTGGCCACACCTAAAATATCCTCACAGCAGGCTGAGGAGATTTTTTTTTTCCTCCCAGAACAGATTCTATTAGATTTCTTTTGTTTATAAATATGGGTTTTTAAGCTTTGTAGGGAAAATAATTTTCAATTTTTGTTTCTCTTTGGAATTGAGCATATCTGTACCTCCCTTAGTAAGTTTACATATAAACAAGCAGGACTGGAGGATGTTTTTTCTTCCTCAAGGGAAAAATGGAGTATTTTCCTTTTCCAAGAAGGGGCATGTATATGCAAGGGCTCTCCTGAAAAACCTCAAATAAATTGTTTCCTACTAGAGTATGTGCCTGTGGCCAGGAATGGAACAACTGCTTACGGGGTCAGTGGTTCTGAAACCATAAACAACAGCTAATTAACCCATCCTTTGGCTTACACTTCCCCAGAGGTAGAAGTGCTTTCAATTTTTAAGAACTGTAGTCCCTGATTCCCTAGGGGCAGGCAACGACTAAGGGCACATGAACTACAAAAAAAAACCCTAAAGAAATAAAAGGAAAAGAAACTGCTCTTTTCATCCCCCTTCTAACCTATAGTGTTTATAGTCCAGCAAATAATTGAATTACAACTGTCTTACACTGTGTCCAGTTAGGAGAAGGCTATGGGAGCAGAAGAAAGAGGAGGAAATGGAAGAGAAGATGGTGGGGAGGGGGTGATGGAAGGAGACAAAATCTCGGCCTTTGATACAGTTATAAACAAAGATATGGAGAGACAGATACAGGCATAGCCAGGCAGACTTAGATAGAAACTCTTTCACCTAGAAGAAGACAGACAGACAGACAGACAGACACACACACACACACACACACACACCCTTTGAGACAAATAGAGAAATGAACATATGCCTAAGATTTACATAGACCCAGAGAAATATATTATAAACACTCACATTTAGAGACCCACATATTGAGAGAGATGGAGAGAAATTAAAGGTTATTAAGGTGGGAAACAAGGAGGGAAAAAACGGAAAAGAGGTGTGTGGGATGTGGAAACCCCATTCATTGGACGACTTCTGTTCCTCATGTACTGCCTTGGGCTCCTTGCAGGGGATCACAGTGAAGTTCTATATAAACACCAGTCTTAGATCTCATCTACTACTGTCTTTAATTGTGTGATGACAGTCCAGCTACTTAGCTTCTCTGAGGTTCAGTTTCCCCACCTCTAAAATGGGGGTAATGGTACCTACATTGCATGGTGGTTGTACAAACTAAATGAGAAACTATTGATAAAGTGCCTTGCTCACTGCCTGGTTCAGAGTTAGTACTCAACAGATGATGAGTAATGTTATTGTTAAAATCCATAACAACACCATGGAGTAGGTATTATATTATTCTTAATAAAATAAAGAAATTAAAACTCAGAAGTTAAATAGTTTGCCCAAGCTACACAATTACTGTGTGGTGAAGTTCGATCTGAATTCAGATCTGCCTGGTTCAGAAGCCCACCTATTCACCACACCGTGGCTGAAACCTGCTTCATTCTAAAATGCTGCGTTGGAGTGTGCATGTGTGCCTGCGTGTGTTTGTGGTAGACATGGTAACATGGCTTTCGCTCTCAACTTCCAAAATTGCTCTAAATGTTCAAATCTTATTACTATCTTTTGCTGTGTATAATGCACATTTTCCCCCCAAATTTTTGAGGAAAAAATAAGGATGTGCATTATACATGAGTAGTACTAATTCTGTATCTATAGAAATGTTTTTAATTCTTTTATTTATGCTTATGTGTTAAAAGTATAACTCTACAGAGTGATAACAATATCCATATGCAAAGTAATACCCTGGGATATGATCATTGGTTTTGTTTCTAAATATAAATAAAAAATTGAATTAATAAATTAGAATGAAAGATTTTTTTCCTGAAAGTTTGGGCCAAAAACGTGGGTGTGCACTATTCATGGGAGCGCATTATACATGGTAAAATATGGTCTATAAATTATTTTGGATTGCATGTGGAATTTTTAGATATTTCTTCAACTCCCTCTTCTGTGTATCAATGGTGAAAAATTTTATTTTACGTCTATGTGAAATGACCTTTCAGATCTTTGAGCTTCTGGATACTGCTGTCACAGTCCATCTTGTTTTTCTGAAACCATGAGTGTGAACATTCATCTTCTGTGCTTTTCAGAGTACATGAAATTAAGCAAAGACATCAACAGAGTCCACACTCTAGAGCTTGTTCTGATCTTAAACATCCTAAGCAGGAAGGGTTAATCCTGTTTACAAAGTTTTTTCATTCCAAGTTTAGTTCAGCCATCATGACCAGTTTTTCTTTTTCTAGCTCCTCCTACCTAAACTAAACCATCTTTTCCAAAAATTTGTATTGAACTTATTTGTTTAGGACACTGTCTACCTGCTAACTCAGAGATCCTTGGGAGCAAGAATTCTGTCTTTGTATCACCAGGATCTGGTATCGTGTTTGTCACAGGCAGGCACTAAATTTTTATTGATTGAACATGCAAATTCCTCCTGAGGACTCCTATCAAAATCAACCTGTTCTTTGACCATGATTTTTATCTTTTTTTTACTGTATTTTGAGTAACTTATGTCTATGCCCTATATTTACTCAGATTTATAACCGTTTCATGCTTAAGATACTGTTCTGAAGTCCAGAGGAACACAATATGTATTTTATATTCCTGTATTTAATAAGGAGTAGCTTTTCTCCGATGTTCTCCCCTAACTTAGCCAGAACTGTGAGAAAAACATCTTCAGACATTGCTTTTTCTCCCTCAGAGAAAATCTGCAAATTGGGCTCCTGTCCACCATGCAAATCCATCAGTTTCAACCACTTCGTGTCAGCTTTTTCCTTTTATGGACTCATTCTGAGGAAGCAACTGCTTAGGACCATGCAATGTGTCCCATCATTGCTGAATGCTGCCCAGTTGGCACCCAGATCTGACCGACCAACCAGCAAAGTCTTCAGGAGTTTTTTTCAGTTGCTATGTCAAAAATGTTGCCACCCCCCATCTAAAATCTGCATTCTCATGCCATTTCTGTATCTGGTCTGCGCCAGATGAATCTGCTCTGGATTACACATTTCCACATGAGCATTCCTCGGGCTGTGCTGTCTGTGTGTGTCCTGTCCCCACAGGGCAAGGCTCATGGCCCCTTCTTTCACAGGCCACCAAGGGTTTGTGTCTAAAGGCCTGCTGTGTTTGGTGTGTCAGCCTGTTGAAGTTTAAGCTTTGTTTAGTGACTGGAAGGCACGGTTGTTTGCCATTTCTCTGACATTCTTCATTTGTGAAGGGAAAACAATGGAGTGAGGGTGGTCTCACCTTGGGAATCATGCCCTGCAAGTGAAGTGCCAGGACTTGCCCTCATGTGCAGAGGTCCTAGGTAGACATTTCTAGCATCTGTTGGCTTGAATCTCTTCAGGGTGAAAATCAAAGAGGAGGAGAGAAGCCAAAAGCCCCTCTGACAAATGAGCTGCTAGGAGTGGGCCCTGGTTGCAATAGCCAAAGAGACCTATGTGCAGCTACCACTACCATGGACTGTAAACTTGTGGGTGACAGCTGTGTCATTACAGCACATTCCACAAAGCTGAGAAAGGTGGAGCAGGGGGAATTCAGAGGCAGTGAAAGAGAAGAGGCCCAGGAGAAGAGTTATAAACAGTGGAGAACACGGAGAACAGCGAGGGAGCAGGCACCTTTCTGGGGAGGCCCCCTGGGATGGAGGTCCAGGTCTGTTGGTTCACATTCATAATAGCTTTCAGAGCATTTAAATTGTTTTATGGTCCCTTTGAAATATCCCATTTGATCCAGGCCTAACAGCTACATCAGGATGTGTTTGTGATACACAGATGCATAAACATATACTAGCTGCCCAAATTCCCTGACTTTTTGCTGAATTATTAAGTGGCATATTTAGTGGGTGTTGCGGTCCAATATAATAGGTGCTGGTGATTATTATTCTGCTAGGTATGTACAAAGAGACACAGAGTAAAATGCTGTGGAAAAAACATTTGTTTAACTTGGACCTGTGTCTGTGGATTTCTACAGATGAGGAAACTGGGGCCCAGAGAGGTAAAGTCACTTGAACACAGGTCCTTCCCTCTCATTCTCCCTCTATCCCCTCCTCTTTGACAAGAAAGTTCTCTTAGTTGAGTCTCCCATGAACCTAGCTGCATACATAAACACAAACAGATATACAAACTTTCTCATTTTTACAAAGTCCTTTAGTGAAAATTATTTTAGAATGTATCATAACCAAAATGATGGCATGTCCCACCTGAGCTGCTTTTCTAACATGCTACAGCATTTGTCTCATCTGATTTGAATATTTAGATACACAAGATTGATAATAACAATAGTAGTAAGAGTAGAAAACTTTTTGTTCAAAACCTATGAGATGTGGCACAACCATCTCATTTAATCCTTACAACAGCCATAGAAAGAAATACTGTTTTTATCCCACTTTGTTAAAGAGAAAACTGAAGTTTAAAGTGATTAAGTAACAGGTTTAGGGTAACCCAAATGGAAGGAGTGGACTCCAGATTCAAACACTGCTTTTCCCGACTCCAGAAACCCAGCTCTTCACCTGTTAGACCCCTTGCCTTTCCTCAAGTTTCATCAGAACCCAGTTCTGCTTAACTAAGTTCAAGTGTGCATTGCCTTCTCAGATGCCTAAGTAGAAGTGCCTGCAAGCATTCTTAGGGTCTTACAACTTCTTCTGCCAAGACTTCTTTTAAGCAGGTGCCAAAATATTACTTCCCTTCCCACCTCCCTGTGAGGCAGTCTGCCAGCGGCCAGGGCATCTGAGCTTGCTGCCGCCTCTTATGCCCTTACCTGGGTGCTGCTTGCTGGGGTGGCATTTTCCCCCTCCTGAGTTTGGCCTTTTTCAAAAAATATTTAGCTGTTTCTTTTTCTTTTTCTTTTTTTTGCTGTTGTTTTTGTTTGCTTGCTTGGTTTACTGATCTTTTCTCTTCGGACCCAAGAAAGGCAGCTGGACGCCTGCGAGGCTCTGTAGGGATGCGCAGTGGATTCCGTCGCTCCCCACTCTCACTGCCCCACCTCATTCTTGAGTGGCTCTGCAGCTCCTCACTCAACTGGTTTATATTGTTAGCTTGTTTCTTTTTCTCTTCCTTTCTATCATTTAAACAAATTTTATTAGGCCTGTAAGATTACCTATACTTCTCCCAAAGCTTAGGTCAAGCTTCTATTTTAATGTGGTATAAACATTTCAAGTATATTTTGAACCTGACAAATACAGGGGTTTTACTTCTGTTCAACATAAAATATTTTGAACTTCAGAAAAATTTGGAGAGTAGCATAAACACTTAAATACTTATGATCCAGCTTTATGAAATCTTAACATATAGCTACATATATAGCTATATGTATTTTCATATATTATAACATTTAGTATACACACACATACATACACACACACACATGCAATTTCTGGGCTTTTTTCCCTTGGGAAAAAAATTCCCAATGGGAATTTTATTCCCTTGATCCGCGTCTGTTTTTATGCCAATTCCATACTGTTTTGATCACTATAGTTTTGTAACATAATATGAAATCTGCAGGCTTCTAGAAGTGTGCCAAACCTGACACCTGCTTCCGGCTGGAGCTCCAGGGCAAGCAAATGGGCCTCCGACATAAAGACTGGGGATGGGGGTGGGGTGTGTGTGTGTGGGGGTGTGTGTGTGTGTGGGGGGGTTGTGTGTGTGTGTGTGTGTGTGTGTGTGTGTGTGTGTGTGTGTTTCGGTTGGCTGTGCCCTGGGGGTGGTGAGCCTGCCAAGATGTTAACTCTCCAATAGTTACTGTCCTGTGGGACCCCAGAATGAAAGCCCTTTGCCCACCCGAGACACACACAGAGTGTCCCCTGGAGAGCAGCAGAGCAGACAGGGGCACCAGGCATGTAAAAAGCTCTTTCCCAGAGGTTATTGGCCTTTGGAGACGTCCAGAAGCAGCTCCCGCATGAGAATAGCGCCCTCGCGAGAACAGCGTCCCCTCGAGAATGGCGCCCACGCGTGCCCTGAAGTCCCTGGAACGAATTCCAGTCAGATCCCAGCTATGTTTAATCATAAGCCTGCGTTCTCGGCTGCAGCCACAACCAGAAGCTAACAGGCTTCTTTCCCAGAAAGACTGAGCTCAGGTTCTGTCTCCTCTGGTTGTACCCTGGAGCTGGTGGCCATTTAGGAATTCTCTCTCTGCTGGTTACAGACCTGAGGGTCCCGCCGGAGAAAGTCGCGCAGGTCACCAGGGTGAGGCCAAGGAGAGGTGTCGCTGGTGGTAGCGGCAAACACCGGGCGGCAGACATGTGTCAAAGCTCCTATCCAGGAGATGACACGTATTCTGGGGTGACAGAAAATTCAGACTTAAAAAAAATTTAAAGGAGTGGCGCCCTGGCAAGAGCAAGGTGGAGAAAGAGCGTGAAGAGGGCGCCCGCCCGGCTCCAGCCCAGGGAGCATCCAGCAGACCGCAAATGTGTGTCCAACCAGATGCCCACTCCATCCCCAGCCGACGCCCACCACGCGGGCAGTCGGAGGGTCTCGCCCACGCAGAGTCCCAGCCGCGCCTCCCAGGCTCTCCGCTGGCAGGTTGGGTGAGTCATTGCGCGGGCGTGGTGCTCAAGTCCCTCCAGCCTGTGGGTCCTGTCCTTGGTTTTCAAAAATAGTGGTTTTGGTGGCTCGTTTTGGGGTGCAAGTCTTAATAGTTGGGGGTGCCTGATGTGGGCTTCAAACCGCTCTCATGAGCATGTACCAACGTTGCCCCGCGTGTAGACCCAGAAGTGGATTTTCTGTATGTAGGGTATGAATCTTTATCTTTGCCAAATTTCTCTCTAAATTGGCTATCTGAATGTACACCCAGCAAAGTATCCGACTTGAAATTGTTTCACGTCTTAGCCAACACTTAGTGCTGTCAGATTTAAACTTTTCTCCGCAATTTAATGGGTGTGAAATTGGTTTTATTAACTTTTTTTTTAATTTATATAATCTGATTATTAGCAGAAATTCAAGCAGCTGCTTTTTTGGATCACCTCTCCGTTGTTTTTTGTTTTGGATTGTCCGTTGTGAGAATACAGCTACGTGTGCGAGTGTATGTATATGCTTGTTTAGTAGGGTTTCCTTATTGTTGACTATTATGTGCATTTCCCTATGTGTATTCTATTCAGCCCAGAAACTGAGTTTCTCCTGAAGCTGAATTTCTATCCCTCCCCCAGTCTACCGTCAAGGAAAAAGAAAGGCACTTCAAAGCAGGCCATGAGGCAGTCTGCATTCCTTGAACTTCCAATCATTTCTCTGATCTCTGTAGTAACAAACAGGGAGAGAAAATGTCTGAACTTGGACATGTATACACCCTTAACAGTTTTATTGAGGCATAATTGGCATACAATAAATTTCATATTTAAAGAGAACAGTTTTATGCATTTTAACATGTGTACACCTGTGAAACTATTATCGCCATCATGATAATGAACATGTCTATTACTCCCCCCAAATCTTCCTTATGCCTCTTTATAATGCTTGCTTTGTAGTTTTTCCATATTTTTGTTAATATTTGATATGGTCATTCTTTGTTAAATTTTGCCATTCTAGTAAGTGTGTAGTGGAATATCATTATGGTTTCAATTTGATTTGCATTTCTCTGACGACTAATGATATTGAGCATCTTTTCATGTGTTCATAATTCCATCTGTATATCTTGGGTGAAGTATCCATTTAAATCTTTTTCCCATTTTATTATTCAAATTGTTTATTTTCTTATTATCAAGTTTTAAGAATACTTTATAATATTCTGAATTCAAGTCCTTTATAAAATATGTGATTTACAACTATTTTCTTCCAATCTGTAGTGTGTATTTTCATTTTCTTAACAAAGTCTTTTGAAGAGCATGAGTTCTTAACTTTGGTAAAGTTTAATTTATCAATTTGTTATTTTAGGAATCATGCTTTTGATGCCACATCTAAGAAACCTGCCTAACTCAAGATTACAAAGGCTTTTTTCTAAATGTTTTATAGCTTTAAGCTTTATACTTAGGTCTCTGATACAATTTGAATTAATTTTTGTAAATGATGTAAAATACAGATTGAAGTTAATTTTTAAATTTTCATTTGCTATGGATAACCAATTGTTCTAGCACCATTTGTTGAAAAAACTTTCTCCGCTGAATTTGCACCATTGTTTAAAATCAATTGTCTGCATAATCACCCTGGAATCTTCTTTCTGACCAGCTTCTCCCTTGTGTAGTGTTGAATTACCAGTTGCAAATTCTTGTTCTTTCTGAATAGCTGTCCACCATCCTTTGGTCAATACAGTCTTTCTTAATTACATTTCAGCTTTTTAGTTGTGATAGCTTTCCAGACTGCCTCCCTGAGATTAACCCAAATCATTCTGATGGCTTTGGGTATTTTCAAATATCTGTCCCTGTGTTTCTAAACTAGGGTTTGGTTTCCTTGGCCTTTGAATAGTGGCCATTCATTTTGCTAATTTTTTATTAATTTCATTCTTAAAGCTCCAGGTATACCAACATGTCACTTCAAAATCTGAACGTAGTATATTAGAGTTTCTAATCAGTTCTTGAAGACTGATGACCTCTGTTTTAAATGTTCTACAAAGTGATAAGACTTTAACAGTCCTTACTGATATTGGTTCTTGGTGGACCACACTCACACTTCATGTCCCCCCTTAAGAGCACAGCTGCTAAAGTAGGAGCATCATTTATTTATTCATCAGTCACTTTTGAGCACATACTATGTGCCAGGCCCTTAACCTGTGCTATGGGAGTTAAAAGGTAGATAATACATAGTCTCTATTCTTAAAATATTTAAAGTCTAATGTACTCGTATTCTACCTCTTTAGGTTCCAAGGCCAGATAAAGATTGTAAGCATCAATAAATGCAGGTTTTGTAACCCAGATGTGTATTTTCTCCTCAGATAAAAGTTGTTGCCAACACTGGGAGGAAGAAATAAGAGGCACTTTCTGAGTCAAATTAGACATACTAACTCAAGAGCAGTGGGATTTGGGTGACAGAAACAAGCTTTGAGAAAGGGTGAGGCTACCAGACAGGACCAGATGCCAGAGGACAAAGGTCAGGCCCTCAAAGCAGTCACCAGGGTCAGGGAAGGAACATTTGTCAGGAAAGGGGAGTAAATGGTTGAAAAATCATCTTTACCTTTTGACTGTGAATGTGTATGTGTAGGAGAGAGCTGATGAAAGTGAATTTAAGCCTTAAGGATAAAAGGTACTGGATAAAAATTCAGTTGGTATTACATTTCCTTCTGTGAGGGGTCACCGAGGGAGGAAGAGTCCAGACACGTCCCAGAGAAAGAAAATGAATCCATGTGAGGTTGCTGGTCTTTTGTGATGAATGTAGGTTTTGCACACATCATTAACTACTCAAAAGACAGAGATGAGGTGTCTGCCAAATGATGCAGCTCTTTCAAAGCTATTGTCCAGCCAGGGTGCCTCACAAGAATAAGAATAGAGAGCCAAGAGACAGCCCCAGGTCTTAGCTAGGGAAGGGAAAAGTACTGTGTGCCCTTTTCCAGGATGGTTGGAGTACCTCCTGGCCAGGCTTTGGTTGGGATGCAGAGGAGTTAGCAGGTGGCTCTGGAAATTCACCTGCACCTGGGAGAAGGCATCCAAGGCACAGATCAAGAGAAGTGCTGGGGGGCTACCTGCAGTGGGAACTAAGGAATTGAATTCCCTTCCCAAAAGAAAGCAACTGCTGCTGAGTGGCCAAGAGGGACGGGTGCGGCAGGTGGGAACACAACGGGCCTCACACGTGGGCTCAGTAGCTTATAGCCAATGTAGTGTGATTCCATAGGCCCAAGGAAGACTTACTGCCTGAAATAATACTTCCCGTTCTTTAACTAGAGCCTAGCATTCCTTTCAAAGTGAGCTTATAGTTAAACTATCCCTGGGAGAGTTGAATTCACATTAAGGATAAACTCTGGATAATTTTCTTAAGGGTAGTGTTGGAGGAGGGCACAGTTATAAGAGTCTGATGGTGAAAAGTACATGGGAAAAGGAGATGGGGGTCTGGAAGGCAGATTTCATAGTTTTCAGTGGCCAGTCTAGTCTGCCCAGTTCTATGTCATTGCCCCATTCAGCACAGTTTTAGGATTGGAGAAAGTAGGTTGGCTGTAACAGCTGTTACTTTTTTGCACATCTTTGTTTCTTTTGGGGTTTTTTTTAGGTAGAACCTCAAATGTTTTCTGTCACTGCCCTTTTTGACCCCCCACCACCTCCATCCCATCCACACTGAACTCCAAGTGGGGAGACCTGGCCACACATGGTCTCGTTCATTTACATTTAACTCATGAAAATACTGCTAAGTCAAAGTAACTCTCCGTCCAAGGATTCTTGTACCTGCAGATGTTACCAGCCTGGCTTAGGCCTATTGTAATTGGGGAAGTTCTTTCCTTTTCTTTGAACTGAGAAGCTGCCAATTCTAACCCAGCCCTAAACCCCAGCAGGCCTGAGAAACTGCATTTGTCTTTTAGACATTGGATTAATTCCGAAACCCAGCCAGCTCCAGCACATTTCCTGGTTGGTGAAATATATGCTCTGCGTCGTTTGTAAGGGCATCATTCAAGCCCAGTCAGTAGGTCTAGATTGTGAATGCATCAACTCTACCTGGCCATGTTACCTGGAGTCTGTCCTTGCTCTTTCTTTTTTGCTGCTTCCACCCTGGACCACACCAGTGTCACTTCTCACTTATGCAGTCCAGTGGCTTCCCGCCTGCCTGGCATGTACAAATCCTCACACTGTGCCTGTTCTGATCTTATCCCTCTCCTGCTCATGGCCTGCAGTGGCACTTCTTAATCAGGGTGCATATAGATTTGAGCGGTACAAGGTTAAGTTCTGGGTGAAGCAAGGTATAAGACAAACATGGAGTATCACCCTAACAGTTTTTAAGGCTACTAAAAAACTGAGGAAAATGTAATTTTATGTTTTAAAAACCTGTGGTGTGGAATACAATCAAATCATACATTCTAAAGATAAAACATGAAGCGTCATGGAAATTTTAAGCTTGAAGTACACTACTTTGAATGAAATATTTAGGTCCCCACGAATTACATATTTGTTGCCTTCTGCCCTTAGTGAATGTGGGTAAAAGCTTGTGAGGTCGTAGAGTGGCCTGACTCTTCCACATGTCTGTCAAAGCCCACCACACCTCATTTCCCAACCCCGGTGCAGTCTGTCACCCACTACTCGCCCACATGTACCTCACTCTCTAGATAAATAGAACAATTTCCTATTCTCCAACACATTCCTATTCTAGATATTTGTTCCATAATTATTAGAATGCCTTTAAATTTCCGTATCTTTGCCTGACCTAAATCCAGATCTTCTAAATTCATATCCATTTTTCTTCTCATTTTAAACCCATTCTTTCTATACCTCAGAGCCCTGGTCATGGCACTAGGTTCTCGAGTAATGTTTGTTGAGAGGTTGTTGCTAGAACACATTACTGACCCCTTGAGGTGTGCACAAGGGAATAGAACATTTCTGCTCTTAGAAAGCAGGAAACTGAACAGGATGGTGTTAAGTGGGGAGTCTAAAGACATTTTCTATTGCTGTGGCTTCCTTTTACTCCAGCAAGTCCTACCAGGGGTGTCCAACCTTTTGGCATCCTTGGGCCACTCTGGAAGAAGAAAAGTTGTCTTGGGCCACACATTTAAATACATTGTGATATGTAATCACACACACACACACACACAAAACCTCATAATTTTTAAAGTAAATTTACGATTTTGTGTTGGGCCAGATTCACAGCCATCTTGGGCTACATGAGGTCCACAGGCTGCAGGTTGGACACCCGTGGAGTGAGTGAGGAGGCAGAGGATGAGGTGAGGCAGGAATTCAGAACATGGGCTGATGAAGCAAAAACTGGAAAGACGGATGGCATGAGTTGCTAACTGCGCACACTTTTTTTACCCCCAAACATGATACATATACAGTGGTAACTCGGTACTTATCATTAATTTGTTCTGGAACTCATGATTAGTGCCTAAACTGATGAGTACTGAACGAATTGGAAGCACCAGCGGGTGGTGAGCAAGCGACAAATGATGAAGCATTTTCTCATGTGGAGCAGCATGGTCATGACTCACACAAGTTCTAGCAAGTGTGATAAGTCCTGAGCAGGTGCCGAGTGCTGAAACATTTTTTTCTTGTCAAAACATGACGAGTACAGGGTTTGATGAGTTCTGAAGCTGCCGAGTACTGAGGTATGACTGTATTTTTAATCCTGGCTGTTCCTGAGTTATTGTATGTGCTTTTATAATAAACCAGCGACCTAATAAATAAAATGTGTGAGTTCTGTGAGCTGCTCTAGCACATTAATCAAATCCAGGGAGGAGGTCGTGGGGCCTCTGATTTCATAGCCAGTCAGTCACAAGCTCAGGTAACAACCTGGATTTGGGAGAGGCATCTGAAGTTGAGGGCAGGGAACAGCCTTGTGAGACTGAACCTTCTACCTGTGGGATCTGACACTATCTCCCTCGTGTTAGAATCATAGGACACCCAGCTGGTGTCAGAGAATTTCTTATTGGTGGTGTGGGGAAGCACCACCTACACACCCACGACATGTTGGAATTGGGGGTAGACCTCAAATAATTAGGGCCTCTGAGCTTGCCTCTCTGCCAGTGGGCATGGGGAGTGAGCCTCAGCCACCACCTTGAGGTGGGCCTGGACTCTCCATCTCACCTGTCCCCACCTCTCCTCCCCATACAGGCACTGTGCTCTCTCCCACAAGCATTTCAGTTGGCTGTACTGATACAAAGGACAGACAGAAACAATGAAAAATTCCAGTTTAGTGTCTATGGGCAGAGATTCTGAGGAGATACCAGAAGGGTGAATTATGATAGGTAAGATGGAGAAGATGGCAGGCAAAGCTGAGCTGGAGGTGACCTGGGCGATTTCTTTCTTAGGTAAGTCTCCCAGGCTCTTTGTTTCAGAGCCCCTCTCTATAAACACATTGCAGATATAAACATGTCTGATGTTGTCTGGGGAATGGGTCCTCCTGCTTGGAGCCAGCAGTGCCCACCCCTGCCTTGTCGTGGGTGCCTGGCCTCCGTTTCCCTTTCTTGATTTGCCCAGAGCCATGTTAGAGCTTCGCCCACCTCTGAGCTGTTAGATCCAGACATTTTGCTCAGTCCATTATTAGAAAAATCTATCCAAGATCAAATTCTTTCTCTTTTCAAAAAGGCCTCTGAGACTAACACTGGGGGCTCGCTTTTGCTTCCCTGATCCATCCCCAGCTCCAGCCAGGCTTCTGGAAAGGGGGCTCACTGCTCTGTGCCCAAGCTTCTCATTACACCTGTCACAATGGGGAGATAAGAGGGAGCTGATAGGATCCCCCAAGGAGTCCTCTGTCTATTAGGCCAGGCCCAGGCCATTCATGAACAGGCCATTCCCAGGGCCTCGGGTTTCAGGATGGGGAGATTAGTGAGGGGCCTTCCGACCAGGCAGACAGGGCACGACTCTCCATTTTCCTTTCTGGCTGTTCATCTTCAGAACTAAGTAGCTGCCATCGCTGAGGAAGCTGGGGGCTGCTGCTTGCCCAGTCTCTGAGGGTCACTGGGTGGGCAAGGGAGGATTACAGACAGAATTGCTAACAGATGGGCCTTACTTTTAGGTCGTTCATAATGAAATCAAAGAGGGAGCTCTCTTTTGCTGTCTTTAAAGAGGACAAGCAGGAGAATTCCACTTCTTTTCACTACTCTCTTTTTTTCCACACTCTTCCCCCAACCCCCAAATAATAAAGCATCCTGGAATTTCAGAATTGGAATATACTTTAAAAGCCTTTGACCTACCAACTCTCCTCATGTTACATATGAGAAAACAGTCATGGAAAGAGTTTCAGTGGCTTGTCCAAGGCCACACAGTGGAAAGTGTCAGGAAAAGGTGAGAACTGGGTACCGACTTCTTTCTCCTTTTCTCAAGTCCCAGTGTGGTACCCAGCCTTTGGTCTCAAGCATACAATATTCATTTTGGGCATAGCTGCAAACCCCTGTACTATTACTTAATACTTTCTTTTTAGCTAGACCCAGTGTTTAAATTAAAGGCAGTTCCTTTAAAAGGAAACTATATCACAAATGCCAATGAAGAAAAGCGACTTTTCTGCTTCAAATATTGGAGACCAGAGGACAAATGTATTAATGGGAACCAATGTTATGAAACTACCTAGACACTGTGATCTATTGAAGGCTACCATTCTTTTTATTTGGGGTTAAAGTGGGAGCTGTGTTTTTGAGAAGAGGTAAGGAGATCCTAACGCCTGACTGAAAGTCTCCTTGAAGAGAAGAAAGAAAATTGAAACAGCAGCAACCTTCTTGAAGGGTTAATGTCTCTCCATGCACATGTGGGAAGTTTTCTTCCCACACCTGTGGGGTGTGTTCCCCACTTTAAAATCACTGCTCTAGATGGTGCTGCCTTCAGAGGGAGCGTGGACCCCTCACTTGCTGTTTTTCTTTCTCAGAGGTAGGCTTTGCCGATGCAGAAGACAGATGCAGTATGTCCAGCTTAAAAACATATGGACAGTGGTTCCTGTGGAGACTTTTTGATGTTGATTTCATTGTTAGTTGGTGGAGTTTCTCACAATTTTCTGATTGGGAACCTCCTACAAAGGAACACAAGATCACAAGAGGTGATTAACAAAAGTTCTTGGATCTGAGTGATAGCTAGGTGATTCTCTATAAACTAGATCTGCTCCACCTCCCCTTTTTTGCTGTCCCTGTAAGTCACCATGTGATGTGATGTGATGTGATGTGATGACAGAAATAAATAGGATTCCCTCCTCTGTGGGAATATCAAACACCGTATATGATCTGAGACAGAATGCTGGGCAAAATAGGGTCTCTTTCAAGCATGGCATGGAGTTGTAATCTTAGTATTATTACAGATAATGACTGGTTGGCAAGTGCTTCTTAATCACTGGCCACTACTGGGTGTGGGGTCACAGAAGTAAATAATGCATCATAATGCATCCTGTCTGTACTTAAGAGTGGCTTTGTGTCATGGAGACAAAGTGCATTTATATAAAAGGGTAACAAGTATGTACATGGTATGTATATGCTGATGGGTGAGGAATGTTCTGGAATCCTGGAGGAGGGGGTAAGGCCGAGGCCTTGAGGAGGCAGGGGAGGCTTTGTGGAGAAGGTAAGATTTTTGCAAAAAACTTCCTTCTCCCTATATCCTCTGGCCGTCCTCCTCCCCCGTTCTCGCCCTCCTCCAGAATGGGCACAAAGTCTGCATTGGTGGAGGGCTGAGGGCTGGCCTTCCCTTCTGGGTTGGCTGTCACCCTGGGTGTGGGTAGAGCAGGCAACACAGAAGGCTGTGGATGGGGGGCGGGTGGCTAGCCAGGTGGACAGAGCCCGTGCTACCGCTGATGAAATTCTAGAAGACAGATTTACCAGTGCCAAGTGCTCCTTGTAGCCCACTGTCCTCCCTGAAGCCCCGCACAGCAATTCCTGAGACTAGTGAGGGGATGAGAGGACTCAGGAAAGGCAGGTGACAGGGCACCACACGTACGCGACAGGACTCTACAGGACTGCCACGGGTAGGCCCCATGCTGGCAATCTTCTGAGCTCAGAGTCCATGTCTGCCTCTACCAGACCCCTCAGGCCAGAGGGAGGAGACCGGCTGACAGATTGGTAGTTTTCACTCCCTGTAAGAGTGCTGTTGACCTTGTGCTCCGTAGTGTCTGCTGGGACTTGACGGGAATTAGAAGTGGGTGACAGCTTGGCCAGGAGGCCTCCGTTTTCTCATCTTCTGCATTCACCTTTTCATGAAGATCTCTATCCCAGATTTGGAAGGAAAATGAGAGAATAAGACAAAGAGGAGTGGGGGTGGGAGGAGAGAGAGAACGAGAACTTTAAGGAGTTGAAGGGGGAAGGAGAGAAGAAATATGTAGGCAAAACAAGGGTAAGGTGAAAGTGTGAAAAGTGATGGAGTTATTGGGAGGAGATGGGAAAAGTGGAAACTGAGGAAAAGGGCAGGCAGATGTCTTTGTTAAGGAATCATAGGACGTTAAATATCAAGGAGACCCAAGACTCTCTCTTTTGTCTCTATGCCTTTTGCTGGGGCTGCATCTGCCCCGTTCAAGTTTGATGCTGTCAATCCTGATCAGTAAACAGTTAACAGAGGAAACTTCTCTGTGCTCAGCACTGACCTGGGGAAATATGGGCATTACCAGGAGGGTATCTAGGCTTTGATGGGCATAGCTTACACAATTTTAGAAAAAGAAGGCAAAAGTCATACAGAAGAGTGAAGTAGAAAAGCATATTTAATTAGACTGAGAAAAGAAACCACAATAAGTGTTTTAAAAAGCTGACATCTATAACAAACATCCTAAATTCCAGGAAACATAACATTTTCATTAACTTCCTGATAAAGCACTTTTTTCCTTGACATTTTCTCCAGTCGCCTTCTCGTATGACAACAACTTTGTGAAACCATTTTCTTTAGAGAGAAAGGAAAAATAACTTAGCTTTTCTTCTAGCATGGTTGATTGAAATTTGTTTTTTAACAGTGAGCATTAGGATACACAGAATGTGTGAAGCCACGGAATGAAAAGATTGGCTGTTTGTAGGACTGCTGAAAGTTTGGGCCCTACAAAAGGGAAATTCCAACACATTTTATTTTCATTTGAGTCTCATAAAAAAGGAAAAAGGCATGGTGTACTTATAATGATATATTCTGCATTACTAAGTACAGATTCATTGCTAAAATGTATTATTAATAGATAGATTAAAGAATGGCTTTAATTAAGTTTATTTTATATTATTGAATATGTCCTCAATGTCTGACAATAAAAAAGTGGTTAACTATGCTTGGATCCCACTAGCACATTCTTCAGTCATTTAGTGTAATTGTTGTGTGTGTGTATTGGTGGCCTGAAAAGATCTTCTTTATATGTTAAATATATGAAAGTTATACTTATAAAGATATAATCTCATTTTGAAAATTAAAAAATATACATGTATGTATGTACTATATAGCTTTATCCATATCTATATATCTATATCTCTATTATCTGTATATCATTGTGATAGAAAAAATTAGGCATAGCTTCATATTAATAAGAGCAGTGTCGCTAGAAAGATGGTAGTGAAATTTTTTTCTTGTCCATTATCACATTTTTCTCTAATAATTGTGTTACTATTGTAACAATAGAAGTATAAATATAATTTTTTAAATATGTAATTAAAAAAAAACCTCAGGTAGCTTCTGTCTTCCCCCTCTCAGCCAGTTAAAGGTATATAAAAAAAAAAAAAACCTCTGGGAATTGAAGGTTAAGAAACAGTAACTTGAAAAAAAAAAGAAAAGGTGGAAACTGTATTTGTGTGAATGTGAGTGTTTTTGGGTGTGAGTGAGGGCACGTCTGAGTGATTGTGTGTGTGTATGTGTGTGTGTGCGCGCGCGCGCGTTCCTCTGTGGGCTGTGCAAGCAGACACTCAGCATTCAGTTCTCACATTCAGTTTAGCTTCACCTCTCACTTCACTGAAATCCTGATGAAAAGTCTCCCATTTCTACTTTGCTACAGTCCCTCACCCACTTTACAAGCCACAGAGGCTGGGCAGATGCAAAAAAAAAAAAAAAAAAAAAAAAGGATCCCCTCAGAGTTTGGCAGGGCTTATTATGCTGAGTGGAAAGAGATGTGTCTTTCACTCTCCATTCTGAGGGGCTTTGGAAATAGTGTGGGGTCAGGGTCACCCTTGTTCTCCTGAGTGAAATGCTATTGTAAGGAGGTGCAACTGGAGTCTGAGTCACCAAAATGATGACTGCCTTAAAGCTTCCCCTCCCATTGTCCCCAGCCCAGACTCAGCCCCTCTCCTAGGGGTCTTTCATCGAGAAAAACAGTTCAATATTCCGTTTCTGAAACAGTCTTGGAGCCCACACAGCCACCCACACATGCACAGCGTTGGGAATGTGAGTCCGGCTCAGGGAGCAGCTAGGACACGCAGTGCACTGCCCCTGCCCCTTCCCCAGGTGACGGTGGCTTCTGACAGACTCTGTTCAGAAAGGAAAAGAAGATGGAAGATGTGTTTCCATTCTGGGTCAGGGATGCTCTGGACTCTTTGCCCCACCCCTTCTCATGCCTGAGTCTGTTCTTGGCTGAGGAGCCCAGGATGGGGCTCAGGCTATCCTCACAATCTACCTGAGGTGACTACTGGGACATTCTCACCTCTGGATTTCCTGGTCACTAGAAGCCGCTGGTGATGTTATTATGTTTGATGGGGGGTGATGGGCACACCAGTCTGAGTATGAAGTCCCCTAAATCAGCCCCAGTGGGGTGTTTTCCTCCATCAAAGGGAGTCTCGGAGGAACCATTAAATCACAGTCTCCCTTAATCAAATGGGGCAGGATTATTCCACCACCTTCAGCCCATCAGCACGAGTAAGTTAGTTGATAAAATAGTCCTTGAGTCCCTATTCCATGCCAGGCACTGTACTGGGCTCTGGAGAAACAGCAGGAAACAACATAGAAAAGACCGTCTTCTATCTTAGGGAGGGATCCCCATTATACTCTCTAGCAGTTGGATGGCATGTGCACCCAAGCACTCAGCTGGTGCACAGTCCCAGGTCCTTCCATTCACCACCACCTTGGCCAGGGAGGTTATGGTAAGGGGACCTTTCCTGTATCTTTGTCATACACCTCACCCACCCCCCACATTGTCCTAATGCTTCCCCCCCTCCCCACCAAACACACACACACTGTCCTAATGTCCCGTGAAGTAAGCAAAGAAAATCCCATGGTATTTGGTTGGGATTCCTTTCCCAGAATGGGCAGTCACCCACAGCTGTGATCTTCCTGTTCTTGGGATTTGACACATGTGGGTCTTCTATAAAGTCCTTGGGTCAGAGACGATGAGACCCAGTGTGGCTTGAAGTTTTAAGGGGAGACTTGTATAATGCCTTTTCGACAATTCATTGTTCTTGTAACTGCTCTCTCTCAGATGATCTTGTCCTGTCTCTACCATATTTCAATTCTTTTCTAAAATCCTTTCTTCTCCAAGAAGCCCTCTGGGACTAAAATGCAGGAAGAAGCATTCTGTGTCTCCACTAGCTGAGCTTCCTCAGGCTGAGCTGGGGCTTAGGGAATGAATGGGCAGGCGCTGCAGCCTCTTTCACTTCAGACAATTCCCACTGAAATTGCAAATCACATGGGGAAAGAGAGTTACCAGGATATAAAACATCGGTTCCAAATGTAGGGGGAAAGTTCTACAGATTTGAAATTATTACTGTTTTCCGCAAGAGAAGAAACCCTCCTCTTCTTTTTCCTTGCTGCTGAGGTCTGCCTGTGGTCAGTTGTGGAGTAAAGTTCTTATGCCATCTCATCACTCTGATGGCTTACAGCTTAGGGCACCCAAATCAAGTCAGACTCGGGGCAACTAGGATATATGTATCTGATAAAGTAATTTGTAGAACAGATTTCTACCTGACCTCTTAGGGTACCTTTTTTAAGAAACTGCGCTCCTTTTCCTGTGAATAAGTAGATCTTCGTTTTATTTTTTTAATTTTTAAAAAGTTTGTCCTTTGTGCATTGTAGAAACTTTGGAAAATTCCAAAAAGCACAGATACGCACTAAGGTCTGCCATAATACCACCAGCCTGAGATAACGACTGTTTTTTTGTTCATGCATATCTTGAAATTTTTCTCTATGCACATGTGTATGCATGGATTCATTCACCGGCTGTTTGAACACCCTGCTGCCCCAAACTGTAACCCCCCTACATGTGGAAGCTCTCTTCCTGCTGTGTCTCCCTCCAAATAGATAGCAGAACTATAACCTAAAAAATTGAGATTATACTCTGTGTAGCATATTGCAACATACATTTCTTGCTTATTAATATACCAAGGTCAGATCCTTTTATAATTAATTTCACTTGCAACAGGATTGCTATGATGGCATTGTATTTCATCACACACTTGTAGTAAGAATTAATCATCCCCCCATTGTTTTTCATGTAGGAAGCTTCCAAAGTTGCAATGTCACCAGTGTTACAAATATCACCACAGCAAACAGCCTTATAAACCCATCATTGCAAACATCTCATTTCTTCTAATTTGTTCTGAGAAGTAAAATTACAGAGTCAAATGGAATAATCGTCTTTATAGCTTTGCACACCATTGCAAAGTTCCAGAAGGCCCTCTGCAAGCGGAGGAGCAGTGAGATGAAGACAGCTCTGGAGCACTCGAGGTGGAAGCTGGGGCTGGTGCAGCCCTGAAGGTGACAGCCGTTTCCTACCGGGTGGCCAGTGCCAGAGAGAGACCTTGAGCTCTTTGGAAAGTGGAAGCAGAGAGGCTCAGCAGGGCTCCCCGTTACATCCCTCAAGAAAGAGTAGGCTTGGGGTAATAGTATGAGGCATAGAGCTCAGAAATTCTGAGAATTAGAAGCTTCCAGTCTCTGAACTTGAACCATCACCATATATTGAGCAAGATCTCGGAGGACATCCCATGAGGGAGCTGCCACACACATTACTGCCAAACCTCGTTACTCAGAGCTTGAGGGAGAGTCTTCCCTGGTCTGGAGAAGTCAGAAAATTTGTTATCTTTTTTTCTTAGCCTTGGCTTATTCTTCCCTTATCACCCTCCTTCCCTGTGTTTTACTCCGGGGATCAGCTTGGAGAAGGCGTGGCTCTCTGTCAACTTTCAGGCTTTCTTGTATCTAATTAATTCATTTATCCAACAATATATGTTGAATAGAGTCTGCAGTAAGCCAGGCACTCTGCAAGGTCTGAGGACTGAAAAGACAAATAAGAGAAGTCCTTCCTCCTGTTTTTAAGAGCCTTGGTAGATATCAGCATGTAAAGTGATTTACATGTCACTAAATACAGTTGGTAATTTGTTTCCTTCACTCTCACTTTATTAGAATAATAGCTGGCAAATTGTGGGCGCTTGAAAATATTCGATGGATGAATACTTGAATGAATAGATACATTTGTTGGGTTGGGTCCCTCAAGTACAATGTTAGCAAGGGGTACATTTGTAACGGGGCACAGCCAGGGCCCCTCCCCCCCACCAAGTGTATTTGTAATGGGGTCCAGAGATTGGGGTGTCCAAGAAAAATATATTCCCCACCCCAGGGCAGGGTGGCCTGGGGGATGGGAGCCTTGAGCAGGGCCATTGAGAAGTCGTTTTGCATGTCAATAACAGGATAGCTTCATTCCTCCTTTGCAAAGAGGATTATTTGGCATATCACCAAAGCTAATCAGGAAGGTTTAAAAGACTTAATATAGAATGTAATTGGGAGAGAGAGATAGAAGAGATGGGGACCTGCAGGAGAGATAAAGGGACACAGACTCTGGGGAACAGTGTGAAGACCACGCAGGAAGAAAGAGGGGAGAAAGGACTCTTGCTAGTGGGCCAGGAGAAGGTGCCACATGGTTATGGATTAAGAGCGGAGATCGTGGCGACGCAGTGGATGGTGCTGAGACCCGCGAGAGGCCTGCCTAGCCGAGCCCCGGACTTCTGTTCTTTTTTTTCTTCTGAAGGACGTGTACCCCTGACTGGCCTGACTGGGCAAAGGGGGGAAGGCAGGACAGTGTGTGTGCTGGTGGTTGTTTTGAAGGGATTTTGAGGTTTAAGGGTGACATTTAACCATTCATCAAACCTGTAAAACTTGTGAATAAATAGTTCCTTTTCCTTTTCACCAAACTCTGCCATTCAGAGCAATAATTCCAGGGGTGGCGGGCAAAGGACCCACAACCGAGGGGTCCTGGGGAAGGAGGGTGTCATTGTTTCAGTAATAGCATCTGGGCACCCGCCCCATGGGTCCTTTTGTTCGGTAACATATTTAAAAGTTTTATTTCAAGATATAATCTATATGACATAAAATGTACTGTTTTTTAAATGTACAATTTAGTGGTTTTAGTATATTTACAGAGGTGTCTAGCTATCATGGCAATCTAATTTTAGAACATTTCTATCACTCCCAAAGAAAACCTCAGGCCCATTTGCAGTCAATCCCAATTTCCTAATCTCTGCTGCCCCCAGTTTTAGGCAATCACTAATCTACTTCCTATATCTGTAGATTTGCCTATTCTGGATATTTCATATAAATAGAACCATTCAATACATAGTGTTGGTGTCTGACTTTTTTTTCACTGAACATAATGCTTTTGAAGTTCATCTACATTGTAGCAAATATCAGTACTTTATTCCTTTTAATTCTAGAATAATATTCCATTGTATAGAGACACCGCATTTTGTTCCATCAAGCTTCCAGCTTTTGGCTGTTCAGAGTAATGCTGACATGAATATTTGTACATTTTTATTTGTCTTGGGTAGGTCACATAGGGATATTTGTGAGCAAAGATTTAAAGAGGCATTTATGGAAGGAGAACTTGGCTCAGCTAGATGTAACTAAGGTTCATAGGCAGACATGCAAGTGTGACTTGCCCTGACCCATTCCTGAGACAAAGCCTGGGGCTCTGCCTCCCTTTAACTTGCATGTTGCTCTAAGTGGATTTTGCTTTCCAAGGCTGATTTTGGCTTTTTCTTTTTAAAAGGGATTTGGAATGGGGGAGAGTTTTCTCATTCTTTTCTATTCTTAAAATCACATTATTATTTTTCCCCGATACAAATGGAATATATAATTGTGGTAAAAATACTAGTTTCCACATCTAAATTTAAGCAAAAACGAAATAACATTAAAATGATCTAAAAATATCACCAACCAGACCTAATTACAAATAATATTTTGGCATGTATCCTTGAGAGAGAGAGAGAGAGAGAGAGAAAGAGAGAACACAATGTAATTATCTCTTTATTTTTTAAAAAAGATTTTATTTATTCTTAGAGAGAGGGGAAGGGAGGGAGAAAGAGAGGGAGAGAAACATCAATGTGGGAAAAACATTTCAGTTGCCTCTTGCATGCCCCCCGCTGGGGACCTGGCTTGCAGCCCAGGCATGTGTCCTGACAGGGAATTGAACTGGCGACCTTTTGTTCACAGGCTGGCACTCAGTCCACTGAGCCACACCAGCCAGGGCTAATTCTCTCTATATGTAGATATAAATATTGACCTCGATGTAGAGATAGATGTTGTATATGCTTTTTTGATACTTAAGTTTTTCACTTGTATGTATGTTATTTTTCTGTCTTTATCTGTTTTTTACATTTAATGATTGTACACTTTTCTACAATCATGAGCTTTAATATAACTAAATCCTTGTCATTGGAAATGTAATTTGTTCCAAAAAATGTTTGCAGTTGTTAAAAAATACGTACTACAGTGAATGCAGCTTAATTAATTTTATGAATATTAGTATATTTGTAGAATATGTGTAAATGTTTTTTTGGAAGAGTGTTTTGAGGCCTTCAGTTGAGATTGACAATTGCCCCCAGAAAGTTCAATCCAGTGTATGTTTCTACCAGCCCCATATGAAAGAGTTTAGTCCCTGCATTTTTACTGAAACTGAATTACTGTAAGAAACAAACAGAACCCAAGATTAACCAGTCAGCAGAAAATGTCATCTTTTGAAATTAAGTTATATTCTCTGATAACTAGTGAGGATGATAACTTTTCACGATTTCATAGGCTATTGAAATTTTCTCATTGGAGCACCCACATTTTTCTAGGTGAACATCTGGGTCTTCCTTCCCATTGCCCTCCTTCTCCTGCTGCTCTGCCCAGCAAACATAACCAGAACCCCTTCCATCGTACTCACACCTTGGATAGAAGGTTAACGAACTGACAGGTGGACCCTGTTCCACCTGCCACCACAGTAAGACCACGAGGCCCACTCCTGTGGCATAGGAAGTATCATCTGCTGCCCACAGACCGCCTGGTACCCGTTGAGGTTGATTCAGCTGACATCTAAACCACAAAGTGCCCAACTCAGTTGGATTGAATTTTATGACAGGATGAAAGAGCAAGCTTTTGGAACCCCATCTTTTGGCACAAGCATCCTTTATCGGAAGGGCCAGTACGTGGGTGGTGGTGACCAGCTGTTTTTCTTTCAGAGCAAAGGAAGTGAGATCAAATTATAATAGAGGGGACGCCAGTTAGACAAAAGAAGGAACTGATTGCCAAGGAAGTGTGTGGAGTGCTTGCCGCACTTAAGGGAATCTTTGATGAGGGTGAGCTATCTGGTTTAATTGGATCCCTGCCTGATAATAGAGGATAGGCCTTAGCCTGGGCCTGAGGTGATAAGCTCTGGCTTAGCTCATGAGCATCCTGGCTTCCTGCATGCCTGCCACCACCTGACAGCCTGTCGGATCTTTCTTGGGACTATGACATTAGAGATATTGTACGCTTTGGGTCTCTCCACTCCATTTTAGAATTAACAATATTATCTGAGGTTAGGTTTCTGCAATCCCAGAAATACACAGAAGTGGAGGAAGTTTTATTATTAAAGGGTAAGTATTTGTCAGACTCTGGGATAGATGCTTTAAAGACTATATAAAATCTTTATGATAGCAGATAAGGAAACTGAGGCACAAAGAGGTATGACTGGACCAAGGTCACAAACTAAATGGAAGAGCTGATATTCACACCCAGACATATTTTGGCTCCAACATTTCTCTCCATTCAGACATATTACTGTGGAAGTAACTTCACTGTAGGAAATGAAGGTATTTGAGAGTATACACTATTTTTTTTTAAAGATTTTATTTATTTTTAGAGAGGGAAGGGAGGGAATAAAAGAGGGAGAGAAATATCAATATGTGGTTGTCTCTCATGCCCTAGACTGGGAATTGAAACGGCGACCCTTTGGTTCGCAGGTTGGCAATCAATCCACTGAGACACATCAGCCAGGGCAGTAGAAACTATTTTTTAAAATTTTTTATTTTTATTGAATTTTGGGGGTTACATTGGTTAATAGAATGATACAGGTTCAAGGTGTACAATTCTATAGTACATCATCTGTATATTTTATTCTGTGTGTACCACCCTCGTCATGTCCCTCTGCATCACCATTGATCCCCGCTTTACCTTCTCCTGCCTCTCCCCATGCTCATTTGCTGGTAATGACATTTGACATTGGAAAATTACCAGCCAGTTACCTTGGCAATCAGTCTTTCTGGAGTCTAAGTACAGTACTTTCCTGATCCAGATGGAGCAGGCCTTGCATCATCTCCTGAAGCTAGATTCTTTCTTTTTCCTTTGCATTTTGATTTCTAAGCCCCAACCATCCTCTGAATTCCTTCTTTTACTGAATTTAACACGATTGGTGATAGGGACTATATGGGGGTGGGAGACACAGATGGGGAATAAATGATTGAAAGTAAAATCCCAGCTCTACCATTTATTAGCTAAATAACTTTGGGCACATTAGTAAATTTCTCTGCCTCCATGTCTTCATCTGATAAAAATAACATCTTTCTCTCAGTTTGGGTATAAATATTATATAATAAATAAGTTTAAAATTTTCAAAACTACTTAGAATAGTAAGTTCTAAGGTAATGTTAGCTTTTATTATTTAGGTGAAAATCAGGACTTGTACACATGGGACAAAAACAGTGTGCCTGATTGGCCCTCTTTCCCTTCCTCTCTCTCTTTTCTTTTTCCCTCTCTCCCTCCCTCCTGCCTTGCTCTCCTCCTTCCCTCTCTTCTTTCTTTTCTTTTTTCCTTCCTGTTTTCTCCCCTCTCAATACACAGCCAATGAAAGCCCACTGCATGCCAAACACCACATTATGCTAGGCACCGCAATACATGCTTTGATTTCATTATATTCTAACTCTAGTACAGTACTACCTATTCTTTCCTACTGATGCCCGACAAGGAGGGTATACCTGTGTGAACCACAGCTCTCTGCTAAAATCTGAAGACTTGAAGACAAATGAATTAACTGGAATGTCAGAAATATAAGGAATTGTAGGTACTGTCTTAGTCTGAGCTTCTTTTGTCCTCATAGCCGAGAAAACTTACCATCATTAGATGATAAGCGACAGTGCCTCATAGCCGCTAACCCAAGAATCAGGGCTCACACCTGTGATTCCTGGGTGTCTTATAATCTCTTTCCGTAAGTGCTCCTATTTTTTCTAACCAATAACCTGGGCAGAGTACCCAACCATTTTGGCACCAGGGACTGGTTTTGTGGAAGACAATTTTTCCATGAACTGGAGCAGCAGAAGGCTTTATAGCCTGCCACGAGATGCAGCTTAATTGTCACTTGCCACTCACTGATAGGGTTTTGGTATGAGTCTGCAAGCTATTAATTTATTATGGTCTCTGTGCAGTCAAACCTCTCTGCTAGTCATCATCTGTATGTGCAGCTGCTCCCCACCTCTAGCATCACTGCCTCAGCTCCACCTCAGATCATCAGGCATCAGATTCTCATAAGGAGTGCACTACCTAGGTCCCTCACATGTACAGTTCACAGTAGGGTTTATGCTCCATTGAGAATGATCTGCCGTTGATCTGACAGGAGGCAGAGCTCAGGCAGTAATGTGAGCGATGAGGAGTGGCTGTAAATACAGATGAAGTTTCACTTTCTTGCCCACCTCTCACCTCCTGCTGTGCAGACTGGTTCCTAACAGACCATGGATGGTACAGGTCTGTGGCCCAGGGGTAGGGGACCCGGCTGTAGGGAATGAGTCATTGATAGGCCATGTATTGTCTCAGCATCTTGCATGGTACATTGCATGCCAAATGTGTTTTTGCTCAGCCTTTCTTTCCCTCTTACAAAATTGTACCTACTAATGAAGTCCACAGGGGTGGAGTTGGAGGGTACATTGTACCTAATACCAACAAAATCCAACCTCCAACCTCCAACCTCCAACCATCACATCTGGTTTGCAGGTGTCCCCTGTGCTTGTGGAGATGCTGCCTTGTATGGGAGTGGAGACCTCTGTCAAGTGGCTCCATCTGTTCTTGGAGATGTTGAGCATGTGGGACTAATGAAAAAGGCCTGGCCTCCAACCTCAGCCAGTTTCCAGGGTGCTCTCTCTCCCTGCTCCCTCTCATTCCTCATGGTCCACCTACTTACAGGCAAACCTAAAACCTTTTTACTTGGAGAATTTTCCCAGCTCTGATACTTATTAGTTGTGTGACCCTCAACAAGTCATTAGCTTCTCTGAGCTTCAGTTGTCATTTACAGTAACTGGATATATCCCTCATCCTTCCCAGTTCTGAAATCATGTAAAGTTTGTCTTTTTAGCTTTCAGCACCTTGCTAGGTATCTATTAACCATCCACCCTGTATCCAGGACTCTGCTAGGGAATATAAGTAGAGCTTCCCAACATTTTCTATAGAATGGCACACCCACACACAATGATTTTCATAGCTCACCAGGATAAACAAATGAGGCTATCTGCAGGCAGAGGTTGTCTTCTGAGGCACCAGGCCCCACTCATCTTGGGACATCTCATAGACCATTGTAGCACATGGGTCAAGAGGTACTACACAAGAGTCCAGAGGTTCTCTATGCTGTCCTGTCACCTGGGAATTTACGTTCTCAGTGGGGATGTGTGACACCCAAAACAGCATCAAATAGCTAATGTGACATTTAAGTAAGTGCTGCACAGTGTGGCTAGACCGGAGGATGTTGGTAACTCCGGGATGGGGAAGATCGGCATGGTTAAGGGTTCTGCAGGCTTCCTAAAGGAATAACATTGACTCAGAAGTGACAACTTGGATTTTGTTAACCTTGAGTCAGGTGGCAGAGAGCTGCAGAGGAAAGCCCCTGTATGAAGAAGTAGAAGCCCTGGATTCTAGTTCAGACCCCACATCTGAATCACTCTATGAGAAATAGGTTATCAACTCACTATTCAACTCTTCTCTTATTTGCTAATGGTGGCTTTCGGACCTGCCAAGTCAAACTCAAAGGCTGCAGTGAGGTTCAAGTAGAAAGTGAATGTAAAGATAATTGTCAGTAATAAAGTGTGACACTAATGTTGGGGATTAGTATTAGTCATAGATCAGGAAAGCCGATGGAAGCTTCATGATCATAGAGGGTTTTCCCCCATGTGGTTCATCAATGGATGTCAAATGCTTAGAACAATATCTGGCTCAGAGTAGGGACTTTACAAGTAGTTACTGAATGAAAGAGAAAGGGGTGACTTGACTGACTTTAAGGCCAATTGGGAATTAGGAGCTACTGTGATCAGCTACTCCCACAAGAGTGGAATGAGCTTATGAGACGTCATGAGGCAGACAAGAAATTACACAGCATGAGACTAAAGAGAAGATCAACAATGGGTTATGAAAGAACATGGAAGCACCAGCTCCTCCAGACACATCCTGCAGTTTTCCTGGAGGAAGCTGATGTCCACTTTGGGGCTGAAAGAAGGTGGAAGCTATGCAGGTGATGGAGAGGAAAGGAGATATGTTGCACTCTCTTTGATTCTGTGTTTCATAATCAAAACTGGATTCTTCAGGGACTATCTGGGTGCGTGGCCTCGGTCCAACAGGGACTCCTTCGCTGTACTTGATTACTGCCTGCTGTGGCCACTGGCTCTCTAAAGGACCCAGGGCTTCAATCCCCACCTACCTCCCAGAAGCCGGGACACCAACTCTGACTGGGAGGGAGATTATAGTGTGCAGGCACTGAGAGTTCTGGCTTTATCAGGTGGCCCGTGTTACCCAGCAAGCATATTCAAAAAGAGCTTTAACTTTAATACAATTTAGAACTTTATTTTCTTCTGAGTTTTTGATTCTATCCATCTTTCTTTGGTTTGACATTGCAATACAATACAAGATTATCTGGAATAAATGCCAGTCTGGCTGCATGTTCAGTGAGAGTCAGAGAGGGTGAGATTGGAGCCAAGAATGAGAGACAGTGTGTGAGAATGAGTGTCTGGAGGCCGTGCCTCTCCTCAGTGGCCTGAACCTCCTACACTGGCATGTTCTCTCTTTGAGTGCCTACTCTCCGTCTCATCCTGCTCTGCATGCTCATTGCTCACCAGAGGTGGAGGACATGCATTTCCCCCTAGGGTGCTGCGCAACACAGAAGCATTCTGTTCGTTGTTTTTCCCAAGCAGTTCATTGAAGGCCCCAAGGCTGTGCTGCAAGTCAGTCTCTTTCCAGGGATCCAGGGAATGCCTCGAAGCTGCTGTTCAATATTAGGAATGGCTTGCACCTGCCTGGGAGCCTGGCTGTCACCTTACAGGGCAAAGTTAGACTTCCCTAGAACCTACAGAAGCGATAGAAGTCTTCATTAGAATGGGGTTTCAAAAAAAAAAAAAAAAAAAAAAAACCCCAGAGAGACATGTGAGTTCCACAAGGGAAGAAAAAGGAAGGGAACACTAGCCATTTAGTTACTATTGGACACCTATTCTTCCTACTCTGTATTTCCTCACAACTTTGAAAGGTCAGTGTATTATCTCCATCTTACAGATGAGGGGACTGAGGCTCAGAGAAGTTTATGGACTTGCCCAAGAATCCACAGGTGTACGTGGCAGAGTTTTGTCTCTAGGACTGTCTGCCTCCAAAGCCTGTGTTCTGTATTCTGGAGAAGTGTAGAAAGGGGTCCAGAGTTCACATCCATCCTGAAGCCATTTATGACATCATGAGGTGACACCAGGATATACTTGATTGGGGTCAGATGTCATCCCAGGACTCAGAAGCAGTCTTCCAGTGGTGTTCGGCTTAGCCCAGTGTATCACTAGGATTCTGAACCCTCAATCTTGAGGAAAGCACAGAATCAGAAGAGAGGTTCTGATGAGAGTTAGTGAAAACAGTGAAAGAATTCATACAAATAAGAACTGAGCACACTTATGTTCATTGCAGCATTATTTGCCATCAAGATATGGAAGCAGCCCAAGTACCCTTAAGTAGGTGAGTGGATAAAACACCTATGGGACATTTACACAGTGGAATAGTACTTGGCTGTAAAAAAGAAGAAAATTTTACCCTTTGTGAAAGTATGGATGGACCTGGAGAGATCACTAGGCTAAGTGAAAGAAGCCAGGCAGAGAAAGACAAATACCATATGATTTCACTTATATGTGGAATCTAGTGAACAAACTGAACTAACAAGCGAAATAGAGACAGGCTCATAAATGGAGAGCAGACTGACAGATATGGGGCAGGGGAATTTAGGGGGTGGAAGGATTGAGCAAAAAGGAAAAGGGACTCATGGACACGGACAACAGTGTGGTGATTGTGGGGGTGGGCAAGGTATAAGGAGGATAAGTGGTAATGGAAATAAAAATACAAATAAATAAATACATAAATAAATTTAAACAAAAGAACTGAGGACCAAAGAGATAAATAAGGTGGGAATGTTGGTTGGGAAAAGGACTGGCTGCAGATACACAGCTTGTGAACATTTGAGGGCAGGGTCAATGGTGTGTGGTTGCAAAATCCCTGCAAATGCCAATTTAGGACACAGAGGTGGAGTGCAGCTCCCTTCCCGGGAGGCCTGTGAAATTTAAACAGTCCAGTTCCAGGGAATCTAGCTGGAGGCAGAGTATAGAAAAAAAGTGACTTAGATCTTTTTTCAGGCCTCAAGCCTGGGATTGTGGTATTCTAAGAAACACATTCGAGAACAGATGGGGGAATGAAGGGGAGATGGACCTAGCTGCCCAGTTTGTATGGAATGAAGTTGCTATGTGTTCTTCTTATGACATCAGGTACCTAGACATGACAGCAATAAATGGGGAAGAATATTTATGTAAACAAAAGAAATATAAATAGATGGGAAAGAGTAAACTAAATATAAACTCTGAGTTCAAAGTCACTGTGAGAACAGCCAATGTTATTTTCAGAGGGGGGGTGTGTAAATACATGCAGGGTGCTATTTATAGACGGAAGGTTGTATGTAAACTGACAGTCACCATTGCTTTCAAGGGTGTGCTGTCCAGCTTAGGCTGAAGGGGCCTATTGTTCTCTCAACTCTGAGGGGAAGAAAACAAGAGAAAAAGAACAAGTATTGTTTTTCCTCTCCCACCTGCATGCCTGTCTCTACACACTCTCACATTCCTATCACCTTTCTCCCCAACCTTCACTCCCTGAATCCTAGGCATTCATTAAGGCTCCATCAAGACATCTTCTACTTGAGGACACCTTCTTCAGGATCCTGACGCCTGACATCCAGCCTGCGTTGCCTGTCACTCCCATCTGCTCTTTTCACACACTGAGTACATTCACACATTACGTTTTGGTTTTTTTTTCCCCCTTTGGTCACTTTTCTGTCTCTCTGATTATGCTGTAACCTCATTGAGGGCAAGGCTGGGACTTAGTTATGCGCTAAGCACATAGTAAGTACTCAAATGGTTTGTTCAGTCCATTAATCACTGACATAAGGAGTGTGAACTTAAACTTTAGCAGGAAAGGGATTTGTTAGACAAAAGGAGATTTTTTTTTTTCCCCAATGGTAAGGTTCCAGGAGACTAAGCTGTGCTTGAGGTCATGCTCAGAGGTAGCAGTAAGCTCTAAAACCCTGCCCTGCCCTCTGGGGAGTTTTTCCCATCTTTCAGGGAAGGTCTCACTGATTATTGGATTATGAATTTCATCTATATTTCCTCAGCTTCCACATGATTCCATATAGGCTATCCTTTTTGGCAATTCCCTGAGCACAGAGCGGTCAGTGCCTTTTGTTTGTAGTGAGAATTACAAAGGGAGGAAATTCCTGCTTTGGGGTCTTTCTTTTGTATGTTTCCCAGAAGAGGGCAGCATCTCCCTAAGGTTTCTTTCATCAGGTGCTACAGCCCTTTTCAGCACATTTAAAGGGAGCAGCAGATCAGTGGTAGCCAGAGAATTGTCGTTAGTCCCTGCCATTCAGATTTATTGGGGTGGAGGGAAGGGATGGGAGAAAGGTGGGGTGAGGGTTGGCAAAAGGTGGCTTTCATACTGGAGAACATTTTTTTTCAGAATGTCTTTTGCCTACAGTGGCCGATAACATTGTCCCATCAGAAGGCTTCAGAGAGTTCAGGTCCTCTTTTTGGGAACCTAGGAGAGCTTTTGTGCCTGAAGCTAGATAAGAAGAGTCAAGGGTTGTAGAGAAAGGGCCACGTGGATGGAAAATCCTACCCTGTGCCCTTCCCTAATCTGATTGATCAACAGGAGAGCGAACAGCTGCATCTGAGGGAGAACTGTAGGGGACAGGTAACTTGTTTAGTCACTCAGCTAGTGAGAGCTGGGACTAGTGTGGAGATCTGCTAATGTCTGTCAAGGGCTCTCTCCCCACCACCTAGGACTACTAAGGTCAAAGGTATTAATAGTATCAAATTTTCATTCCCAAAACTCAGTCTCACTATAGTACCAGTTGTCACCAGTTAGAAATCTTATAGGGTCTCAGGATTGACTTGTCTTTATCATTCAGTTAAACAACCAGGAGGGCAGGTGGGGGAGGCCTCATGGGTAGAAACTGATGCTGGTGGACAATTGCCAGATGTCCTGGGTCAGGGGGTAAATGGGACACTGAAGCAGGGAGGAGAGCAGGCCAGGGATGGAAACCAGGTGTGGCTTCCTGGTGCTGTCTTCCTGAACTCTGTTCTTTCTCTAACTCTCTCCATTCTGAATGTCTGTTACCTGCAGGGTCGTCTATCTAACTGGAATCTGTTTTTCTTATCCAAAGAATCTGAAATTGATAAAAGAGATATCAGGAAAAGGGAAGGAGAGGAAAATGATGTAGATGAGACCTGCATGGGATGTTGGGGGCCGGGGTTGAGGGTGGGGGTGAGTGGGTGGAATTGTCTTATGTGACTGAATGGCCCCACTTGGTGATAGATACCCTTTCAAGCTAACCCTGATTCCCTAACTCTGTTCTTACTCCCAGAGAAATAGGACTAATTTAAGAAGGCATTACATTAACTGTGGGAAATGACCTTCTCAGTGAAGCCCTGACCTTTGGTGAACATTAGGCCAACCTAGCTGCACACTCACACCGGTAGCACATTTGTAGTGTGTGCTGGCAAGTGGAGGATCGCATCCCTCTCCTTCCCTTCCCTCTCTCGGCACCTTCTGACTGGAGGCCTCTGTGTGTGCTGGGAAATCATGGTGATTGCTTCCAAGTCTCAGAGGGCGACCTGTGCTCCCAGATTATGTCTTGATATACATTTGCCTTCTATTGCTCTTCCGATCAGCATTCACTCTGCATTTCCTGGTCTTTGCGGTTTGTCAGCCCCTTAACATTGCTTCAGCTTAGTTGGCGTGTGTGAGGATGAATTACGAGAGTTAAAAGCTCCCCGCCTCTGGCATGCTGGAACAGTTCCCTGAATGTGGGTCTGTTGTGAACTGCTGTCATCGCAGTGTCTTCAAAAACATCTCTTGCCCCTAGGACATGACTGTGTTTTGAAAGCATTTCTGCCCTATGCTGCTTGTACAGATATTTGGGAGAGTTTCTTACATTTCTGTTCAGTTTTTGGAGAGAAGTTTTAGCAATTTCTCTGTATGCATGAGCTTCACCTTCCCAGTCTGACTGTGGAAAAGAACTCAGCGCTCCTGCAAAATAAGCTCTAGATGCTATACTATTGCCAATCTGTTGGATGACCTTGGATAAATCATTGCCATTTTTAAACACCTACTCTCACCAGTCTTGTATTTTATCTTTGGAAACAGAAAGAGAAAGAGTTTTTCTGCTAGTAGGCTGAGAAAAGTCATCTCAAGTACAAGTTAAATGGGATCAGAGAATTAAATGGGATAAGGAATTAAGATGCTGATGGAGGTTATCAAGTCAATAGATTAATATTGCCATATTGGATATATATCTGCCTATCTTTAAATCTTCATCTCAGAAAGGGGTGGAGTGTTGGAAAACATTTAAAATCTGCAAAGATGGGAAATGAGATAACAGCCTAAGACCTCTGGGACAGGACATACCATTGCTGGCCCTTGTGAAGACAGCTGCTCTGACAGCCGTGCCCTCCAGAATATGCCGTGGGTCTCAGCCTGGCAGCAGGGTCCCTGGCTGTGCCTGGTACCCAGTAAGAACTCTGTAAATATTTGGGAAGTGAGTGGACAAGCGACTGTCCATGGTTTGGGCTGGTGCCATTTGGAGGGCATCCAGAGTATAGTGGAGGGAGGGGTTGGGCAAGAGGGACATTACTACTGCTGCTGATTGATGGTTATATGACACCTACTGAGAGCCCGGCCATTTGGGAAGTTTCATGTTTAAGTCTTGCAGTGACACCCAGACCCACAATGGAGTGCCTATTCCAATGGTACAGAGACATGGACTCAAAGAGGCAGCCAGAGGGATGGTAGGGACATAGCTTCTGCAGGTTGTTGCTGAATAAGACTCAAGACTCATATTCAAGACAGACCATAAACAAGAACCAAGGAAAATTCTACCACTGCCTCTTTCTCTTCCACTGGACTGTCTTTCGATATGTCTATATGTATGTATCTATATCGATAGATAGATATAAAATATCAGATGACATTTTCTTTTCCCATTTCACTTCCAAGACAGAAATATTAGATGATTTTAAGTTCCAAATGACCAATCTAATAGACGAATTTATACTCATTTACTCAATTCAGTCAATATTTATTGAGAGCCCTTTATGTATTAGACACTGTATTCAATGCTGGGCATGCTATGGTAAATAAAAATATACTGCCCATTTCATGGAACTTATAGTTTGGCAGGGGAACCAGACATGAATTCAATAGGAGAGAGCACTGGTAAGCTATTTCATGGTCATATATCATTTCTCTACATCAGGGCCCTAAGTTAAAAATCATGTTATAGAATAATCTCATATTTATCCTGACTTTTATGACTGCATATAGGTTAGGGTTTAACTCATGCTGGCTACTACATATGATACTGGGACATCAACTGATGACTAATTTGATGATAAACTAAGGGAAGGATGATGGCACCCTGACTGCACGAGACAGGCCCATTCATATGTTTCCCTTTTTACAGAATGTCTTCAGTTGCAAGGATACTCTAGAAGTAAAAAGACCAGGTATCTTGAGAAACTGCAAGAAATTGGGTATGGGTGGGGAGGTAGGAGTCAGGTAGAAGAGAGGGATGTTTTCAGGCTAATTGCACTCTGGAAATTCTAGTTCTTCCCACTAACTCATTCTGGGACCCCCAAGTTGCCAAGTGAAGAAGGATAAGTGGGAAGAGAGTAAGACAGAAAATATGGTGAAACTGTAACTTGGGAGAGATGAATTGCTGATACATCCCTGGCATTCAGCACGAAGTAGAAGATAAGCTAAGTTAGATAAGAGGGACTTTGAACTTCCATGAGGGTAGTAGATACCTTAAATCTTGGGAATAGAAACATTCCTAGAGATCAACTGCTCCAACCCCCTCCTTTAAATAATTAGGAGATTGAGACTCAAAAGAGGGAAAATGACTTTATCATAGAGTCATCTAACTAGTTAGTAGCTGAACAGGCATTCAGATTCAGGACTTTGACTCTCAGAAGTGGTCTTTTCATCTTTACCTCTCATCGAGGGGGATTGAGATCCAAAAGCAGGGACAGGATCATAGAATCACAGAAGCATTATGATCTCTGGACACCAATGGAAAAAGGAGAAAGTTGGAAAAGATAGCCATTCCTTATCTAAAGTTGGAAACTTTACATTGCATACGTAGTGACAGGATAATTATTACAACCAATATTAACTGAGTACATATTATGTTGGGATAGTGTTCAACTGATTTAATCCTTTCAACAACCCTATGAAATAGCTGCCAGTATTATTTCCAGTTTATAAATATGAAAACGAAGGCACAGGGAGGTTGAATAAGCTGCCAACAGTTGCACAGTTAATAAATGACAAAAGTGGAATTTGAATGTACATTAGTAACCTAATTTCAGAGCTAGCCACTTAATCATAGGCTAAAATGTTTCCATGTAGACAGGATACCAGTTAGATGCTCCCATCCTAATTCTTCACACAAAGAATTCTGCAGTTGCTGGAAAGAAATTTATTACCACCCCTAGCCACCCGGTACCAGAAAACTTGAGCGACCTTAGGCTTCAGTACAAAAAGCCTGTGTGATGTCTTTGAAAGGAAAAATTCTGGTGGTTCTAAAAACCACTCATGCTGAAAAGAAAGCTGACCACTGACCCCAATTACCAGTGTTTTCCTCTCCCACTTACTCTACTGCCCTTGGCAATGTGCCAGGGTCTAAAAAGCATACTCACTCTCAATTCTTTTATAATTCTGTTCTGCCATTGTTAGCCTTCTGGGTATTACTCAGTGCCCATAAAGCATATTAAATTAATTTTTGCTGCCTCACTTGGCATTTATATTTGAGAAGCAACCCTGTGAAGGGACAGAGAGGTTGTCTGGAAAAATGCTAAGTTAATATCTAGTTGAGAGAGGGTACTAGCTTCTTTTGATCATAGAGGATATATGCCTATTCAGTTGTCTGGTCATAACTGCCTGCAATCAGTTGGGATGGAAGTGGAAGCTAACTGCCCTCTCTAGGAATAAGATTCCTAGGAATAAGAGGATGGTTCATCAGAAGGCTTTCTTCAAAGAGGATAGACTTGGAGTATTTCCCTCCTGCTTTCTTCACCCATTTCCCTGTTGAATTCTGATCAAAATGGCAGAGTAGTTTCCTTCACATTCCCTTCAAGGAGACTTATGGAAAATAGGATGGAGGAGTGTCCCTAACATACACTTCTGCCAGGTATTGTGTTGTGCTTCTCATAGCCACCGGCCTGATTTTATTTTGTAAAGATCAGTGCTGTTGGTTGGTCCCTTTTGATGTCTTTCTGAGTGATAGGAATGGTCATGGGACAATGCAGGCATGGGAAAAGTAGTGGGGCATGCATGGGAATAGTCTCCACAGTTGACGCAGCTGTGGTACTTCCCATTTCCATTTTTCTGCATTTCAAAGTAGTTATATGTGTTATTTACACACATATTTACCAAAACATTTATTAAATGCCTATTCTTTACCAGGTTTAGTAGATACCTTAAGGCATATACTTGATATCGGAATAATAAAAACAAACCAGAGAAATTTTCTCTCATGAACTTACCATATAGTAGAGTTATCTCAAATGTTTCTCATGATAATCTGCTAGGGAGGTTAGACCAAGATCCATCGGTCTCATGTGTGATTAAGATGAAGAAACCAAGGCTCAGAGAAGTTAAATGTCCTGCCAGAGGGTACATAGCCAAGTAATGACAGAGCCCTGAAGAGCCCAGACCACCTGATTCCTTGCCTATTACTCTTTTTCCTGTACAGTTCTGCCTTGAAACTACACAGTGAAGACTGGATAGAACCTCACATACTCATTTCAGTCATCACCCTCAATTTCCTATTCTTCATTAAAGCCTCTCAGAGAAACCACATGTTAAGAGAAGCACATTCTGCTAGCTCCCGAGGCTACTATCCATTTCATTGAATTATAACACTCACTTTCTTCAAGATCTTTTGTGTCTTTCAATTCATTATGTTACAAGCCTGGTAATTTCCATCCACCATTCTCAGTGGAAGTGAAATGAGGCATCTTTTATGGACCAGAAGACAATCCCCCAAACTCCTATCCCTAGAATCATTGACAGGCTTCTAAATCCATTCCCGAATTGTTTTATCTCAGTTAAGCAAAATATAGTGATGGATTAATCATTTCCCTCCTATTTTAGTTTCTCTTATGTGGTTAAAATGACTGCTTTACTTATTGGACCAAAATTTGATGGCTAAAACAAGATTTAAGAAGTGACTCTGGGAGCAGCTGGTAAGGTCATGGGGTAGCCACCATGATTTGTAGTTAGAGTAAAGTTTTGGAAAGCTTCAGTCCACTAAAACAGTCTTAAAAAGGAAAATGGAATAAGAAATGGTCAGAGTAGTTTCATCATAATAAAACAAGTGTGAAATTTGAAGTAAAAACCAGATCAGCTCTGCTGTTGACTAGTTACTTGGGCTGATCATTTAAAATTGTGCATTCATAATTTTCAGCTATTTAAAAGCAAAACTAATAATACCTTGATGGGTTTTTATTACAGAAAATGATAGAATATTTGTAAAGGGATTTCTCAACTGTAAAGTGCCACATAAACGTTAGCTATTGCTGTTATACCTACTATTGCTAGTTGTGGAAGAGTATGAAGGTATATTACAAACTTATGGACTATCTTACTACAGTCTGTTTGCAGACTTTATCTTCTACCCCCAGAGGGCTGAAATTGTTTGCCTGTGGTTTCTCATTGTGGAATGTTACCTGCCCATTTCTCATGCGGGAAAGTATTAAAGCTTTAGCAGGTGTCTCCATGACAACAGTGATTTTTTTTTTCTTCTGTAGCCCCAGTACTGGGAAGAGTACCTTTCTTATTGCAAACACTCAAAAATATGTATAGAAAGGATGGATAAATCACAACCAGCCTCAAGACCTATGGAAGAAAGATCAGGAAGAATTTTGTGAAAAGAAATGCAACAGTAGAGCCTTTGAATGAAGTAGAGGTGTTGAGACCAACACTATAGGAAACAGGAAATGTCTTCCCCAGCCAGGGTAGTATGACTTTGGTTCCAAGGCAGAGAACCTGTGATGTCTGCTTAATCCTAGTGTCTGCCCAACTTCCATGTCTATCCCAGGACTCTCTTGCAACTTGAACATTCATGGTCTTAACAGCATTCTGGCAAGAACTGCAAGGGCTCTTGGCCTACAACCCGGCCTCTTTTGCATGTATGGTGAGAAAGTTATGGTAAGAGAGAGCAGAGCAGAAACTAGAATCCAGGCCTCCAGATTCCTAGTGAAAGGCTCCTTTTCCTAGAGGAAACGTTCCATTATTTGAAATAAAAATGCTTATTGTTTACTTGCTATTTTGCCTTACTGTGCTTCATGCAAGTGTGGGGGAAAAAAGAAGTTTCTTTCAAAATTCAATGGTGGTTTTGATTAAAAGACAATGCTTGATAGCTTTGAAATATTACCAAGAAATCATTGGGTTTCCTAACCATATCTTGATATGAAATATTACTGAGACAGTCTCCTCATCCAGCCTGTGTGTGTTTTTCCTTCACTCTTGAAATTGTCAAACTGACATAATTAACTAAGCTGTTAGCTAAATAAATCACTGGATCCTAGAGAGAATTTTTACTGAGCTATCATTGCCCCCGCACCATACTGCATGAAGGACTGTCAACACCACACGATAGATGTATGGCAAAAAATTCTGTTTGGGAGACAGTTCTCTCTTTCTCCCTTAGCATCAAATATGGCTGGCAGGCTAAAGAACAGATGCCATTGAGTGTATGTGAGAAATCCACCAATTCCTTAGAGTATTTTGGTCACACATGGTTCATGGAGCTGGAAAGCACATGGCATGCATGTTCATAGCCCAGAGATGGACTTAGGCCATGTGGACCTTAAGAAGGAGGTGCTAGTCTGCATTCCTTAGAAGAGACCCATGCCCAGAGACAGGGGGATGGACTCACTAACCTCCAAACGCCGCTTACCTCCTTTGACAACCTGAGGTAGATGAGCACATTGTTACTGTTTTGTTTTTATTTTTAGGAATATTCATTGGTTAGCTGTTTAAGCACAAGGACCTGCTCCATTTCTTGGTGCAGGTAGCCCATTGGAGGGCTATCTGGTAAACACATGCGGTGTTCATCTTTTGCTTTTCATCCCATCTTCTTTGTATTCTTGTCAAATAAAGATAAAGATTGACCAAAGACAAATGATGTTTTGGAGCAGGCTCTTAATAACAAGTGAAGCCTTACTTGAATCTCAACAGGTAAAGAAACAGGCTGAAAAATCAAGGCTGGGGTGGTCAGCCTGTCGAGAAATTCAGACTGCCACTGCACCATGCCCTCGGGTGATGGGACGCTGCCCCTGCGCTCGGTTTGATTAGAACCGTGGCTAATGGCTGGAAACTCAGCAGGGAGATTATAGATTCATTAATTAGAGTCATGTTTACACCTCTATTTTGTCAACTGTAATCATTTGTTTAACCCGAGGTCTCCTTGGTTTATTATGATCATTATTGCTTGGTTAGAGTTTTACAGTTATGTATGAAGAATCTATATGTGAGCCTATGTATTCCAGCAGGAACCCAGCCTGCCACTGTATTTTAATATAAGGGGAGTTTCCCTTAAGTATTTGTTTTACCCTTCAGTCATCTTTTATTTTAGAACTATAAACTGGGGCCAATCAATGGATTAATTAATAGTTGACCCTGTGTACTGATTGGTAATTCACCTTGAGAATATCAGCAATAACCATATCTCATTCTCATAAAACGCCATCTAATATTCCAAGGACTTTTGGGATCATCAGCTCATATGATAGGATGCTATGATATCTAATTTGGCCATATTAAAGAAGATATGTTTAAGACCCTGTAGGGATACAGTAACAGAATTCAGAGAGGTATGATGGACAGCAACTTTGCCTCTGCTTCGTTTTCTGAGTTACCTTGAGGCTTCACTGCAGATTGGGGAGGAGGGAAAGAGAGAGAAAGCTGGAAAGTTCTGCCCCTGTCTTTTTGCTGTTCCCTTGTCTTATGATGGGGCTTGTCATCCCATAGGGGGCCATTACTGAGGGAGGAGCTGTCAAGGCCATATAAAGAAGGGAAGAATGGGTTTGGGGTGAGGGCATTCAGCATTCGGGAACTACAGGGATCACTCCTAAGGCCTGAGCAGCTCCAGCAGCAGGCCCCAGGGATGTACCTCCTTAGGTTTCCTACTTTAAAGAAGTGAAATTTTATAGTTTTCTTCCTGGGGGGATTTTCTTTTTCCACCAAATTGAGCCCTTCTTGGTTAGGACTATAATGCTCTGGCTTGAATCAGCATATTCTGCAGAGAACCATATCAAACCAGGATCCATTTTTTTTTTCATCCTTGGCTACATCGTTACAGAGAACCTCCCACAGAGTCAAGGAGTGAGAAGCGGGGGATGGCACTAGGGCAGGAGTAATGTAATGCTCAGGAATGAGATCTTGTTTCTATGTATGTAATCTTCATTTAACATTGGAGTCTCCTGGACATGCCTGGCCTATTATTATCCATCTCTCCTAAGGTTCAGTGCCAAGCTACAATTATTTCCTTTGCTCATAAACCCACACATCTTAGTGTTTCCCATTCCTCAGGGCACTTTTTCCCTGTTTAATGGATACAACATCCTTTGGAGAAAACTAAGACGAAGACTCATGGTATATATTATTGCAGGGTCCTTCTTTATGGACAACCAACTTTCTCATTCAAGAAGCTCTAGGTTAGTAAATTGTTTAATGTCATGACTTATTGTAGAATCTAAGACCAGCCTCTGTCTTCCAGAACTGGAGTTGAACCACTTACTTCTTTTGGTATTGAGGACCTTGTGATGAATTAGCCATCACTTATAATCCCTATAGCTGAGGCCATGCTGATAACTATACAAACCATGCTGTTAATTATCCTAACCATATCTTCCTTGTTTGTGGTAATAATGAGCTATCTTTGCCAATCTGTGATCTTCCTAAAACCATTGAAATTAGGAAGCATACTTCAGTAGTACTGTGTCTCATCAGATCACTGCCTAAAAAGGACAACCTCTAAAGCTTTGATTAAAGAAGCTGGAACTTTCCTCCTCAATATACTTTTTAAAGGTCTTAATGAATTGAACATTTTAGGTTATAGAGGTCAGGCATTCATGGGCATTTACACATGATATTTCTGTAGCATTTTCATCTCTCAGTTTATTCATATTCTTTTTTCTATAGTACACGAAAGAATTTCTGGTATAAACTTTATTTTACTTGAGGCACAGTTTAGTTCAGTTCTCATTATATCAACCAAAGACAATTAGAATCAAGCTCAGCTGTTAAGATTTACTTGAATTCAGAATAATAGGTGAACCTGTATCAATAAATTCATCCTAATCTAAAAATTTCTTCTCTCCTTAATCTCAGACTCTCAGAATCTATTTCTTTACACATTACCTGAAATATGTAATATAAATGAGGAAAAGTATGTGAGACTTCTGTTGGATTTGACTTTGTTCTTGACTCTCTGGGATATGTTGAGATCTGTTTATGGTTATAGGTTAGGAGACAATTATGAGTAATTGGAATGAGACATGAGGAGAATCAGCTCATCAAAAGAGTTAAGCTTTCAGGCAAAGCTTAATGGCCTTATTAGACAAAGGCAGAGGAAAAGTCAGCGTCTGCTCATGGATGTAGGGATTACTCCAAATACTCTAATGTTCCCATATATCTCTATTCAAATTCTCAGCTTCTCAGTCATTCCTAACCAATACCCTAACTTTCACATAAGGCTCCTCCTGAGGTTGGGAATTCAACTATTTTAAACTGGCAGCCCATAGAACCAAACTGGGAGGTTGTTTTTATCTAAGTCCTGTGCCTGCAACACATAAGAGACTCTTTTTAGTAACATCATGAAAAGTCTTTGAACTTAGTCATGAGCCTTGAGCAGAAATTTAGGAGTTTGATTTTACCATTCTTATTCTTTATGCTACCTAGAAGCAGCCACTCCACTGTGTGTTTCTGGATTTACTCTTATCACCCATACTTTTCTGAAGCAGTGGACTCCCCATCTCTCAATGCTTGGCTTCACTTGGCTTCAGTGAGCATCACATTCTATCGATAAGTAACCAGAGGCAATAAATTAATCAGCTGTTTCAATTTTGCAAGCCACAAATTGCCAAATTATTATTACTTAAAAGTAGGGAGACTTTTATTGCTTTTTGTCTCAACTGGGCCCAATTCCTCAGTTTTACTTCAGATACCTTGATACCACTGTTTGGCATCGAATTCTGTATTATTTAGAGTTTTGGTTACAAATAATAAACCCAACTAAGTTTACCTAAACAATGTAATGTTTTTAGAAAGATATATTGCTGACAGGGCTGGCTTCCTGGGTGTGTGACCAGTGCAGTCACATAGAGCCCCATGTTCAGAGAGAGCTTGAGGTCTAATGTGCAGTCACCATCTTAAATTCTTAATTTTATCCTTTAGTTGGTGTTTTGTAAGTGAAGTCCACTAGGACAATGGGGCAGGTGCCATGGGCTTGGAGGCTTGGCTCACATGTATTCCCTGAATGACCTATGAATCCTTTTGGTATCCCCTGAGTTAACCTGTTCTGGAGAAACATTGTTTCATGCCTTACAGAGGCTAAACTAGACCCACTTGTGCCCAGGGGTGCCACCAACTTCTGGACACAAGGTCCAATCATGTTCTGCCACTTCACAATCTTTCTCGCCCTTCTATGGAGGTGCATCAGGCTTTGAGAAAACATCTACGATGCTTTTCTCCTCAGGGCTCCAGAGGAAGTATTTCCCCAGATGCTGAACTTTAAAGTATCAGGTGCAGGCTGCCATTCATAGTGTCTCCTAGCGCCCCTCCTCCTCGCTGGCCCCAGATGTCTCCTCCTCAAGTCCAATGGAAATGTGTGTGACAACATGCCCAGCCCACTGGCTCTATTTTCATTCAGTTTCTGCCTTCCCCCATATTCTCTAATCCCTTTATCTCCAAACAAATTTGTATGTGGGTGTCTGAGAGTTTGGTATAAACCCTGGCTTTTGTTTTGTTTTTTTTTTAGTTTTGTTTTGTTCTTCAGAGAATTTTCAGGTTTCCACCTTCTTACCTGTCTTTGTGTGTGTGGGGGTGTGGGGGTGTGGGTGTTGGGTGTGGGTGGGTGGGGGGAGTAGATCCAAGTACCTAGTTGAACTGCAAGTTCTTGTTTTTTGACAAGTCAGGCCATATCCTGTAAGATATTCCTGTGAGGGAGGATGGGAGAAGCATTTAGGGAACTGGTTAACTCTTTCAGACCCTGAGGTTCTACATCTGGAATCAGTACCTCCTTGCATGGTAGGCAGTGTAGGTGTGATACTTGTCACTGCTTCACATTCATCAAGCCAAACTCAGGGATAGATCTTGCCTTCCTTATTATGGTTGGCTTCTGCCTTTTTAAAATTTTTTTATTTTTTTAATATTTTTTTTTGGTGAAGCCCTGGGGATACGACTAAATGTCCAAACTCTAGGTTTCCTCAGATTCACACATAGTCCAGCTCTTCATGCTTTTCCTGCAGCCAGTAACTTTTTATACTTTTAACTTTAGGCTGGATATTAACTTTTTAATATCCAGCCTAAATAGCATTTCATCTCTGGTTACTAACAATGGCACAAATATTTATATCAACCTTCACTAAATACGAATACCTAGTGACAGTTGAGTACCTTTCTGACTAAACATCATGACTTCTTATGGGGATCAGAAACAAAGTACCCTTCATGAAACACCAAATGTGAGTGAAAAACTCACACTGTCCTGGAGCTCTAGGGTAAGCCTATACCCTCTTCAGGCTTTGGGAGTGCCTTGGAGTAAAAGTTACTCCAAGAAGTAAGACTGCTTTCCTTCTACACTCTCCCCCCACCCCTGTGGAATATTCTTACTTAGCTTACTCTAATTAGCACCATTATTGTAGTTTTCTTACCTGTTTCATGAACCCAGAGTGCCTGCACATTCTTTGCAGAATTGGGCAGATTTCATTAACAAGGCAAACTCATTATAGGATTTCCTATTTTATGACAGAGAGAGAGGGAGGAGAGGAACAGGGCGGGGTGGGGGGAAGAGGAGAGAGAAGGAAGAGAATACACTCTACAGCAGACTGACTCCCAGGGCCTAAACTTTGACAGGATATCCTTTCAATCAAAATTCATTTCCCTGGTGGCTGAGTTCTCATATTGCTTGCTCAGCTCATCCTGATGTACATCAAAACATATAGTCTACTCAGTTCAGATTTCTGAAGATTTCATTTAAGCTAATTTTGGCTCCTTGCCAGGTGGTGATTCTCAAAGAGACCCACCCTCTTTTGTCCTCTGAACACTTAAAAAATTGAACAGTGATAAAATTTTTTAAAAAGACAGTGATAAAACCAGGCTTGCTTATAAGGCAAGTTTCATAAACACCAGAAAGCTTCTAATGTATTAATGAATTATTGTGTTTATTTTTATTTTTTTACTAGATTTTGATTTCTTTAAATGTCAGGTTTAGAAGCAAAGGGAGCGTCTTACTCATTTTTGCTTCCATAGAACCTAGCAAAGTACTGAGCTCATACTATGTACATAAATAAATAAATGCATGCTTTTCTTTTTCTGTTACCTCCTATTCTGACTTGGTATCTAAGCCAGCCCCAACACCAGCCAGTGGTCTGAAGGAAGGAAGTGACAAGTTTGTGTTTGATGGGTGTCAAAAGTCCCCCTTGTTGCCAGGTGCCTTGGGAAACTAAGGGTTACGAAATTTGTTCCCAATTACTCTGTCAATGTGGATCAGCTTGTTAGACTTGGGCTCATGTTCAGTTTTTAAAGTGTTCAGAGGACAAGACAGGCGAGTTTTGGAATGAAAGTGAGAGGAAGATCTGTTGGCCTTTTTATTTGTCTGTTGGGGCTGCCATAACAAAATATCACTGACTAGATGGCATAAAACAACAGAATTTTTCCTTTTCTGGAGGCTAGAAGTTTGAGAACAAGGTGCTGGCCGAGTAAGCTCTCTGTGAGAGCGCTCCTTGTGGTTTGTAGAGGGTATGTTCTCACAAGGCCTTCCCCTGATGTGGGTGCAGAAAGAGAGAAAACAAGCTCTCTGAAGTCTCTTCTCTAAGGACGTTAATCTTATTGTAGAAGGAATGCACCTTCAATACTTCCTGTAACCTTTAGTGCTTCCTTAGAGGCCTGCTCAGGCAGGAATACAAATTTGACTTCAGCAGGGAACCATCTGGCCACAGCTCAGGCCCTTGTTCCCCTCAGAGACGAAAGTGCTGGAGAGGCTGCTCTTGGTCAGTCCTTCCTCTGCTCTCAATGCTCCAGCCTCTTAATCCTGGAAATGACCCACACCGCTCCCTTATCCCACCCCCTTTCCTCAGTGCTGGTCTTCAGAAGAAAATGTACTTTACTCTCTCTCTTGAATCTGGGATCAAACTCTAGTTGATATTCATTCTCAACACAACAGTATAGAAACTTCTGCCAAAAGATCAGTGCTGGCAAAAGAGATAAAACCTGATTGACTTTCTGGCTTTTGTTCAGATTCCTAAATTTTTTGAGAGTGAGAATTTCTTTTTAACATCAAAATATTTAAACAAGCCCACATAATGGCAGTTTTACTTTTATTTATTCACCCGATAGATTATACTTACTGCTCATAAAATGTCATAGTAGCCTAGAGCTCTGGTCCACTGGTTTGGAATTTTTGCTCTAGAGCAGCAATGTTCAAGATGTGGTCCATGGACCAGCAGCATCAGCATCACCTGGTAACTTGTTAAAAATGGAAATTCTCAGACCCTTACCCCAGACCTATTGAATAAGACATTCTATGTTATAATAAGTCCTCCAGGTGCTTTTGATGTAGGCTGGCGTTTGAGAACCACTCTTCTAAAGGTTTCCAGAATTAACACATTCATGCTGCTACAGGAAAAGTAAGCAGATTTATTCAATCTGATCATTTTAAATTCCATCAGGAACTACATCTGGGTTTTTAAAAATTCACTGTATTCTTGGTGCTTATTAAAGTTCCTGGAAAAAATCAAAGGTGCTTAATAAGTATATGATGAGAGAATGATTAACTGAGTGAACGAACTCTCAGTATAGTAGGTGCTGGAGAGTGAAAGTATGGAGTGAACAAGATAGTCCGTACTCACAAGAAGGTCAATATTTTCATAAAGTATTTCTTGGTGACAACAAGGCCAAAAACAGTTTGTGTGTGTATGTAGGTGTGTGTTCAAAAATAACCGTTCAAACCATATTGTAATTTCATTTGAGCATTAGATACTTCTTGATAGTAGAATCATAAACATGAAAGGGACATTGAGAAAGTCATCTTGTCATACAGTGAGTAAACTGAGCCCTAGAGAGGTGAAGGGGTGTGTCCATGTGCACTCAGCTAACAACAGCATGATATTCCCCAACTCACCAACCCTGTTGAAGGCTTCCCAACCATATGCCCTACACCATTTCTTCAGTGAGCTCCATGAACATACAGGTTTCCATAGCAACTTCTACCTCTTTTCAAATGGGACACATTGGTTCTATTTCCATTCAGTTAATTTCACTTCCAGCAAAGCTGCCAGATTCATACAAGACAATGGCAGTGCCTACAATGTTACCTTGTTAGCAAAGCAAGCAAAGGAAGAGATGTTTGAGAGTTGCATAGTGTTAGTGAATTGGTTACATTCTATTCTTGTTGACCTATATGAGCAGTGGTATGGTTATAGCTTGGGGGGGGTGGGGAGGAAGCAGGAGAGACAGAATGCTAGACCTCAAATACTGGATGGAAGGAGCTTTTCCAAGACAGTGTTTTGTTTAGTTAGGATTGCATGCTGTTTACAGCTTTAACATCCTGCCTGGAAGGGGCTTTCAGGGGCTATATAGTTTATTCTTCTCCTCCATCTAGCACTATATGTAATATTGCTCAAATTTATGGGTATTGCTGTTCTTGAAGACATTCAGTGAAGGAGACACCATATTATTCTTGATGATCCAAGCCAATCTGCAACAACTCCATATAAAATGTTTCTTGTGTCTTTCCTAACTCTGTCTTGCTATAAGATAACCCTTTCTGTTAAGCCTTAGTGAAGATTACAACAGCTGGTGACAGGCCGCCTTCTGAAGATATTTGTAAATGCCTTTCACCCTACCCTCAGAGGCTTTTATCTTCTCCATGATGGAAAACCACAAGGCATTTTAGTTTTCCTGTGATCTTTTACACTTCTCTGTACATTAGCCACTGAAGATTCAGCACTGTGCATCTCATATATTAATTTTGGGAGCTCACAATTTCTATTTGGCACTTCTCTCAGTTCCTCTAAGTTGGTGGCCTGAGTTCTGCTGTGATATGTGACTACATATCCTGGCAGCTAGCCTTTTCTCCTGCCCCTCCTTAGTTTACAGTGTTTAGTGATAGTTGTTAGATAGTCAGTCATCGTCCTTTTCAGCACCCACCAGGTCTGGACCCCTCGGTCCTTTGTTAGGTAGTTGGGAATGAGTACATTATTTTCCAAGTCCACCTGTCTTCTGTGGACATGGGGCTTGCTTCGTCACTACCGTGTCTTTGTCCATGTTCTTGTCATGGGTAGATCCTCCTTTTCTTGGGCTAATCTCACTCACATCCATCCTCTGATATGGAGCTGGTCAAGTTGTCTGTGTGCTACGGAGGCCCTTAGGAACCTCCAGGTCCTCTGAACTCTTCCTTATATCATACCACTTTATCACAGAATAATTCACTGTATTACATTATTGTTGTTCCACTTGTGGTGGTCCAGGGCAAGGATGGGAACTAGGATTCCTTTCTTGGGAGAACCCTGAATGATTGGCAAGGGTTGCATGGAGTCCTGTTATGAGAATGATTCTGAGGCACCGAATTCTAATTCGGTGAATATGTGGGTCATGATTGATTTAGGATATCTGCCGCAAGGACAAGCAGAGACAAGGCCAGTGTAGGTACCATGCATTTCCCATCCTAGGTTTGTAGTCTTTCCAACTAAATTATATGGAAGGCACCATAATATATATCTTTTAGATCTCCCCAGAATAAAAGAAAGCAGACACTCAATAAATACTTATTTACTGACTTTCTAGTTGACATTTATATGTTTGTGACCACTGTCTTATAATGTCCTCAAGAAAAATGGCCAGAGTGGCAGCCAAGTGCTTTGCCAATTGATTCAGGCCCCATGTAGAAAAGGAGCTCTTTATGAGAGAAGGATGGAGTTGGATGGCAAATGCATCTCACTAGCCTTTACTGTGAGCTTATTTGAACCACCCATGGACTCCATAGTTCCCTCCCTAGATTTCTTAAATTTGTTTGCTATGTTTTTATTCCTTTGCCTTGATTCAGAGCCAAGTTGTTGTAAGTGCAAGTTATCCCAATAAAACTTTATAAGGCCATGTATCAAGTGCTTAAATATCAATGTCAAGTACATAAATGCAGCAATATAAACATACCATAGTTAGACAATTCTTCCTGAACTGTCCTTCTCTGTCAGTGGTTTGTTTCAATTCTCGTACTTTCTCACTTTCTTCTTTCCCCTTTCTTCTTCTCTACTTCTAAGAAGATTCTCCTGTTTTTCTCTCACTGAGCAACTCACACTTTCTTCCCTTTCAATATTATCATCGATTCAGCAAAAATAATTATCAACACATAATCCCATTTCCAAACCTCTCTTTAACATTTTAACAGACTTCAGCAATTGAGGGTGAAGCAGAGCTGCCAAACACTTAGCAAGATGGCAGGAGATAAGAGTTAACTGTTGGCCAACTTCCCTGAGTTAGTTAATGAGTCAATGTTATTTAGCTTATTCTGTGCGCAGTTCTGTGTTAAGTATTTTGAGGGAAATGAAAGAAAACGAGAAGCTGACATCTACCTTCAGGAAAACTTACAGTCTAATTAGAGCTATAGGATTGGCAGGCATAATTACTTCAAGAATTGTTGCTATAGTTCTGACAAATGTCATTGTAACATCAAGTTTAGGAATCAGACTCTGCTATGGAGTCATACTGCCTGGTCTGCGTGGCCCTGGCAAATTACTTAACCTCTTGAAGCCTCAGTTATGAAATAGAAATAATATCAGTACCTGCCTTATAGAGATGTTGTGAGAATTAAATAAGATAATGTAAACAAAATACATTGTGATATAATGCTACATAGAAATACTCAATAAATACTATAATTAGTAGTTGACCAATTTGCGTGTTAACCTAAATGACTTACAAATCTATGGAGTCAGATATTAATATTAGCAGCTAATGTTAATATTAGCCAACTAAATATAGATGTGATCATCCTGTCACAATACTGGAGATTAACTACTGAATATGGCAGCCACTAACTAGAGCTTGACATCTATATTAGGTTTAGTTCAGAATTTACTCAGAATGTACACTTTTGTAAGGGACTCCAACACATTTAAAAGTAGAGCTCAACATCAGGTACTTGGTCTTCATCATTTCTGTAGACCTCCTTTGTTCCCATAGTGATATCTGATATATTCTCTCATGGTCCTTTAAATCAAGCATCTGGGTACCCAAATGAGAGGCTTTGTTCCTGCACCTGACTTGAAGTGACTCAGCCAGGGACATTCTTGGATGAAAAGTGTGCACTTGAATGACTGTACTTCCCTGAAGCAACAGAATTTGTAACTCTCTTTCATTTATTTTTTTTTTCCTTTTTCTTTTTTTTTTGGGGTATAGGTGGTGTCTACATTTTTAAGCGAATGGAAGTTGTGAAGCTGCCAAGTAACCCTCAAACCTCTCTCTCCTTAAAAGAGGAGAGAGTTGGCATGCTGCACCAAGGGGAGGGGTGGAATTAGTCAGAAACCACAAAAACAGTTATTGGCCGAATCCACCCGAATGAAATAGTGCCTTGTAGGCAAACCACTCCATTTCAGCTCAGTTGCGGATGTCCAAAGAAGAAAGTACACAGCAGCTTCCTTGGTTGACCATAATGGATCAAAACCCAGTGTCATTGTGCGTGCATGCGCCTGTGTGTGTGTGTGTGTGTGTGTGTGTGTGTGAGAGAGAGAGAGAGAGAGAGAGAGAGAGAACGTGCTTTTCATTTGCATGTGTGTCATTGACTTTTCTCTAGTGAAAAAATACTGTGTGAAACCATCCCAGGATAACTAACAAAGGACACCATATCTTTATACTAGGAGAGAAGAGTCTAGATAAGAATTGCTACCTGTAATGACTGGTTTAAATATCTACCTGAATTAAAAGGGTCAGAAAAAATCTTGCTCTTAGCAGGGAGGGTTCTCACTCCCCTCAGTGCTGTGCGTTTATATTCATGGAAGGAATCTGCTCACAGGATCTCCCAGAGTTGTTGGAGTCTCCTCCATTGAAGCCTTACCCCTCCCTCTGGCAGAAGAGGCTGCTTGAGTGAGAAAGATGCAAGAAAGCACATGCCACAGGAATGCAACTCTTCCACCAGGCATGTCTTGGTAAACCCCAAACAACAGGCTCTGGAGCTTGTCTTCTGCTTCTGAGGGACACACTCCTCATCCTCAGACCCCACTCCTCCCACTCTCAGTTTCCAGGATGTCTCTCAGAATGGCAGACCTCCGCTCTGCTTTGGACTTTGTTGGTTCCACAAAGCATCACATACACCCTTGATTTTGACAACAAAGCTCCTGACTCATTCCATCTCTGTGTGTGACTGTGTGCGTGGCACACGTGTGTGTGCACCAAGGAGGTATATTTTCATTCCACTGAAGTAACTTTTATGATGTCACCAAGCCATATTGTCTCCAGTTTTCAACTCCAAATCTCTGTTATGGAAAGTACATGTGATAAGGCTGCCCACCTGTTTTATACTTTACTTAATCCTTCCGTGGGCCAGAACGTGGAATCTTGGCTTCTTGACTTTTCCAACCACAAACCCTAGGCTCTCTGACAAGCAGCATTCAAGGAGATTTCTTCCAGAGATGGAGAGCAAGTTACTTTCATCAATATCTACTCTCTCGTAGCATCTCAAAACTATTATAAAGAAATCTATTATAAGATCCTTACTTAGTCCTCCCTGGGTCAACTCTTGTGGGAGGGACTCAGCTAGGGCCAAGACCACAACTCAGGTTTGTGACTTTTTAAATCATGAAGGATCTTTCTGACAAATCTAGTGAGTGACTAAATATGACTGCTTTCAATTATATCCCTGGCTTGTTAGATATATGACTTTGTAAAGAGAATTGTTCGATGGGGCCAACTTAGCTGGACTGAGTACTAGCCAGATTAGTTGCCATATCTTGGTGGCCTGATTTAAGCAGAGTTTAATCCTTGCTTTAACTGTGGAAAGTTAGAGTAAGTGCAACCCCAGAAGTCAGCACAGAAGATAGCAGATCATTTCTAGAAATGTGTCAATCAAATTTCTTTATCTCATAGACTTTTCTCTGTGTCCTCCAAGAAGAAAGACTCCTGATCTTTATCCCCATTCCTCTACCCACAACAGAGCACTGGCCTGAAGATTATCCTCAGTGCTCACATTTATTAAACAACTATATTCTCCAGATGAATCTTGTGGGAGGGTGCCAAGATAAAAGAAATTTCGAGGGTGGATTATCCTTAGGCAAAACTTTCCAATATAAAAAAATCTATGAAAATGTCCCTAATTTTTATATCTCCAAAAAGAGGGTTGCAAGAACTTAAGATAATTTTGCCTAAATAGCAGAAGGCCTGGTGGTAGGAAGAGTAGAGCTGAGTCATGATCTTCAGTACTACCAAATACCTTTATTCTTGAATATTGGTCTTTTTTGAAATAATGTGACTTGAGGCTGACCGTTAAGGAGTTATAGTGGTTGACAGATTATGGTAGGAGGCTGTACATTTTAGTTCTGTAAGTTCTTTAAAGAAAAAGAGTGAATCTTTATCTGGACACGAGCAGGCTGGGCTAAGTGAGTTTGTGAGGTTCCTATCTGTCCCCTGAATCTATGGCGTTTTCCACATTTACCTATGGACAGATAACCTGACAGTTGCAGTAGAGGGTGGTGGGTGCTATGGTATTTAGTATGTGCACAGTAGAGGGACCTCAGGCAGTGTGAAGGTGCAGGGAAAATCTGGGGGCAAGGGTGGCATACGGGAGCACTCAGTGGGAAGCAATACATAACATGAGGATGAGTTTGAGCAGCCACAGATGTGGAACTGGGAGGATTAGAGAGGCTTCTTTCTTCCTCAGGAATCTTCTTGTAGCTTCTTGTTTGCAGGAAAGCGAGGCTGGAGGGTGGGCTGGTCCTACTGGTGCAGGCCTGGAGTTGGGAGGCACCCTGGAGCCCCTCTCTGTGCTGTAGAGGCAGTGGGAATCTCCTGAAGAGCAAATCTCAATAAATCTGGGCCTGTTTATAACCCCGCACCCAGCAGGAATTAGGGTCACTCTTTACCCACCTGGTTAGAACCTCGGAGCGGCAGTGGGGTGGGGTGGGTATAATGTTATCATACAACACATGGAACACTTACAAGTCTTCTTCACACTCTCCATCCCTGATGCTTACTTGTTCTGAAAGGGAGTGGGCCAAGGAAGGGATGAATACGTGCAATGTCACAATTTTATCCTGGTTTCAGAAAAGTTTTAAGCAGAGAATGAAGTTTACATTATATAGACCACTTCGATGTCAGTGAAGAAGGGGGTGAAGGGAGCGGTTGGAAAACATCAGTGAGGAAGGAACTAAGCAGACGGGGAGTACAGTTGCTCTAGGTGGGCTCTCGAGGTAATTGCAGCAGAAAAGATTATGTTTCCCATATGAAGGATGGAGATACCAAGGACCAGAGAAGGCAATACTTTTGACCCCGGTACTGGAGGGCAGAGAGGGGAACAGGGTAGATGGAAATTCATTTTCTGAAGTACCCCAGGGTATCCTTTGCATTGAACAGAGAAAGGATTTATTTTTAAAAAACCCAAAGGAAGTGGTTTTTCCTTCTTTAGACTTTGGGGTCTGAGGTAACCGCTAAAAAGATTTAGCATGTTCTCCCCAGCAGCTGTGGGCGAGTCAGAGGCGTGAAGGCACTGGCCACTAGAGGGGGCGCTGCCTCCACTCCGCACCGGTCCTGTGGGGGAGGACTGTGGGGTGGGGAGGGTGTCCCTGGGTGAAATACAAGGCCAGAGGGTTTCTCTGTCACAGGCTTTCTCAACAAGGTGTCACTGACTTCAGGCAGGGTATTTATGGCCAGGGATGGGAAGGGGAGGTGGGGAAGGCAGACAAACTTCAGGTGCCTCTGGAAAACTTGCAAGTGAAGGCAGGGTGCTTGTCAGAAATTAACCAGAAACCCCAGAGTGTACATTTTAGGCAGGAAAACCTGAAGAAGAACATATGGTTGCTCTTTTTAATGGAACTTTCCAGAATATGTTTGAGTTAGATCAAATCTGATGCAGAGCCAGCTCCCTGTGTCCCAACAGGGAGTTCTGTTGCCCATCCCCCACCCGGTTAGAACCTGGGAGCTGGGAGGAGGGGTCTGAAGGTCTGCGGAGGGGGCACAAGTGAACAGAGATCTAGCTAAGGCTGGGAAGGAGAGGGACAAAAGCAGGATGAATCTAAGCTGGTGCTGCATTGCTGGGCGCTGTGGGTCCTGTGGGGTCGGTCATGAGGGTGGGAGGGGGCTGCGCAGTGTTCTGTATGGTGCCTGCCGCTTTGCCTCTTTCTCAGCTTGGTCATCAACAGCCTGCTGGCCCCAGGTCACCAGGAAGCAAAAACAGCCCTCTTACTCCTAAGAATATTTCTGAGTTACATCTCAATTAGAAAATGAGACAAAATTGTGTCTCTCTCGTACCCCAAACTATCCTCACTTCAAACTATCCGCACATTTGATTAGAGGAAATATGGGGCGCATAACTACTACAGTCCCCATTATGCCTCTGTTCTGCAAACTCCTGGTAATGCATGCAGCACCCTGACTCTGGGAAAGGGCTAGTTAGCAGCACTCCCTGCAGACAGCCACAGTGTCTGAGGAGTTCAGTGGTCTGAGTTCATTGCAGAGGCAGTGAAATTGCTTTTGCCTATCAGCAGGAAATAGCCCGTCTTGTTGACGGACCCGTCATGCCCATTGATGAATTGCATCTCCGTGTAGGTGCCGCAATTGTGGTTTACATTTCTACCCAAAGGTTCATCCCTGGGTCTCCTGGCACTTTAGAAAATGAACTGCTATAATTCCACTCTGATCAAACAGCCTTCTACTGCCATTCCCCGGTTCACTCTGATATGACTGCTGGCTTATCACTGAAAAGGCCCAATAAAGGCTAGCCCACATGGCCCTTCCCCCAGACCAAGGGAGGAGTCCCTGGCCGGCTGGGTCTTAAAGAAGGCAGGTGGATGCCTGGTGCTCTGGGGAGCTCAGGATGGGAAAATCGCAAGCCCCACTGAGTGGGGGTGAAGGGTTGTGCTGCCTACAGTCACAGAGGACTCACATGGCAGCACCTAGAGTTGTTTATGGATTTGCATCTCCTTATTGAGGACATAAACATTAATGCTGTTTATTTTAGCTCTGATGATCAATATATCTGATTTGGGGGCACCGTTTTCTCTGGCTCTCCCAAACTGAACAGATCATTCCCCCTGCTCTGAAAGTAGAAAAATATGGTCCCTGTGATTGCAGGAGATTCATAATTTATCACTGTTTGCTAATTCAATTTTATGATACATATGGGTTTTCAGGTTATCTATTGCTGTGTAAAAAGCTTCTCTGAAACGTAATGGATTTAAAACAATAACCAGTTTGTATAACTGCGGGTTTAAAAATTTGGGCAGGGCCTAGCTGGAAAGTTGTTCTGCTCTATGGGGAACCAGCTGGGGTCACTTAGTGGTACTCAGCTAGTGGCTGACCTGGAGCAGCTGACCGGACCTCACTCACATAGCTGGTGCCTTGGTATGGACCTCTGGGGTCACCTGGCCCCTGTCCGTCCCTGTGTATCTCAGGGCATCTTCATGTGATCTCTCTATTAACAGCGTTGGACCATTCATATCAGGTCCCAGAGACCAAAGTGAAGGGGCCAGTCCTCATTGTAGCATCACTTCCTACATACTTTATTGGTCAAAGTAGACACAGGCTGTGCAGATCCAAGGGGAGGGGACATTGACACCATCATTCAAGAGGAGGTATTTTGCATATTTTGCATCCATCTTTAATCTGCCACCAGAGCCAATTTATCGATAGGAATAATTTTCTATAGGGACAAGGGATATTTGTCTTGTTCCAGGCACACTCCTAACAGAAACCTTATTTTTCCAAACCTTCAGAACAGCTGTGGGGCCAATGTGTTAGGAAGTATTTTTAAGCCATTTGAGGAGGTTTGTGTTATGTAGTGATCAAGGCATAAACAAAACAAAACAACACTGCCCTTAATATACATCAGAAATGAGAGTAATACTGTCCTTTCCCCTCTGTCTGGGTTATTTAAATAACCTTACCTCAGTTAAATCTGTCAAGTCATAAATTGGGTTTGGTAATGATAGATGTTATTTGCTTCATATACCTGTATGTAGGGTCCTTGTTTGGAGAATTCCATATAGCCTGGCCACGGATCCGTAAGGGCATTTTTTCAAAGACTAGATTCTCTGTAGCAGCTGTTGACTGACCATGCACTGTGTGGTGGTTATGGCAGGTGATTTTCCTTACACAACTGACTGTGTGTGTCACAGGCTTACCCTCATCTCTGTCAGGGCTTCAGTTTGATTCATGGTAAGTGGGCCTAGAAAATCAGTACAGGGCGCGAACATGCTGTGGCCAAGCCATAGGGCCTAGATGTTAGGAACTACTCTGTAAAAAAATGTGAGTTTCAGGAGCTGAACTACCCTGGCAGTTGGTCGGAGGAGAGTCTGTCTTATAATTCAAACACCAGAAAGTACTACTTTCTAGATCAGATACACCTGGAGAAACTTTCTGACAGGTGTACCTGGTTTGCCATGGGAATATAGGAGGCCCTTTTCCATTTATGTGGGAGTGTCTTACTGTAGGCATTTGGGTTGGTTTCAAAGGCCCATGGATATCCTTGGCAGTTTCACTCTAAGTACTTCCAAAGTTCTCTGACAAGGCTAAAAACTCCCCATCCAACCAAAGATTGTTGCACATTATTTAAATTGAATGCAAATGCATGGTCTGCTCCGAGCCCTGGCAGCTTTCAATTTTTATATTTTCAGAACGGTAAGGCCTGCCATCAGTTCATTTGAAGTTCAGTCCAAGATGTGCCTATCCCTGACATTTGTTCATTCTTTATGCAGGTAACATTTTGGAGAACTTAAAAAGAAGTCATCTTTGTATTCCATTCCCTACTACCCTCCAAAATGATTTTAAAAAGTATTTCAGACATTTGTTGCATGCATAATAGCTGGAACATGACCAATTTATTTCCTACTGCCTGAATTTCCAACTTTGGATTCTCTAATCACTCTGTTTGGCAATTCATCGTCTGTTTCTTTTCTGATATTTCAGCGGTAGGAACTGCCTCTTTGACCTTAAGGGATCAGGCTCCTAAAAGCACAAGCAGATTCAGTCAGATGGTTGTGCCTGGTTGTTGTTGGGGTGAATAGCAGGGAGGCTTGAAAGACAAAACCATAGGACTGAACCCAGAAAGAGATGAACCCAATGTGGTTCTGCATGGGCGTTATGCCTTCTATAAGGCTGCAGGTACCCCTGTGTGCATGTGTATGTATATATATGGAAAGAGCATATATATACATATACTCACATGTGCTCTTTCTGTATATACATGTGTGTATGCATATATACATGTACATTCTACACACACACACACGCACACACACAATTATACATTTTCTACATTATGGCTAGTTCAGAGAGTAAGAACAGAGAAGTGGGTAAGGGGAATAAAAGAAAACGTGAGAAAGGAAAGAGGAATAAGGGCACAGAATATGTGGAAGCCTGGTAATTGTCCCTCCCAAAGCTTCAAAGTCTTTCTTTCTGGGCACATGTCTGTGTCACTAGAAACTACATTGTTCTGTAGTTTCTTAGTAGTGAGGCAGGGCCTTGTGACCAAATTCTCACCAATGAAACATGAGTGGGATTAATGTGTGCCAATTTCTGCTTCACCTATCTAAATTAAAACTGCTACCCCTGGACTCTCTGCTCCCTCCCTGCATTTTCTGGAAAGCTGAGTGAGTGGCAACGTAACTGTGTCCATGAAGAGCCACAAAGGGGATGGGACCTGTGTCCCCTAATGTGGAGCAAGAGAGCTGCCTTGTTGGGGGGAGACTGGTCCTAGACTGCAATACAGTCCTTGCATTTTAGTATCTCTTTGCAGCTCACAGAGCTAGGGTCTATAAAGAGGGAAGGAGTGAGAAAAACTGAACTACCATGGAAAGGAAGGCTGACACTAAAAACACATGACTTATGGGAGAGATCAGCTTCTGGGAGAAAACTGGGGAAACTGTAGTATTTCTACAAAACTGCTCTCAGGCCTCCCTGACAATCATGCCATCTCTGATAGTGTTTTAGGGCTTCAGTGTTTACCAAGCATCTCAAAAGGGTAGAGATTACCAAATTAGAGGCTTACATGTTGGTACCAGTAACAGTTTAATTAATCAGTTGGAATGATTCTCCAGTGGAATAGGGGGTTTACAAGGCAATTAATATCCACTTCTGAGTATGATCAAGACAGGATGAATGACTATCTCACGGATGTTGGAAAGGGGATTCATTCCTATGCTGATGGGGCATTTGAGCAGATAACTTCTCAGGTCTCATCCAACATTAATATTCTCCAGAAAAGGTTTAAATCAGAAAAGTTGAGTAGCTTTTTAAATGTTATATGCATTATTTTCCTTTCACATCACTATTCACTTGTACAGTGGATTTTAAACACTATCAGCTTTTATATTTGCTCTTTGAAAATCTCCATTAACTGGCTTCAGCTTTCTTCCTGCAGAAGTCATAAACTCACCATGAATTGTCTTTTGCTTTGTGCTACAGCAAAATGCTATTTTCATGGCTTTGTATTCAGTGGATACATTGGGAATGTCACACAACAAGTTAATGTTAGCTACCTTGTCTATCCAGTATGATTTTAGACTTGTTGGGAGGGCCCCATTTATGAAAATATATCTCTCACTGCCATATAACCACAGAAGCCAGAAATTCAGTTACTAGTATTCCTTCCTTTGTATTATCTGTAGTCCTTTCTGAGCAGGTCTTTCTAAAAAATGCAATCATCCACTGACAGGTAACTAAGTGTTTCTGTATGAAGCACAGGGAAAGGGAGAATGTTTAGAGAGGAAGTTGGCACTAAAAAAACCCTACTTTATTCATGGTTCTTGATCACACAGCCCACTTTGTGTCTGCTGCTAAAATACAAGAGAAATACAAGGTGGCCCCTCTGTGGTCTTTATTCTTCTCACTCTATGACTTCCAAGTAAATGCATATTCCAGACCAATACCTGATAGAAAGTTGACAATAACATCCAGCCAAGAGAGCCAGCTGGCTACTTGGCTTAGCCAGACCTCCCTCTTTTTGCCCTGGGCCCTGAGATCCTACAAATAATCTTGTACCTCTTGGTGTTCGACCAGTTGGCCAGGCCAGCACTCTTGGTTCTTTTTGTGCACAGGTCATCTGAGGAGAAAGGGATTCAGGACAAGTGGTTTTTATTGGGTGGAAGGGAAGAGTTATCTGGGTGTGAAACAAGAGGCTGTCTGGAGGGTACAGACAGGGATGGAGAGCCTGAATAACTCACAATGACAGAAGGTCACCAGACAATTGGCAGAGGGTGGAAAAGGGAGGCTGTGTGGAGAATAAAAAAGGAAAGACAGAAAACAATCCTTTGCACTTTGTTATTGTGCCATGTACCTCAATGCAGATAACAGGATTCAAAGCAAGGAAATATTTATATATGTTTATGGTACTTTTGACTTTCTGCTCGGATATTTTTGAGCTGAGAGGGAAATTTGGTTTTATTATTAGCCTCCCGAGATAATATGAAACTTTGGTTTTATATTAGACTGTCAGCTTCCTTGAGTAGAGAAAGAGGCAAGATGCAAATTCCTGAGAAAGGACAATAGAACTCGCCTGGAGAAGAGGGGACAGGAGGAGGTGAGGAATCAAAACATTATTTTACTCCTGTATTCAAAGGGGTAAAATAAGGCTGAAGACTTCTCAGTATCTAGGTCAACATGACGGAAAGGACAATCCCTAAACAATCCCTATAATGGTGTGCCTTAGTGCACAGATATGGGCATTTTATTGAAAAGACCAGATTAATACTTGGACTTGATTCTGCACCTTGGTTCACTGATGTGGGCTCATGACTGGGAAGGTTACTATAGTATAGAAGCCTGGCAGCATATTCTGCCTTATGATTTTTACGTACCTATTTAAACTTCTTATTATCCATTTGGCTATGAACTCCTGGAGGAAGAAAGGGGAGTACATATTTACTTACACTGTCTTTGGGGCTTAGTTCAATATCTGGGACATGTTGCTTGTGACAGCATGAGCACCACTCTCCAGACATTTGCTCTTAGCTCCTATGTTTCCAAGCCTCCTTGCTGTTAGTGGTACCATGTGACTAATCTGATCAATGAGCTGGGGAGCAGAGGTGATGTGTGTCACTCTGAATTGAAGCATAGGAGATCTAGTGTGTGTCGCCCCACCTGTCTGTTCCCCTGCAAACAAGAAGGCTGTGTGCTCCAGATGGTGAAGCAATGAGTTGGTGGACTCTTTCTCAGAGAGTGTAGAGTATTCCCCCCTACCCTCACCAGCCAACTTTGGAGATATTGCATAAGTGACAAATAATCTTTTGTTGTTTTAAACTCTGGAGGTTTTTGAAACAATTTCTTACTGTAGCATAACCTAACTTATCCTGACTGATAGAGTAGGTAAGACCTTTTGTTTAAGAATGAATGAATAAATGAATGAATGAAAGAAATGGCTAAGCTGAATGACGATAGTAGGGCTATGATTGGATTTCCTATTTGGATTAACCCTTTCACTGCCATATCTTTAAAAAATTTTTCCTTGTCAAGGTCTTAGTTCTTTGAGTTTATGCCTGTTGGCAGTTTACATTGTCCTATCTTCCCTAACTATACTACACTATAGTATGCTATCCTATGTTGGATGCAGTAAATTATGTCAGATTATATTGAGCATCTGCATGTTTCAGGCACTGTGCTACTAAACTGGATAAAACATGCACTTGGAGGATTCTCACTCCAGTAGGGAAACAGCCAGTTGCATTGCATTCATATTATGATGCATGTTGAGACCAGACGGTTGCTGCTACCAACAGCAGAGAGAAAGAACACTTAATTCAGGCTGGGAATGCCAGTCTAAAGACTTGTATATGACAAGACAGATGAGAGAGAGGACATGTTTAAGAAACTGAACTGAAACTAAACTGAAAATGGTTTAATAAAATTAGAAGTCAGGGTGCAGGAGAGGGGTGGTAAAAGATGACTCTAGAAGAGTGAGCAGAGGCCAGGTCCTGAAAGCCTGTTGTGCTTTGCTAGGGAGTTCGACCTGAATTAGTTAGATAAGGGTGGGAGGTATGTTGAGGACATGATGTTCCCACCAGGCCAAGACTTGTGCTGTAAAATCATTTGATGTGCTTGTGTAGTGACAGAGATGTTGAAACATATGAATCCTAGCACTGACATGATAAGCTCACACTGATGGTGGTGTGGAGAATGGATTGAAGGGGAGGGAGTAGAGGCAGCTGTCAGTCAGCAGGCTGTTGTGTGGCCCAGGCAAGTGACGATGGAATTGCTCCCTGACCCAGGCACCTGGGATTGCACACCAACAGAGCATTGTTTGGAGCTCTGCTACTCCCATCATAGAAATCTTTTCAGAGCTTATCTCCCCTGACAGCCACACCGATAAGCACGATCAGAAGGAGTGCTGCATCAGCTTCTCCTTCCCCACTTCTCAAACTCTGCGGGGCTTCTTGGTCTTTCTGTATGAGATTAGCAATGACCCCAAGACCTCTAGGCTGCCTGCTTCATACCAGACACTTGAAGAAACTCTTAATATATTCTTGTATTTTCTCAACTTCTTTTTCCTCTCTGCTTCTATCTTCCATGCCCAAGATAAAACACACAACCATCTTCAAAGAAGGCAAATTGCATTACCAATAATAGTATTGAATTTGGGGGCAAGTATTTTACAAAGGTTTTTAAACCGATATCCATAGGGAAAAAGAAGTGGAATGTTTTTGTTTGTTTTATATCTGGGTAAAATGGCTTCTTACTACAAATTGGTTAGCTTTCCATCTCTATTTTTACTGCATAGTGCATACAAAAATAAATTCCAGATGGATTAAATAATTAAATCATTACATTCCTCAGATAAACCTACTAAACTGGATTCTTCTTTTAACTGATTACATTGCCAAATTGGAGTCCTGGGAGAGCCAGAGGATTCTCTTATGGAACCAAGACATTTTGGAGTGCATGCATGCTTCGAAGAGGTGTAGAGAGGAAGGTATCATATGTATGAGATAATGTCCTGGACTTGCTCAGAGTTTCAGTGGGTATTCAGGGGCAGGAAGTAATGTTAGAGGTGATAAAACAAAACAAAACCTCTCTCTATATGTGTGCACACATATGCCTGGCTAGTGTGGTTCAGGGGTGCTGGGGATGGGTCTTCCCTGCTTCACAAATTTTCCTGTGGGTGACAACTCCAGGGGAGCACCTGGGGGAGAAAAGACTGCATCCACCACCCTATCCCTCCGATCAGCCCTGGGCTGGGTCTAAAAAGGGTTTGAGACATTTTCCTTCTTCTTTCCTAAAGACAGCAAATGTGACTAGTTCCAGAGTTCTGTTTGGCAAATTCCTCCCTTTTCCCAGCATCAAGCACTGGCAGCCTGGCTCTGTTGTCCAGCCATTGCCACAGGGAGACATAGATCAAGCCCTTTGGAGAGGGAGGGCTTGAGTCCAAGGCATTTACGCCCCCCAGAGCTCCCTTCTGTCACCCCTCCTGTTTTGCACAGCAACAACTCCACTCAGCGCCTGCTGGCCCTGGGCACGGCCTCCCAGATTTGACATTGGGGGGCTCCGCTCGTTGGTTTTCATGAAGGCTTGAGGCTGGCAGCCTGTGGTGTCAGGGGGATGCTGATGCTGCAAGGTTGGAGGGATGCAGGAGGTGGAGTATTGTTTGCAATCTCTACCAGAAGCCCAGTCAGCAGGTCTGTAACTCTGCCAACAGCCGCCGCGTGCAGGAACCAGCAGAGGGGCGGAAGGTGGATTGGGGGAACTGAGGGGGAAGCTGACAAATAACCACCGCTGACACCGGTGAGCTGTTCACACTTTACAAAACACTTCCACGTTTGCCATCTAATCGTGTCCCCATAGCAACCCTGGGAGGCAGGAAAGCAAGGTAGGCAAAATTAATCTCACATATAGATGATGAAACAGACTCATAGAAACCGCAGCTAAATAAGAGGTAGAGCTGGGAGTTGAACCCTGATCTTCTGGCTCAAAATTTCATGCTCCGTTATGCTAAGCTTCTACATCATTGCTCTGCCCTCTTCTTTAGGTTCTTTCCCATGCAGCCTTCTTCTTCCATCAAAGTTACACTCTGCTGACCCCTCCAGGTCCAGGGCTTTTGCCCTTATTACCCCTCCCCCATACATGCCCATTCCAATGACCCATCAGAAACTCAGTCATACTGAGCTGTGGAGGGTTTGGCACTGCTCCCTTGTTCAGAAGTGTTTACATTTTAACTAGCAGAGAGAAAACTTGATGTGAAAAGGATGAAACACTAATGAGAGGACTTCAAGCTTTAGAAAATAGGCTTCTGAGGGAATGGGGCCTTCCAGTGCCTCCCAGACCATGCCAACAGCAATGCTTCCCTGCCTAAGGTTTACCTAGAGGCTGCTTTCAGGAGGACATCAGGATGAACTCACTGTTCATCCCCATCAGAGATCACATGAGAGGGAGAGCCGAAAAGCTTGGACAGGTAAAAAAGGTCCCATTGCTACAAACTGGCGAGGATTCCTCCATGGCTCCTGGGACACTTTTGAAAGTTTCAGCTGAGGCCCGAATCCCAGGAGAGCTGCTCTGTGCCCTATCTTCTTACCTCAAAAACCAGGTTGCACAGAGAGCCTCCACAAGACCTACGCTGGACCAGCAGCCATGGCTCATCCCTGTAGCTGAGCTCAGCTCTGCCTGGGGTGCCCACCTTCCCCTCCAGCTCAGGCCCTTCATGCACCACCGTACCCAGCATTTACTGCCCACGGCTCTGCAGCCTCGGAGAATGGAGAGGCTGTGCCACAGGCATTCCAGGGGCACTTCCCTGTCCTGGGTAATGATAGTGACTTGCTTATTTTGCAGGCTGTTCCGCTGTCTGCTCTGTTTTTACACTATGTTTATAAATGTGCTAACTTCAGCATCTCATCGGAAGGTACTGAACATGAAATGTACGGACAAATGCTGACAAGCCGTGCTGAGCAGTCAGTCTGTGGGAGAGGGGCCGAGTCTGGTTCCTGCCAGGCTGTGGGCTGTCCTGCCTGGACCATGTCCTGTTCTGCAGAAGAAGGGGAGGGGGCAGCCAGATACCAAATATATTCTGGGCAGCAACTTGCACATGCCTCAATGTTTTCCAAATGCAGGGCTCTGTGGAGGGCTTTCATTTTATTACATGAGGCTATTTATTATAGGCTTGTGTTACGGGTCAATAATTTCCTGCTTCAAAATAACAGAGTGGGCTTGACCCAGGCACCCAGGTCTGAAGCCAGAAAAAGAATAAACAAGGCCTTGATGGGTGACCAGCAGAGGGCTTGGGAGAGATATTTAGGGGTCCTCTAGGGTCACCCCAACTCTCCAGTTTTTATTCTTCTCAAACCTTTACCTATCTCATTCTTCCTACTCCTCATTCCTAGGTCTGCTCATTTAGGAGAACAGACTGCTAACCAACTTGAACAACAACAACTTTATCCTTCCATTCACCCAGTGCCAAATCTTTACTTCAGTGAGTGCGGACAGAGCAGCATCATCCATAGCTGAACCGACAGGTCCTGACTTAGACATCACCATGGTGGCTTTTCCTGGTTCTTAAAAGGAATTTCAGCGAGTAGATTTAAGAAGAAGGTTCAAATAAACATAACTGGCATTCTGTGGCCCTTTCTAGTCTACAAAGCCCTGCTCTATATTTGATCTCAGAGGTATAGTCAGGGCACGGTTTTCATTATTTCAATTTATAGATGGGGAAATGCGGACTGAGAGAGGCTAAGGGAACTGTTCTTAATCACATGGCCAGGAGGAGCCCAACTTTCCTCCTAAGATGTTGCAGGGTAGGTGGAGAACTCCAAGATCGGGGTCTAGAGAACAGCATCAAATGCTGGAAGTGAAGGAGGGAGGAGAGAAGTGAGCAGTCAAGGGTGTATGTGCACTAAATGCTGTTTTTCCTGGGTCATTTGATATTAGTATTGAGTCTGAGTATAATAGTTATTTTTGGGGTTTGGTTTACTCACCAATAAAAGTAACATTCAAGGTTGAGATAGAAGAGCCCAGGATCAGAGTCAGGAAGCCAGAGTTCCTTGTGGGCTTCGCCAGCAGCCTGCATATGACCTTGTGGAAGTCACAGAGGGACCTGTGTGCCTTAGTTAGGGGGAGGGAAGTCAGAGAATGATCTCTGAGGCCGGGCCCTCAGACTGTCTGTGTGGCTCTGTGCTCTTGGTTAAGAGAGGAGGTTTTTGGTGCAGCTACTGGCCCATAACCTCTAAAGAGACCAGAGAAAAACTGCCACCAGGCCTTCTTAGTTGCTTTGAATCGCAAGTCCTGGCAGAGAGGTGACAACCGGAGAGCTGGAAATAGCCCCGTGGGTCTCTAGGGATCAGCGGGGACTCCTCCGCAGGATCTCTAAATTGAGCAGCTGTGGGAGGTACAACCTCAGGCCGTGCTGGCAGGATGAGGACGCCAGGACTGAAGGTAAGGAAGGCCCTATTTTACTGGTTGGGAGGGCCATAATCTCTTGCATTTGCCTACTGCCTTCTTATCACCTTTTCTCTTTAGATCTTTACATTGCCAGCCCTGGAGGAGAGAAGGCTGGCGGCTGTCTCTATTCCTGTTATGAAGTGACTGCAGGGAAATCACAATGGACAGGAGGAGATGGTGATGGTGACCTGGCAATCTGGCCAGAATGTCTCGCCTCCTGTCCCTCACGCACCTGCATACATATCCACTCATTGCAAGACACTGAGAAAAAGTCAAGAGAGAGCACACTCTTGTTCCTTCTGCATTTCAGGTGTTCTCAGGTCGGGTTATCTGTGGAGCACTTAAGCTAACGCACTTCTTTCTCTTACACCCCGTTGCTAAGGAAGAGCAGACACATATAGAGACTCAGTAACAATTGCAAGCAGGAGTTTGACACCACTTCTGCATGCTGGTTCTGACCCTGGGGACTCCCCAAATGTGGTTTAGTGATGTTTAGGACTTTTCAGGAGTTTACTAAGGATCATGGAGGACAAACTCCACCCCCTGGCCCCCACCAGCCTTTCTTCTTGTTTATTCCTCCTCCTCCTCCAAGCTTGCCTGCCCTGCCATTTAGTACCACACATTGTATTAATATTTTCTGTAGAACCTGGCTTCTTTGCTCAGTGCGGCCCTTTCTATCCCTTTTCCTCTCCTCCAATTAGTCCCATCCTTGGGTAAAACAGAGTATAAATGGAGAACTTGCTTACCTCCCAAATGAGATGAACAGTGAAGTTTCCCATTGAGTTTGCTGTTGCTCTGGAAGAGGAATAATGAGAGAAGAACCTGATTAAGGAAGGGGTCAGCTTGGTTGATCTATAAAGGGTGATAAAACATGTTCTGGAAATGATGCAGGCAAATAACCCAGAGCCCTATGATGAGGGCCTCTGTTCTCTTTCTGAAGCCAGATTGGAAATCTGGTTGGACTGTCTGTTTCTGGAACTATAAACCCAGATAAACGTGTCAACCTAGATGTGAACTCTGATGTCAGGAGCTCATCAGAACATGATAAATGACTGTCTCCTGAATGAGGGTGAGGAGTTTCAATATTTTACATCCCTCTCTGATAGCATCAGCCCAGGAAGGCTTCTTTGAAGAGTAGGCCTTCAGTGCCAATTTTAAGGATAAGTAGGACTATACATAGATCATGAGCATTGGCTTGGAAAATGGATGTGGCAGGGTGGGGGTAGCAGTTAGTGAAGTGAGGTGTGAAGGGGAAGCCAATGAAGAAAACAGAAGAGATGGGGAAGGGGAGACTTAGGACTGTGTGGGAAGGGTTGTTCTCAGGGGCTGCTGGCCCAGGTAGATTTTGTGAGCGGGGAGGTTGAGGGTATGTTCTGTGATAAGAGAAGGGGTATCAAAGAGCCTCTCTTTGCAAGTGGGCCCCTAGTAGAATGGCTGAGACTTCTGCTTGATGTGACTAATCAAAAAGGTAAGATTATCATACCTGCCATAATGTTCACAGTTCTCCTTAGACCAACCCCGTGGTCTTCCTTGGATTGTCCAGTTGGCTTCCTTTTGTGCCCACCTCACTGAAGTGGAGAGAATATTTCCCACTTAAAAATTCTCCCTAGACCTGAGGTCATTTTTACCTCAGTCCTAGTCCTCTTCTTTAAGTGAATCTAAACAGAAACCTGAAGGTGTCCTTGTCCAGAGTAAGGTTTCTCTAACCCTCACCACCACCCTCTAGTTCTTCCCACATGGGTGGGGTTGACCAGCTGGCTTCATGTAAGCCATGAATGGTGACCACTGAGAAGGACCTCCTGTTGGCTATTCCCACATCTGACAGCTGTGCAGAACTAAGTGGCACAGTCAGGTTCTCCTCCCATATGTGGCCTCCTGGAGAGACCCCATCTTGTCATTCTGGCTCCCCGGCCTGCTCATTGCACCCCTTGAGGCTCCTTGTTAGGCTTTTGTTAGAACATTTGGGTTTTTACCTGGGAATAAGCTCAAAAATATGTTGTGAGTTTGACTATTAGTAGAGTTCTCCCTCTGTATTTTAATTATCTTTCCCAGGTCTCTAAGCACTTTGCAAGGATGCTTTTAACCTTCTGAAAGTGGGCCTCTGTGAAGGGGGAGGGCAGTTCCTCCTAGCATCTGAGACCTTTGACTGCCTTGTTGATACCATAGAATGTGTCAGCTGTGAATCAGAGCTGTGAGTCCTACCTCTCCACCCTGGACTCCATCTATGGAACTCAGATCACTTCTGAGAAAGAAGTAGAACCAACCTGAGAATAATCTCTAGCTCTTGGAGCATTCACAGAGCTGCAAATCAACAGGCTAACATCCCAGTGGCTGAACTCAGCCAGCGGATTCTTAAGCATAAAACCCAGTTTCCATGTCTGTATCAGAGCAGATAAACCTCTCATTTCTTTTATGGAAGTGACAGAGTGAAGTGTTCAGACAGTCTGACAAGAGAGGTAGAGCGCTTGCTTTCCAATGTTTATTTTATCCTTTCTCAGCCTTCTTGCTTATCCTCCATACCCCAGTCAACAAAAGGCTGAGGTTATAACCAAAATCTCAGTGCAAACTGTTCCTTTGCTTATCAAGGGTGTCCTGCCAGACATCAGCCTAATGATTTTTGGACAATTAGTACCAACCAACCCAAGCAGTGAAGGATGGACCAGATCTGCTGGCAGACTCTATCCCCATCTTGCTCACCATCTCTGATGATCAAGGAGCATTGTCCCAGCCTCAGGAGTGTGGCTTGCCAAGTGCCCAGCATGAACAATCTGAGCTCCACCCTCCCTTTTGCTCCTTGCACCTCTCAACAACCACTGGCCTTGTCAGTCATGCTGAGCAGAGCCTCGAGAGTTGCCAAATGGACTTGGCCCTAGGCCACCAATGCTTCCTGATGCAGAGATGAAATTTTCAAAAGCACCGAGCTCAGGAGAGGAAGAAGGCTAGTTTCCTTTCCTAGTTTTAGCACATCCCAAAGTGGGTTTAATGAATTATAATTATCCCAAGATATTTTCAAAAGAGAGTTCAAATAACATTAGGTACTCTACCTGTGAATGACTCATTTGGCAATACAGGCAAACCCAATCTCATAGCCTTCCTCAGGCAGATTTGTAACTATTGATGAGTAAGTGCCCATCACTATTACTGGTGGGTATTAGAGAGGGGCTGGTGACTTCTGAGCAAACCACAGTGAGTCACCAGTCTTGGGATGAGCTAAGATAGTTTTACAAAGCTGGTGTTCTTTCATGTCTGTGGGGTGGGATGGAGGAAAAGAGAGGCCAAACACAGTAAATTTATGGGTTCTCAATCACTCAGATGATGCCGGTAGCTTCAGATTTTGATCTGTCACTGTGCTAGTTGATGGAGGAGATCCTTTGGACCTTTGGGTGAACACATTCCTGCTCAGAGTAGTTAGTGAAAGGTGTAGAGCTTGAACAAGAGCTAAAAGGATTGTAGAGAAACTGCGCTTCTCCATTTACTTTCTCTGTCCTTCCCAACTTCAGCGATTGATTGCCAGTAAACTCGGTTAAGAGGATGGGAATCAAATACATCTCAGCAACAAAAAAAGAACAAACTAGTGATACTTCCAACAACATGGATTAACCTGAAAAACATCACAGTGAGGGAAAGGAACCAGACACAGAAGTTCAGGTGATTTCTTTTATGTGAAGTTCAAGAACAGACAAACCTAATCCACGGTGTCAGGAATCAGAACACTGGTTATCTTTGGGGAAGCAGGGATTGTCTGGAAGGTGGGAGAAGGGAACTTTGTTGAGTGACAGAAATGGTCTTTACTTTGGCCTGAGTGGTAGGTAGTTCGAGTACTGAGTTATATACACTTAACATTTGTACATTTTAAGGTATGTTTACTATACCTGAATAAAATATTGTTAGCATTAAAACTAAAGAAGGGAATGGGACCAGGATACACAAGAGAAGCTCTCTTAGCCAATCTTGTAGTTTCCTCCTAATGCAGGGAGACTGCTGCTGTGTCAGCCACATGCTGCAGGCCATGGGGGTGAGCTAGTTCCTCACCCACCTGCATACTGCTGCAGCCTGCAGGTGGGTGGCAGTCCTACCAAGAGGCAGCTGTGTTTGCTATCACACTTGTTTGTGCAATTAATTTAATGTAACATAATACTACTTAGATACAATATAAGTATGAAAAGAATCAAAGTTTTTGTTAAAACTAATTTCAGTGCTCTGGAATGTCTCAGTGAAGGTGACTTACTAAAGAGAACAGATATTAACTAGATGTGGGTGAGACAAATATAAGAGATCAAAGCAAAAGTTATACAAATCTAGGTTTCTGGATCCAGCTTCTTCAGACGTGTAAACTGTTATTCCACTCTGAAGAAATTAAAATTAAAATGAAAGCTGGAAATTGTCAAGGATGCATTAAGAGTGTTGTTTATGCAAAGAAATATAAAGGCTGGAACAGCCATCTTTAGATCTATATCCCCATTCCTGTGGCCTTGGCTGTACATACAAAGTTTTACAATAAACATGTTTGTATGTTTTGAGTTAAAATGAAAGTTTTATCATATGTGTGTTCTATATTGATTGATTGCCCATTGGAACCAAGTGTTTTGATTAACTGACCAACTACCTGGTCATAGAGGGGGAAAAAGAGGCTCCTACTTAGAGAAGTGGAAATTCAAGAAAGCAAATGGACAGCTTTCCTAAAAGCTAGGTGCTGTTATGTTCTCTGTGCATTCAGAGAATAAACCAATGCTTCACAAATGTGAATTCATCTGCACGAACAAGATGGCTTGTTTATACTTCATGCAATCGTATTTCTGCTTTGTGACTAAATATGAGGCACACACATAGCTTTGTGTGTTGGCACTTCATTTGCATGTTGTTGCATGTGATGATACCCTGGCTTGCCTCCTTCCCTGAGTCCTGCTGCAGGGGACAGCAGTGGATAGGAACAAGTGGACTCATCTGGCATTCATTCGGTTCTTATTGGTGAGCAGCCTGCTTATTATTTGGGAGTGGGATATGCTATTGACACAGATCTGTTATTTTGAAAAAGACATTCATTCCTACCATACTGTCAATACTAATACTTGCCCCCAAGATTGCTCAATGTTATAGCTGAAAAAGCCAGTTTAGGCTAACAAAGAACCATTATTCACATATTCATTTTTCAGAGTCTAGGTATAAATTTCCCTGACAACTATAATTTTTTGTTTGGGCCAAGGGGATTAATCAGTACTAAATATTAATAAGGAGGATTATGTTTTAATTTCACAAGTTTGTGTGAATTTGCAAAGGTTTTCATTGGACTCATCCTCATGGTATTTTCTTTTTTCCCCAGAATGGTAAGCCTCAAGGATGTTTAACTTAACTTCAATTTCATTTGGGACAGAACCATACACTACACAGGACAAATAGACTTGATACAAGTACATCCCAGCAATAGCCTTGTTTTGTTCTTTACTGACCTCACTCTATTAACCATATCTTTTGCTTTCTATATTCTGGCTTCTATATTCTATATTCTTTCTATATTCTATATGCTTTGATACTTTGACATCGGGGACCTTGCTGATACTGGACTGCCCCTCTCAGGGTTAACCATTTCCTAGAAATAGTAAATAACTTGCCTGTGTGTGTGATTTTCAGTACAAACAAATGCATCCAGAGCCCACACCCAACCACCTCCTTTATTGGGCTCTTCCACTCCTGGCTCCTAGCTACCTGTCCCAGAGCCAAGTACCAGACAACTAGGGACAGCACCTATGACCCAGAGCCTGCTGAAGTAACTCTAACTTGCTAGCCCTCAGCTTGCTTACCCTACCTTGCCCATTTCTTCTCAAAGAAACCAAAATAAGGCTCTTGTTCACAATCTCTCCCTTTTTCTCTGCTTCCTGACTAACCCTGTGGTTGCCTGTGGAGTGGCTGCCCCTTGCCTTTGCAGAACTCTGAGTAACAGACCATCTTACCAATGGAAATTGTCTCCTCATCTGTAGGCTTTACCCCATACCTCAAATTTTCTAGTAGTACACTACATTTTTAAAATGTATTGTTCAAATACAGTTGTCTCCATTTTCCTGCCACCACTTTCCCCTGACCCACCCACCCCCACCCTCAATGCTACCCCCCTTTGGCTTTGTCCATGGGTCCTTTATACGTGTTCCTTGATGACCCTTCCCCTTCGGTCCCCCGTTATCCCCCTGCCTCCTCCCTTCTGGTTGCTGTCACTTTGTTCTTTATTTCAATGTCTCTGGTTCTCTTTTGCTTTTTTGTTTGTTTTGTTGATTATAGGTTTCACTTATAGGTGAGATCATATGGTATTTGTCTTTCACTGCCTGGCTTATTTCACTTAGTATAATGCTCTCCAGTTCCATCCATGCTGTTGCAAAGGGTAGGAGTTCCTTCATTCTTTTTACTGTGTAGTATTCCATTGTGTAAGTGTACCATAGTTTTTTGATCCACTCATTTACTGATGGGCACTTAGAACACATACCCATTTCCATAGTTCTCTTTTCCCAGCTTTCCACCCTCTCTTTAATCATTTTGCTGATACATGTGTAATGCTAACAGCTCTAACCTCTTTGGCATTAATTCATATATAAATATACAGTTGTACTATAGTGCCCATTTTGTCTCACTAGGCCTTATTCATCAAGGGGCTATAGGCAGTTCAGAAAATACAACAACTTTATTTTTGGTCAGATTTTGTCTAAGGACCAGAAATTCTGATGGATTCTGTTGGGGCAGAAGCCAACCTAGTTTGGTAACTGAGAGCATCTAGTCTGGGAAGAAAGTGTTGGGAGAGGGACAGGGAGTATGTACACAGCTCCTCTGGCTGGTGGATCCTGAAGTGATCACCATGCAGTTCAGGTGGCGGAGGATGCTGGTGGGGGAGTGTGGGGTGGAGGAAGGAGAGGAGGAACGCTCAGTCTCGCAAGGCCAGCAGAGGAAAAGGCTGGTATTTGAGCAGAGATCCTTGGAACAAGCACCGCATGTTCTTTCCACTCTCTTACAGGCCCAAGAAGGTAAATAAAACAGAATAGACACTTTGAAGGAAGAAGCAATGTGAGCTGGTGGTTGGCCTTGGGAGAAAAGGAGGAGGAAGCATCAAAGCTGACTTTCAGAGTGGATGCATTTAAGGGAAGATACTGGGAAGGTGGAGGATAAAACACGAGGTGGGCCAACTGTGACATGGGCAGACCTGAGATGGGGCACAAGTGTCTTTGTTGAGGGAGTTTCCCAATTCTGGTCCTAGAGGAAGAAGGCAATTGATGTAGGCTAATGATGCCAGGAAGAAGAGAGAACAGTAGCTGGAGTGCTGCCAGGCCCCTGCTGGGAGGTAAAGCTGTTAGGTAAAGGGACAGATTGGCTCTCTTTCAGAGGGTTTGTAATCCCCCCACCTACCCACTGCCCCAGGAGACCTGGCTTTAGCATCCTTACCCTCCTTCCTCCCAGCCAAAGGGACCCTGTCTGTCTCCTTTGTTCTTGTCTTCTCTCACCTCTGACTCTCCATTCCCTGTTCATCAGAGTCACCTCCCTGCCCTGGTTTTCAGCTCCTTATATTTTACGCTGAGCTAGTCCTTATGGGGTTGACTGAGGATGTAGATCATTCTTACCTCCTCCACAAGGCTGCCAACTTGTTCCTGGCCTATCCTTGTCACAATTAAAGCAATGAGATCCATGGATGGAAGAGAAAATGGTCCATTTCCCCTTGGTATATAGGATGGGGCCATTCCTTAGTCTGAGATTTAGTTAGGGAATATCATCTATGGATTCCTCAAGGTCCTTAGGACTCTGAATAGTCATTTGGTGGCTGAGTGTTCAAATCATAACTTTTACAATCAAAAGATCTGGCTCTTTTTGCTATTGGTCATCCCCTATGGCCTTTTCTGGTCAATGGAACATCCTCATGCCAAGTTCTCCCTCATTCCTTCACACCATCAGTGATGGAATTCTGGACATGGTTGTGAATGGCCAAAGCTGTCAATGGATGGTTCTTCATTCAGGTGTGCTGTGACTCAGGTTCCTGCCCCAGAGATCTTTGGCTCCTTGACTCCAATGCTTAACGTGAGACTTTCAATCCAGATTTTGAAGTTTGTTGACCATGATTGTAGCAGACATTTCTTACCTGTGTACCCATTCCTTGGCTTCTGAGTGTTTTGCTGCTAATGGCTTGCAGTTGTGCCCTTCTTCAGAGGACTGCTCTTGGGCTACTAGAGCTGCTTATGCAGCAAGAATTGTAAGGTCCCAGAAATTTCCCAAGCACTCTTCCCAGGGTGACTCATAACTCCCTTGCCTTTGGAGGAGACACATTCCAAGTTATAATTTGCACTCCAGAGATTCCTGCATGATCATACTGAAGCTGTGGCCCACTTGCAGTCATAGCTATAGCTGAATTTTTCTTCTCATCTGTCCTGCTTGTCCTGCTTCCTTCTCAGTATCTCCTGGGAGCACATCCTCAAGCACTAGCATGTTTTCTCCACTCAGGGTCTGCTTCTGCAGAACCTGACTGAAGAGACTAACCGTCTTGCAGAGTGCTAGGGATGCAGTGACTTCCACATGCTCACTGTCTGGCAGGGAATAGATAATTATAGCAAAGTCCAATGCATGGTGGGAGGAAGGATACTAAGAGTACAAGAGCCCCCAGTTCTTTCAGCCTGTCTCCATGTAGTCCCAAGTACTGGAGCTGTGGAGTCAGAAAGGCCCGTCTTTGAATTCTGACTTTGCCTTTTACAATCTGGGTGCTCTTAGGCACACTTGGCATCTCTGATCCTCAGTTTCTTTACCTGTGAAATGGATAGAATACCTAGCTCACTGAATTGTTATGAGATGACCTCATTTATGGGGTAATATAAATAAATGTAAAGCTAGTACCAAGCTCATAATAAATGCTTAATGATGGAAACTGTTTTTAGTGGGTATTGTGTGCCTTAAATGTGAACTGAATGTATCAATATCATGTCACATAGGTCACTGATGTGTTCCTGCAGGCCCCCCACATACAAGCTTGCAAGAATGATGTCATTCCATCTGTTCACAGAGCTATGAAATTAGCAGGATGACCACAGGAGAGGGGTCTTCTCATTCTTCTGTTCATCACTTGCTTCCAAAGTATTGGAGCCTGCACCTGTTTACTCCAGGTTATCCTGTAAGCTCTGCTCTTTCATTTGCTATTCCTAACTGAGCTTTCTTCTTTGGTTGAAATTTTTCTCTGTGAAAGAATAACATTCCGGAGCTCCCCCATATCTTTGCTGCCCCAGGCTCATGAAAAACTAAATCCGGTCTTGGCTCTCTAAAAGACCATAAATCCCAGCCTGCCCCCAAAGAAGTTGCTGTCATAATTCCATGTCCTTTTGGAAGTAATTTGATTTAATCACATTAAAACTAGATTGCACCGCATCCTTGGCCAAAGTTAGTTTCAAATTGGCTTTGCTATTTCCCTCCTGATCCATGGATCCTGCTCTTTCTTTGATGGTTATTTTAAGGAAAGTGTCCGGCCATTTCTTTTTTTCCCCTGTTTTTAAATTGAATTTAGTGGGGTAACATTGGTTAATAAAATTATATAGGTTTCAGGTGTACAATTTTATAATACATCATGTGCATATTATACTGTGTGTTCGCCACTCCAAGTCAACTCTCTTTCCATCACCATTTATCCCCCCTTTATCCTCTTCTACCTCTCCCTACCCCCCTTTCCCTCTGGTAATCACCATACTGTTTTCTATGTCTGTGAGGGTTTTTTTTCTTAATCCCTTCACCTTTTTCGCCCAGTCATCTCCCCTCTGACAGCTATCAGCCTGTTCTTTTTATCTATGAGCCTCTTTCTATTTTGTTTGTTAGTTTATTTTGATTATTAGATTCCACATATAAATGAAATCATATGGTACTTGTCTTTATCTGACTGCTTATTTCACTAAGTATAACACTTTCCAGGTCCATCCATCCTGTCATAAAAGGTTAGATTTCCTTATTTTTTTACAACCAAGTAGTAGTCCATTGTGTAAATGTACCACAGCTTTTTTAATCCACTCATCTACTGAAAGACACTTGGGTTGCTTCCCAAATATTCAAAGAACTAACATTTGTCCTTTCCAAGCTATTCTAAAAAATTCAAGAGGTATGAAGACTCCCAAGCTCATTTTACAAAGCCAGCATTATCCTAATTCCAAAACTAGATAAAGACACTACAAAGAAAGAAAATTATAGGCCAGTGTCCCTGATGAACATAGATGCTAAAATCCTCAACAAAATATCTGGCCATTTCAAAGCAAAGTCTGAAGGAATGCCACAGGGTGGCACTGATACCTTCTGCTAGAAAAGCAGAGTGACTGAGTGAGTTTTTATTTGCTGATCTCCATTAGAACTGCTTTCCTGCAGCACTGAGGGTTCCTGGAATGATCAGAGCTGGCCTCGGCTACTGCACCATGGTAGGCAAAACATGTGATATAAGGAGAGAAGCCATGTGGCCTCTGTCAACTCATGAAAATACAGCATCTGTACTGTAGGAGATTATTAAAAGGAAGAATGTGAGCTGGGATCGTGGGGGAAGGCTCCCCAGAGAAGATGGACTGACTGCTGGTTGGTCTGGAGAGAAGTGAGGGGAAAGTAAGGCATTTGGGGCATGGGAAATAGCCCAAGGGAAGAAATGGAGACATCCTTTTATTGTGATCCTTCCTTGGGAGAAGAATGAGACCTAAGGTTGGATAAGTACAATGGAATTAGATTACAGAGGACTTTGAATGCCAAGGAGAGGACTGAATCTGATTGTGACTTGAAAGTTCATTTGGGAAGAAATCCAGGGTTTTATTAATCAAGAAGAGTTTTGTTTATGGATCCCTGTTCCTGGATTCTCACACCGCATTGCTAATGGAATGAAAAACCCAGTGGACCCTGAAGACTGGATGATAAGATAGCAACTAGCATGGGGATCAGGGGGAGCTAAAATTTCCCTGCATAACCACTGGGAATTCTTGAGCAGGGAGTAACCAAATAAAGTGTTTAAACTGGCAACAACATATAAACTAGGGGAGATTTTCTTATTTCTGTCTGAAATACTCTGAAATGTCCCAACAAGTCTTGTCATGCCTGACATCCTTCATGAATATGTGGAAGAAGTCCCTTTCTAAGACCCTGTACTACATATTGTGATACAAATGTTCTTGCCTTTGCTAAGCACAAGCACCAGAAAGGCAGGGCTTATACCATCTTCATCCTTTTCTCTTTCCTCATCCTTTGCTTTGAGGCCTGGTCCAGAGAGCTGACACCACCTTTTTCATCAGTAGACAACCTCTGCAATAGAGTAGCCCTTTTTTATGTCACCTTTAATTAATTCATTCATTAATAGAGATTTATTGAAACCCTACAGTGTGTAGGGCAGTCTCCCTTGTCCTGTGCTTTTCAGACCACACAATAGCAGCTCAGTCCTTAGAATGGAGAATGTCCGCATCATCATCCATGGTCACAGCCTTGCTCTGTGAAGAAGGCATGAGACAACTGCCCAGGTAGGGACTGGAAGGATTTGAAAGTGTTTATTAATGGAGGAGAGAGCAGCGCTCTTGTGGAAAAAGAGCTAAATATGCTGAGACTGCCAAAATGGAAAATGCCTGTTAATAGCAGAAGTGACACATCATAGATCATTCACTGACAGACTGAACCCTGTGGTGTCTTGAACAATGCAGACTGCATGCTAATGCTACCCAGGAGGACTGATGCGTGGCCCTATGGATCTCCTTCTCCTGGTTGCTTCCTTGTGTGATGCTGCAAAGATAATAGGCCCTCCCTCAATTTCTCACCCGTCCCAAAGTACTGGCATAAAACATGGGGTGTGGAGAAAAATTAACCTGTATTTGCATCTCTTCCTCCACTATCTATTGGTGAGACCTGGGATGATGATCCAATAAGAAGACATAAATAAAATAGTTTCCCAAATTTCAAAGAGCTCAGTAACAGGGACGGGGTAAAATTGCTATGAAAATATTCACGTGCTTCAGATCACTACTAAGTTTTAGTGAGGAAGTCAAGATCTGGAATTGGTGTCAAATAGAATTTCCTCGGCTTCCCTCCTTTGGTATCTCTTGGTTTTCTTTTTTAAGACACCTGGTCCTGGGGAAAGGGAAGGAAGCTTTTGAGTGTATTTCAGCTTTGCAGGGGGAAAAGATCACTTGAGGGTTCTTTGAGGCCAGTGGAAAACTAGGACATTAGAGAAGTGTGGTTTTGACTGTTTGTTGCCTTTCTTTTTCAAATCTCTCTGATTTTTTCTAAAGACATCCTGTTTAGTTACCTGATGGGAGGGTACTGTCATCCTTAGGACAGAGGAGTGTCAGAGTATGTGCACTGCAAGGGAGATCAAAGTCTGAACCTGAAGGTTGAATCGTAAGGAGAAATTTCAGCCAAGAGTTAAAGGAAAGATTGAGGAGGTGTCTGAGCCTTGCTTGTCCATTTGAGGAAGCCTTGCAGGTGACCTACAATGTTCCTGTGTAGTCTCATGGACTCCTATAACATTCTAATGATATTAAGAATAACCACAATCATAGTAGCTACAGGTTACCACATTGGGCACCTCAGGCATATTATCATTCATGGTTTAAAATGAGAAAACCAAAAGGCTGAAGAAATTTTCTCCAAGGCCACCCAGAGTTGATCAAGTGGCAAAGCTTAATTTCAAGTCTGACCCAGCCCCATCCCCTCTCTTTACTCCCTGCAGCTGCTCCAGCCTTTGCTTTTGTCACAGCCTTTGCAGAGCTTCATCTCTTAATCCCAGGCTGTTCACTGGGGGCCTACTGCCTCGCTCTCTGGGACTCTCTCTCTCCTCCAAGGCTGAAGCATGAGCAGAGGACACTTAGCAGGAAGCTTATTTGGGAGAAGCAAAAAACAGTCTTCTCAGTTGCCCAAAGACAAGACAAATGAAATTAACCTGCTACAGGCTTCCCCTTTTCAGCGCCCCCCATCCTTTTCCAGCCATTCCTCTGGAAAATTACATCACTGACAAGTGGTTTCTGGCATCCTAAAGATATAGGTGCTAAGGACTGACTCCAGAAGCTTTGTGGATACAAACATGGCTAGGGCTCAGATTCAGGGACAGCCTATAGGTGGATGAGGAAGATGCCTCATGAAGGAATTTTGTGAGCAATTGAGTAAAGGAATGAAGTAATAGATAAACAGATTTATTATATACTTATGACTCATCAGACATGGTGGTAACACTATATACTTAAATATACCTTATTTTCTTCCTGACAGCCATGGTGGGAAGTTGGGACTATCACACCCATTTCTCAAGGGAAGAAATGGAGGTCCAAAGAGTGTAAGTGATCTCTTCAGGTTTGGCCACCAGGTTAGCTCCAGAGTCCTTCTAGAGCCCAAGTCTCTTGCCTCTCGCTCTTTCTCTTTTCACTCTGTCATGGTCTTGGAGAGATCTTTTTCACTCCCATTTCCCCAAAGGCATCACCCAGCTCTCGAGCATTTGCTATAGAGATCAGCAGCTTAGATTTTATTTCCTGTTGGTATAAGTAGCCCTGTGAGGGGTAGCCTAAAAAATTGTATCTTAGTATGAGTGGCTTAAACATATGAACTCCAGGGGTTAGTTTTGACAGGGTCAGGAGAGAGCATGGAGCCTCTATGGGTCAGTAAGCAAGATTTTACCGAGGCAGAAAGTATTGAGAGGAGAGAAGCTAGGGATACCACAGGCCAGCTTCGGGGCCCTTTAGACCAGTGCCCCTGTGTTCTGCCTTCCTCAGGGGATTGGAGGAGTGGAGGGGGACATTTTTCTCCCTCGCTCAGGCTGTTGGCTTCTGTGTGACTGGTATCACTTCTACGGGGCTGTAGTCAGTGTGATTCTCCCAAGGTGCGCCTGAGAGGCAGGCTAGCATGGTGATGAACTCCCTAAACCAGTGGCCCTGCCAGGCTGGGTATCTCCCTAATCCCTGCCCTCACAGTGTTCCCAGGGCTCTCCGTAATTGTCATGTGTGGATGAATGTAGGCTGGGTGATAGGTACTGCTTCTCTGCTCAGATCCTGGGGAACGTCTCAGCTGCTCAGGGACTTAGATCTTCTCACAGGCCCCTCTGAGGACAATGCCTGCTGGACCTTCTGTGCAGAAAGACTTATGCACAGAGTCATCCTTACCTCCCCTTTCAAGATGCAGCTGAGCCCAAAAGGAGGGAGTTAGCTCTTTGGGTCATTGATGATGCTGACACCCCGGAAGAGATTAAGAAATTGCCTCCTGCACCCAGAAATTAGGGGCAAGCAGCAGCATGCCTCTGGGGGAGGATGGCCCTTCCCAGGCTGGGCAGATGCTTTATTATAACTCTTAATCATTTCTTTAAAAAAACAAAGAAAGAAAAATACTTTGCAGCCAGGAAAGGCCACATTCCTCCTCTTTGAGGGTTTGGCTAGGGCTGGGGATTTTTTTTTTTTTTTTTTTTTTAATGATATGAGCTTTTGTCCAGAAATGACTCAAGTGAGAGGAAAGGAGAGTCATATCAGTGAAGCAGGCTTTCTAGCCCCAAATATTTGGAGAGATGCAGAAACAAGGTGGGGTGGACTTGCTGCCATGGCACTCGTGGCCTACCAGGTCTTTACGGAATGCAGGCATCCCTGCCCCTCGCAGCTGTGAGGGTCACCTGGGCCTCACCGTGACTCCTGGTGACATCGACCATGGGGGCAGGCCTGGGCGAGAGCCTGTCTTCTCTTGCCGACTCCACCTCTAACATTCTGGGTGGCTCTGGGCGGGCCCTTTCTCTGAGCCTCAGTTTCCTCCTCTGTGATAGAGAAGCAGGGAATTTTTCCCAGCTTTCTCCTAGGCTGTTTGGTGGAGTCACTGGAAGCTGGAAATGTGCCCCCAGCAGGCTAAAGACTCGGGATGCCTGTCCCCTGACTGGCTGGGTGCTTTTGACTGCCTCTTCACACTAAGCCCTTTCCTGGGTACCTGCCGTGAGAGGTCTGTTGTCCTCACTTGGTCTACCCTTAAAAAAGAAAAGAAAAGAAAAGAAAATCTTGCCTGCCTCCTTTATGGAAGTCAAGTTATTGTCATTCCCACTGCTTTATTTATAGTTCATCTGGCTTGTCAGAAAGCTTCATCCTTGTCCTCCAGTTTTCTTCCCAGTCAAAGAAGCCTACAGACCACTTCCCAATTGTGTTCATCCTGCCCAGTGAAGCCTCACTGCAGACATGAGTGCAAACCTCTGGCATGGCCACACTAAGGCCACATGGATTGGCCATCCTCTACCCCCCACAGCTCCCACTTGTGCCAAAAGGTGCCGCTCCCTCTGCTTGGTTCCAGGCTTTCAAGTCTTTCCCCTTTGCCTGCAATGACCTGTCCTCACCCACCCTGTAGACCACACCTTCCCTCCATCTTTGCCATCGTGTAAGTCACAACTCAAATATAATCTCCATCCTGAAACTTTTCCTTCTAAGCTTTGGCAGGATGTGAGCTCTCTTCTGACTCCATTTTGTCCCCTTTGTGTGCATGGACTTGTATTACAATCAGTGAGCATCACATCTAGTAGGAGACATGCTGTCCCCAGTGCTTGGGGGTAGTGCTCAGCCAGCAGGGGTGCCTATTTAGTATTTTTGGAATGAACAAATTACTGGGGTGAGGGGGTGTGCGGGGCAGTATAAATGCGGTGAGGCCTGAAGCTTACCTACCTGTATTTTGCCACCATCTTCAAGGTGAAGAATACAAAATTTTGAATATAGCATTCCCCTTTTATCCATGGTCTCACTTTCTGTAGTTTCAGTCAAGTCATCCAAAGATTAAATAAAAAATCCTACAGCTCATAAGTTTTAAATTGTGTACTGTTCTGAGCAGCGTGATGGAATTTAGCGCCGTCCTGCTCTGTCCTACGCAGACGTGAATCATCGCTTTGTCCAGAGTTCCCTTGCTGTCCGTTAGTTCCTTAGTAGCAAGCAGGTTATCAGATCGACTGTTGTGATATCTTAGTGCTTGTTGTTTTACTTATTTTACTTAATAATGGCCCCAAAGTGCAACACTGTGATGCTGTACTTTGGATATGTCCAAGAGAAGCCATCAAGTGCTTTCTTTACATGAAAAGGCATGTACAAATAGGAAAAACCACAGTCTATTTAGTGTTTGGTACTGTCCATGGTGCCAGGCATCTGCTGGGGGTCTTGGATAAGAGGGGATTACTTTACCAAGTTAGATTCAGGGCCTATGAAGGGCCTGAAACAAGCAAGGGACACTGAAGCCTGAGCTTCCTTAGCTTCATCACTTAGGTTCATCACTTCCCCCTGAAGGAGGGTGCAGGTTATCACTGCCTGAGGGGCTTTCCAAGGCCAGGCTTTTGCATCCTGATCCACCCTGACAGAGTGAGCATCCAGAAAGGGTCTTCAAAGAATGCTCATTGGGGATGGAGGGGGGATGGAGAAAAAGTAGCGAGATGAAAATGGAATATAACACAGACAGAAATCCCAAGAAAAAATCCCCTTCACCTTTCTGCTGAGGTTTTCTCTGACTACAAAGTGTTTTGACTAAGTGTCTTTATCAAAGCTTCTAAATTCCTCCCTCCATTTGGCAAGTCTTCCCACCCACCCCACTCTGTACCCCTTCCTCTGCTTCCCCTCCTTCCCTCATTGCCTCTAAAATCAATTTTCAGCAAGAGCAGCAGGTTCTGTGCCATCTGGGGCTGCTGGCAGCCTCAGCAGGCCGTAAGCAGTGCAGTCTGTTTCCCTTAAGCTAGCCCTCGAATTTCTCTGCCATCCCAGCCTGGTGTTCCCCTCTTTCCTCTTGCAAGGGCAAGGAGGGCAGTTGATTCCGGACCCTTGTGTTCTTCTCCTGAGGGGTCCCCCATCTCTGCCGTGTGCCCCTGGGTGAGGTTTCACGGTTGGAGTGGCCAGACAGCAGTCACGGGCCGCTTCCCCACCTGTGGGGAAGGACGGATGTGCTAATTGGCAGGAAGAGCACAGAGTGGAGGGAGGTGGAGACGTGCCCAGTTCACAGAGGTGCACTTTCCTCACCTCCGCCGTGGTGGAAGCTGCATGACTTCATCTTGCTGAAAGCACCATTAGATCCACAGTGCCCTTTTCTCTCTGGGGGTGGGGAGGGAAAACTAGCAACCTCCATATCTTCCCTATGCTTTATGGAAGGGCTCTCTGTCTAGAGCCCCAGGAAGGACTATTCTTCAGAGCAGGATGTAGCACTGGAATGTTTTTGGTGATTGTTTGCTTTGGAGGTGGTACCAACCCAAGATACTTCCTTAAGTTGAGGTTCCACTCCACAGCATGCCTTGACCCTCAACACCCCATCAGATATGTTTTCAAAGTTCACCTGCTTTCCCAAGTATTTCTTAGCTTTCTGGTCAGAAAAGAGCATTTTTAGGAGACTTCTCCTTGGATGCAGAGTCTACCTCAAATCTCTCTCCATCCTCTCCCAACCTCTTCCTTGTTGTTCTGTAGTTTCTGTCCTCAGCTTGAGAAGCGTGACCTATTTCCCTCATGCCACCAGTTTACATGGAAAATACCCACAAGAGTAATATGAGCCTAGGAAAATGGAGGCAAAGGTATATTATTAGGCATATAGTATTTGCTTCTGGGACTTTCCCAGAGTAACTGGAGGAGCCAAGACCTGAACCCAGATCTCCTGACTGATGGACTGATGCTCTTCCCATTCTGGGGCAGCCAAGAGCATACTCCCAAGAGAACCTAGATAAAGCATCAATGTCATCAATGAGCTCTGGAATGGGAGGCAGGAGACCTGGCTCTGCCACCCTCTCTGTGACCTTGGACAATTCACATCCATCTTCTTTGAGCCTTGGCAGCCTCCCTTGTGCAATAAGGGGTTGGATTGACAATTATCTTTACTTCCGCAGCATCCAACACTGTGCCAATCCCAATATAAGTGCTCAATAAACAGCTGTTGAAGGAGATTCACTTGGTCTGAGATTCTAGGACGGTGGTGACTCCCACCACAGTGCTTACCATATAGCAGATCTTCAATAAACATGAATTTCTGCAAGTTAATTGTCAGTGGTTATAGAAAAACAGTGGGATGCACATTGAAATAGTGATGTATTTTACAAATCCTAATCAGGTGCTTTCGGTGTTACAAGAGGATAGATTCCAGAAACAGAAGCCCATGATAGCCTCAGAGTAACAAGTGCTGAGGCTGCTGGGGGACGGTCAAATGTGCTAGTTTTCCCACTCACACTCTGCCCTCTGCACTTCACTCACATGTAAATCTCTATAACAGACACTTGGCTGAGCAAAGGACACAGAAATCTTCGGAACTTGGCCCTGGAAACCAAGACTGTCATAATCTAGTGCAAGATGGAAATTTGCTGCTCTCTGGGCAACACTGGAGAGGGATAGCCTAGTGAGTGGCCACTGGGTGCCCCTTTAGCTTGCTGGAACAATCCTGACATTCCTGTAGTACAAGGTGGGCTGGTTTGAGGAATCCAATACCAGCTTCAGCAAATTCCTAGGGCAACTGAGAGAACATTCATAGCTGTCAGTGTGCAGATGCTCAGGGGCAGCCATGCCCTGAGGGAAGGAGCCTGGAAGATATAGAAGGGATAGGTCACCTGGTCCGGGCTCAGTGAGGGCAGATGGACTGACTGTCCCTCTCTCCTCCCATGATGGCCACAGTGCTTCTCTGTCCTGTGACTTCCAGGAAAATCACATTTTCTTTCCACAGATGATTACCACATTTGTGCCTTTAACACATTTTCAAGATGCTTTACTAGTATTTGTTGTCTTCTCATTTTTCCCAAAGGTTGCAGCTTATGTAGTTACACTGCTGACTATGCCCATACAAGCCTGGGGACTTGAGCAGTAGGGAGAGAAGAGTGGGTCAGAATGGTGGAGAGTAGGGAGTGAAAAACAGAAGATTAAAGTATGGTGTTATATTGGTCCTAGTATAGCAGGATATTTCAGTTTCCAGATTCTTATTTAGGTTCAAATAATAACTGTCCCTTATAATTACACTTTATGTTTCCAGAGCACTTTTCCTACAGAATGGTGTTTGTTCTTCACAAAAATATCTCTGCACAATAGACAAGGGAGGTACTATTACTTTTACTTAGTAGGTGAGGGAACTGAGAAAGACAGAGGTTGTGTGAGTAGCCCAGAATTGCCTGACTAGGAAGTGTGGAAATAAGGGCAAGAGCTAAGAGTCCTGTCTTCCAGCTTTTTTACCTTTTTGATGTTTGCTATGTAGTCTTGTCTCTGTACTACTGTTTATTTACACACACACACACACACACGCACACACACACACGAAGTCAGTCTGGGAAAAGTCCAGCCATTGTTAATATAATGAGAACAATTTGCACGACATTGATGTAACCTGGCAGCCAAGGAGAATAGACTAGAACACGCATGTGTGGACAATGATGACCTCACTGTACTAGTCAGTGGGAGCAGTAGATGCCATTGATTGAGCATGTGACTGTCGCATTAAAAAATGACTGAGTGAATAGAGCAACAGATGTGCATCACATTTTGTGTTAAGCCTGAACATTCCTCTGTGGAAACTATTTGTATGATTCAGAAGGCTGTGGCTACAGGCAACTGGCAATTGGCAGCTTCCTCACAGCAATGCACCTGCTCATACGTCATATATTGTATAGAGATTTTTTGGTGAAACATCAAATCACACAGGTGACTCAGCCCCCTGCTGATGCCCTGTGACTTTTGGCTTTCCACAAAACTAAAATCACCTTTGAAAGGGAAGAGATTTCAGGCTGTCGATGAGATTCAGGAAAATACGATGGGGCAGCTGATGGCAACTGGGAGAACTGTGTGAGGTCCCAAGGTGCCTGCTTTGAAGGAGACTGAGGCATCACTGTCCTGTGTACAGTGTTTGCTGTATTTTCTGTCTCCTTCAATAAATGTCTCTATTTTTTCATATTGTATGTCCTTCTGGACAGACTATACACACACACAAATGTATGTATTTGTTTTATTTTATACATACATATACACACACATACAAGATTCACTTCAGAAAACTCTCCTGGCCAGGAACTGCCTTTGGAATTCTTTGCTTTATTTGGATCATACTTATCTCTATACATGGAATAGGATAAAAAGGAGAATAGCTAGCCGGCTTTTCTGAGTGCTTTAGACATTGAAACTAATAATCACAGTCCTCTTATGAGACAGGCCACATGGAAACTCTCTGAAGTTAAAACAACCAGTCCATGGTCATGCAGTGGGCATGTGGTAGAGCAGGGGGTTCACGATCAGCTTTTTCTAACTCCCAAATGCTACAGGGCATAGCCTGGGATTTGACTGGCCTAGTAGTCCCATAGCACCTGTCTACCTGTCATCATTTGGGAATTCGCAAGCCTCAGATTCAGAAGGCTGCTGGATTCTTCTCATCATCTCTTTCCATTCTTTGGTCCTGGTCTCAAATTGGACTATGGGCCTGGAGCCCTCTTTTACTTTGATTTCATCTTCTCTGTCCTGGTAAAAGTGTTCGAGGAGCAAAAAGTCATGTGAGCTCAGCTCTCTGCCTTTGCAGGCAGAATTCTAGGACAGAAGAGGGCTTCTGGTTATGGCCAACTTCACTTAGGCAGCATATGGCTATTGTATGTCCACCTCTGCCAGTCCAAGAGTGCCCTCGGTAGAAAGTCTCATGAAACGCCTTCTGACACTCAGGGTGGAGTAAGAAAAAAATCATCCATGCTGAGGTTCCAGGATGGCCCTGCCTTAGGCAGCTTTATTGCCAGGACTCCAGGCCGCACTGTGAAATCTCCAAGGCCTCAGCACACGATTGTTAGACCTTCCCAGGGTAAGTGGAGAAAAAAAAGTAGGTTTTTCCAATAACAATTGGGTAAAATGCCTCCTGCCCTTAGGTTACCTTTCATTGTCCTCAGTCTTTTATATCGTAACCTGATCTCCCTGGATTGTTAGTAAGTTTCCTAAGATCAAAAACAGTCTCTCAAATTTCTTGCATAATACAGGCTATTTACATCGAAGCAGCTCATATGGAGGCCACTGAGTGTGAGAGATGAAATGATGGCAATGACAGGGATGGCCTTGGTAAGTGTGCTGTCACTTTTCTGAGTTTTTGTTATCTCACCGTGAGAGGGAGATCTCTCTTGAAGTACCCTCTGGCTCTAGGAAGTGACTTCTTTTGAGGGAAGACAGTGTGACATCAGGAAAAAGAACATTGGACATAGAGTCAGTTGAGCCCTTTGAACTTCTGTGCCTCATTTTCTTTACCTATAATGGGGGAATGAAAATGCACATTTTACTTCAGAAGGTTGTTGTGAAATATAATTCAGGCACCAAATATGAAAAAAGTCTTCGTAAATCCTAGAGGTAAACTCCTAGGGAAGTAGCCATGGAGAGTGGGATAACATAGTTGAATGGAGTCTATGTGCGAGGATCCCACAAAGTTAACAGTACTGTTAACAAACAAAAAAGGTGGTGAGTTCAGATGGTCTGGCGTGGGAACAGGCAAGAGAAGAGCAAGAAACATCTTCCATGTAAACAATGCGAGCTTTAGACTTCTTGGTTGTTAATTGCATGAGGAGACCAAGAGACTTGTAAACCCATCTGCTGCATCAAGGATGATTCCATACGGTTGAAATCTGATTCTAGATCTTGGAGAGCAGGTTAAGTAGATGCAGTCAGCCAGGAGCACTGTGAATAACACAATAGGAAGGCGCATTTGTATCATTCTTTGCCATTGTTAAAGCACTTATACATACATTACCCCATTTAATCCTTATACCCGTGTGAAGTAGGTATTAGGTTCTTATTTTTCTAGTGAAGAAACTGAGACTCAGGGAGGTCAAGTAATTTGCTTAAAGTCACACAAATAATAAACTAAGGTTTTCTGATTCTTTGCTTCTTCCAAGATTGAGGAAAATCTCATGTTATATATTTTACTGAATTTACTTTTGTCTGCCTATTGCACTCCCATTCAGCTTTATTGCCTACGCACAAAGCCTCTGAAAAGGTTTTAAATGTTAATGCTTGTAATCCAAGTAGATTGCAGCACAGATTGTAAAGATGCTTAGAATTAGCTCATGAATTTAAAGTCACGGAAGCACTATATTACCTTTGATTCTCGGGGTGCCCCACTGTGGCTCTCCAGACAAGGGATATGCATATAGTTTGGTCAGAATCTTAGAGTTTTAGAGGAATCCTGGTGTTGATGTGCAAATGCACTCTCTGTTCCTAGGAATGGACATTGCCCTACAGCAGATCTTCACCATTGTCTAAGATGTCTAAACAGGACATTTTCTGCTGACATGCCAATATGTGTCTCCAGCTTGGATGTATTTCAAGATTGGCATTGCCTATGCTAGAGGAAGGCCCTCTGTGTTCTGGGAAACATGGGCAAATTGGTGCTTGGTTGAATGTCAAATGCAAATCATGAGGACAAGCCCAATCTCAGGCCTCTACTTCCCTGTGCCTTAGCATACACACATATCCTTCATGAACTGATCCTGAAAGAAGTGTTTGTGGCTTGTCCCTTTAAGCAAGAAAAATGGCCTAAAATACTCCACTTTTATGAGTTTTTTTTTTATCTGTTTCTTCTTAAATATAGGGAATACCACTAAGGTCATGATGGATTCAGGCAATGAGGACTCTCCATTCTAGAAACTTCAACTGTATTTATCAGCTGACTGTGTTCAGTGGATTTAACATGACATAGCAGCTATGTTCCTGTTTGAGTGAAATTTCCTTCTGCAACTGAGGGATTCTCTCCCTAATTTATTGGATGATACTTGGGAAATCACTCAAACTCTTTGGTTTTGACCCCAGATTCTCTTGATTCCAAAATATCTAGAGAATGATAATCATCTGTACTTCTTCACTGAGCTCCTGTGAGTACTTATAAAATACTGAGCAACTATTATGAATTGGCTATTCTAATTAATGGAAGAGGTCAGTGAGGTATAAAATCCAAGAAAATTTCTCAACAAAGGAACAGTGGAAAAAACAAGTAAACCGGCATATGTGCTTATAATGTTTTCAGTTTGGGGCTAGACGTGGTGTGGGACACAAAAGATACACAGGACATAGTTTTTGTCTCAAAGAATTTACAATCAAGCTGTGAAGATGATTAAGTGATGTCTACAAAGTAACAGGACTAATTTCATCTATTTTTAACTAAAAAACATGTACTTCTAAATGAGAGGTTATCTTGAAATAATTGTCTTGTAAAATTATTACTTAATCCAATGGTCTTCAATAGCTCCAAACATTTCTGGCATTCCCTTTGGTTCACTGATGAACAAGTTTGAAAGGGAGAGTTGGCCCCACCACTTAGTGGAAAGAATCTCTGTCCTGAGCATTCCACTGCAAAGAGCATGTGCTGGGGGTTAGATCAGGGAGCACAGGTTATCAGCTTCTGGCTTCTGAAAGAAACACCTGGTTGCTTGGAGGTATCAGGTGATTTAGGAGGGAAAATATAAGATGGAAAGGATTGGTTTCAGGAGACAATGAGAGCAGAGGATCAAAGGGTCTGGGAGGCACCAGTAGGCCTGAGAGCCGGAGAAACTCAGTGACACACACCTGGTGTCATTTTCTAGTGGAGATTCCTGATTAGTAGAAGGAATCAGAAAAACAGTTGGGAAATGGAGAGTGTTCTCTTTCTGTGCAATCCCTTGGCCCATAAGCCTCACAATTTGTGGTTCCGGAGGGTGTGGTGCCAGACTCTTACAGATGGACAGATCCCTGCCTAAAATCTAAAAATGAGATGGCTTTTATTTATTTTTCTGATGACTTGAATTGTTCCCTTTTATTTTTCTCAAGAAAAGCTGTTCTTTAAAGATTTGTCTGATCAAATTTCAAGAAAGTTTGGTGAACTCTTAATTCCCACTTTGGATAATAGCCTGGTCAAATATGAATGTGAGATTGACTCATGACTCACACTGCCCTGTATTCTAGTCAATGGGCCGTACATTTATTGAGCAACTACCCTGGGAAGGTACGGACATGCACCATGACAGAAGTCACCGTGCATAACTCATGATCCCATTTTCTAATAGTGGAGATAAAACAAACAATTCTGTAACCATAATCTAAGGCAGAATGTGTTAAATATAGGAGAGAGATTCAAAAAATGGCATTTTAAACTGGGAGTAACCAGATATGCATGAGGGAAAAGGGAGTAGGGAAGCCACAAGGTAGGGAGACAGTTTGAAGGATCTGCAGAATTTTCCCAGTCAGAGAGGGCCATGGTGGCCTTTCAGGGGTAGGGAAGCCTGGAATTCAGTAGTCATGGGGACTTTGAAAGTAAATGAAGTGGGATAGAGAAGGATGAGCTTGGAAGGATAGAGTGGGTACAGATTTTGGAGGCTTTGAATGCCAGGTTAAGGTTTTGCCAAAATGTAGTGGGGAATCATGGAAAGCTTTTGAGCAGAGTACTGAGGTGAGCAATGCTGGGTTTGGGGAGAGTGCTTTGGTAGCAGGTAGCAAATAGAATAGACTGAGGGGAAGAAGTAGAAGAAAGCCATAGCAATATCCTGGAGAGAGGAAGGTATGGGTGAGGTGGCCACATACTTAGGAAGGAGATGGTAGTAAGGGAAACATGGCAGAGAAACCTTCTGGGTGTATCAGATTCAGTGATTCGATGGGCTTTCATGGCTCCTGATAGGATGCTTTGCAGAGCCCTAACAAAATGGACTCTGGAGCTGCCTTCTGTTTCTGATTTTCTGCCTCAATAACTGAGTTGCTAGAAACCACCAAATGCCTGACTCCAGGAAATCCGTAAGTGCTGGGGCCCTCTCAGATCAGACTCATCTGATGACTTAAACTCAGTATAGTATCAGTCTGAAATCACAGAGGGCTGTTTCCTAAAATATCAAATGTTCATTTTTTTTCAAAAGCATAGGACTAGATGACAGGAAAGGTATCAGGTTCAAGTTAAAAAACTAGAGTTAAGGTGGAGATAGAAGGAAGGGAGATGGGTTAAGGAAGAACACAAAAGGAATTTCTAGAAGGAAAAAAATGTCATTGGTTAAAAAAAAGATGGCTAAATGCTTCAAAAACTGGGTCCTGGGCCATTCAGAAGTATGGAAACAACCTACAATTCATAGCAGCCCACATAACTAGGAATCACTTTTTTCTGTTAGATCATTTCTCAAAGTGGACACATGTTGCAAGACTATTCCAAATGGAAAAAAAAAAATAGGTGGGGCGGTCCAAGATGGTGGAGGAGTAAGCAGAAGCTACACTAATCTCCTCCCAGGATCAATCTGGAATTATAACTAAAACTGTAGAGAAATCATCCTGAATAATCAGCTGAATACTAGCTGGAGAGAAAGCCTTATAACCCAGACAGACAGAAGAAACCACTTCACCATAAGAGACTGATAGGGAGTGTGGAGGAGGCACTAGAGGGCTTGCTGGGCTCCCACAGGCAGCAGCTGAAGTTCTAGAGGGGTATTTCAGTGGCCAGGGGGTTCCCCCTGAGAAATATGGGGTCTAAACCCTAAGCTGGGCTCCCCAGTCTATATCACCAGAGCCAGAAAGGAACCCAGATAACATCCAGCTGTGAAAAGCAGTAGAGTTTCTGTATGCCAGGAAGAGATAGCTAGAGAGATGCAGAGAGCTTTTTAGTAGACCAACACATAAAATTTCATTTGCAGCCACTTACCCTGGGCTCTGGCATAGGGAGGGCAGAGTGGACTAGAGACATTTGAAGAATCTGGGGTTGATGACTCTGGGGAGAGAACTCAGGGAACAGCCAACAGGATCCCACTGCTAAATTATTCTTAGTATTATAAAGGCCATCTTTCTCAGGCAGAGCACTCCTTTCCAAGTGGCATCAGCCTGGAGGGAAGCAATAGGTCCACCCAGAGGAATTTCTTTGCCCTACCCTGTGGTGCTTAAGCCAGGCTGCTGATTACAGGTTGAGGCCATATTATTGATCAGTGTAACAATCAAGGAGGAAAATACAAAGAAGCAGCCAAAAGCCAAAATGGGAAGACAAAGAAACAGACCCCAAATGAAAGAACAAGAGAATTTTCTAGAAGAAGAATTAGATGAAATGGAGGCAAGCAATTTATCAGAGAAAGAGTTTAGAGTAATGATATAAAAATACTCAACAGCATGACACAAAGACATAGAAACCTTAAAAAAAGGAACAATCAGAAATAAGAATGCAATATCTGAAATAATACACAGGAAGATATGACAGTACGTTAGATGAAGCAGAGGATTGAATCAGTGATTTGGAAGACAAGGTAGAAAAAAACACCCAGGCAGAGCAGCAAAAAGAAAAAAGAATTTTAAAAAATCAGGAGAGCTTAAGAAAAATTTTGGACAGCACAAAGCATAACAACATCTGCATCATGGGAATACCAAAGGAGAAGAAAGTGAGCAAGCGATCAAGAGTCTATCTGAAGAATTGATGACTGAAAACTTCCCTAATCTGGTGAAGGAAAAAAGACACATGGACAGGGAAGCTCAGAGAGTCTCAAATATGTTGGACCCAAAGAGGCCCACACTGAGACACATCATAATTAAAATGACAAGCCTTCAAGACAAGCAGAAAATCCTAAAAACTGCAAGACAAAAGCAGGTAGTTACATCCAAGGGCACACCAATGAGACTGCCACCTGATTTCTCAACAGGAACATTTCAGGCCAGAAGGGATTGGCATGAAATGTTCAAGGTGATGAAAAGCAAGGCCTTACAACAAAAAGCTACTTTATCAAGAGAGGTTATCATTTAAAATTGAAGAGGAAAATAAGGAGCTTCCCAGACAAGAAAAAGCTAAAGGAGTTTGTTAACACCAAACCAATACTGAAACAAATGTTAAAGGGCTTGCTTTAAGAAGAAGAAGAAAAAGAAAAAGAGAAAAAAAAAAAAAACCCAGAGGACCTCTGGCCTAGATGAAGGTATAGGTAGATAACACTTTGCCTCCTTGCACACCAAAAGAAGTGTCAACTTGTGACAACAAATTTAAAAATAAAGAATAACCAGAACTGCCAGAAAATTGAACTATGGAAGTTTGACAACCAAGGAGCTGAAGAAGAAACATTCATCCAACCCAGTAGGAGGGGTGGAGATGGGCAGCCGGGGCAGAGATGGGCAGCCAGGGTGGAGAGGACTTGTGACAAGATGGCAGCTGGAGGACCAGGTGGTCCCACATTTGCATGCAGATAAACCAGGAGGAACAGCTGGGGAGTGAGACAGGCCTCACAATCCAGGGTTCCAGTGTGGGAAAAGAAAGCCTCAAAAATCCCTGGAGGTAAAAACCTCTGGTTGGGGGGGGAGGTGTGCAGTGGCAGGAGAAACTTCCAGCCTCACAGGAGAGTCCGTTGTAGAGACCCACAGGGTGCTAGAACATACATAAACCCACCCACCCAGGAATCAGAACTAGAAGGACCCAATTTGCTTGTGGGTAGGGGGAAGTGACCAAAAGCCTACCAAGAGCCAAGCAAGCAGCATTGTTCCCTCTCGGACCCCCCTCCCCACAGCATTACAATGCAGCGACATGGGTTACCCTGCCCTGGCGAGTACCTTAGGCTCTGCTCCTCCCAATGTAACAGGTGGCGCTGAGACAATGAAATATGGCCCAAATGAAAGAATACCTCAAAGCTCCAAAAATAGAACTAAGCGATGGACAGATAACCAACCTATCAGATGCATAGTTCAAAACACTGGTAATCTGGATGCTCACTGAATTGGTTGAGTATGGTCCCAAAATGCAGGGAATAGTGAAGGCTTCTCAAAGTGAAATAAAGAAAAATATACAAGGAACCAACAGTAAAGGGAAGGAAACCTGGACTCAAATCAATGATTAGGAGCAGAAGGAAGGGATAAACATTCAACCAGAACAGAATGAAGAAACAAGAATTCAAGAAAAAATGAGGAGAGGTTTAGGAACCTCTGAGACAACTTTAAACTTTCCAACAACTGAATTATCGGGGTGCTAGTAGGAGAAGAGGAAGAACAAGAAATTGAAAACTTATTTGAAAAAATAATGAAGGAGAATTTCCCCAGTCTGGTGAAGGAAATAGACTCCAGGGCATCCAGAAGCTCACAAGAGTCCCAGAGAAGTTGGACCCAAGGGAGCACACACCAAGGGGCACCATAATTACATTATCCAAGATTAAAGGTAAGGAGGGAATCTTAAAAGCAGCAAGAGAAAAGGAGACAGTTATCTAAAAAGGAGTTCCCATAAGACTACCAGCTGATTTCTCCAAAGAAACCTTGCAGGCAAAAAGGGGCTGACAGGAAGTATTCTTTCAAAGTCATGAAAGACAAGGACCTACATCCAAGATTACTCTATCTAGCAAAGCTATCATTTAGAATGGAAGGGCAGAGAAAGTGCTTCCCAGATAAGGTCAAGTTAAAGGAGTTCATCGTCACCAAGTCCTTATTATATGAAATGTTAAAGGGACTTACCTAAGAAAAAGATCAAAAACTATGAACAGTAAAATGATGACAAACTCACAACTATCAACAACTGAACCTAAAACAAAAACAAACTAAGCAAACAATTAGAACAGGAACAGAATCACAGAAATGGAGATCACAGGGGAGGGGAGGGGGGAAGAATGGGGGAAAAGGTAGAGGGAATAAGTAGCATAAATCGTAGGTACAAAATAGACAGGGGGAGGTTAAAAATAGTATAGGAAATGGAGAAGCCAAAGAACTTAAATGTACAACCCATGGACATGAACTAAAGGATGGGAGAATGCTGAGGGGAAGGGCAGTGCAGGGTGGAGGGCAATGAAGGGTAGGGAAAAAATGGGACAACTGTAATAGCATAATCAATAAAGTATGTAAAAAAAAACCCAGAAGAAAATAGCCTAACAATAAAGTGCCACTAAATATGTATCTGTCAATAATCACCTTAAATGTGGATGGCTTAAATGCTCCAACCAAAAGACATAGGGTAGCTGAATGGATAAGAAAATGAGACCCATATATATGCTGCCTCCTAGAGACCCACTCAGATTGAAAGATATACAGACTAAAAGTAAAGGGATGGAAAAGGCTGTCATGCAAAGGGAAAGGGAAAAAAAACCTGGGGTAGCACTACTTACATCTGACAAAATAGACTTTAAAACCAAGGCTATAGTAAGAGGCAAAAGACACTACATAATGATAAAGGGAAAAATCCAGCATGAGTATGTAACCCTAGTAAACATTTACACATGTAACATAAGAGCACCTAAATATGTGAAGCATATCTTGATAGATGTAAGGGAGAGAGCAAGAGAAATACAGTCATAGTCAGGGATTTTAACAACTCATTGACTTCAATGGATCTTCCAGACAAAAAAATCAACAAGGAGACAGTGGCTTTAGTGACACACTAGATCAAATGGATTTGACTGATATCTTCAGAGCATTTCATCCCAAACCAACAGAATATGCATACTTTTCAAGTGGAATGTTTTCTAGATTAGACTACATGTTAGGTCACAAAACAAGCCTCAATAAATTGAAGAAGATTGAAATCATATCAAGCATCTTCTCTGATCACCTTGCTATGAAACTAGAAATCAGTCACAAGAAGAACGCTGAAGAACATGCAAAGATATGGAAGCTAAATAACATGTTTTTAAACAATGAAAGAATCAACAACAACGTCAAGGAAGAAGTCAAAAGATAACTTGAAACAAGTGGAAATGAGTACAAAACAGTCCAGAATCTGTGGGACACTGGGAAAGTAATCTTAAGAGGGAAATTTATAGCATTGCAGGCCTATCTCAAAAAACAAGAAAAAGCTCAAGTAAACAATCTAACCCCACCCTTAAAGGAAATTGAAAAAGAACAACAAAGTCCAGAGTGAGAAGAAGGAAGGAAATAATAAAGATCAGTGTGTAACTGAACAACTGGAGGGGCCCCACTGCCTGCTGCCCATAGGCAATAACTCTAGAGTCCAGTGGATAACTCTACAGTCCAGTGGAATGGAATATGAACACACACACACACACACACACACACACACACACACACACACACACACACGGCAGATTACTTGATGCCCACAACTGGAGAAATGAGCAGGCAGCTGGTGGGTGGCCACCACAGTGGTTTCCCGCAGCTTTGTGCACAGGAGAGGAGTGGGAGGCTTGTCACCATGCTTCCTCCTGGGACCTGCCTCCTGGGACCTGCCAAACCTAATCTCTCACATCCTGCCACCCCATTCTTACCAGCCTTGCTTGTAGTACCTGCAGTGTTTCTGGTCAGGCCCTAAGTGCTAAGGGCGGGGTGCAGGGCCTGACCCTCCCTGGCTGCACTTGGGTTGTACCTGACTTGCCAGCACTGGTATGGGCCACAGGTAGGTGGCAGCCACCATGGCTTACCAGCTGGGAAGGTGCATGGGATTTTTGGGCCTGTGCCTTCCTGAGCCCACTGCCCTACCCTCCTCCCCTCTCTTCTTACTGAAGCTCACTGTGCTCCAGGCCCACCCTGGAATGCTCAGGGAGCGGCCCCGGGAAATGCTCCCAGCCCACCCAGTCCCCAAGGTCTGTGGTCCAGGAACCCAAGCCCATGTCAGCCCAGAAGCAGGGGAGAATCTGAGAGAGCAGCGTTTCTGCATGCTGTCTTTTTAATGGCTTCCCCCCACCCCCCAGAATCTCCCACATTGCAGAAGCAGATGGGAGGATATGTCCCTCCCATTCAGTTATCTTCCTGGTTTTTGGCACCAGCGTTGCCCACCTTTTTTTGTGTGTGCTGTACATTCATCATCCCAGTTGCTGGGGCAACACATGCATGCCCCTTCTTCGGTGCTTCACCATACCTCCCTGTTTTCGTTGTGGGGGGCAGTGGTTCCCATTGCAATACCCCCCTTTAACACTCTGGGCATTTGTAATCTTACAAGAACAGATGATGAAGATCTTGTTCTTCTGTAACTACTTCCTGCTGACCAAGAGGCATAATCCTACCTATTCTGTGGTCCAGAGGTCTCTAACAAAGGAGGTCTGGAGTGGAGAGGAGCCTTATGTGAGGGAGAAGGATCTTGCAAAGCCCAGGTTAGTTTGTTTACCCTGGAAAGTGGTGTGTGTGATGTCCAAAGGATGGCGTTACTGGACGAGTTTGGCTTGTTCTAGAGGTAACCAATTTGTCAAGAGGCTTAGAAGGTACAATCAAAACTATAACAATTAAATAGAAAGGTAGGGACTACTTTTACAATGTCCCTCATTAAGAAAATAAATGGCTTCCTTGGACGAAGATGTGCAAGGTGTGTCACACCTGTCCAAAGCCGTACTGCCTACTATAGGCAACTTAAATTAGGCTAAGGGGAATAATCCTGAGATTCCACTCTTTAATGTTTCTGGACTCTTTCTGTCCAAACTATTAAGGCAGGAAAGAAAACAGTTTCAAAGGAAGCTGATAGGACACCCCATACTTCACCAACTCAACCATTTAGTTCAGGCAAACTTGAGTTCCAGGAGGGGGCAATGCAGGTGGGCTTCTCAGGCGTTGCCTAGACCTTTTGAGAAGACGTTCAGTTGCCTTTGCTGGAATGATACTAAGCAGTGAAAATTTTATATCATCAAGTTAAACCAGTTCAGCTCTCAAGTGAAAACAAGCTTTGAAGACAGTTATCTGCACTAGAGTCTGATGATCATGATTGAGCATTTTGATTTTCCTTAAAATTGATTCCTCTCCCTAAGATCACCCTCACTGGCCTCAAAGACTGCCAGTTTTCAATTTTGCCTCATCATTTGCAAAGAAACAAGTGCAGCACTAAACATACAGGCTTTTATAAGTATACTTCGCTGAAACCTCCACAAGGAACCTTCAGATTGACCCTTAGACAGTCCTTCAGGCATAGAAGCCAAATCCCACAACTGCCATACAGCTTTGCCTGAAGTACCTATATTCCTCAGTTCCCTGAGGTTCCCATCATGTCCTAAGGTTCCTCCTTGCCATCTTTCAGGAAAGCAGCCATCATTCCTTCGTGGGAAAGACTGCCATGAACCACACAACCAAACAAGGTACCACACCATTTCTCCAGTGGGCTTTTGTTAGCTTCCAAAATCAATTTTAGTTCCTCAAGGCTTTCTGGTAACAACCAGAGCTCAGGCATGCCTCCTTCAGGAATGACATTACATTCAAATGGTTATTAAAACCATAACTGAAACCAATCTAATTGGTTTCATGAAAACGAAATTTTATATACTTACTTGTTAAGAATGTCAAATTCTGGAGGGATCAGGTAGGGAGAAAAATACAAAGCAAAAAGAAAAATCCTTGTCCTTCCAATATCCGCCAAAATTGCATTTCCATGCCTTATATCTTTCACTACTTTATTTCCTAAACTAATGTAAAGTTTTAACACTTACGAACCTCAATTTCTTTTCAAAACAGAAGCCAAACAAAAAATCCAAAGCAAAAAAGAGAATTCCAAGAATAAGAAAATAAAAAATAAGAGGGGACTTAAACGAGCCTTAAAATCTTGTCTGCCACCAACTGGTCCCACTAACCGGTCACACACATAACCTTTCTCAGGTCTCAGATGGCATTAAGCCCCAATGGTAGAGATATTCTCTTTCTCCAGCTGACTCTAAATGGCACCAGATGACCTTACCTAGGTTCCAAATGGCATAAAGCACCAAATGGCAGAGATATTCTCACTCCAGCTGAATTCTACCCAGCACCAATGGCACAAAACCGTAACGGTAGAGATATTCTCTCACCTAGCAGTGCATCCACAGGTCCCCTGGCAGAGACATGACCTCTCACCAACCAGTATCATGGCAGAAACATGCTCTCTCATCCCAGACAGCTCTAACTGTCACCATACAACATATCTTAGGTCCAAATGGCACAAAGCCCCAAATGGCAGAGACATGTTCTCACATCAACTAGTCTGCAAATGACCTTTATGAAGTCCAAATGACATGAAGCCCCAAACAGCAGAGACAGAGGATTCTCAGTATAAACAAAACAGTTAAGTTCCCTAAGTCCCCAAAAGATCAGAAAGCTAGAAACAAAACAAAACCTCAAGCAAAGAATAACTCCACCCAATCACTGAGGTTTCTTTCCTCCCCGCCCCCCACCCCCACCCCCCACCCCCAAAAATCCACATCCTTCTATGGCCTCTAAAACCTTCACAAACTTTTTTTGGGGGGGGCTTTCTATACACCTTCAAGTTTCTACACACCTTTTGCAACTTTCATAGGCTTCTTACTCACTCAGGAATAACCCTAACTCACTTTCAATGCTTGTCCTTTTTAACGATGAAATGAACTAAACTCAAACTCAGTATCTGGTGGCTAAAAGTCCCTAAATCTGCAAACACATTCTCCTACATAAATCTACTTTTTTTTTTTTTTTGCCACACAAACATTTAAATTTGTTTACAACTTGAAAATAATGTAGGAACATCCAAATAATGTGAGGCAGTATGCTTCCATTTCTCAGATTCAAGTAAGGAAGTAATCAAATGCATACACCAAAAACCCTAAGAAATAAATCTCAGGTGGGTGTTGTTAGTTAAAAAAAAACAAACCCAAAACTCAGAGAATACTGGCACTTAGAGGAAAAAAAATTTCCGCTGTCATTTTAAAAATAAGCATTCAAAATAAAAGCTAACAGCTTGGATGGTAAAGAAAGAAAATTAGGTAATGCTAAAACAAATGTTGATAATTTAGTATTATATACAAAAATTACCACCCTTAAGTATGTCTTAAGAAAAAAAGTACAAATTGTATTTTCATAATTATACACTTGGTTTTGATTTCTATTTCTTTTTTTAAAAAGATTTTATTTTATTTTATTTTATTTTAATTTATTTACTTTTTAAATACATTTGTCTCTGCCTCCCCCTCACCTCTTTCCCTTGCCCCCTCCCTCCTTCCGTCCCTCAGCTCTTCCCCTTTGGTTTTGTCCATGAGTCCTTGCTATATGTTCCTTGACTTTCCCCTTCCCTTCCCTTTCCCTGCCCCCCCTTCCCTCTTGTCTCTGTTGATTTCTTTTCCTTTCAGTGTTGCTGGTCATATTTTCCTTGCATCTTAGCACGTAGAGAGCACACATTGATGTTTCTCTCCCTCTCTTTCTCTCTCCCTTCCTCTCTCTCTAAAAAATAAAATCTTTTTTTAATCTTTTTTTTTATTTTTTAGAGATAGGGGAAGGGAGAGAGAAAGAGAGGGAGAGAAACATCAATGTGTGCTCTCTATGTGCTCTCTACTGGGGACCTGGCCCACAACCCAGGCATGTGCGCTGACTGAGAATCAAACCAGTGCCCCTTTGGTGTTCAGGCTGGCGCTCAATCCACTGAGCCACACCAGCCAGGGCTCACTTCTTTTCTTTTTACCATCTTTGCTAATCTCTTCTTCATGTTTTAGAGTTTACCAAACTAATGTATGGAAGGCATTGTCAATACTCTTGTCTTCTCTTTGCTGATGTTTCAGTAAAAGGAATTCTGTAATTTCTTGCTAAGTCCTTAGCCTGTTTTGTGTCTACTGTTCTAGATGGCAAATCACATTTATTTCCTACTAGGATCATGGGTACATCTTCAGAGTCTTCAGCTATTTTTACTTCTCTATAATAGTGAATTTTTAAAAATGATTTAGTATTAGTCAAAGCAAATACTCAAAGAAAGCCCTCTCCAGTCCTCATGTACTGGTCCCTAATGGCACTGTACTTCTCTTGACCTGCTGTGTCGAGAATATCCAAGAAACAGGATTCCCCATCAATTACTATTTGTTTCCTGTAGGAATTCTCTATTGTAGGATCATGTTCGTCCACAAAGCAGTTCTAAATTATCTGTATCATCAAGGTACTCTTGCCTACACCACCAGCTCCAACTACCACAAGTTTATATTCAGCCATTTTCAGCAGGTCTGGGAGCTGCTGAGCCTCTGGCCCCCACCGCTGCCTTCAGTGCCTCCCCAAAACTCATCCAGTTCTCATTGGACCCTGGTTCTCAGCTATGAAACTCAGGGGATCCTTCCTCCTTCCCAGAATCTATTCCCTCCTGGACCCATTTCCTTTCCAGTCATATTTAAGTGGCTGAGCCCCCAGCAGGTATGCAGAGAAACTCCCAGCAATGGGGAAGCACCACAGACACGCTCCATGGGGGGCTTGACCTGCCACAGTGGGTAGGGCCCCAGGTTGGGTGCCACTATTGCAACTGGACAACCAGTGAGGTCCTACCAACTGCCACACAAAAGGTAACGACTCTAGAGAACAGTCTGGTGGAAAGGAAATGGAATTTTTGTTTATACATATATACATAAATATACAGTTGATTTCTTGATGCCCACCTCGCCCCTGCCACTGGAGGAGTGAGCAGGTTGCTGGGGGGTGGCCACCAGGCTGTTTCTCATGGCTTCTTGCACAGGGAAGGGGAGTGGGGTGTGTCGCCTGGCCTCCTTCTGGGACCTGCATTCTGAGACCTTCCTACCCTAATCTCCTCTCTCCTCCTCTTACCAGCCTTGCTTGTAGTACCTACAAGTGCTCAGGACAGGCCTGAAGTGTTCTGGGAGGGTTGCGGGACCTGACCCTCCCTGGCTACACTGGGGCTGTAGCCAACTGGCCTGTACTGATATGAGCCGTAGGCAGGCAGAAGCCATCATGGCCTCATGCCTGGGAAGGATCTGGGGCTTGGTGCCCCACACTGGAGTCATGGTCAGCAGGCAGGTGACAGCTTCTGTGGGTTCCTTCCTGGGGAAGGGGCACAGGGCTTGTCAGGCCTGTGCCCCCATGAGTCCACCTCCCTAGCCTCCTCCCCTGCCCTCTTACTAAAGCTTGCTGTGTTCCAGGCCCACCTTGAAGCATTCAGGGTGGGGCCCAGGGAAACCCTCCAGGGCCACCCAGTACCCAAGGTCTGTGGCCCAGAAACTCCAGCCCGTCTGTCAGAAGGAGGAAAGAATCCAAGAGTGGCATTCCTGCACTTTACTTTTAAAGGCTCCCTCTGGAATCCTCTGCATGGCAGAAGCAGATAGGATTGTATATCCCAACCATCCAATCATCTTCCTGGTTTTTGGCGCCAGTATTGTGAGCCGTTTTATGTGTGTGTTATGCACGTGTCATCCTAGGTACTGGGGTGACACAAGCAGTGCTGTTTTCAGCATTTCTTCACTCCTTCCCATTTCCAGGGGGGTGTTCCCTCCTGTTACAAGAGCAGAAATAAAATAGAGTCTTAAAAAAGATACAAAAGATCAATGAATCCAAGAGCTGGATCTTTGAAAAGATAAACAAGGTTGACAAACCTTTAACCAGACTCATGAAGAAAAAAAGAGAAAGGATCCAAATAAAATCAGAAATGAAAGAGAAGAAATAACTGACAACCAAAGAAATAGAAAGCATTGTAAGAAAATGTTACGAACAACTATATGCCAACAAACTGGACAACCTGGATGAAATGGATAAATTCCTAGAAACATACAATTTCCCAAAACTAAATCAGGAATAATCAGGGATTCTGAATAGACAGATTACACCTAATGAAATTGAAGCAATAATCAAAAAATTCCCTACAAACAATAGTCGTGGACCAGATGGCTTCACAGGTGAATTTATTAAACATTTTGAGAAGAACTAACACCTCTGCTTCTCAAACTATTTCATAAAATTCAAGAGGAGAGAAAGCTTCCAAACTCATTTTCGGAGACCATCATTTTACTTATTCCACAATCAGACAAAGATCTTCACGACAGCATGGATGGAACTGGAGAGCATTATGCTAAGTGAAATAAGCCAGGGGGTGAAAGACAAATACCATATGATCTCATCTGTAAGTGGAACCTAATCAACAAAACAGCAAGCAAGGAAAATATAACCAGCAACATCGAAAGAAAAAAACCTACAGTGATGAGAGGAAAGAAGGGAAGGGGGTAATACGAAAAAGAAGGGGAAGGGTCAAATCAAGGAATATGTATAAAGGACCCATGGACAAAGCCAAAGTGGGGAAGGATTGAGGGTGGGAGTGGGGGTGGGTGGGGCAGGGGGTTGTGGTGGTGGTAAAATGGAGACAAATGTATATGAACAATTAAAAATTAAAAAAGATTGCAATTTAAGAATAATTAAGGCTATAGGAAAGGGAAAAGGCAAAGCACGAATAGCATGCACACTGCTATCCCAACTTCATTTTAAAAGATATCTATATCTGCACAATAAAGGGCTAAAAATGCATTAAAAAATAAACACTACAAAGAAAGAAAATGATAGGCCAATATCCCTAATGAACATAGATGCTAAGATCCTTCACAAAATATTAGCAAACCAAATATAGCAATGTATCAAAAAAATCATACACCATGGTAAAGTAGGATTTATTATGGAAATAATAAGGTTGGTACAGCATTCACAAAAAGAAAATGTGATTCACCACATAAATAAAATGAAGGATAAAAACCACATGATCATATCAATAGATGCAGAAAAAGCTTTTGATAAAATTTCTGATAAAATAGATGCAGCCCCTATTTATGATAAAAACTCTCAGCAAAGTGGGAGTAGAAGGATCATACCTAAACCTACTAAAGGCCCTATATGGCCAACCCACTGCCAGCATCATATTCAACGGGCAAAAACTACAAGTACTTCCCTTAAGATCAGGAGCAAGACAGGGATGCCTGCTTTTATCTCTCTTATTCAACATAGTACTGGAAGTCGTAGCCACAGAAATCTGACAAGAAGAAGAAATAAAAAGCATCCAGTTGGAAAGGAAAAAGCAAAACTGTCTTTATTTGCAGATGACATGATACTGTATATAGAGAACCCCGAAGATTCCAAGAAACTCCTAGAACAGATAAGTGAATTCAGCAAAGCAGCAGGATACAAAATTAATATCCAGAAATCAGGTGCATTTTTATATGCTGATAATAAATAGTTTTGGAAAACTTGGACAGATATGTGCAGAAAAATGAAACTAGACCACCTTCTTACATCACACACAAGAATAAATTCAAAATGGATTAAAGACTTAAATGTTAGACCTGAAACCATAAAAATCTTAGAAGAAAACATAGGCAGCAAAATCTCAGACATTGCTCGTAGCAATATTTTATCAGATATATCTCCCCAGGCAAGGGAAACAAAAGAAAAAAATAAACACAAATGGGATTACATCAAACTAAAGAGTTCTTGTACAGCAAAGGAAATCATCAACAAAATAAAAGGACAACCCACAGAATGGGAGAACATATTTGTCGATATGTCTGATAAGGGGTCTAATATCCAAAATTTATAGAGAACTTAAAGAACTCAACACCTACACAACAACCCAGTTAAAAAATGGGCAAAGGGACCTGAATAGACATTTCTCCAAAGAGGACATACAGATGGCCAATAGACATATGAAAAGATGCTCAGCGTCACTCATCATAAGAGATGCAAATTAAAACCACCATGAAATACATCGTACACCTGTCAGAAAGGCTATCATCAATAAATCAAAAAACAACAAGTGCTAGTTAGGATGTGGATAAAGAGGAAGCCTAGTGCATTGTTGGTGGCAACACAGATTGTTGCAGCCACTGTGGAAAGCAGTACTGAGATACCTCAAAAAAATAAAAATGGATCTACCTTATGACTGAGAGATTCCACTTCTGAGAATATAATCAAAGGAACCCAAAACACTAATTTCAAAAGAACAGAAGCACCCCTTTGTTCGTTGAAGTGTTATTTACAGTCACCAAGATGTGGAAGCAGTCCAAGTGTCCATAAGTAGATGAGTGGCTAAAACAGCCATGGGACATTTTATTTATACATACATATTTATTTATACAGCCATATGTATTTATTTACACATAATAGAAAACTACTTGGCCATAAAAAAGAAGAAAGTTTTACCCATTGTGATAGTATGCATGGGCATGGAGAAAATTATGCTAAGTGAAATAAGCCAGTCAGAGAAAGTATGATTTCACTCATACATGGACTCCAATGAACAAATGGAATTAATAAGAAAAATGGAGATGGACTCATAGATGGGGAGCAAGATGACAGCTAGTGGGGAGTGGGGAGGTAAAGTGGGGGAGGGATTGAGCAAAAAGGAAAAAGGGCTCATGGACACAGACAACAGTACTGGGGTAGGGAGTTATAAGGGGACTAAATGGTAATGGAAAACAAATACAATAAATATTAAATTAAAAAAAGAAAAAAGGTATATGTTTGTGTATGTGTGTGCACACACATGCTTTAAGTTGTTTCTGAGGTTTGTTTCTACTTAGTTCACCATTTCTGATTTTACTGAGTTCCAGGAAGCTGTTGGAGTCTGTTCCAGGAGAGGCTCCCTTCCTGTCCTACTCCTGGGGGAGTTAAATGGTCCCAGCTCCCAGACAGTGACCCAGGGCCTCTCCAGGGACTTATTTACTATAACCTCTTCCCCAACTTGCAGGTCAAGGGTTATTCTGAAACATGGCCCATTAGATCAAGAAAAAGGAAAAGAGATTTATTTAATGCAATAGGCTTATTTTTCTTTGTGCTGAATAAACATCTCTGTGCCTACTGCCTAGGCTATTCAAGGTTTACACTGGAAAAAAAAAAAACAGTGCTGACTGCCACATCTGACATACCCTGACATCAGTGACTTAATGTTATTAAAAACTCTATTTCTTGCTCCTGTCACAGTATGATACCAGGTGGCTCAAGAGGCTTCTCCACATTGTAGCTATACCTGGTACCTGTGGCATCTAAGGAAAAGAATACCATCTTCTGGGAAAGAAAGAGCTGTAGGATTTTCTAGGATGTTTTTAAGGGCAGGCCTTAGGTGGCTTCTATCACTGCCCATGTTTCATCAGCCAGAAGCCAGTTGGATGAGGCATCAACCTAATACTAATGAAGTTGGGAAACAGTAAGCACATGGGTTTCTGGTGCTATCAAGCCTTTGCACTGGGGGCTTCCTAGAGGTCAGATGACCCTTGGGTGATCTGTAGTCACACTCACTAGCACCTTTGTTGCCCTTGGGGTTCCAACATTCATTTTCCCATTATGTTCAGTTAGAAGAATGAATGTAAACATCTTATTAAAACTCTGGATCAAAGGAAGATATGTGCTAGCCCTGGATATGGGATGAAGCTCAGAATTCCCACCAGGAGGTTGCGTCTGTGCTCTTAACTTTGGTAGTGGGGGGAGGGGAAGCAGAGAGAGAGAGGGAGGGAGAGAGAGAGAGAGAGAGAGAGAGAGAGAGAGAAACAATGGGAGGTGAAGAATGCAGGGGCAGCTGAAACATTGCCTCATGGTGTCCCCAGATTCCAACACTGCATCATTGGCTTCCAGAACACCCGTGTGACCTCACTGGATTCCAGTCTCTATATTTGTTCACCATCAGTGCCCATTACTGTAAATAATTGAAAGGAATATAATAGGGTGAGAATTATTGTTGCCTCCCCCCTTTGCCTTTCATAAATCTTTTTATACCAGAGGGGTCTGGCCCCAGACACTCGAAGCTCTATAATTAGTTCTGGGAGCTGTGAGGACAGAGATTTAGTTAATGACATTTCATGGTTCAATCTTGGGGTCCTTCAGGCATTTTACTCTTTGATGGAATAAAGGACCAGGGTTTCAGATGAACTTGGGTAATTTGCACTGATGATACGTGGATATGTCAGTGGTTCCTAAATGTTACAAATGAGCAGGTAAGACCCCAAGCCTAGTGTGCCAATTACAGGGCTCTCCCCAGCCTCCTAGCTCTCTGAGCAGTTGAGAATGGCTTGGGTTCCAATAGTTGCAACTGGTAGATTTTCACTATTTTCATCATGTCTTTTCTGCTTTGGCCATAATTCTGCCATCAAGATATCTTGAAGATAAGTACTCTCTGCTTAGGATAACACCACAATTCTTGCAGCAGACTGCACTGCGGGAAATCTGCAGAACCTTCATGGAAGCTTTGAAGCATGCAGGTGGGAGGCATGTGCACAAAGCCTGACGTGGTAGACAGCATCACCTAGTGAAAAAAGAGTTGCAGAGGGTCATGAAAGTGTTTATTTATTTTTGAAAACGAGGTCCAATGACATTAAGTGACTTGCAAGCCTGCTCTTTCTTGTCCATCTTTTTCACACCCCACCATACTATCTATCCCCTTTCCTGTCTGGGATTGAGTCCTTTGTCTTGGGTGCCAGGCTAGAGCACATTTCCCTGGCTTTGTACTTGTCTTTGATGGAATGCTCTTCCCGGCCTTGTCCTGCTGAATGCCTATTCATCCTTGAGACCCAGTGCAGTCATTTCTTTGATTCTTCTTGGCTTCTGTCTCTCCTTAGACTGAGTTGACCACTCCTTCCTTTGTCCTATTGTAGCTTCTTGTACTTAGCTTTGTTATAATCCCACTCTGATATAACAGTGTTTCAGTGGACTTTCTCCACCAAACTGTGAGCTTGAGCAAATGAACCTTATCCTCTTCATCATAGTATGATCTGCGCCTGGGATGGTTTAAGCACATGACAAATATACAATACATGTTTTCTGAGTGAATAAATGCATTTAAAACCTTTACCCTTTCCCTAGGCATAAAGATAACTATAAGACTGAGAAAGAGAACAAATGCAGAATGCTTGGGATGCTTCAGAGCTTTAGGAAAAAAGGCGGCACTAATCAAATATTATTTTGAGACCTCAGGCCTCCATTTGTCCTTATCTCCCAGGAAAGGTGGTGAGGACAGGCAATTGCAGTTCCATGCAAGGCCCTCTCTTCTACTGCCTACTCTGGGGTAAGAGTCTGATTGCCCCAGGTCTTAGCAGGGCTGCTGTAAAATAATACAATCTCCATGGCTGAGAGGTCCTGTGACCAGGGCAAACCACACTCCACCTCCTCATTAAGCTATTGTGCTTGGATATTAATAGCCCTGGGCAGTGTTGTCTGTGTGGGCAAGTGCTGCTTTTTCTGAGCTGTGTAAGCCCCCATCTCCCAGAAACAAAGTGCTCCACAAATAACCACAGCGTGTTCTAAATTCCTCTGAGCAGGGAGCCCTGGGGATAACTCAAAGGGCAAGAAGGAACAGGGCTCCGGACAGAGAACCCGACCCCAACAGCTCATGGCAACCCGCAGCCCAGGATGGGGGCTATTTGGAGGCTAATGGAGAAAGAACCTGGGTAGGTAGATAAGGTTAGCGCTGCTGGATTAAAGTCCTGGTTGCAAGAGGAGTCAGCTGGAGACCTGACACACATCACTGAGATTTTCTGATTAAAAGTTCTGCTTATTTCATAGCAGTTCATGACAAACAAATGAAGTGATACTTGTGAAAAGCACTTACCTAAGACTGCAAAATAATATATCAATGCAAAGGAAAGTGATGATGAGGGGGATGGTGATGGTGGTGATGATAATGACCTGTTTGGAGACCACATTCTAGGAGGAAACAGTGGGCCATCTTTACGGTGACTGCCTCTGGAAATCAGTTATGAACAAGGGCCTAGCAATGGGGGTTGCCCTCTCGGCTTTCTTGCACCCTCTGAGCCGACCAGATGTCTTAGGCTTCCCTGAACCCAGTTAGCTCACCCACGCTTGGCAGAAGCTTTACCTTCTCTGGAGAATCTTCATCCCCTACACACAGCCTTTTTTGATTAGCAAATGTCTTTCTTTTTTTCCCCCAACTACTAATTAAAAATATTTTTTTGAGAAAACACTTTGATTACATGGATCACTCTGTGCTCCATGCCATTCTATCTGCCTGCTGAACTAGCCTGACATTAGCCGCACTGTCTAGGTGTGTGACCTTGGGCAACGGACTTCATCTCTGTGTCTCAGTTGCCTCATCTATGAGATACCTGGATAACAATAGTATCTATATATGGGAGTGAGAAGAGTGCCTGTCATTTCGTAAGAGCCCAATTAGTGTTATCTGGTAGTTCATACCACCCTATCACATGGTTTGATGTATCTGAAAGGCCATTGAAGAAATCTGGTGTTGCTTTTTGCAGCGGAGTAACCCAGAGTGACACAAACCCCATGACTACTCCAAAGAACCAAAATAAATGGGAAAGAAACAGCCCCCCAGCTAACCCCTGATGACAAGAGTCTCTACTTCAGGACCAACAGGAAGCAGTAGGGACTCAACTGCCCATAGCTTTTCCTTTGGTGGTAGTCGACGTTGACCGAATTTGACTCTCTGAGGCAAGTCTCCATCACAACTTGGAGCAATGATGAGAAACAGTCACCAGGTCCATGTGCCCCAGGAGATTAGGCATTGCATCAGTTTCCTAGGGCCACCATTACAAAGTTTCACAAACCCAATGGCTGAAACAACAGAAATTTACCGTCTCACAGTTCTGGAGGATAGAAGTTCAAGACTAAGGTGTCTGAAGTCTGTGATTTCTTTGAGGCTGCCCAGGGAAGGATCTGCTCCAGGTTTCTCCCTTAGCTTCTGGAAGTTCCTTGGCTTTTGGTGTTGTAGGTCTAATTTTCACATGCATCCTCCCTGGGATATGTCTTCCTATGTCCAAATGTTCCCCTTTTTTCAAGGATACCAGTCATATTAGATTAGGGCCCACCCTAATGACCTTATTTTGACTTGATCACCTCTCTCTCCAGAGACCCTATCGCCAAACAATGTCACATTCTGAGGTCCTGAGAGTTAAGACTCTAACATTTTTGGGGGGAGAGGGGCATAATTCACACATACTAGGTATGTTGTAACCTAGACCTTCATTCTGGCATGAAAGAACCTTACAAAAAGAATGGACTGTCTCCCATATTTTAGGCAAAGAAATTGTGTACCAAGAAGAGAATAAATCTAATTACCTGAGGAGCTGGTTAGAATTCAGATTTTTTTCCATCTCATCTCTGTCCTAGTGAATCAGGAACTCTGAGAGTGGGATTAAATGCATATTGAACAGACGTTCCAGGTAACTTCCTATTCACTAAAATTGTAAAACTTTCCCCAGGTATATAGCTAATGGATGAGGGTGCATCTATGGAATGGATTTGAAATCAAAAGTGGAACTGGGAAGATTAGAGGCAGCTGTGGCTCCCAGGACAGCCTGATGGATTCCAGCATCTGGTTGCATGAGAAGCTGAGTTCAGGCCTGTAGCAAAGCCCTGGATATTTTCCACTGCCATATTTTCCTGGTGGCTTAAAGAACAACTGTGTGTAGTGAGTGACCACAGATTTGAACTGAGGTTGGCAGAGTGTGGGATTTTCAGGACTGGACCACAGCATATGATCCTTCTTAGCCACAGGTTTTGGGGGTATTCCCAGAGCTCCAGATAGATTGTAGGGGCACTAGGGTATATTTCAGGGCTTATTGTTCCAATAGCAGGGGTTTACTCTGAAAATTACCCTTTATATTACCAACAGTAAAATGGGAGTAAAAATGATTTGCTGAATCTTAAAGAAGAACCAATCCAAATTAATTGTTCTCTAAAATATAGATAAGGATATTTGTTCACGCTCAAGTTTCTGTTTTAGTGAAAGTAGGCAATAAGGATAGCTATCTGAGTCTAGACAAAACCAGACAATGGCTTGCTTATCCTGACTCTCCAGGATCTATAGCTCTGAAGCAACAAAGCAGCTTTGGGGGAACTCCTCTGTCTGATGCCTCTTATGGCAAGGCTTCCGTATTTCAGGATCAAAGCAGGAGAACAGTGCAGGAGAGAATGAGCTGATGCATTTTAACAATGCGTTACTTCTCATCTGTCATTGTAGAAGCTCCCAATTCCCTACAGGGAGATTAGTTGCCTTCTACTGAGAATTAATCTGCTAGGTGTATAGGGCAAATACCAGGATGTTCCCTCCACAGATAGAATCAGGTGGAACGTTGTTGTTGTATTTGGAATTTCCTTTTCAAGTTATTTCTTGGGTGGATAATCCCAGACAAAGGACAAACCAAAGACAAATCAGTTTTGGGATGCTGTGTCCTTTTGCTTTCTTGTGTTTCTGCTTGTTGCTTTTACTTTGTGGGGAGTGGTTAAATACTAACTTTTTCGATGCAGACTTGGTAGGAGGAAATGAAGGTGGGGCTCAAAGCTTCTTTGGAGGCGCAAGAGATGGATAATCCATGCGTGAGTGGTGAGGAGGAGCTGACCGCATCTGTGCCAGGCTGGGCTGCCTCCCCATATCTTCTCTGAATTTGGCTGTTCATGGTACCAGACTCTTGCCATATTTTCTGTTGTCAAAGGGGTGGAGGCTGATGTGTTAATTACTAACAATGGCTGCATGGGATTGTTTTTGTTTAAGTTTGAAGGGGCCACTAGCTTCCCGACACGACAGTCTTCAATGATTTTTTTAAAAGAAATACCAGAAGAAAAGCCCAGAATAATCTCTGAATTATGTACAGAGCAGTTTTCTCAAAGACATGCAATCAATTTCCCATATAATTTCCACTTTAACAAAACAAAAGAGAAGGAGATAGTAATCAGTATTACCTCTATTTTATAGGCAGGAAAACGGAGGTCAAATTTCATACTGTTTAGGACCATAGAAATAGAAATACAACTGTATTCTCTAGCATCCGTGTCCGCCCTTCCAGGTCGTAGTCTCTAGTTACAGAATAAACTGTAGCAAGGAGGAGGTAGGTTACCTGGAAGCAGTTTCCAAATATTAGCATTCTGGGACCCCAATTAAAGGAAGGTTATTTTTGTTGTTGCTGTTACTTTTTAAAAGATGACAATCAGGAGAGTAGGTACTCATGCCCTAGATTAAGTGAGGTGGAGTCTAGAAATGGAGTTCAGAGAGTGGGTGAGGATGGGATTGAATAAGCCATACCTGGCATTCTTTAACTCCACCATTCAGAATGCAGAATCATCCAAACCTTAGTGACCACAGCCCCTGGCATGCCATGTGGCTAATCTGTGTCAATGCCGTAGTCTTGTTCAGAACAGGGCCCAGCAAAGTGATGGATTGTTATCATTATCAGTAGTACTATTTGCAATTAGTAATAATTGCATGTTCATCTTTGGAGATCTTTTGGGGGTAATTGAATCATACCACTTAAGGATGCAGACCCTTCTGCTCTCCTCCCTCTTTCTTTTTTTCCCGCCTCCATCCTTACTTCATGCCTGGAATGGAAAGAGAAGGCAATTAACATTAATCGGGTTACTACGTTCATTGAAATTTATGAAATGAATGGTTCAACTACATGGTCATGTGTTATCTCTTCAGCATCTTTGTTATTCAGTGGCAGACATATGCTTAACTTTTCAGGTTCCAAAGCAATTCTTGGGCATTAACTTCCTACTTCTAATAATACATTAGTTCTTTAATCAGGAATCATTTGCTGGAAAGACTTATGGATTGCTTATCCTAGAAACATGAATTAGAATTCACCTAGGGTTTTTATGGTGCATATGTGGGTGAACCAGTTCTCAAATTCCAAACTCTGAGCCCCCAAGTCAATTTTCTTTCTGGAACACATTGTTGCCTTTATTTTTAAAGTCCTTTACAGTGTATCAGCACAGTCCTTCAACTTGTCCTTCTGTCACCAACATCCTGGATGTTGCAGCAGAATATGAATATATATATATATATAAAACAAATATATAAATATAAATGTAAAATCATGTGTTCACCTGTATTAACAACTCAAGCACCTTTCACATCAGACATATTCTACTTTGAGGAGCAAGTTCTTTGTTACTCACTTATCCATTAACAAGTACTTATGGAAAACTTTCTGTTTGCTTTGGTCTGAAAACATTTGGCATCACTGTGAAACATTAGGCATTATGCTCAAGCCTGGGGCTATGAAGTTAATAAAATGCAATCTCTGCTCATGTCAAGAATCCAAGAAGGAGGCCAAGACAAGCTCACAGGCATGAACAAAGGCAAGTGCAATATTCATGGATGCTCCTGAAGATGAGCTGCCTTTAATAGGGTGACGTTGAAAACAACTGAATGTCCAAGAGTAGATAGTTGGATTCATTCATCCCACAGACATTTGTGAGTGCCAGCTATGTTCCAGGCACAATGCTAATTACTGGGATAACAACAAAGATATTCTCTGTTCTAGCCTGTACATATGTCACATACTAGTAAAGGAGACAGATTAAGTGGGAGAGTGATTTAAGAGTCATTTACACACCAACTATTTTAGGGAGTGCCTGTCGTGTTTCCTATTCCTATTCCTGCCATGTCTGTAGGAGAGGTATGTAAACAAAACAAACAAACAAAAAGTAACAAAAGGATAAAATAATAATGATCTGTATTGAATGTATGAGGGAAACAAATGGAATGCTGTGATATGTTTTAAATACATTTTTGTTCAAGAGAGACAGAAAGAGATAGAAATAGAGAGATTTTGAATGAACCAAGTATAGAGTAGAACGGTTAGAAGCACCCTTACCTGAAGCCAGACTGCCTAGGTTTGAATCCTAACTCTACCACTTGCCAGCCATGTGACCCTGAGCGTATCACCTACGTTCTCTATGTTTCAGTTACTGCATCTGTGAATAGGAATTATACAAAAACTAAGTGAGTTGATATTTCTGACAAGCTTAGAATAAGTACTGTGTATTAGCAGAGTTGATAATACAAGAACCTGGTGAGTGAATTTCTCTACTGCCAAATTAACTTCTAATCTGACATTTCTGTGACAAGGGATGTATACTTCGGGGGAACAATAATGGAGCAGCTTGTACTACTCCATGAGAGCCAATTGTTAGCATCTCTTGCCCAAACTCTGCATCCAGCGAACTGAAACTCTTTCTCTAAATTCTCTCTCCATTTGGTGGTAGCTTAAGATTGGCATGGCAGGAGCATTTACAACACAGAAATTTATAAATGCTGCATATCAGGGCTTTATTTTTCATTCCGAGAGTGAATTGTTGCAACTTACCAGCATACCACTGGCACATGCATTTAGTAGAGTGTAATGGAGAGTTGGAGTTCTTAGCGGTTCCAAACTGACCCGTGTCTAGTGTGATAAATTTGTAAAATACATACTGTTTACGAAATTTGAAACTCCTGGATTTAATGTGGCCATTATACTAGGCCTAAATGAATTAGATTCATTTGCCTGTTTGTCGGCAATCCCATTAGAAGACAAGGGTGATGATTGCCATTAATATTGTGCCATAAAGATAAGCTCTTTATCAGCTGAATGTGCTCTCTTGACATAGTGCATGCAATTTGGATAATTGCCTAACTTGTTAGGGGGCTGCATAAGCTAACCCTTTGTATCTGATGGAAAATGAACACATACTTGATGACCCAATTACTTAAGAAGTAGCTATAAAAATAAAAACATAACAATAAACCTGTTTAATAATCACTAATCCCTAAGCACACAAATGTATTTTAAATAAAGGTAATACTATACAGCATTTAAATAAATGTAAATGCCAAGGTGCAAGTTGTAGTTTTCCCACTTAATGTTATCTATTAGTAACTTTTACTATTTTCTAATATTATTAAATATTCATTAAGTATTAAGGAGTTCTGTGATTGTTTTCTGTGCATTAACTAATTAAATCCTGAAAACAATGTTAGGAGGGAGTTATTATTCCCATTTTACCAACAGGAAAACTGAGCCCCAGGTGATGAAGTAACTGGCTCAGAGTCTCCGGTTAGTAAGTGTCAGAACCAGGATACAACCCAGTGTACGTGGCTCCAGGGCCTTTGCGTTATGTAATGCCTCTTCTCAGATGCTTTTCTCCAGAGCAGATAAGGGACCAAACATCCTCTCTCTTATTGAGATTCAACTGGTATTGGAGAAATTATATCTGTGGACAAGAGTGCTTCCTAATAATAAACAATGGAATAAGGTCATCTTACCCCAAAATTGGCAATGCCGGGCAGTGCCAGAACCATCTAGGGTGCAAAAGTTAAGGTGGCATCATCTTCAGGGTCATGCTAGTACAGAGTTTGCCCTGCAAGTGGATTCCTCAAATTTTTCACCCTAGTCCTGACTCCAGCACTGAGTCATCACAGGTCTGTAGCCCTCCTAGCTTTTAAAACCAGAAATGCCAAAAAAAAAAACTCTTCAAAAGCCAAAGGGAGAAAGAAGCAGTAGTCAATGACCTGGCAAGTCCACAAGCAACACCCTTAAAAACAGACTCCAGGGACAAGCAGGGAGGCTGGTGAGGCTCCCACCGCCCTGCTTTCAGGCTCTCATGCAACTCAAGGTGCTTTTTGTTTTTTAAACTTCATTGGTTTTATTGGATATAATTTTCATACAAAACTATCAGTTTAAGGTGTATGACATATTGATTTGGTATATGTATATATTATGAACTGATTACCATAATGTTTAGTTAACATTTATCACCTCATGTAGTTAGACACTTTTTCCCTGTGATGAGAACTTTCAAATCTACTCTCATAGCAGCTTTCAAATACAATATAGAATTAATAACCGTAGTCACCCTGCTATATATTAAATCCTCAGAACTTATTTATCTTATATCTGGAAATGTATACCTTTTGACCTCCTTCACCCATTCCCCCCACCTGCACTCCCTGCCTCTGACAACCACCTGTATTTGTGAGTTTGTTTGTTTTTTAGATTCCACATGTAAGTGAGATCATACAGTATTTGTCCTTCTTGCTTGACTTAGTGTAATGCTGTCAAGGTCCATTCATGTTGCCACAAAAGCAGAATTTCCTTCATGCCCCAGAAACTTCATATCCTGCCAATTAGAGAGACTGACCTCTGTCTGAATCCAGAAACCTTCTCGTGCCCTTTTCTGTAGGTCAGAAAGGAATACTTAAGCTCCATGGGGGTGTTGCTGCTGGAAGGGAGGTGGTGGCTGCTGCACCTGCACTGTGAGCCCAGGATCTTCCTCTCTTGCTTGGCCTGGCATTTCAGCAGCATCTACATGAGTTTCTGGAGGATGGGTTACCAATATGTGGAAGGCATAGGTGAGTGAAACTTCCTAGGCACATGAGACTGTGTTGAAAGTAAGAGGGAGCTCCTTCTGCCTGTCTGCTTCAGCTGGGATATTGGTCTTTGCCTGCCTTCAGATGTGAACTGAAACATTATTTCTTGGGTCTCAGGCTTACAGACTTTCAGACTAGAACTTAGGTCAGGGGCTCCCCTAGGTCTTCAGCTTGCTAACTGAAGATCTTGGAACTTGTCACTTTCCATAATCATGTGAGCCAATGTCTTATAATAAACAACATCTTTATTTATCTATCATTTATTCTCATATACTCTGTTGGTTCTGTTTCTCTGGAGAACCTTGAATAATAGAGTCTCACAGAGAAAAATTTTAAAAAGCACAGGACTTCTTAAGGCTTGTGTACACTTCATTTCAACCTCTGCCTCTGTTATTCGATGGTGTCGTTACTGTGTGTGTCCATGTGTCTCTCCTCCTTTTTTTAAGGACCCCAGTAATATTGGATCAGGGTCCACCCTAACAGAGTATGACTTGATTTTAAGTTGATTACATCTACAAAGACTCCATTTTCAAGTAAGTTCACATTCACAGGTATGGAGATTAAAACTTCAACATATCTTTTTGGGGAATACAATGCAACCCACAATAGTGTAAGAGCTAAACTTTAGGCTATAAAGTAGGGAGAAAAACCCAGACAATGGAAGACATGATCCAAGGTATCAGGAACATAGTCAGGGACTGGAGGTGAAAAGAACTGATGTGAGAGGCATTTGGCGGACAAAGTCCATGGCATGAGTGAGACATTTAACATGAGGGAGCAGGAAGAGGAGGGGTCGAGGTTCCAGCACAGGCAATAGATGGGTGGAGGGTGATGGCCAGAATGTACAGGAGAAGTGGCAGGTTTGAAAGAAAGAGAATAAGGTCAGTTTTCTATATATTGAGTTTAAGGTGCCTGTCAGACTTCCAGGTGAAGAGGTGCAGGAGGCTAATACATATATGAGCCTTGAAAAAGAGAAGTGGACTTCTAGGCTGTGTTACAGATGGCTGTGTGCATGGAGACCACGCAGGAGGGAGTGGAATCACAAAGGGAGAATAGCTAGTGAAAAGGGAAGGGTGATGGCAATGGAATTCAGACAAGCCAAAAGCATAAGGAGATACAAGGGATGAGAGGCCTATTGATCTCATGGAGAAAGAATAAAAAAAGACCACAGGACTTCTGAAGAAGCAGTTTCACCCAATATACCGCTTAGAGAACCCTTTACTTTTGAAAGGAGACGGACTTAGGATGTTTTTAGCAAGAGAAAGCATTTGAATTCTGACTCCTTTGCTCTTCCTTCTGTCCTAAAGATCAGGCTGGACTATTACACCCCCACATCACATCCTCTCTGTTTTCATTATTCTTCGGGGATGCTGCTGGGTGATGCAGGCCTCAGCAGAATCTCCAGTAGGCAGGGATATAAGAGAGTACTCTCCACCCCAAGCCCCCTTCCTTCCCCTCCATCACCACTCCAGACCCATGACCAATGGACCATGTCATAAAGCAGCTATTGGTCCTCTGTGTGAATCATAAAGGCGGCTGCTCCCTTATGTCTGGGTCTTTGTCCTACCCCAAGCAGTGCTGGCAGAATGACTAAAACCAGCAGATTTTCCTAAGACAGTAATGCTTTAAGGCGACTTTTGCATGCCCTTTCCTTTACATTTTAATGGCACTCTAATGTTGAATTAAAATGGAATTCCTATGGAAATGTACAATGTCTAAATCAATACTTGCTGATTAGTGTCATGAGGATGAATATCAAAAGATATAATAGCAATGGTGGGGCCCAAACCAGGGTGAATAAAGCCGCCTGTGTCCATTAACTGAAGCCTGACTAATGCTAAATTACAATAAAATATCTAGGAAATTCTGGCCAGAGCCACTTTAAAGCCCACAAAATATAGCTTAATTAGCACTATGATGACAAATGCAGGAAGAATTCATTACACCAAAAACTCTTTATAAAGTCCACTTTTACCAACTCTTCCTTTTTTTTTTTTTTTTTTACCAACACAATGCCTAGAAGGCCACAGTGGCTTAACTGCCATCACACTGCTGCTTGTCATGTGCTGGGCTAAGTCAGGCCTCGTGTGGACATCAGGGCATGAGTTACAAATCCCCCTCCCCTCTGTGTGACTCAGTGCAGCAATCATTTTTCCCCTCTCCCTTAATTGTACTTATTAGTCTGTCTGTGTATCTTTCCATCTGGTTGTCTGCCTGTCTTATGTACTCTAATGTAATAGTTATGAGTGTTGGCTCATGTGTCAGACATTATGAATTTACATTCTATGGCTGACTGTTCCTACCTGTGTGACTTTGGGAAGGTTATTGTATCTCTCAGTTTTCACATGCAAAAAGTGGGGATAACACTACCACTCACTCATAGGGTGGATGTAAATATTAAAGGAATTATTGTATTTATTCAAAGACATTTCAGTAGTCCCTGACCCATGCAGCATACAGCAAGTGTGAACTATTGTTATTTTTGTTCTTATTTTTTTAATCTACTCCAGAGGCAATAGGATGAAAATGAAAACAGCTGGACAACTCTGCCCTGTCAACACCTCCCTGCTCAGAAATGCACAAAAAACATGAATAACATTTCATGTTATAGAGGGAAAAAACCTTTAATAGAGAATGTTTAATTAACCCCACTGATTTACAGATGAAATTTGAGGCCCAACAGGGAAGAAGGCTTCCTAAGTTCAGCCAGGTAGTGCTGTCCCATTTAGACATTTATTAAGTGTTTACTATGTCAGACTGTGTATTAGTTACTAAATTACAATGATATATAAATTCCTGTTCTTATGCAACCTCCATATTGCAAGGGAGAAACACACCCACAAAAAATAGAGCATAGAATTTGCCAGGGCAGGGTATGAGAGAGAGAGACGCAGATATTAAGAGGCTATGGGGGCAGAGGAGGGACACTGACTCCAATCTGCAGATTTGGAGGTGGCTTCTCAGAGGAGTTGATGCTTGCATTTGGTTTTGAAGGAGAATAAGTTAGCCAGGCAGTGAAGGAAAGAAAGAAAATTTTGTGCATGAGCAAAAGCACAGCTATGCAAGAATATGGTGAGTATGAGAGACCACTAGCAGTTTGTCAATATGGGAACATATAGCACAAGAACAGGGAGTGGCAGGAAATGAAATTAGATGGGCCTTTTATGTCTTGGCAAAGAAAATGGAGTTATTTCTGTAGATAATAGAAAGTCTTGGAAGGGTTAAGCAGGGAGTAATATGTTTACATTTAGATGGAACATTGTGTTTTCATTTGGAGAATAGATTCCGAGGGGATAATATGGAAAGAAGGATTTCAAAGAGGGGGCTGATTTTAATAAGCTGAGGAAGAGCTCATAACAATCTGAACTAGGGAAGCAGAAGTATGGAGGAGAGCGATAGATTTGATAAGTATTAAAGGGGTAAATTCAGCTACACTTGTTGACTGGTTAGATGTGGGGGTTGAGAGAGAGAGGAATATAGAATGATTTCAAGTTACCCACATGGACGACAAGGTGAATGATAGAGTTATGGAATAAGAAACAAGACTTGAGAAAAGAGAAGAAGTAGGATGAGAATGGGTAATTGACCATGATTTTCAGGGAAGAGATTAGGGCTGGGTATAGGGACACGGTGGTCCACAACATATCGGCAGTACTTAAAACAATGAATTACTAAGGCCATTCAAAGAGTGTTTAAAGGAAGACTGGTAGTGGGTCAAGGTCTTATTCCTGGGGATGGCATATTTAAGGGAGAGACTGAGGTGTTTTCTGTGAAGAAGTCAAAGACAGATCATGAAGAGATGCAAGCTGAAACAAAAGAGATGAGTACCACAGATGCTAAGGGAGTAAGGAGTTCATGGTTACACTGTTAAATGTGAAGAGGACGGCTGAGAACATAAGAGCTGAAAAGCATCCAAATGGGTAGGACATAATGTTCCTGGCTGCATGGGGAACTTAACTAGGGCAGTTGAAACGGAGCAGCAAGGGAGAGCAGACTGAAATGGGTTGAGGAGTGATCATCTTGTGAAGTAATAAAGACGGTGAATATACACGTCTATTCCAGGAACACAGGATTTTTTTCAGGAGGATGAGAGTCTCGTTGCTGGTTGCAGGAGGATTTACAATCAAGAGAGGGATTTTATGAGGAGAGACGTAGGCATGTTTATTGGCAGAGGGCAAAGAGCCAGGAGAAAATAAGAGGTTGAAGACAGCAAGGAAAGAGGCAGTTGTTGAAACAAAGTCCTAGGGCAGCGGCAGGGGATAGCATCAAGAGCCACAGGATCAGCTAACTGGTAACTGGAGAGAAACACCTTGTCCTCTGATCCTAGAGGACAGAAGCTGACCGTGGAGGACAAATTTGAAATTGTGATGGTGAAGGGGGTTGAGTGTTGAAGAAATTTATTCTTTTCCTTAATATTTTAATTAAGTAGTTATTTTATTATTGTTCAAGTACAGTTCTCTCTATCTTCCTGCCACTACTTTCCCCCACCTCACCCACCAGCCCTTCCCACCCTCAATCCTACCCCCCTTTGGCTTTGACCATGGGTCCTTTATACATGTTCCTTGATGACCCTTCCTCTTCTTTCCCTGTTACCTCCCTCCCCTCTCCCCTTTAGTTATTGTCAGTTTGTTCTTTATTTCAATGCTTCTGGTTATATTTTGTTTGCTTGTTTGTTTTGTTTATTAGGTTCCACTTGTAGGTGAGATCATATGGTATTTGTCTATCTACCTGGCTTATTTCACGTAGCATAATGCTCTCCAGTTACATCCTTGCTGTTGCAAAGGGTAGGGGCTCCTTTGAAGTACTTTATTCTGTATGTCTCATTTTTTGAGGAAGTAGGATCAAGTTGGTGGTGCTAGGAATGTGGGGTGTGAGTTAAGTAATGAATTTAAGGAGAGAATATCATGGGGTATAGAAAGTTCATCAAGTAATGCAGAGAGTTCAGCTGAGATTAGTGGCCTAGCTGAGATTCACACCCAGTTCTACAGATTCTTGGAGGATGATAGCTCTGTTAGAGCATTTATCTTCAGTCTTATTTATTTATTTATCCTCACCCAAGGACATTTTTTCATTGCTTTTAGAAGAGAGGAAGGGAGAGAGAGAAACATCGATGTGCGATAGAAGCATCGATTGGTTGCTTCCTGCACATGCTTGGACTTGGGATTGTATGCACCCAGATCAAGGACTGAACCTCAAACCAAGGCATGTACCCTGACTGGGTATTGAATCCACAAGCTTTCAGTTATGGGCTGATGCTCCAACCAACTGAGCCACACTGGCCAGAGCTATCTGCAGTCTTAGTGATATTTTCATACCATTGGTTTTTAGTTCCTGTGTTTCTCATTGGATTCCAAAACAAGTCATCTGTATCTTCATAGCTTGGGAAGAATTCCCAGAATTACTGCTCCTTGTTTGGACTTTGGTCTATGTCAAGTAAGAATATTTACTATCTTGTTTATAATGTAGATAATGAGTCCGAGAGGCAGGGGCCCACCATTGCCTCTGTGTCCAAAGCCAAAATAAGCAAGTCATCAAACATATCTGCTGCTCTCAATCCTATAACAAATCGAAATTTCTTCAAGTCACCCCTTTTCCCTTTCTTGCCATGATATGAACAGCACCATGGAGAATCTGGGCCTGCTTTGGTTCTCAGTGATCTGGAAGAACAATGTACTTCAGGGCCCAATGCCTAATGGTTGATTTCTTAGAAGTAACCACAGAGAGTGAGGACATCTCATAATTCATATGTTAACAGAGTCCTAATTGGTGATCTCTCTCAAAGCCAAGAGACAGCTGGTGGTCTGTGTTCTTCCTGTGGGCTGAGATCCTGGGACTCTGGTGATTCCCACAGCACACTATTATCAGAAGCAAGCAAGACTGGATGATGGTGGTTATGTCTGGGAGTGTTTGCTGGGGCTGGAGGAATAAGTGAAAGAGGATGGTGGGAGAAGAAACATAAGTCTGCCAGAAACACTGCAATTTGACATTTTCTAGATGCAGCTAGAGCAGGGTTCTGAACCCTGGAGGTCTGTGTGATACCTGTGATGCCTGTTTGAGTCTACTGTCAGCTATGGGTCTTTGGTGGTTTTGTCTGCTTCATTTTGGTCTTTGCATTAGTGTTATCAGGAGAGTCCCATGGTATCATTGTGCTTTCCTGACATTTAAGTGTTTTAATAATAAAATGTCCTAGACTCTGCTGAAAGTCAAAAATTTAGGATGTTTCTTAAGAATATTCAAAGAGAAAGTAAAAAGTATGGTCGTAGTGCACGGTGGGGCAAAAGTAGGTTTACAATTGTTCATATGGAAAATAATACAATAATTCGTAAGTAATACTAAAATAAACTCTGGGTGGGGCGAAGTAGGTTTACAGTTTCATGTACTCAAAACTGTAAACCTACTTCGCCCCACCCTGTAGAAGACAAGGCATAATTATGAAAATGGAGTATGTTTTATTTTTTTATTATTTGTGTAACAAACTGTCCCAAAACAGAGTGGTGTAAAATAGCAACCATTCAATTTGTTCATGATTTTGTGAATTCACAACTGGTGCAAAGGCTCAGCAGAGATGGTTTAATTCTGTTCCACCTGGTACTGACTACGTATAACTAGGATTTGAAGATCCAAGATGCCCTTAATCACATACATGCCACTTAATGCTAGAAGTCAGCTGAGACATCTCAGTGCTCCTCCACTTGGCCTCTCTTTTCAGCAAGTTAAGTTGAACTTTCTTACAAGGTAGCTCAGAGCTTCTATGGTACAAAGTGGATACAGCCAGACCTCATAAATCCTGGACACAGAGGCCACACAGCATAATTTCCACCACATTCTATTGCTCAAGGCAATAAGTTCAGCTCAGATTCTAGGAGAGGGGAAATAGACATCACCTTCTGATGGAATGCATGTGCTTAGAGTTTCAAAATAGAGTACCTCATGATCTCCACCAGGTTCAAATGTGGATGAAACTCTTGGCAATCCGTAAACTAAAAGGACAAATTATCCGCCTACCACACCCACAAAATGCAAGGATAAGACATGGACACTTTATTTTGAAAGGGGAATATTGGGGAAGTACAAAGTCATCACTGATCCAAGGAATTCTGAAATTCAGGCATCTGTTGTCAGTTTCCCTGACTTCAGTATCAAGGAAGAAGATTCCTTGATGAGAGTTCATTTCTGCTTTCTGGAAGCGGTTTCCCAATCTATTGTTTTCTTCAGCTCTTGGCTCTGCTCTTGGGGCTTTTAAACCATCTTTTATTTTCTGTAATAAATGAATTATGTTTACACCAGAGTAGCCTTCTCAGCCTTCTTTCTACTCAAAGAAAATTGAGGCCCAGAGGCCTCTTTATTTGTAGTAATCTGTGTCCTAAAATCCAAGCTCATGGTGCTTTCTTCAATACATTTCTCTTAAAGACTTCATAGGTTTTTTTATAAATCTTTTCAGAGTTTATTCTATGACAGTAATGTAGATTTTTTTTCCAAGGATGGCCACAATTATCCCTCCATTCCATTACATTTTTGAAATGTAACATTGCTACTTCTTCCATCAAGATTTGGAGAGTATTCCCTCTTACTCATTGCAGGCTGGACTTGTGACATGCTTTGGCAACAGTATAAGGCAGAAGTGACACTGTGTCCCTTCCAGGCCTAGGCCTTAAGAGACCTAGCAGCTTCTGCTTCTGTAACCTTCGATCCTTGCTCTGCCACAGAAGAAAGTCCAGACTGTCCTGCTGGAGAAGGAGGCTGAGTGGAGGAGCCCTGAGACACCCCAGCTTCCTGGCAGCAACTAAGCCCCAGACATGAATGCAGACATATAAGTGACTCCAGTGACATCATGTATCCCCTTTGAGCCTTACCAGAATTTTTAATAAATAGAATTGTGAACAATGAAGTAGCTGTTGTTTTAAACCACTAAGTTTTGGAGTGGTTTGCTATATAGTAATAGATAACCAGATGAAGGGGACAGGTTGTCTTCCAAGAGGTTTTATAAGTATGCTTTAATCTTATTAAGTTTATTAAAATTTTCAGCCTTGAAAATTCAGTCTCACTGAGATCCCAACATAGATTATAGATAATGACTTGTGCTAAGGTAGCTCACAGAGAATGATGGATAAACTATAGTGTCAATTCACTCATAAAAAAGAGAAACATGTCAGTTAGACAAGATGCTCATTCATTTTTTTTAGCTAGTGAAGCCTCTGCCTATGGGAAAGTTACTTGCAGCAACAACTGATAGTCAGGAGGTTGTTTGATGAAATGGATCTAGAACCAAGGGGTGGGGACTGAAAAATAGACAGCTGTGGTCATACCTCAGAGAATTATAATTTTTCAATGCTTGAAAGAACTGTGAGGCACCCTGGCAAATACTTGGATGGGCACTTCTCAGGTGTACTCCCTCCCTCTCTTTTTCTACACAGGTTTGTATGTTCAGTTACATTAAGTTCAAAAATGTCCAAGTTCTAAAGTCCTTCTTTCTGAATTGCTCTTTCTCTAGTCTAGTTTTCCTCAACAGAATACAATTTTCCCCTCCTAGAATACTTTTGGCAATGCTTGGAGACATTTTTTTGTTGTCACAACTGGGGGTGGCGTGGGATGGTTCTACTGGATGCTAATGAATATAGGCCAGGGATTCCACTCAACACCCTACAGTACATAGGACGGCCCCCACAACAAGGAATTATTGGCCCAAAATGTCAATAGTGCTGAAGTTTAGAAACCTGTTCTACAAGGTCTCTCCAGAAAGTAACAAGCCATGTACTATGAAAAAATAAAGACATTTATTTATGAAGATACAAGATACATTGTACATAGGACAATGACATCTCAGTCCCCTTCAGAGTAGTCACCTTGTTGATTGCAGCCCATACACATTCAACATTCTCAGGTGTTCTGCTAGTTACAGGCCTTCCAGAATGTGGATCACTTTCAACAGATTCTCTACCATCTTTGAAGTGTTTTATTTGCCATACTTTTATTTGTGCTGCACTATTTCATTGTCCTTGAAAGCCTTCTGAATCATCTGAATAGTTTCCGTGGAGGAATGTTCAAGCTTATTGCAAAATTTGATGCAGATTTGTTGCTCTATCCAAGTCATTTTGAATGTAATAGTCACGCAGTACACATCCTCACTCAACAGTATCTACTTCCCCCACTGACTAATACAGCGAAGTCATCACTCTTCCTGCATGCACATTCCAGTCCACTCTCCTTGACTACCATGTTACATTGATGTCACGCAAACTGTCCTTGTTACATTAACAATGACTGGACTTTTTCTGGACAGACCTTGTATTCTGATTTGTTTTCTGTTGATTAATGATTGAACTCTTAAAAAGAATTAAAAGATTTTATTTATTTTTAGAGAGAGGGGAAAGGAGGGGAAAAAATACTGGTTGATTGCTTCATGTATGCACCCCAGCCTGGGACTGAACCTGCATCCAGGCAGGTGCCCTGACTGGGAATCAAACCAGCGGCCTTTGGCTTCATGGGATAATGCCCAACCTACTGAGCCATACTGGTCAAGGCAGTGATTGAAATCTTAAGCCTACCCTTTTTTTTTTTTCTTTTTGATGTCTTTAAGTGGTACAATGTATCTTTGTCCTATGTATTACTTACTATGTGCAAGAAATGTTTTGGTTATTATTGATTGTTTGCATTTCTTCAATTTTAGTGATTTCTGTACCACTTTTACTTTTTAACCCATTGTCCTTGTATAGGATAGCCTAGTATAGACTAATTAGTTGTCTGCCCTCAATTTACATTTAAATATTTTCTTCAATGAAATAAAGAATTTTGTACAATACTTCAAAAGAATCATATCTTTATAAGTACAAATACATAGCACTAGTATTTGCCTAATTGTGGAGATGACATTTTCAATACTGACTTCAATTAAAACAGTTTTGGGGGAGACCAAAATAAGAGGTTCTTTAAAAATAAAACCGAACAGTCAGTTTCCACATGGAACCTGACTTCCACTGCTGCCTGGCAATGGTCAGGCTCTCAGGGGCTTTGGTAAGATGCTGTCAAGAACACTCTGTGTCTTTGGGAGGTGGCCTCAGAGAGCCAGGCAGCCAGGTTCTCCGATGGCAGATAGCATTAAGAGGTGACTGAGCATGGCTGAGAGCTAATGCCATAGAAATTCTAAGGAAAGACTCAGGCTCTGCAGATGAGATGAGAACTTGAAACCCTATTTTCTCTCTCCCTCCTGTATCTAGTCATAGCCACCCAAGAGACGTTAATTGCTAAAATGATACAAACTTTCCAAAGCACAGACCACACTTCTTGGCAATCCCTCCAAGCATTCAAAATTTCATTTACTTTGCCTTCTCATCTCTTGCAAAACAACAAGCAGACATCTTCTATCAGCTCTCATTTATCTGTACTATTGATGAGGAAGACAGGCACATACAATCCCAAAGAGCTAACTGTCCTGTGGTTATTTCTCTGGCTCAGGAATGCATCCATGGTAGAGTAGAGTGAAAGGGGCATTTCAGGGCCAGATGACTTAAGGCTTAGTCATGGTCAGTCACTGAGTGAGCATATACCCATTGGAAAATCATTTAAATCTTTCTAGATTTAGTTTCTTCATCTGTAAAATAAGAATAATAATGTTTTTGTCTCTGATGTTTCCATGGCTCAAATGAGATAGTCCATGAAAACCCTTTATAAACTGTAGAATACTGTTCAAATATATGAAGCTATTTTACTATTGTCAAGGTCACATTTGAACACTGGATCACCTGGCAGGTGCGGAATTGAATACCTGACCTAAGGAGCCCAGGAAAGTAGTGGAGCTCTTTAATCTTACCCCACTGATGAGTGCCTGGGCCAGTCCTATTGGACAAAAAGCAGAACTTTACCCCCTTTGTCATTAGCTCACTGTCTGGTGGTTCATACTTCAAAACCACATCTTAGAGGAGGTTGTGGTGTGCTAATTAAATGTTCTGGCGGAAAAGGGAGGCCTTAAGCCTTCTCTTGCTTCCCTCTCTGGCCACAAGCTGCAGCTCAGAAGAAGAGTAAACAAATAAACCATTGCCACTCCCCAACACTCACACTGGAAAGTAAGATTTCCAGGAGATAAGTTGTAAACTGAGTAATGAAAGGCCTACTGTTTTTCCCTTTGAAACTGGGGGATCCCTTTGTTTGGTGCATTAGGTAGAGGGAGACCCAATCTTAGTTCTCTGAAGTGGCATAATATAAAAGTATCTCTATCTTTTAAAGTACAGGGCCCTATATGATATAACTTTCATAGAACCCCATTGAGCTTACACAATTTGGCTTTTAATAATTCACAGTTAGCTGGTGGTTCTAGGAAACTACTTATGCTTCATGAGACCCTGAATAGAGGACAGCCAGCCTTTCTGCCACCTCTACCCCCCAGCCAGTCTCACACCATAACAAACGCCTAATCAGCCAACAATGACAAGGGACGAGAAGCGACCTCACCATTTCAGCCCTAGGTGGACGCTGTTATCATAGAGCTTTCTCTGGCTCCAGTAAGCCCTTATCGCATGTACAGTGAAGACCTACAGACAGTTGGGTCAGCGATGTGAGACTGTGTCACAGGATGTCCAAACTCAGTCCATAAAGTAAAGGTAGAGTGAGAAGTGGATGAGGTCACGTGCCAGAAATGACAACAGGACTTAGTAGGCCTGGGCCACAAGGCCAGACCAGACCTGTGGAGAGATGTGCTGTCAAAACTAACCAGACAGGTTTCCCCCAGCAAGGGTCAGTGCGAGGGCAGGCTTGTGCTCTCTGCTTGGTGTAGGTGGGTTCTCTGAGCAACATCTTGCCATGCTGGTGGAGGACTGACCCCTATGGGCAGCCTGCAGCTGGCCTGAAAGGTGGATTTTCTGGAAAGAATAGGGCAGGGGTTTCTAACTTTGTATTTTCTGAGCCCAGCCAGTGGCTTATTAGGGGGTTTGTGCTTAGTGAGTATTGCAGAAATAAATGAGAGGCAATCTGGAGACTTGGACTCTGCTCTTGGGTCCCTTTCTTCCTCTTCAAAATGGGTTTGCCCCACTGCTTCTCCCCAACTCTTAACATAGTGGTAAGCAGTAGAAAGAATTAAAAAAATATTTATTTTGTCTCAACCAAATGAACCCTATGCCAGCATTGGCAAAAAATCCCTCCAAAGAAGAATGATTTTTCTCCCTCTTATATTCCTGTGGTGTTTTTATGTAGCTATATTCCAATGGCAGTGATCACACTTAATCATAACTTAAAAAAAGATGCTTGTCCTCTCTGTTAGCATATGAATTGTACAATGATGGAAGGTCTGGAAACCGTGACTTATCTTGGTGCCTCAGACTCTGATGCCCCTCACATGGTCAATGGGCAGCAGTCGTGGTAGACCAGCCCTCCGCCAGTCCACTGCTCTGCCCTGTGTCATGCTGGAACACAGACATGTCTATGAGGTCTGGAGGCTCCTGAAACCCAAACCTCCCAACTTCCTCAGGTACCATATGACGTGTCTCATTTCCGGTCACAGGATAATTGTGAAGGATAACATGACTTTGGCCTGAGCGCTTCTCTTCTAGGAAGCAACCATGTACTTTTAGAGAACCAGAAGTCTTTCATCATTTCTCAGTCAACACAACACAAACTACCTCTCGGAATTAGAAAGGCCCCGAGGTGGCCACTTGCCTTTGGGAAGGCAAGCTGCTCTTTGACTGTTGCCATGTTACAGAATCCACAACCACACACCTTCTTCCACAGGCACCATGTGCACGCTTATGTATCCTGAATGCATATGTGCACACATATGTGTGTATGTGTGCATATGAGCATATAAACAATTGTGTGTTTGGGCTGCTGCTTTCCCATTGGATATAATGAGAGTAAACATTTTTGGAAAATCTAATCAGATAACTAAACAAGATTACTAAGATGACCCTAAGGCTTTCAGAATTAAGTAATTATAGACACACAGACCAAGTGACCCCATTTCATGATAGAAGGAAGCCAGTCAGAGAAATGCATTTTCTAAGGACAACGAAACACTGAATGTTATCAGACAACTACACTGAATGAGTCCCAAATCTCTGCTTTTCTTTTTGAAAAGGAAAAAGGCTACCTTCTCTTGGGAAATAACTGAAGGGAGAGATGGAGTAGAAATAGACAGGACTGAGTTCCAAGGAAAAACACTCTGACACTAGGTATCCATCACCTTAGGCAAGTCACTTCCCGTTTCCAGGCTTGGTGTAATTAGGGCATAGAACTGCATGAAAGCAAAAAATTTCCACTTCTATCTTCCTCTAGGCAGATCTTCTTCACCCACTGAAGAACAAGCACCTGCGAAAGAGCCCATCCTTACTATGTGTTTTCACATAGCTCCTTCTTCAAATGGTTACTCCCTGATTTATTATACTAATTTTCTCAGCTTTTCCCCTCCCTCATCATTAAGGAAAATTCTTCTTGGTTCCTGATTCCTGAAGGAAAGTCATAAAACATAGAGGTGAACTAGGCCAGTGGAGTTTCCCCAGCTGATGGAAGAACCTGCCTTCAAGTTTCTCTCCTTTTAAGAGGCTGTCAGAAATGCTAAAGGTATACAGACCAAAGACTATCAATGGATTTTATAATTTCAATTAATGACAAATGCATCTTAATACTTTGGGTAAATTGTCTATTAAATGTCCGTTGATAAAATAATAGAAACATACTGGGTGGAGCAAAAGTAGGTTTATAGTTTGTATGGAAAGTAATAAATAATAATACAAGAATAAACCCTGTTTTGCATACTCAGAACCGTAAACCTACTTTTGCCGCACACTGTACCTTTCAAAATGGGATATTTCAGCTGCAAGGAACTCAGAGAGTTCTTAATACAACCCCTTGTTTACAGAAATCTCAACTCAAAGGAAGAGAGATGATTTACTGAAGGCTGCATGAATTAGTGGTATGGATTGAATTAGATCCCAGTGATAAATCACAATAGGAGACTTAAGTGTGACAGAGAAGTTGAGTGGTGGGTAAGTGACCTCCTTTTTAAATGTCCCTGGTGGCCTATGTTACACAAAAAGCTATAGAGCTAATAAGGAGTTAGATAAAAGGAGCAAATACTAGCTCCTCTTATGCTTAGAAATCCTCTTTATGCTGTAGACAACAAAAAAAACTATTGGCCATTCTGTTGCAGACCAGGAACCTAGATGCAAAGATAGAAGGGCATATGTAAAGTTAGGGCAACAGTACCTTCCATTGATTTCTAGTTGACTATTTACAAAACTCATCCATAATCTTCCTTACCAATGTGAGGAGTAGATAGTGTCATTCTGAATTTGTACACAGGGATATCGAAGCTCAGGGGGTTTAGGAAATGTAATCAATTGGCCCCGTACCACACAGCTGGTAAGTGGCAGGATATGGGAGAAGAGTCCAGTTCCTCAACATAAGTGAAAAGAAATCTACCTGCATAAATAGATGTATCTAAGGCAAACCTACTGATGGGCTAGGCCAGCCACAGGGTGTATTGTAAATTAGGTGCCTGGTAGTTGAGGAACAAAAGAAAGAGCATAGGGGCAGCTGTGTTCAGCAGCCTCGCATGTGGCCATGCCTTGTACATCTGCCCAGAGCATGGATTAATCTGGCCTGAAGACACATAGTTGGCAACCAGCAAGTGCTGTTTTACCATGCATGTTGACTGCTATTGCTTTAGTGTGTTCTTGGCACTGCAAATCTCAGAATCTCTCATATATCTTTTGTCTTTTTAAAAATTTAGCTTGACATATGCCCACATGTTTTTCATGCTCAGTCTGAACATGTGCCATCCATAAACCATCAGCTTGCACATACACCCAGCCACCATGAGAGCTGTGGTGCCTGACTTCACAGCAATCACTATCTATGGATGGTAAACTCTGCATTAGGAAGACTCAGTTAAAAAAACAACAGCTCAATGTACAAAATCATTTGGAAGTGCTTTTTCATTTTGTTGAAGAATTAACTGCAAAATTTTCTGTATTTTAAGATTTTTTAATGTATGTCAAGCCAGTTTCCATTTCCGAAATAATGTTAATGTTTTGTGTGTATCTAGGTGCTTCTCTATAATGGCATAGAAAATGTCACTCTCACATGAGAATTAGGGTTAAATTTGTTTAACTTCATGATAAGGAAAACACAGTCATGTATTTAAAGTGCTATAGTATTTAGAAGCACTTTGGTCTATTTCTCATGTAATTAATAATAGCTAACATTTTTTTGAGTACTTATTATATGCCAGATTCTGATTTAAACATTTTTAATTATTTCACTTGATTCTCACAACAACCCTGTGAGGTATGTATCATTATAGTTTACTATTTAAAATGTAGAAACTGAGGCACAGAGGTTTGGAGTAACTTGTGCAAGGCCGCACAGCTAGAAAATGACAATGTCAGAATTCAAACCCAGGGCTGGGGGCATAAATGATATATACAACCACCCTGAAAAATGTGTTGTGTTATTCCCATTCTACGGAGGAGAGAAACAAGCCCAAAAAAGTCAAGTAACTTTACCAAGACCACTCGGTCAATTAGAGGTAGGACTGGAGTCCCAGTCTGTGAGTTAAGGCAGTGTGTTTTTTTTTCCATGAGGTGAGTCTTGGAGGAGAGACTGTGGGAGGGTGGCAGGAGTCCCCCTCCCTTTGCGCAAACAGGTTTTAAGTCTGCCAATAGCAAGGGAGTCTCCAGTGGGATTGTCCTAACGCAGTGGGGAGGTAGCCTTAGGCTATTTGTTTGAGGTAGACAAATAAGGAACAAAAAGAAACAGTAGGGAAAATCAGGCTGCCTTTTGTCTCCCACAGGCAGCTGGCAAAGCGCTGACCTTTCAGACTTCAAAGGAGGCGTTTACTCAGTCACACACAGAAGGTCTTTTGGATACTGGAAAATGTTGATTGCCACGCTTGGGTTCTGCCCTGGTCTTGTATGAATAATAACCACAGCCTCCATTTATTGAGTCCAGTTATGTGCCAGGCACTGTGCTGATCCCTACATGATTTTGAGCCCTTGTATGGCTCCTCTGAAGTAGGTAACACTGTTATTATCCCCCGCTTTGCCCATGCAGAGAGAGATGGAGACTCAGAGAGACAAAGTGACTTGTCCAGGGTCATCTAGATAGTAAGTGGCAGAGCCAGAATCTTCTCACTGTGCCATGTTGCTTCTCAGAAATCAAGTCCAATATTGAACTTCCATTCTGCCTTCCCTAACTGGTCTGCTCGCAGTCTTCCTAACTCAGGGATGGCAACTGGAAGTCCATCCTTCCAGTTGCTCAGGATAAAAACCTTGGAATCACCTTGACCCCTCTCCTCTCCCACATGCTCCATACCCAATCCGACAGGACATTTCATTGGCTCCACCTTCAAAATAGACCCAGATTGTGCCATGCTTCATCTCTTCCATTGCCACCACCCTGACCGAAGTCATCATCACCTCTGGGAGCACTGAAATTGTTTCTATGAGTTTCCCTACTTATGTCATTGTTCCCCAATAACCCATTACCAATGCAAACCCCAAAGTCACAAAGTTAAAACAAAAGCCCAGTCAGGAGGCCACCTCCAGTGACTCCCTGTTTCCCTAGAGGGAAGGCCAAAGGCCTTGCAGTGGTCCACACAGCTAAAGAGAGTCTATGTCCCCCAAGACCCATGGCCCTCCTACCTCATCTTCTGCTAAGTACTTCTGGTCCATTCTACTCTACCTGCCAACCTTCTGACCCTTAGTCAAATACCCCAGGACACTGCCCTTTTGGGGACTTGGAATCAGCTGTCCCCTCTGCCTACATGTTTTTGCCCCAGATAGTCTCAGAGGTCACTCCCCAACTTTCAGATTTTACTCAAATCTCACTCTCTTGGTAAGGCCTACCCAACCTGCTTCCACTTAAAATTGCAGCCCTCCTCTCTGTCACCCTAGTCTCCCTTAGCCTGCTCTGTGCCTTCCGTACTACATGGCACTTATCAGCATGTAAGAAACTGTATACTTCATTATTTGTCTGACTTAGTACATAGACCCCAAATGCTCTACAAAAGACTCATCCAGGAAAACCAAAGTATCACAACGAGAGGTTTTGTCTGTCTGATTCACTGTTTCATTCCCAGCATCTAAAACTAAAACAATTCCGATTCTTCCTAGGCACTTAAAAAAAAATGTAGAGAGAATAAATGAAAGGATGTAAGTTGAATTAATGAATAAAAAATGGGAAAAGGCTATTTTTCTCCCCTCAAGAGAGAAGAAAGGGAAAGAGAAGCAGTGCACATGTAAGGAAGTGTCCTTAGACAGGGCCCTTCCTAATACTCAATATACAGGCCCTGCCTTCTTGACTAACCTCCAGGTCTGGAAGGACTGGGACAGATGAGAAAGTGCTAGAGGCTCTGTGGCTGATATAGATCCCTGGACATGTGAAGAAAGCAGGATGAGCTCATACCAGTGCTAGCCAAGGCCAGGTCCTGCCCTGGCTATGGATCTCAAAGTCTTTTCCTTGTTACCTGGTGGCAAGTCCAAGGAACCGACATGCAAGGCAGTATAGCACTTGTTCTAGAGAAAGCACCCTGTCCCTAGGATCAGGCTGTCCTAAGACTCTTAAATTGCAATCCCCAGAGGGTAGGAGCCAGGCCAGGCTGCCTACCTTTGCACATGCTAAGCACTTCCCAGTTGCAAATTAGTATCTCAAAAATAGCTTTAAAGACTATCTTAATACAGACATTCTGTGACTTAATGTAGTTTGTAGTTTGATGTACAATTTTTTGACTATAAAGCAATACACTGAAGAAAACTGCTTCCTCAACCATCCGCAAGTGTCAGTACCCCATTGCCTTTTACCAGCTATTTATTCTCAAGCCTTATCAGAATAGAGAGAAGTTGTTGATACTGTTGGGGTAGCATTCCCATTATCCAGCACTTAATTTTAGTTCAGTGTTTCAAACATTCTCAGGCCCAGTGTGTTTTCAACTGTATGTATTAGTGGTGAGTACCTGTATAACCATAGCTATTCAGCACTTCGTTATAAAATAGGGTTCATTTCATATGGTTTTGCCCAACTGTAAGCTAATGTCAGTTCTGAATACATTTAAGGTAGGCTTGGCTAAGTTATAGTGTTCATTATGTTAGGTATATTAAATGCAGTTTTGATGTAAGATATTTTTAACTTACGACAGATTTATTGGGACACAACCCTGCCATAAGCTGAGGAGCATTTGTATTGATTTTGTTACTTTTCTTAATATATGAAAAACAGCAATATTTATAGCCCACCTAAAGTTTGCAGAGTCCCAAATTTAGTTCTGTGATGCAGCCTTCTCTAAAACTATAATGAACCCTCTCTTTTTTAAGTGGCTTCTAGAACCTCATATATGGCTTGGATGGTAGCTATTCCTTTGCTCCAAGCTATTCAGACATTACTAAGACTCTTGGCAATTTTACCCGAGGTATCAAAAATTCTGCCAAGAAAGCTCTTTTCTAAAATCCCATCTATAGCCTTGGATGGTGTGGCTCAGTTGGTTGGAACATCACCCCATAACTGAAAGGCCGTGGGTTCGATTCCTGCCCAGGGCACATACCTAGGTTGTGTGTTTGATACTTGATCTCTGATCTGTGGTCTGGGTGCATACGGGAGGCAACTGATCAATACTTCTTTCTTGCATCGATGTTTCTCTCTCTCTAAAAGAATGAATAAAAAAAAGTCCTTGGGTGAGGACAGAAAGAAAGGGGGGGGAGAGAGAGAGAGAAAGAAGAAAGAAAGAAAGAAAGAAAGAAAGAAAGAAAGAAAGAAAGAAAGAAAGAAAGAAAGAAAGAAAGAAAGAAAGAGAAAGAAAGAAAAAGAAAGAAAGAAAGAAAGAAAGAAAGAAAGAAAGAAAGAAAGGAAATTCCATTTACACAGTTTGTAAACCAACCTTAAGAAGATTGTTTCTTCATGGGAATATCCAGATTCAGACACTGTTCACCTGAAGAGGCAGGAGACAGATGTTACTCACAGGACTCACACAAGCGGGCTGTGTCAGAAGGGCACATCACACAGATGTGTCCTGAAACCCCTGCTACAAGGAGCAGCTGTGGAAGAACAGAAAGAGCCCCGGACCTGAAGCCAGGAGACCTGCACTTGTGTCTGAGCTCTGCCTCTTACCTGCTGTGTGTCCTTAAGCATGTCGCTTCCCCTCTCTTGGTTCACTGCTCTAGAAAGGGGGGCTTATAGTGTGTGCCCTCCTCACAGTGCCTCATTAGATCTCAGAATTTCTTTGTAAACTATAAAATTCTTTTCCGATGTGAGTGGCTTTTATGCTTTTATTCAAGTAAAAGGTCCTGCTTCGTGAGTTGTTGGCAGGGTGACATATGATGTTTCAGAGGAGGAAGGGGAGGCCGGCAGTACCAGGCCTTCCCTGCAGCTGGGTGTTCGGGGCTGCTGGAAGGCAGCTGTGTTTGGGGACTCCTCCTTCCCTCTGGTCCTGGTGGTGCACTGGGACATTATGTGGCCAGTGTAGATCGGTCCCGATCTCCAGTTCCTTCCATCATAAATGTCCCAAAATGAATTCACACCCCTTAACAATTCAGCTGGAATCCAGGTGCAGCCCAAGGCAAGGCTTGCTTTGTCTAGGTGGCATCTCTCATTTATTCATCAGCTCCCTAGGGAAGGAGAGCTGATGTTGTTTGGCACTGACAAGGAGAACAATGCAGCAAATATTTATAGCTCTACCCTCACATCTGCAGGGCTTAGCTTGGCAGTGAGCATGGCAGGAATAAGAGCAGCAAGGGGGGGCACATTCCCCTTCAATTTAATGCACAGGGTACATGGTGAGCTCTGGGCCAAGCATGCTGCTGGGCCCTATGGGGTGGGTGCGGGGTTGGAGGCCTGGCTCTGGAGTGGGAAGGAGGGGTTCAAGCCTTGTCCTGTACACAAAGAGTAAAAAAAAGGAAAAAGGAGCTCCAGTCACCTTGGTCCAAATTCTGACTTTGTCATCTCTTAGCCACGTGACCTTCACCAGGTCTCTGAAACTCGATTTCTCCCTTGAAAAACTATAATAACAGCAGTAATATTAACACACAGAGCTCTTGTAGGTTAAATATGAATGCTACGTGAAAGCCCCTGGCACACAGGAAGTAGATACACAGTCAACATTTGTTGTTTTGAATCTTGTTGGAGTGGAAAGACAGCCACACAGGAAACAATGAAAGAACAATACAAGGCAGTCTATGATAAGGTGCTGAATTAAATATCACCAGGTGCCAACCTGTGTGGCACTGACAGCTGCCCTCAGCCCCCAGCAGTGCTAGAGAGCGCTGACAATAGGGTGTCTGTCTGATTCCACAGAAGAGGAAGGGCCCTCCACCCACCGTGGAGCCATTCTGTCTGGGCTGGGGAAAACTCCATCTCCCCACGTATCACCCACTTCTACATCTTCTTGGCTGTACCAAGGGTTGGAGGATTCTTTCCCTTGCAATTCAACTTAAATGTATTAAATCCTTTGGATGTAGACCGATAGTAGGCACAAAACAGATAAAACTCAGGCCTGTCCTCACAGAGCAATTGGAAGACAGTGTGTGTGTATGTAGATAAAAAGTATATACATTCTATAGATATGGATACAGATAGATATAAATATATACAGTTGACTCCTGAACAATGTGGGGTAAGAGGCACTGACCTCCGTGCAGCAAAAAATCCATGTATAACTTTTTTTGTAATCAGAAAAGGTATTTATTTATTTATTTATTTTTGCGTTTAAAAATTTTTTTTATTGTTTAAATACATTTGTTTCCATTTTCCTGCCACCACTATCCCTTTCCCCACCCACCCCCACCTCCCTCCCTCGATCCTTCCCCACTTTGGCTTTGTCCATGGTCCTTCATACATGCTCCTTGACCCCTCCCCTTCCTTTCCCTGTTACCCCCTCCCTCTTTCCCTCATGTTACTGTCAGTTACTTTTTTCTTTCGATGCTGCGGGTTATATTTTCCTTTCTTGTTTGTTTTGTTGAATAGGTTCCACTTACAGGTGAGCTTATATGGTATTTGCTCTTCACCCCCTAGCTTACTTCACTTAGCATAATGCTCTCCAGTTCCATCTAAGCGCTGCGAAGGGCAGTAGCTCTTTCCTTCTTTCTGCTGCATAGTATTCCATTGTGTAAATGTGCCATAGCTTTTTGATCCACTCATTTACTGATGGGCACCTAGGTTGCTTCCAGCACTTGGCTACTGTAAATTGTACTGCTATGAACATTGGGGTGCATAGGTTCTTTTGAATTGGTGTTTTGGGATTCTTTGGGTATAATCCCAGCAATGGAATTACTGGGTCAAACGGCAGTTCCATTTTTAGCTTCTTGAGAAAATTCCAAACTGTTTTCCACAGTGGCTGCACCAGTCTGCATTCCCACCAACAGTGTCCTAGGGTTCCCTTTCCTCCACAACCTCGCCAGTGCCCGTTTTTTGTTGATTTGATTATGATGGCTATTCTGACCCATGTGAAGTGGTATCTTATTGTGGTTTTTAATTTGCATTTATCTGATGACTAGTAATTCTGAGCATCCTTTCATATGTCTCTGGGCCCTGTGTATGTCCTCCTTGGAGAAGCATCTGTTCATGTCCTTTGCCCATGTTTTAATTGGATTGTTTGTCTTACTGGAGTAGAGTTGTGTGAGTTCTTTATATATTTTGGAGATCAAACCCCTGTCCGTGGTATCATTGGCAAATATATTTCCCATACGATTGGTTCCCCTTTCATTTTGCTGATCTTTTCTTTAGCCATGCAGAAGCTTCTTATTTTGATAAAGTCCCATTTGTTTATTCTTTCATTTATGTCCCTTGCTCTAGGGGACATATCGGTGAAAATAATACTGCATGGGATATCTTGAGATTTTCCTGCCTATGTTCTCCTCTAGAACTTTTATGGTGTTGCAACTTATATTTAAATCTTTTATCCATCTTGAGTTTATTTTTGTATATGGTGTAAATTGGTAGTCAGATTTTAATTTTTTGCATGTAGCTGTCCAGCTCTCCCAACACCATTTGTTGAAGAAGCTATTTTTACTCCATTTTATGCTTCTGCCCCCTTTGTCAAATATTAATTGGCCATAGAGACATGGGTTTATTTCTGGGCTCTCTGTTCTCTTCCATTGATATATGTGTCTGTTCTTATGCCAGTACCAGGCTGTTTTGGTTACAGTGGCCTTGTAATTTAGTTTGATGTCAGGTATTGTGATCCCTCCTTTGTTCTTCTTTCTCAAAATTGCAGCGGCTATTCAGGGTCATTTATGGTTCCATATAAATTTAAATGTTTGTTGTATGTATGTGAAATATGTCATTGGTATCTTAGTAGGGATTTCATTGAATCCATAAATTACTTTGAGTAGTATGGACATTTTGTTGATGTTAATTCTTCCAATCCATGAACACAGTATATGCTTCCATTTATTTGTATCTTCCTTAATTTCTTTCTTCAGTGTTGTATAGTTTTCTGCATACAGGTCTTTTACTTCCTTGGTTAAGTTTATTCCTAGGTACTTTATTTTTCTTGTTGCTATAGCAAATGGCATTTTTTCCCCTGATTTCTGATTCTGATATTTCATTGTTGGTATACAAAAATGCTTTTGATTTCTGAATATTGACTTTGTATCCCGCTGTTTTGCCAAATTCGTTTATTAGGTCAAGTAGTTTTTTGGTGGAGTCTATGGGGTCTTCTATGTATACTCTCATGTCATCTGCAAACAATGATAGTTTTACTTCCTCCTTTCCAATTGGATGCCTTTTATTTCTTGTTCTTCTCTGACTGCTGTGGCTAGGGCTTCCAATACTGTGTTGAATAGAAGTAATGAAAGCGAACATCCTTGTCTTGCTCCCAATCTTAATGGGAAAGCTTTTACTTTTTGCCCGTTGAGTATGATGTTGGCTGTAGGTTTTTCATATATGGCCTTTATTATCTTGAGGTATGCCCCCTTTGTTCCCACTTTGCTGAGTGTTTTTATCATAAATGGGTGCTGTACCTTATCAAATGCTTTTTCCATATCTATTGATATGATCATGTGGTTTTTTTCTTTCCTTTTGTTTATGTGATGTATTATGTTTACTGATTTGCAAATATTGAACCATCTCACCATGTCTAACTTTTGATTCCCCCCAAATTTAACTACTAACAGCCTACTGTTGACCAGAAGCCTTACAGATAGAATAAATAATTGATAAACACATATTGCATATGTTCTATGTATTATATACTGTATTCTTATAATAAAGTAAGCCAGAGAAAAGAAAATATTTTAAGAAAATCATAAGAAAGAGAAAATGCATTTACAATATTTATTGAAAAACATCTGTGTATATGTGGACCTGCACAGTTCAAACTCATGCTTTTCAATGTCAGCTGTATATATAAATAATAAATTCTTTATATAAAGAAAGAATTATGTCTTGTGACAGAAGCCAATTCTAGAAGATTAGTTTCCAGAATAGAAATAGAGGAAAAGGAAATGTGTGAGAGTAAAAGAAAGCAATAAGGAAAAGAGTGACTTTGGAGGTTGGTTGGACTGGAATGAGGCAGGGAGGAAGGTAGGAAAGGCAGGGGTGGAAAGTGGCAGACATGCTCAGGCAGTGGAGTGCCCACTGTGGCCGAGGCGTAGGCTGGAGTCTGATGGGAGCCGGGGGTGGGAGGGAATTCTGAAAGGAAGTTGATGCCCAAGTATGGAAAATCTTGTGTAGTTAGGTTAGGCATTGGACTTAACTCCCTCTTTGACCTTGGAAGAGAGAGGATCCAAAAAGTGCTTTGACAAGACTTTTCCCCCAGCATGGAGGAAGCAATAGAGTTCAGAGAAAGGGAAGCAGAAAAGCCTTCAGTCTCTCTCAAAACAAGGCAAACGCTGAGGGCCAATGGAATAGAAATGAAGAGGGGACAATGAGACATAGTTTGGAGCCAGACTCAACCTGATGTGGGAATGGTTTGGGTGTGGAGTGGTAAACACGTCGCAGCCCTCCCCTGCCTCAGAGCCCCACCTGCCCTCTCTCCCTCCTCACACTGCCAAATTCTCTAAAGAATGGGCAGCACCTGCCACCTCCGCTTCCTCTCCACCCACTTTCTCCTTCACCTCCGGCAGTGTCCCCACCCCCACCCTGCCCAGAAATGGCTCTCTTGAAGGTCACCAAGGCCCTTCCCGTGGACAAATCCAGGGGCCTCTTCTTCAGTCCCATCTTCTATACAGAATTTGATACTGTTGACCTTTTACTCTTTCGAATTCTTCCCTGTTGGCTTCTGCAGCAAGACACTATCCTGGTTCACGCCTACTTTCTGGCCTCTTCTCCTCCTCATTCTGTGTCCTTATTTTCTTTCTTTTGCTCCCCTAGCAGACATTTCCCAGAGCATGTTTTCTCCTCTCTCTGTACTCCCTCTCAAGTAGTATCTCCAGCCTCTTACCACAACTTCAACTACTGCATCTCCCCAGTCTATGTTAAACCTGTATTCCTAGCAATGGACCCACATTTCAAAGGCATGTGGGACTTTGCAGTTGTATGTCCTGGATGACTTCAAACCTTTCCTTCAAGGTCACCTCCTCCTCCTTACTTCCCTGTTTCTGTTAATAGACTATCATTCCCCTAGGCACCTACACTCAAAATTCCAGAGCATTTTAAATGCTTTCTTCTCTCACTGCTTCTATCTGCCATCGTCATCTATTGTCCTTCTATCCTAGAATCCTCATAGCCACTCTTTCTATCCTCACCTCAGTTCTGGTCCTCCCTCAGTCATGATTAGGGCATAGCAGTTGCCTCTGGAATACTCTCTGTAGTCAGTTTTTCATCATGAACTCACATGATCACCAACTCAGTCTTCCCCAAATACTGTTCACTTTTCAGCACCTATTAAGTCATTGTCATTAAACTGGCTTCTGGGAAAATCAAAAATTAAGGTATACATAACTCGTATACTAGTTGAACAGATAGACATGAAAGCCAATAATAACCAAAAAGTAATGTAAGATAATACAAATGTATTTTAAGGAATACATAACTACTGAGGGAGAAATTACTAACTACTGAGACAAAGTGGGAAAGCTTCAGAAAAACTGATATTTAAACTGTTTTTTTACAATAAATAGGGGTTTACAAGACAGAGGAGGAAGGTTGCATGTAAGAGAGAGGAACAACAACCTCAAAGACAAGGAAGCTTGGAAGTCCATGGCTAGCCAGAGGCCTGGCAGCAGATTGGGTTTCAAAGAGATGTTGGTGTGGCTGGAGAAGTCGTATGAGGTCTTGCATGTTGTATTGTGGAATACAGGCTTTTTATAAGATGCAGAGGGATGTCAAGAGGTTTCTTAGTGGGGACGCAGTGATAGTTTAGCCACAAATAAAAAGGAAACCAGAAGTGGACCATGAGTCAGGTCTGAAAGAGCAGCATGAGGTAGATGAAGGCAAATGCCAAATCTTATTACAAAGTAGGTGACACCAAGTGTCACAGCAAAGTCAGGCAACAGGTCACATTGGAAAATGCCAGAGACCTTTCAGCAGACTCCTGACAAGCATGATTATGGAGATGAGAAGGTGCTAATGAAATGCAGGAGGGGGGTGCTGATTTAACTCCAGCAGATACTGTTTTCTCAGCAGCTGGTCTGTTTCTGAGGAGATACTTGTGCTTTTTAGTCATGATGTCTCAAAAGGCCAGGGTATGTCAGGTTGCCCTCAGGACCATTACTCTGGTGACAGGATCAAGGATGTAATAGAGGAGGAGAATGTGGAGGCAGGAAAGTCAGGAGGCTTGTCCTGTAGTCTAGGTGGGGGACAGTGACGCCACACGGAGAGAGATGATGGAATTGAGTAGTCAGAAACCCCTAAGCCTACTAACCTCCAGCATCTGGGGCCAAAGAGAGGAAGGATCCAAGCCAACCTATATCATTTGGATTATGTCACTTATTTGCTCAAAACACCCTTAAAAATACCTGTTTTCTAGAAATGTTACCAAAATGTGGAGTACAGATTTTATAACACATAAGAACATAGCACTAATTGACATCAGTTTTCATAGCCAGCAACTTGTTAATTCAGCTTTCTCTTGATCCTTCTGATTAAATTAAGGACAAACTGTTGAGTTCTAGTATGTATGTGGCACCTTTTTAATCCTTGATAGCAGCCCTTTCTGAGAACAATAGAGCAGGCTCACAGCTTTTGAGAAGCCACAGTATCTACCCATAATTTAATCTCATTTCTTATAATGTAATCACTTTTTTTCCGTTACACTTCTAAAATCTCTTAAGTGTTTGGACTCTTCTTTTTAGTTTTTAAAAAAAATTTAGAAGTATTCCCTTTAAAGTTAGGAAGATGATGAAGATATTTGCTGCTATTACAACTCTTTATTCAGCAGAATACAAACAACCCTGGCCAATGGATAAGAAACAAGAAAAAGAAATGAGAGGCATAAGAATTGGAAAGAAAGAGAAAAACCATAATAGATAAAATTATCATTTACATAGCCCAAGAAAATCAACAAACTACTATGACAGCAATAACCAATTAGAAAATGTCTTTGAAAGTAAGTAGCAGTTATAACTAGGTAATAAACTCTCAAGTGAAAATAGTAATGAAAATACTATTTCAAGTAGAAATTAAAAGCTCTAAATTAACTAGAAATTAATACAAATGTATAAGATCTACATGGAAAGAAATGACAAAATGACTAATAGAACATTTTCAAAAAAATTAAATAGAGGACTATATTATGGTCATAAATGAGAAAACATAAAAATTCCAATTCTCATCCAAGTAATATATAAAACTTACATAATTTCAAGGTGAATCTTAGCAGGATAAGAAAAAATAACATGAAAATGTATTTGGAAAAATAAAAGTATATGAAGGGCTTATATATTTTGAAGAAAACAAGAAGAGGAGATTCTTTTTACCTATAGGTATTAAAACATGTTACAAAGACAAATTAATTAAAACCAGCACAATGCTGGTGCAAAGAGAGAGAGAGATGTACCAACTAAAAAGAATACAGGATTTGGGAACAGTACCCATATATGTAGGGGAGCTTAGTTTATCATTAAAGAGACATCACAAGTTAATACTGAAAGGGTCAATTATTTAGTAGATTGTGATAGAGACACTGGAAAACGAAGATAAAAATTAAATTATAACTCAAATTCAAACTACTTATAAAAATAAATTCCTAGTGGATTAAAAGTCTAAATGTGAAAGGCACAACTGTAAAACTATTGGAAGAAAATTTCAAGGCTGTCTCTGCATGCTCTTATTGAACAAGTTAAGCAAGATGCAAAAGCATATAGCATAAGGGGGAAAGCTTTGGATTTGACCATGTAAAAATGAAATATTTTGTTCTGAGAAAGAACTCCCTACACAAAGTTTCCAGATAGGGAAAATATGTTGCAAAACATATGACTGATTGTTATCCAGATTATATAAGAAAATTACGTAAATCTGCATGAAACAGTCAGAAAATCCAAGTGAAAATGGGTCAAGAACATATGTAGACAATTGCTAGAAGGTAAAATTGATGAGATAATGTACAAATGAATAGGTGATCAACTGATTAGTAATCAGGAAAATGCAATATCAAATAAAGTACTTTATACCTATGGTTGGCAAAAATTGGAAAATAGATCAAATATCAAGTTAATGCCAAGAACTGGGAAAATAAAAACACAGTTTGCAGGTGGGAATGTAAGCCAGTGCAGGCGTTTTGATATAAAATTTACGTAATTTGGTTGTGTGTATGTGTACACACTGCTCAGCAGTTTTACTCCTTACAGCTTTACTCAAGCAGACATACAAAGGGACACATGCACAATTTTTTTTTAATAGCAAGAGTTGGAAACAACCCTTGAAAATCAGACCAGAAAGTAAATCTGAAAATTCAACCTGGTGCAAAATGGGAGAACAATAAAAATACTTTCTAAGACTGAACAAAAATGGCTTCTTGACTAAAGGCTAAGTTAAATTCTCTTGGCATTCTATTTCTAGAATGAGTAAAGGTGAATTGACTTTAGGTGATTTTAAAACTATGTTTCTCAGTACCATACCTATTTCATTCCAAAAACTTGGTTTGAAGAGAATTATGAACTGAATTGCATTTCCCAAATTCATAGGATGAAGCCCTAGCCCCTCAATGTAGTTTTATTTGGAGATAACCTTTAAGGAGGTAACTAAGGTTAAATTAGGTCATCAGGGTGGTCCCTAATCCAATGGGACTGGTATCCTTATAAAAAGAAGAGACACCAGGAGTGAGTACACAGAAGAAAGGGAGACCATGGCCCTCCGCAAGCCAAGGAGAGAGCTCCTACCAGAAACCAACACTGTTGGCACCTTGATCTTGGACTTTCAGCCTTTGTGAAAGAATAAATTTCTGTTACTTAAGCCACTGTGGTATTTTATTATGGCAGCCCAAGCAGATTGATAGAAAGAGCATCTGTAATTGACAGAAAGTTACCAAGGAGGGTTCTGATTCTTTAATTTTCAATTCGTCTTGCTAAAGACCACCATGCCAACGTATGCAGGTCCAATGCAAGTTAGTATTTTGATCTGCAAAAACTATTTGCTTCATCCTTCTCCACACACTTAGAAAAACAGATTTGCATCAGTCTTTGTATTTTTCAGATGTATTATTATTTATCATTAATTACTTCAGGAGCACTCCTTATGTGTTCTAATGGGCCACTGACTTGCTGTCTGTGGTCTCAGGTTAAGACAGTTTATTACTTCCAATACAAAGCCTTTTGACAAAGCAGTAATATTGATTTGGGGACAGGATGCAAGATGGGAAAGCAAAGCAATGAATGAAAGTCACTTTCTAGAAGAACTTTCCCGATTAGTTAGGGTGGCAAAAAGTAGCATGCACGCACACACGTGTAAACTAAGATTTTGGCAAAGACCTTTCAGGATATGTGCAGCCTTACCTTGATGTCCTCCCACCATCTAATAAAATCCAAACAAGATGAGGGCTGATTTGTCAATTTTAGTATCCATACAGAAAGCTTGGGCAGAAAGCTGTAATCGAAAGGTCATTTAGTATTATGAAGAGTGTATTTTTCTTCAGCATCTGAAAGGCTTAACATTTTGCGCTAAGGCCAAATTGCTCTTGTGTGGGAGATTACCCCCACATCTGGTTTTATTGCTCAGAAAAGAGATTTATGTGGCTGCTGCTAGGCTGGGTGGGGTAGGTGCCAATGATTCTAATTAATTCATCTGAGAACCTAGAAGATTATAAAGAGTCACAGGAGAGAATAGGTGCTATGTCAGGAGAAAGTACCAATGCTTTATTGATGAAGAAACTGAGGTTTATAAAAGGGAAATGCTTAAGGTCATTGTCATCATGCTTGGGAGAGCTAGGACAAAAGTCTGGTGGCCATGTTCTTTCTATTACACCTCAGTGCACACCATCAGGCCCAGGACAGTGCCACTTAATGAAGGACATGGAATGCTTGGTGTTGCTCACTAGGGAGAAATTTTTCTTGAGAATTTTAAACTTTAATTTTTTTCTAATAGTACATTGTGGTTTTACTCCACATGTATTTAATGAATACCAAATATGTGCAAATCAGAGGCAATGGGGTGGGGAGGAGCAGAGACTGGGAACAAAGATGATTAATGTGGTTCCTGCCCTGCAAAGAACGCCCAGGCTAGCTGGGACAACAGATTTTCAGATAGTACAATTGAGAGAGGAACATCGATCAGTTGCCTACCATAACATGCCTTCACTGGGGTTTGAACCCATAACCTAGGTATGTGCCCTGACCAGGGATTGAACCCACACAGCCTTTTCAGGTATGAGATGATGTTCCAACCAGCTGAACCTCCCAGAGAGGGCACAAGAGCCCTTCTTGCCCAGGTCTAATGACAATGTTGCCTCATTGTGCAGTGAAGAGATAAATGAAAACAGAACAACATGGAACTAAATAACTCAGGGAATCCTCGGCTTTAAGAGACATGTATCTCTCAAATGAATTAAGAGTACAGCCTCCAAAGTGATTTTTCTGTGTCTACTTTCCCCTGGCTCCAAACTTTCTTTCCTATTATAGCCAGAGTTATCATTGTAAAAAGGAAACCTGATGTCACAGGCAGATTTAAAACCCATTGATAGTTGCCCATTATTTTCAGAACAAAGACCCAAACTTATCATGACTTATAAAGGAATCCATGCCCTGGTCCCTATCTAGTTTTCTAGGTTCATCTCTTAACCTCCTCTGCCCAGCACCGTATGATCCAGGCATCAAATCATATTTCTTTCTTTTTCCTGGATGCATTATATACTCTCAGTTTTGGGCTCATATACAAACTGTTTCTATAGCCTGGCATATTTCTCTCGCTCCTCAACATCAAGTCTAAGCCTGGACTTATCCTCCTTTGAGACCTTTCCTGAGCCTCACCCCCTTATGGTATGTGCTCCTGTAATGCTGTATTTTGTCTGTGAAGGATTTTACCTATTTGGTTATTGCTTATTTGTCTGTCTGCCTTACTACACTATAAGCTCTGTAAGTTCACGGAGTCACCAGCATGTCTCCAGTACCTGATTACAGGCAGATATTTAGTAATGAACCATTCAAAAAATAAATAAGGTTGGAAGTCATTGATACCTGGGAAAAATTTGTCAGAGCTCTAAGCCCAGAAGCCAATAAGACTCTGAGTGAAAATTTTATGCAGATTAGGCTTACAGCCATGTTAGAAAGTACCTTGATCTATAACTCTGTGGAAGATCGCATGTCTGTGTACACAAGACTTGCAATGAAGTCCCAATCCTGCTAATAAATAGCTGTGTAACCTTAGTCTTTTAAACTCTCTGAGTTGCCATTTTTCGTCTGAAAAAAAGAATAACAATACATGTTCTACTTAATTTGCATGGTTTTAGAGCCAAATAAAGGAACTGATTTATGTAAAAAACCTATTGTAATTTGTAAAAGGCAAATACATTTTATATATTATTTACTTAAGAGTGATGGCATGGGCAAAATTGACAGTAAAGGAAGTTAAAGATAATCTGTGACTTTTAACCAATTGGTCTGTAGTGGTCTGTAAGTCTTAACTATTAAGTACCGAATAAACAGGAGGTGGCTTTGTGTTGTTGTTTTGTGTTGAGATCAACCAATTGCTAAAATTTAATGATTGCCTTACGATAATAATTATAGAACCTTATACAGTGGCACTATATAGTATAGACAAAGCACCTTCTCCATTGTGAATTCCAAACACAAAGCATCCGCGGTCAAGGCTAGTGCCTAAATCCCCAGTCAAGCACCATTATAGATTATCTTTAGCAGCCACAAACTTTCCTTCCTCCAGGACTGTCTTTTGGTGCTCACCATCAGGTTGCAAAAGATTTGATGATGCATCTTCACATTCCCAACCCCATTCTTACAGGGACAGAGGCTATCTGCCCATTGGGCGTTATTGTGGGCCGGTTCTCTTTGGCTTTAACTTTTCAGACAAGGGGCTTAGCTTAACCTGATCTGTAGGTTCTTTTCTGCTGCTGACATTCGATGACTATTGACATAAGCCCAACTAAGAATGAGGCCTATAAATGAGACATTGGTTATTATAAACATGCGCATGATTACATGTGCTTAGCTGCCTAATTGTCCATGCTATATTCAGAACTCAGCATGTCATTGTGGGGAACAGAGGAGCACACTGAAAACTCTCTGAGGATGTTATGGGATGCAGCCTTGATATGCTGCTCAAGAGATGCCCTTATGGATCTGTGCCTGGTCTGACTCTGTGGAAGTCACCCAGCTTATGGTGACCACAACTGAGAGTCCCAGAGTCGACAGAAAGAATAGGACTTCAGATGAATATTGCCCTAAATGTGCAGTTCATTTCTACAACCTCCTGGCTTTATGAATTCATGCAAGGTTCTCAGTCTTTCTGAGCATCAATTTTCTTATTTATTATACAAAACTTCTGAAACCTGTCTTATATGCATGTGATGAGGACTAAGAGGTAACATGCATAAACAAGGCACATTTATATAGTAATGAGAATGAAATAGGTGATCAACAAACTGTAGTAAGGCAGCAGTGGACGTAGTTTTAACATACTGCTATAGAGCTGGCATTGGTTTTGAGGGTAACATAGAATGATGTAAAATAGATACCAACCAGTTAAATTGTAGGAAATAAGTGCCTTTGAGTAGAGAAACTGTCAGGGATTTCTCAGACTTCAACTAAAGTCAAGGAAGATTGTAGAACTCTTTCCTACCAGGTTAAAGGATAGAGAAAGTGGCCCCTGTTGGCAAAAGTAGACATATTTTTCTAGTTGGAGGGAATTTTCAAGTTTTTGTATGGAGTTGTGTGTTAACAGGAACAAAAGTAGCCAAAGCTACTGACATACAGTTGTTGAAGATTGTGTCTTCAAAAATCTAACATTTAGACATGCAGAATAAGAGAGGTGCAGAGAGCTCCTTGCAGTTAGGAAAGTAGCTTTATACGGGAAACAACCACTTTGACCAGCACTAATATGCGCTAACACAAGATGCAGGAAGAAATTAAAGGCAGCACAAAACTAAGCACTCAAAAAGAAGTCATGATGGCAGTCAAGGTATCAGTTGTCTTAACCACACCAAAAGGGAAAATTTGACAAGCTTGCTACATTTGAAATTGCATGTTACTACATATAGGACTATATCCCCTTTCAAAAGTACCTCATTAAGAGACACACATAATAGACATTAGATAAATATTTATTTCATTTTTTTAAAATTTAATTTCCTCCCTGGGATGGAAATTAGAAAAGGTGGTAGAAAATTACTTAGAGGTAGAGACCAAGTGGGGAAGTGAGAACTGATTCAGTGATTGGCACAGAGTTGATGATGAACTAGTCTGCATGTCAGCTTTTTTCTCTGTACCAGAGTAGCTGAAAACATGTGTTCAGAGGGCTCTGCATAGCTTCAAAAACAAGGGTTTGACAAATGAGTGAGCTTGAAGAATGGCCTTTATACAGAATGATTTTGCTTTGTTCTCCTTCCATGTTTTTCATCTAATTCATCAACCATAACAAGCTATGCAAGTGCATACTAATGTGAACGCTAACCGCTTACCATCACAGAGGCATATAGTGTGACTTTCCATTTCGATACTTGGACAGTGGTTCTGAGAGAAAGCTGCCTGAGCTGCTCCCTCCTCAGGAAGAGACCCAGGCCATCAGCACTGTTATGGGGCTCAGAGAAACGTTCCACGACTCAGGCATGTGAGTGAACTAGAAACTTGCTTCCACAACCACAAAATTCCAAACATTAGTTTAATTTGTAGCACACTGTTTCAAAATTAATTGCTTGTAAATTATCCCAAAGCCACTCCTTTGATCTGGCTTTTGTTTCCACAGTCCCACAAATTAAATTGTGCAAAAGCTGTTTGTCAACATCAGCAGAGACTCTCTGGTAGTCAATTAATTGCCTTTTCCATCCCCGTGCTACAAGTAGTAGCAATCACAATAACAACGATAAATGATGATCAGAAGGATGATAATACTATCAGTTGTGAAAACCACAATCAGCTTGGACTGATCAAAGACAAAAAAAAGTACCATAATTTCAGATGAAGAGGTGTCTGTAATGCACCAGGAACTCTCACATGTGTTATTTTCATGAATATCCCACAGTCCAGTCAGGTATCTACCTTTATTCTCATTTTATAGTAGAGAAACCTGAGGATGAGAAAGAATATGTGACAGAAAAAATTTTAAATAAAAGAAAAAATAATTTCAAAATGGAAACTAAAATAGAAGAAGCACAAGAGTGAACAAAGACAACAAGTAACACCTTAGAAGAAATACAAATTAAAAAGGAATAAAACATTAAATCAGAAAGAAATGAAGAACTTAAAAGTATTTGAAAGTAACAGATATTAAAGATAGACAAAGAAGATCCAACATACCAACAATAGATGTTTTTGAAGAAAAAAACCAAAGCAAGGGAAAAGAATGAATTTGAGGAAAGTTTCCTAAAATAAAAAAGTATTTGAAAACAGGTATTGAAATAGTGCACAATGGGCCTTTTTAAGTTAAAAAGTTATATTAGCACCCAGGTTAAAAAAAAAAAAAAAAGAGTACATTACTTAGAGGGAACAAAAAAAATCATTTCATCATCAAACTTGTCATCAGATTCTTATACTGCTTAAAAATTGAATTGCTTATTTAAGATACTCAATGAAAGAAAAGGTGAGACAGTTTTTTTTCTATGTATTATCAACATTCAGAATCAGAAAAACATTAGAGAGAAATAGACACCAGGACTAGTAGTAATCATTAAATTATATATACACAGATTAAAAGATACATACATTTTTAGAACTGAGATTAAATAAGGATGAAGCAGGAGAGAGTATAGTATCAAATTGATATATTCTCTCACAGTGTAGATACAGTATAACCATGAAATAATAAGAGGAAGAATGGGGATAAGATTTACAAATATTTTTAACTGCTTTAAGTAATCAAAATTTGTGAAGGTATTCTTAATTTTGTTATTCTGAGAGTAGGTATGTGTAATGTAGAACAGAGCAAGGGAAATTTTATGAGACATTTTAATTCTATTATTCCTTGTGTCCTTGGTAACTAGTATAGGTGGAAAGAGACACGTGCAATTAAGAGGAGATTGAGGAAGTACCATGTAGCCATGGGTTTGAAATGGAAATATTATTAGGAACATATGAACTCATTATATGTGTATATAACAGAATACCTATGTCTATCTCTTATTTAATCTATATATACAACCCAATAGCAATCAGCATCTCTAATGACCACATGGTGGTCTTGAAATACTTTTTTTCCATTGGAAAACAAAAACAAAAACAAAAAAACAAACAAAAAAAAAAACAGGGCTTCTCAGAGAACTATGCAAGATGATCCTGGAGTACTTTGCTATACAAAATAGCATGAAAACTATGAGATTACAAGGTCACATCCAAAAGACTCAGGAGCCAGTGTTAAAAAGCTGTCAGTAGCCAAAGAGGGGATAATTTGAGCTTCAGTATGGAAAGGAATTGCAATGAAGTGAAACACATCAAACCTTTCTAAATCCACAGACTTACAATGATATTTACAATTGGTCACCTCCAGAGGGTGACAGGGAACTAATTTATTTTCTTGAAAACTGGATAAATAAAAGTTTAAATTCAATCATTTATTCTGCCTGTCCTGTATGAACTATACCACTGAGAAACAAAATATTGGATGAGAAAAAGTGTTTCCTTATACAAATAGTCAAGCTATCTGATGAAAAATGAAATAGTAGATTAAGATGTCATCAATCCCTGATGAATTAATGAATTTAAGTATTGAGAATCAATGGCCACTAACATTAAAAAGAGAGTGAAAACTAGACATAATTCTGTGATGAAAGAACACACCACCACCCACAGTCTTGCCAAAGACTTTTTTTTGTCTTTGAATCTGGTCAGATGTGACCTTAGATTTTAGCTGCCAGTTTGTAGGGAATGCAGAGGACATAGGGGCAGAGAGAACTGCACCATGACTATGCATTCACCAAAATCTAGACTGCAGGTCAAATGCCCAGATTCATCAACACATACTGTAAGGAAAAGAGAGAGGGAGAGAGGGGTTGTGAAAGAAATCGTAGATGAAAGGGAGTTTAAAAGACCAAGTTTTAAAAATGTGCAAGATTGAACTCCAGCATTTAGGGATGCATTTGAATGATAGAACCATAAAGTAATTCAGAGATATGATAAGTATAAAACTAGGATAGTGGTTATTGTTAGGAGAAGAATGGCATTGTATCTGAATTGAAGTACGTGGAAGGGCTGCTTAGATGGCTTGTAAAGTTTTCCCTTTTAAACTAGGTGTGTTCAAGGTTGTTTTTCTTATAGTAATTCACTAGGATACATGGGTTTTGTAAAGTGTTCTGTTTCTGTATTTTATGTTACAACAAAATGTGTGTGTACACACAAACACTGTGTACACATATTTGTGTATTTATGTGCGTATCTGTATATGTCTATGTCTATCATCTATATCAATTATCTATCTATCTGACTATCTATAATGCTTTAAATGAGATGTCTTTCAAGTAAAATAACTCCACCATTAGGGAAAGAGATATGAATTATAAAAGTTAACTTTTATGTGCTGGGTGAAATGGCAATGCTCAATCTCTACATCAATGAAATGAGAATTAAAACCAACACAGTCTAGAAGCTTGGGGCAGGGCCCTTAATATCAATCTGTGAGCAATGTGAGCTACCCTTTGCTTATGGTACTCCACCCTGACATGTACTCCACTGGGGCCTGGCTCTCTCTTTGTCCCCAGCAATTAGCACAGTTTACACTTGAGCGATCATTGTTTTGACCTGCTCTAAGTCTCGGCATCCGGACTCCATCACCCACCATCTGTGCCTTTGTCAGGAGGACCGCTCAGCATCTCTCCTGCAAGCACCGGAAGTGGGTCTTGGCCACAGGCCTATACTGTGACCGGTGGCCAAGGGATAAGGACTTCTGTCATTCATGGTCTCAAGAACCAGGGCTGATCAAAATCACCTACCTACAGATTTAGTTGTCCAGAATACTCCCCGTTTTACTATGAAAGAAGATAAAGTAGGAGAAAAGGGAAGGAGAGAGAGACACATAAGAGAATGGAGAAAAGATGCTGAGAGGACGAATAGGAAAAAGAAAATGTAAAGAGAAAAAGAACCAAGAGAAAAAGAAGAGGAAATAAGCAGGAAGGAGAACATAGGAGGAAAAAGAGAAGTTAAGAATGGGTAGTTATGGTCAACAAGAAGCAACATTCCTTCTGAAAACTGTTGGCTATTACCAGTTAAGTTGCACTCTGAACTGCGCTTAAGTACTTTCAGCATTAAATAAGATACACAGCTCTCTAAGAGAGTTTGTTTCTTACTTATCCAAATATTTATCCATGGAAAGGGTTTTCATAGTAACCAGAAAACAACAGAAATTCTCACCAGCTCTACAAGAGACCAGAACAGCTTCACACTATCATTTTGAGATTCTGGAGAGCTGGAGGTCACACTGGGGCAGTAGTGACACCAACATCCTGAGGTGGCCTCAAACTTGGGGAGAAAAGTGCTTGGTCAGCTGCTGGGAAGATTGACTAGCCTTGAGCATCTTGGCTTCTCTTTTCGACTGGCCATTGAGGAAAGCTGTTTGGAGTGAATCTGTGGTCACTGGCCAGGGAGGGGAGAAGAGACACCTCAAGCCTCCACTCTGCAGAGTCCTTAACTGTCCCCAAGACTCAATGCACACTCTCGCCACCCTGGCTTGTCTTGACTGGGTTGCTAAGCTTTCAGAATCTGCCAGGAGTGGTGGGAAGCTACATCAAAGGACCTTGTGTCCAAACTCACACCAGGTGGGAGAAGATGCCGGATTATATGTGAGTTGTGAAGGTAAAATTTTTTTACTACTGTTACAGTACCAATATGCAAGCACATTGTCTATTTTAGATATAAATTGAAGAGGACCAAAGATTACTTTTGTAATAATGTTCTATTCCAGTATGTAGTCCTGAGTGGGATGAAATTGGACAAAATACACTGAATAGGGTAGAGGTGTGGGGAGGTAAAAGGCACGTAACCGTTGCCTTTGTTCTCTTGCATTGAATTCTTAATCAAGACCTACCCTTGGGTTATTTATCCTACACGTGATTGCATCTTGCACAGAGATTAATATAATATAAGTACACAAATAGGGAATTCTGTCTATTTGATTCACTGATAAATAGTGCCTGGCATAGAGCACTTAGAGCAGTGCCTGGCAAATAGCAAGCACTTAGTGCAGAGTTACTGACATAGTGCATGATTAAATTGTATCTTTTATGTGTGGTTGTAGAGCTGCATTTTCGATACCTGCCCTGGGAGGATTATAAAAATAAAACTGTCTAAAAGGATTTCTTTCTTGGATGACTTTGCTTCAGTTTCAGGGTTTTTATTTTTTTACAGACTTTACATATTTATTTTTATAGAGAGGGTAAGGGAGGGAGAAAGAGAGGGTGAGAAACATCAGTGTGTGAAAGAAACATCAATTTGAGCCAGCCTGCAACACCAGGCATGTGCCCTGACTGGGAATCAAACCGGTGTCCTTTTGGTTTGTGGGACAATGCCCAAAACACTGAACTACACCAGTCAGGGCTGTTTCAGTGTTTTTAGATGTTCTGCCTGTTGTGTCAACTTCAGCCTCCTTGAATGCTTATCTAAACCTCTCTTGACCTCTGGATGTTGCCTGAACCTGCATCCTGAATGCTGGCTCAGATTTGATTCCTGGCTCTGCCTTGACCCCCTGCTTCTGTGTAGCCTATAGATCTGGGACTTCACCTTCCATATTCTCTCCCATCTTTCCTAACTTTTTCCTTGACTCATGGACAGGTCTCCTCAGTACACAGAGGTCAATGTCAAGGACCTGAGAAGGACAGAAGCACATGCTGGGAGAAGACTCTGTGATATCTCAGAATTAAAAGATGAAAATTAGGTAACATTTATTGAAGAGCCTACTCCATGTCAAGCATGTTCCAAAGATTTTATATTGTATCGATTAATCTGATTCTTGTGCAACACTGTGAAGTGGGGTTTATTATCATCCCCATTTTTAGATAAGGACACTGCGGCTCAGAGGAGTTAAATAAATTGCTCGCGGTCTCACAACTAATAAAAGACAAAGCCAAAATTTAAGCTCTGGTTGATTGCTGCAGAGCTGAAACTCATAGCCACTATAGTACACCAATGATTTCAAAAGTTATTTTTGCCTTGATGAGGTGAGTAGATGAACAAGAACATTAGGACAGGATATAGGTATGAAAAGAACACAAAACTTGAGCTTTCTTCCATGATGAAAAACAACTACAACTGCCACACCCATTCATTGAGTCTTACTGTATGTGTGCCAGTTGTACATTTTAATGTTTTTTCAGAATAAGCTGTGAGATGTGAAATTGGGCTCTCAAGGTGTTCAATAGCTTTTCCAAGGTCACTGATCTGTAACTCTCAAAAGTAAAATCATCCTCTGTTTTTTTCTTAACCCTGTGCTCTTTACCACGATGCTGACCTGCATCCCCCAACCATAGAGCAGCCACATACATCCTTCGGGGCCGTGGCTTGTGGTCGGCCCTCACCCACATTCCTCATGGCTGGATGGTTGTGTAGAGACAGGGTGCTAAGCTTTGAGTTCTGTATATTGTCTTAGCATTTATATAACAATAAGGAATAGGATTGCTCTATGTTCCAAATATGGTTAATCTTGATCTGAATTTTCTTTTTATCAAACTGACCAAGCATACAATAAAAGTAGGTTGAGCTCAAAATAAATCACAACATAAAATTTTGGAAAGTGAAAGTATTGTACAACACCACAGACTCACATCATTAATCAAATTATAGCCACCAAAACATTGCTTTCTATATTGAACCCTTGAGATTTAACATTTTAACCTGAGTTCTTTTTTTTTGACATTTCAGATTCTCTTATGAGTCTTTTAAGTCTTTTACAAGGCAAGTCTTTTACACTGTGTACTTTTCCCACCACTTGAATTGTATATATTGTGACCAGTGTTACTTTAAGTAAATCAAATTTGTTAAGTGTCTATTGTGTGTGTGGCGGGGGTGGGGGTAGTGGGGAACATGGTCTCAAAACCTAGCAAAAATAGACACATAAACAACTAATCTGCCAGGTGGGAGTGTTATAAAAGAGGTGTTGGGATAAGGTTGAGGGGAAATCTGCAAGGTGATAGTTGATCTGTTTTTTGAACAATGAGAGGTAGTTAGACCTAGGAAGAGAAAAAATGTAGTTTTTGTTGTTATTTTTGTTTTTACTATAGAAGGAGGGCAAATTAGGAAGGCATAATTAAGAGGTATGTCCTGGAGTAATGGGGGGAACCCTGTGTTGGGAGGTTTGTCTCTGGCACAAACAAACATGCAATTCTTTTATACTTTTTTATTGAATTTATTGGGGTGACTTTGGTTAATATAATTATGTAGCTTTCAGGTGTACGATTCTATAATACATCATCTGTATATTGTATTGTGTGTTCACCATCCCAAGTTGAGTCTCCTTCCATCACAATTTATCCCCTGTTTACCCTTTTCTACCACCCCCAATTCCATTTCCGTCTGACAAGCATCATACCAAACATGCAATTCTGAATGAGCCATTCTCTGAGCCTCTTGTTTTCTCATCCATAAAATTAGGAGTTCACACAGAATGGTCTCCCAGATCCCCTACAATATAAAATCCTCTGATTGTGATCTGAAATGATATATACCTTTCTAAATCACTCTCATGACCCATCCAGTCCATCATTTTGCCTTGAATGTGTTATGAAGATCTACATCACCAACTCATAACACAGATCACAAAAAAGAAAGTTACCTTGGGATGGAAGTTTGCCCTGTTGTGTGTCTAGAGATGTTTGGCCACTGACCAAAGTCTGACGATCATCAGCAGGCAGATTAAGTAGGTTGTCCTGTGCCTATTCAGTTTCTGGATTAGTGGATGGTTTCTTTAGCTCATGACTGTTTCCCTTTTTAGGTTGTCTTAGCACTTTCAGTTGTTAATCCAGTAAGAGTAGACACAGCCAGAGTAAAGACAGGGCATGTAGGGTCATGGTGGCAGTGGAGAGACATGATAAATCCCTAGGATTTCCCATATATTGTAAATTCTGGGAAGGAAGGATGTGTTTCCATAAAGTCTTGGCCTTTCATCAATGCCTTCGATTGAAATTTGTTATATGAGTTTCTGCTGAGTGAGGGGCACATGTCATGGGCAGGCTCCAACAGGCACTGATTGACAGAATATCAGGTATGACAGTAAATTTACCATAAGCCAGAGAAGATGAGTTGTAAAAAGTGCCCCCTTAGCTTTCAGGCCTGGTTAAGATCTAACCCATCCCTCAGCCATTTTCTTGTCCTTGCCCCCTTCAGTCTTCTGATTCCACTAGTGGTGGTCATCTCCATGCACTATGCCAAACATATCTTCCAACACCATGGATCTGAATCAACCCAGAGGCTACTTTTGCTGTCTTGTTCAGGCCTCATGGGCCTTTGCCATGGACACATCTCTGAACTGCAAACAAATAACAGGCAGTGGAGCGAGAGAGAGCAGTGCTGAGCCTGCCAACGCCCGGGGCGGTGCATCCTTGGCCTTGTGTCTGTGATAGTATAATGGATGAATTATTAATTATAATTTCTCACCAGGATAAAGGAAACTTGTAGGCGATTTTCTCCAAAGACAAGAGGACAAAAGACTGCTCCTGGGGCTCAGGCGTTCATTAGTGGCAGATGAACATTTGGAATAGAATAACAGAGATGATGTTTGATATTTTTCTCCTCATCTTTCAGCCAAGCACTAAATAAGCACTCATTCATTAACTTTCAAAACAGCCTTGTCAGCAAGGAAATATTATTCCTACATTTTTTCCTCCCCACTATTTTAAAGGTTGGAAAAATGAGGCATTAAAGGTGTGTTGCATTACTTTCTAAAAACGTTCTTAAATAAAGTGTTTTTTTCAAGCACAATATAATTGAGGTACAACTTAACAATTCTAATTATATCTTCTTCTAAATAAAAGGAAATGGTCATCATACCAGGAAATGTTTAGGAAATGGAAGCATTTGTTTTGATTCTGACTGTCACAGCAAGAATGTTGGGGGACTCTTAGAAACTCCAATAAATATTACAACAGCTTCACATTCATCATTTGTCCCCAAATCCAATTTGTTGTAAATAACTTTACCATCCCCATGGCCCCAAGTATGTTGGTAAATATTACCAAAATGTTTTGTTAGTAATTACATTTTCTAGAATTAGTTCCTAGAATAAAAAATCAAAGAGCATTTGCACTCTATAGGGATACTTGAGTTTTAAATGCTTCATTTCAAGGGCATTCACATCTACTTGAGACATGTTAGCTGGTGTAGAGGCTTGGAGAAGATCAAGAGAAAACAAGAGATTAGTGGCAAGGACCAAAATTTCTCCCTATTAGAGGCATAGGGAGAAATTCATATTTCAGTTTATTCCTGCCACTATTCTTGACAACATCATCATCATCATCATCATCATCAATTCTTTACATTAGTATGTTATATCACAATTCACAAGTGATTTTTTAAACATTGATTGAATAAATTCTGTGAGAACCCTACAAGGTAGGTCAGAGAGTCTACCTCCATAAGAGACAATGTAAGTAACAATGATGTATTTAGAGGAACTGAAGGGTCAATATAGAGCACTTATCTTTTTCAAGCCTGAATTCTGAACAAACTGAGGTAGAAGACTAGATATTAAGAGAATATGATGTTTTCCTTATTGTGGAAAAGTTGTTGAGAGACAGCTTAGAAGCGTGGTGACAGTGGTTTTTCTAATACCGACTCCCTAATTAGGCAGTCACACCTGCTCAGGCACACATAGCACTTGACAACCACACATTCTCTTAATAAAAGTAGAAACTTGAATGCATGTGTCAGAATTTTTTTAGGACACAAATTCCTTGCAAGCACATCCCAAAGAAGAAAGAGATGTGCTGTGCAGTTCAGGTGTTCATCCCAAACTCACCAAATAGGGAAGTCCCTTTCCTGTCTTGGGAAGAAATGAATAAAGGGTTGGAGAGGGGCCAGGTATGTTCTGTTACTGGATATCTCTCCATATGGAAGGAAGTCCAAGAGGAGGAAATACTTATTTCCTTCAACATAGGAATTTTTCTATCTGAATTTTCCACCATTTTATTTTGTTATGATACTTGGAGATTGTTTTGTTGTTGTTATTTTTTTCTCCTCTTGTGTTATATTTGCTGTATGTTGACTGGTGGGAGACAGTTTTTCAGCCCTGGTCAGTAGACTGAGGCAGAAGATTCTTACAGTACAAGAAGGTCTGGAGGACAATCCTGGAAATTCTCATATGAAGCATATTTCTCCCCATCTTCTGCTAGTAACAGAACCACCTTGATAAGTGTTTTTTTTTTGTTTTTTTTTGCAAATAAATTCCCAACTACCCAAAGGAATTTATTATTTGATTTGTCTCAGAGTAGTTCTCCATCTTAGATACATATGAATTAGTTTTTCATAATACAGTCAGTTGATGAGATAAAAACTGGTTCTTTATTTATCTCTATCCCTTTTACCTCCAACTCACCCTCTCCTGATAGCTGGAGAAACCCGGCCACTGAATAACTCTAACAATGACACATTTTCTTTGTGTCCATCTCAACCCTGACATTTAGATGTATCTTCATCTCCACCCTCTCCCTTCTCAGAATGAACCATCCACACTCCATTTTCCCAGGAATGTACCTCTCATCTACTTCTGGAAGGCTCTCACTTTTATATCACAGAGAGGCATAGGGAAGAGATTCCCTTTCTAGTATTAGAGGTCTGAAAGTCCAGGAGCCCCACCACACCAGGTATGTAAGTCAGGTAAACAGTGGACCAACTTCAGAGAGATATATGGGCTAAAAGAGACAGGTGGTATCAAAGGTGATCACTGAGAAAGTATCAGTCAGGAGGGGTCAAAGCTTGGGTTGAAAAGGGAAGCTGGACTGGTCCACAGGAATGCAAGGAAGATTAATTCCGGGCTGAAGTTGTCTGTTCTCTCTCTTCATTTAAGATCCCAGTTACCTCTGGATACATCATCAGTTATATAAAAGGATAAAAGATCAACAGGGGCAGCTAAGTACAGTTTCTAGACAGAGAATATTTTTGTCTCACATATTAAAGAGAAATTCCAAAAGCCAGCCTTGGGTTTATCTCATTTTTTTTCTCTGAGTTAAGCCCAAATTTATTGGTCATATTTTGATACAAATGATGGCTCCTTAGTCATGAGAAACAGCAAAACGTGTATTACAAGGTAAGGCCAGGTAAAGAGTGGAATAGACTACCTTAGGAAGGATACCGGAGTCAGGGCTAGGCTGTATGGCAGTGGTGCTAACACCTGGTTTATGGACTGGTACCAGTCCACCAAATGTTACCTGTCTTCAGTAACATAACTGCAGAACTTTCTGTAGTGAATGGTTGGAAACGTTTTCAGCATTTTGACAGCCTAATTTTATGACCATTGACTCTAATAAAATATTTGGCTTATATTTTGTGTGACTGCAGTTTTTTTTCATTTTTCTAGCAATTCATTTTATTGTGATTTTAAATAAAAGTATTGAACATTAAAAAAGACACTTCTGTTGCAAATAAGTCAGTGCTCTTTCATGATATGGTTTCCCAAACTGTGTTCCAAGTAATACAAGCATTTTATGATGTGTTGAAAAATGTTTTGAGGGGAAGGTGTTTCTTGGTCAAATAAGAGTAGGCACTAACTTTCACAAAGTTAAATTTCTTCACCACAGGACTCTCTGAGCCTGGACGTATTATGAATTTTAGTCTCTGATATTAATTATTTAATCTCAAAAAGCAGCCAGTATAAAATTTTGTCAATTTTATTTGGCCTCTGAATATCTTTTGTATCATGTAGTGTTTTGTGAAATATAGGGAAACACCTCTTTATAGGCTAGTTTAACCTTATTGGTGGTAAAAATAGTACTTTTCCCTTTTTACCTGACTTCCTCTGCTGCTAGCATAAAGTACCTAAATAGAAGATTCTGCTTGTTTGAAATAATCAGAACTGCCATTTTGGACTTTGTGTGCTCCATCATCACTCACTCTTTCTCCTTCTGCTCAAAGAGAAATAGTGGAAACTTGTCCATCAAACCTTTAAAAAAATGAGATTCAGTGAAAACACGTGCTCAGGACCATATGCTCCGTGACATTCCTTGGACATTTTTAGAGCACCTAGACCAAGCTGTGCTTATGCCCTTTGTGTGCTCTTAGGTTCTGAAGGACTCAAAAGGTCATCTAGTCAACAGTATTTTGCTGAATATCTCAACTTCCTTACTCAAAGAATATTGACTATGGAAATGAAAGGATGTCTTTAACAAGACTTAGAAATGAGGCCTTTTTTGCAACATGAGTGTAGAGTTTTGTTTTTAGTATAGGATTTATTTTCACTTCTGATCATTGATATTGTACCCAGTTGTATGGGCATCCCTGTGTAGAATCTCTGTTTTCCCTATACTAACTTTGATGCAAACCTTAGTATCTCTTTACTCTACCCACCCCCAAATATATAATGACACAATGTCAGAGACTGCCAGTTGCCTATCCAAGTATACATGATTTTCTTTCTTCTATTCTCCCCAATTTTAAGCTGAGTACAAGGCCCCCCATAATAAAATATACATTTCTTGGTCTCCCTTGCAGTGAGTAAACTCTGTTTGATTATAGCTATGTGTCGCTTCTGAGAGATCTTAAAAGATAGCTGGCTTGTGCCCTTTGTTTCTTTCTTATTTACCCCTTATTCTGCCCTGCCCCCTCAAACACGAATGTGGTAGCTGATAGCAGCTTGAACTCAGAGGACATGGGCTGCCCTAACCCTGGGCATGCTGTATGTAAGCTAGAGGGACCCTGAGCCTGATGCCCAGAGCTGTAACACCAGTCCTGAACTTTTCTCTCTGGCCTTCTTTATGTAGGGAAATAAACTTCTACCTTGTTTAAGCCATTGGGGTTTTTTATTTGTTTTCTGTTGTTTGTCTGGGTTTTCTGTCAATTGCAGCAAAGTCTGGTACTGTCTGATAAATCTCTCAGTAAATCTCCCAGTATTTGCCAAGGGTCTCTGTCTCTGAACACCCAGCTAGGCAGTTTATAGCTCAAGACAGTGCATCCAAGTATCTGTTTGGCAAATTCACTTGGATGTTTAATGAACAATGAAAGCTTAATATGTCCAAACTCAAACTCCTGGTTTTTACCCTCACACCTGATGCTTCTCTTTAGTGTTTTCCATTTGTATAAATGTCACTGTAATTCAGACTACAATAACACCCCAAAAAAGTGTGGCATTATCTTGGACTCTCCTCCCTCGTTCATACCCTTAGTATATCCTTTTGGAGTCAAAATGCATGTCATATTTTTCAGAGTAAGCAATGTTAGATGCAAGAATAAACATAGGAAAAGTTGGTTCAATATGCATTGGGAAACCCTCATCTGTCTTTTGGCACACATGGTGTCCACAATTTCCGTGGTTGGGAGAGAGAGCTGGAGGAAACACCCTAGCTCTTAAGTGCCATAGTCTGGATGCAACACACATTAATTATACTCATTGTCCAGAACTAATTATCTGGTCCTAATTTAACTGCAGGAAGTTTGGGAAATATAGGGGAATAAATGAAATACTTGAAACACTATCTCAAGCCAATAATTTTTCTTACCACTTCCCCTGCTGTCATCCTTGTCCAAGACACCGCCATCTTGGCCTGAAATACTGCAATAGTTTCCTAACCAATCTTCCTTCTCCTAATCATGCCCCAGTATAATCCATTCCTTCTTCCATTATTGTTATCTCCTACTTTCTGTTCTCCAAGTGACATGTGAAATGGTTTTGTTCAGTGAAAAATATTACACTAGGTGGTGTCACTCACTGCTTTGCCCCAAACTCTCAGAAGCCAAACTCGTTATTGTGGCTCCCAGGACTCTGCACGGGTTGGGCCCTGCATACCTCTCTGATCTCCACATCCCACATAGCTCACTTTGCATTAACCACACTGGCCTTCATGCTCCTTTGAGCACACAAACTTTAACCCTGCTTACAGCCTTCACACTGGTTCCCTCTGCCTAGAATTCCCTTTCCTCAAATTTTCAGATGGTACAGCCACTCTGGAAAACTATGGAATTTCCTAAAAAACTAAAGATGAACCTGCCTTTCAAACCAGCGATCCCACTGCTGGAACTACACCTGAAGAATCCTGAATCACCAATTCAAAAGCACCTACGCACCCCAATGTTCATAGCGACATTATTTACAATAACCAAGTGCTGGAAACAGCCTAAGTGCCTATCAGTAAATGAGTGGATCAAAAAATGTGGTACATTTACACAATGGAACCTACACAACAGAAAGAAAGAACTCCTAACCTTTGTGTCAGCATGGTAGGAGCTGGAGAGCATTATGCTAAGTGAAATAAGCCAGGCAGTGAAAAACAAATACCATATGATATCACCTATAAGTGGAACCTAATTGACAGAACAAACAAATGAGCCAAATAGAACCAGAGACTTGGAAATAAAGAACAAACTGACAGTGACCAGAGGGAAGCGGGGAGGGATATAACAGGGGAAAGAAGGGGAAGGGACAAGCAAAGGGACACAAATAGAGGACTCATGCGCATGGACAATGGGGGCAGGGGTTGACTGTGGGAGTGGATGGGATGGTGGTGGGGTGAGCAAGGGGGAAAAAGGCGGGACAGCTTTAATTGAACAACAGCGAATTAAAAAAATTATTTTTTCAAATGGCTCACCCCTTCCTGTATGTCTCTACATGGCCATCACCTCTTGGGATGGGCTCTCTTTGATTATCCTGCATTAAATTATCATTTTCTAGCCCCATCTTTTTACCCGCTAAGCCCTTTCCTTTTTCTTCCATAGCTCTTGTGCCTTCCTGACATTTTATTATGCATCTATTTGCTTAGTTGTTTCTTATCTGTCTCCTCTACTGGAATGCAAAACAAGCCCCATAAGTGCAGGGACCTTGCCTACCCTGTATACTGTTGTTCTCCCAGTACCAAGAAGAGTGTCACTCAATGAGGTTCTCAATAAATATTTGTATAATAAGTGAGTGAGTGAATTAATTATTTAGTTACTCAGTAAAAATAGGACAAATGATAAACCAAAAAATGTTTTTAGCAGCAAGAAAAGAAACTGAGCTGACAGATTCATGGTCCCAGTTTTAACTTGGCCACTCCCCAGGCCACACATCTGGCTTTTCCCAGACCACTTGGGACAGCTTTGCCTATGCTTTCTCAAGGTTTGCTTGAAGAACCTCAGAATCTTTCATTGGGAGTACCTTTCTCATTGCCCTCAGCTCCATTCACCTTTGTTGATCAAACCATCCAACACCAGTCACAGAAAAAGAGGGAAACTGGACCAACATGTATAGTGAGTTTTAATGAAAATGTTAATGGTAACCAAGAAAATCTGTTCCAGACCTTCAAGACAGTCTTTGCAAATGGAGCCACAAGCTCCCTGAATAAGCTGTACATCTTTGGAGAAGGGCCCATGTTTAGATTGGAGAGGTGAAGCCTGAAAATGTAAAATTCTGTCTTCACTGGTAATGGAATATTAAATTGTTGGGGACATTGTGAAGGGACTTTGACTCTTCTGTTGTAGCTGCCTCAGTGAGCTTGGCATGTAAAATTCAACTGAGGCTTGGAGACAGGCAGACTTCATTTCTTGTATTTTCTACTCTAGCTGTAACATTTATTCCATTTGGCTTTCCCACCTGGACTTTCGTACTTTCACTATTACTTATAAACAGATTCAAAAAATGTGTAGTAGCCAGAGTTTTCTTTAATTAGCCTTTCTAATGACAACAGAAATTACTACTTCATTCTCTCCCTTAGACAGTGTGTTGCTCTGTATTGGTGTGAAATTGTGGTCATAGGCTTGTGGTTCATAGTGGGTGCTATCCAAAATACAATTTCCCTGGGCCACATTCTGCTTATTATCAGTGTGTCCAAATTTAATCCCAAGTAAAAATTGGGTTAAGAGAGAAATGAATTCATTCACTCTTCACATTTGCATAGTAAAGATTTTGAGAAATCCTTTATTTAAAAAAAAAAAACAAAACCTGCTTAATTTGGTATGATCTCTGAAATTCTTTCATTTCTAATTAACAAAGTGGTAGTCAACTGGGGCATACTCCCTGCCTAGTTCTGCAAAATTTTATTACAATTTCTGGAGGCTCTATTGGCATTTAGAAGGTGGGCACGAGAGATGCTAAACATCATATAACGTGAGAACCAGTTTTTCCCTCTTAATGAAGAATTATCCCACTCAACATGCCAATAGTGCCCTGTTGGGTACAACACTTACACTTTAGGATGCTAAGCTAGGCCAAACTTCTCACTATACAGACGGTGAAAGAGGCCCAGAGAGGGGAAATGATATAATGTGAGTTCATACAACTGTATCGAGGGTCAGAGTCTCTGTTGGAAGTGGCTCTTCTTCCTCCCATTATGTGCTTACCCTCAGCACCACATTGTCTTTATGTGCTTGTACTAATACACTTGGAAAAAGAACAAGAGCTATGCTGTTCAAGAACATTAAAGAGAAATTTTCTTAGAACCTCTAGAGTCTGAATTCTTGTAGAAATATTGATTGATGAATGACTAGAAAAAAGTGAAGCAACACAGGAGAAAAAAGCAGAACTAATTTGGCAGCTATCTTATGCTAGGTCCTTTGCTTATATTAGGTTTTTTGTGCCCCATAATGATCTTATGACATAAAGGGCACTAACTCTACTTTTCAGATAGAGAAATTGAGGCAAATCAAGGAATATGTATAAAGGACCCATGGGCAAAGACAATGGGGGGTAGGGGAAGATTGAATGGGGGGGTAGGGCAAGAGAGAGCAGTGGGGAAAAAAGGGGAGCAACCGTAATTAAACAACAATAAAAAAACCCACCCACCCACCCACACACACACACACACACAAAAGAAATTAAGGCTTTGAAAACTTATCTAAGATACTTAAGGTCACAGAGGTCACATAAAGCAATGGAGCTAGGATTTGATCTGGTTTTTGTCTGACTTCAAAGCCTGAGTAAGCTTCTTCAGGTCATACTGCCTCCCAATCACCAATCCCAGTTTCTGTTCTCAGAAATGGGAAAGAAAATCCATTTCTGTGTTAGTTACATCTCTATTGTTAAAAAGTAACAGAAATCAATTCAAGTTGATGAGAAGCTGGTTGTGCAAGGGCATGAAGCAGCTGAAGTGTGTAGACACACTGCCCAGTGCTGTGCTGTTGAGGAGGCTGACACCTCCAAAGCCCAATCCCTGTCTCTTGGGTCAATTCTTAAGAGAGAGAATAGCTTTGATTCAGCCTCCATCAGAAATCCACCCCTGGTCCAACCAGTTATGTCTGTGGGGTCAGGGTCACACAGCAGAAACATAACTGCTGATAGGACACTTCTGTGGACAGGGTGGTATCCCCAGTAGTTACCATGACCACGGGTACATGGTCAACCCTTGGTCATACTGTAAGCTGCTTGAAGTCTCTTTTGCATCCTTAATATCCCACTAACAAAATACTTTTCCAATGCTGCAGTGTCTATCTGACTTCTTCAAAAAGTTATCCACTGTATTCACATCTTTTTTTTTTAAAGATTTTATTCATTTATTTTTAGAGAAGGGAAGGGAGAGAGAAAGAGAGGGAGAGAAACGTCAATATGTGGCTGCCTCTCACACACTCTTTACCAGGGACCTGGCCTGCTACCCAGGCAAGTGCCCTACACTGGGAATCGAACCGGCAACCCTTAGGTTCGCCACCCGGCACTCAATCCACTGAGCCACACCAGCTGGGGCTGTATTCACAGCTCATCCCTCTAGCCAAACTTCTCTTGGGAGAGAATTCTCCATATTTATTGTAACACATGTCTGACTGATAAAGTTTAATCTGCATTACTCCAAGAGACTTTGCATTTTAATAGAACATAATGCATCACAAGCCAACAAATATTAATGGAGTCCACTTGCATGTGGGGAATCCTAAATGAAGAATTGTCTTTCCTTTATTAAAGGAGTTCAAAGATAGATAAGGCTCAATTATTGCTATGCAGACGCATGCAATTGACAGGCCTCAGGTGAAGGGAGATTTGGGAGAAGGAAGCGATCTTGGAGGAAGGGCTGGCTCCTCTAACCACACCAGGAGGTGACCAATTATCTTACCTCTCAGGTTCTCTAGGTTTCCCATGGTGCAGAAATTAAGAGGTTCACATGGCCACAACAATCTCAAAAGATAGTCTTATGGGTAGGATCAGGGGTAGAGCAAGAACTTCTAGTTAGACCCTGGGAAACAAAGGAATACCATCCATAAAATAAATCTTCTAGCCAGTACCCCTTAGGAAAATATTCCCGTTGGGACTATTGGGTCCACGTCATGGAACATTCCATGGTGAAGGCCTTGTCTCCCATGGGGTGCTTGCCAGGATATGTTTCAGTCATTCGCATCCCTCAGGGAGGCAGTGAAAAGTGAGGGAGTAAGTCCTCATTCTGATCAGATCTATGATAATATCCACAATGGAGGTAGTAGACAATTTTCTGGCACTAGTGGTCTTGCCTTTCCACTACACAGGTGGCCCTAAGAAAATCATAAATTATCTTGGGTCTACAGCTTCTTCCTGCACTATACTTATCCTGATCTCTGCCCTCTTCCTCTTTCGTTTCTATTGGTAAAGCTCATCGCCATGAGCTTCTTCAGTGCATGTGCAGAAGCATACCTTCTGGGCTTGTTCAACTTAGGATCATAGTCTAGACATTTTGATGTTTTCTCATTTCCATTCATAAAAATACACTGGTGCATTAATGGTCACAGTTGCTTACTAAGGATAATGTAGTCTACTCTAAAATATCCTCACATCTCTTTAAAGTGTTTTATACTTGATCAAATGCCCAGTACAACTTTAGTGGCAGTCATCATGACAGGCAGCGAGGGAGATACTTGGGGCCTGAGGGCAGAGGCTTTTCATGGTGTGTTTCAGAACATACCATATAACTGCCTACTTTGCTTCTGTGAAAAGGGATCTCTGGTTACTGGGATGGTGACTGGAGAAGCCTGCAAGGGGTCTGGTTTTGAAGGAGTTGAAAATAGTAACAGAATCGATTATACTTTGTGCCACTTTAAAAGTCAAGAAGGTCAGTTCCAAACTTTTGATGACTTTAAGCAAATATATTTCTAGAATCTCTCAGCCATCCTCCTAATATAATTACAATGACCCTTCAAAAAATTCCTAAATCTACTTTAAAATTTAATTTCATTGTGGCTGAAATTAAGTTTTGTATTATTTCAACCCCCTTAGATGTATAAACTTGTTACACGGCCCAGAATATGATCTGTTCTGGTGAATGTTTGATTTGCACTGAATATGTATTCTTCTGTTGTTAGTGTTTTATAATGTTAATTAGGTCAAGGTGATCGATAGTGTTATGTTTTCAATGTCCTTATTTTTTGTCTATTTGTTTTGTCAATTACTGAGAGAAGAGTGTTGAAAAATCTAATTGTACTAGCAAATTTTTCTATCTGTCCTTTCAGTTCTATCGGTTTTTGTGCCAGGTATTTTGAAACTCTGTTATTAGGTGTATACACATTCAGGATTGTTATGACTCCTTAGGGAATTGATTCCTTAATTATTACTAAATGTTCTTCTTTGTCCTTTATTGAGATCCCTTTATTGAAGTCTACTTCTTTATAGTAATACAGACACGCTAGCTTTCTTATGGTTGATGTTTATATGGCATGTATTTTTCATTCTTCTATTTTAACTTATTTATCTACCTTAAATAATATATTTAGCTAAGTGTTGTTTTCTTTTCCAATCAGACAATCTCTGCTTTTTAACTGGAGTATTTACACCTTTTATGTTATTAATGTTTGGATTTAACTTGCCCATCTTACTTTTCTTTTCTATTTGTACTATCTATTCTTTGTCACCCTTTTCTTATTCTTTAGTCTTTTTTAAAAGAGTTTGCTCTAGAGTTCAAATAATCATCTTTAAATTATTAGAGCTTGTCTTCAAACAACATTAGGGCATTCACAGTATAATCTGAGGATATTCCAACAGTATATTTTCATTTCCTTCCATCCTTGTGTTATTGTTGTTATACATTTTACTTCTATATATGCTATATACACAATAAATTATCAGTTTTGATTTAAAAGTAAATTTTATTTTAAAGAATATATTTTAATGTATAATTTCTCAATTTAAAATCTTTGCCAACAATTCAGAAAAATCAAAAGCAAAGTACAGAGCCCATTTTGTACATATCAAATAGCATGTATCTATGTTAAATATATTATTCTCCCTCACTATGTTAAATATATTTTTTCCCTCACTAGCATGAGTTATTGATTTTTATACATTAGTACCCTCTTGATAGCTGCTTCATAGCGTTCCTTGGACAGACATACAATGGTTTGGTTAGCCTTTTTTATGCTAATAAGCCTTTAGATGTTTTCAAGCTTTTGCTATTACAAACAGATCTACAGTGGCCAACTTTGTTCAGGACTTTCCAAACAGGTATGTATATTTTTCTTGGGTAGACAATGAGAATTGGAATAGTTGCCCAAAGTGTAGGAATATTTCAAGTATTAATGCATATAGTCAAAACATTTTTCAATGTGGCTATAGTTAGTTACCTCTCTGTCAGTTAAGACTAAAGGTATCTCTACAGTACTTATGGGAGTTATGAGTGTTGGTATCAAGATTTTCATAGCTTTTTGGTGTTACAGCAATGTATAAAATTAAATGTTTCACATAGACATATGAGAATTTTAGTTTTAAAAAAGAACCCTCTACCTACCATTGCTGAAAATGTCCATTTGCAGAAATTAGTGTGCTACCTTCTAGATATCCTGTGTCAGGGACTGAGACAAGAGAATAGAAAAACATGATGCTTTCAATAAATGGTGCTAAGAAAACTGGAGAGCCACTTGCAAAACAATGAAACTAAACCACTGTCTTATACCATATGCAATAACTGAAAATAAAATAAATACAAAACAATACTCTCGTTTGTTACCATGGCCAAGAAAACATAGGTGCGAAGCTTCTAGACATTGGTCTTAGCTATGTTTTGTGGATTTGAATCCATCAGCAAGGGAAACAAAAACAAAAATAAACCAATAGGAGTAAATCAAACTAAAAAGCTTCCGCACAGCAAAGGAAACCATCAACAAAATGAAAAGGCAACCAGTTAAATGGGAAAAGATATTTTCAAGTGATATCTCCAATGAGGGATGAATATCCAAGATATATAAAGAACTCATTCACCTCAACAACAAAAAAACAAACAGCCCAATTGAGCAGAGGATTTGAGTAGACATTTTCCTAAGGAAGACATACAGGTAGATAAATGGCCAACAGGCACATGAAAAGATGTTCATCATCACTAAAAGATGTGCAAATCTAAAACACAGTGAGATATCACCTGTTAGAATGGCTGTAGTCAAAAAGACAAGAAATAAGTGTTGAGGTGGATGTAGAAAAAAGGTGACCCTCATACACTGTTGATGAGACTGTAAATTGGTGTGCCACTCTGAAAAACAGTATGGAGTTTACTCAAAAAGCTAAGACTATAACTAGAGGGAAAGAAAGCTAGGAGGAGAGGGAAAAGTGAGTAAAGAGGGTCAAATATATGGTGATAGATGAAAACTGACTTTTGGTAGTGAGGATGCTATTGTATATACAGATACTGAATTATACTATTGTACACCTGAAGTTTATATAATGTTATTAACCAATGTTACCTCAACCTTTTTTAAGAAAAGAAAAAAAATGATGTATTCAAGTAGATCTTGGAACTTCTGCTTTGTAAGATAAGATCCCAAAGAGTCTAGTTCCACCTAATTAGTGATTTCTCTGTTATTTTTATAATTTCACAAAAAGAAAGTAGGATATTTCTTCTAAGAGTGACCCATAGATGCCATGTAATTCAACTCTCTGACTTTCTAAGTGAAAAACTGAAGCCCAGAGAGAAGTCACATGCCCAGCTTGTTCTTAGCAAAATCACATTTGAAACCCAGATCTCATGATTCCCAGTCTAGGGATTGATCTGGAGGAAAAGCACACACAAATACAGAATCTTTGAGTTAGAAGCAGTCTTAGAAAGGACTTTAGAATATCTGATGTTTCTTACAGCTTCAGTTCGAGCATTTTCCTTGAATGGCGGCTCATTAATTTGTGAGAAAAATATACCATTACTGGGGTGTTTTGATTATTAGGAAATTTTTGTCTTTCATTGTGCTGAAGTCTGAATTCTTATAAATTCTTGAACCTTTCCATTTCTTGGAGCATAGATGAATCAGATACAAGGTGCTCACTATGCCAGTTCCTGCCCTCTGAATACTCTACTATTTGTAAATGTCCCTCTTACAATGTGACCTGCAGGGACTGAGGACAAGGTGATTGTCCAGCTGTGGTCTGGTCAGTACAGTGTGCTGCAGGCGGTTGTCTCCTTTAATCTGCTCTCTATACTTCTATTTATAGGGCCCCAATGTGTTTGGCTTTCATGGCAGCTGCATTCCAGAGATTAAATGTCAATGAAAACCCCAAGCCTTTTTTTTTTTTCCAAATTGACAACTATTAAGCTAGGTCTCTTTCATCTTCTGTTTATGTAATTGATTGCAGGAATTTATGTTTTAAAAAAATCCTGTCTTTTAGCTTTAGTTAAACATTTCTGTCTTTTCAGCATGTTTGAATCCTCTTGTTATCTAAAGTGTTTTTCCTTCTCTTTAATATACTCACACAGACTTTATAAACTACCCTTCTGTGCTTTAGTAGAAATCTCTGAAGAAAAGACAAAGAGGGCATGATGGGGGGAGGGTGTGGTCATGGCACAATGACCTTTGTCCAAGTTGATTGATTACAATTGTGAATCCACAAGCAGTACTCCAATAAATCTTTATTTCTCCATTTAGTTTTTTTTAAAAACATGGTTATTAAAAATGCCTTCCTGAAATGAAGATACTTTATATGGCATTCTTCTGAGTTACGGCTGGTAACCATTTTAAAAAGAGAAAATGGGGTTAGTTACCATGGCCAGTTCTCAGTGAATCCATATCGGCTTTTAGCAATCATCTCTTTGTAAATATTAATGTATAGATCTACTGAAGGCAAATAGCTAGGGCACCCAATGCCAAAAATGTAATGCCAAAACAAGGAAAAAAAAGGTTTTGGAAACAGAAGGAATCAATGATCTTCCAGCAGCTTCCTGTTTAAACCTCTCTTGATAGAGAGCAACTCATGGAACTATGTGCAGGGGAGAGGGAATGAGCAGATTGATGGTGTAAGTCAAAGGCTTTCGGAGGTCTTGGGAGGAGAGAGGTAGTAGAGTCTTTGTGAATGATGTAGGTGCCCTCCAGGAGAGCCCAAAACAAGCCGGGACTTGGACCAACTCTGTCCTTCCCAAAGCACCAAACTTTCCTTCCCTCTCACTTGTCACCATTCTGCCTGCAGCACTTGGAGTCAACTCTAGCCTTTTTAATAAGAGGGTTTGGAAGAGAGACAAGCCTTTTCAGTCTGAGAGATAAAAATAAAAATGTCAGTGATCAGAATTTCCACATATGGTCTCAAATGATAGATGAAATTTAAAGCTGGCAATCGTCCTGAGTTGGAAAGACCTAGGCAGCAGAGGCTGGAAGGAGGTTGAGGATTTTGTTTTGTTTTTCTTTTTCCAAGTGATAATGGACTGTCTCAAAACATGGCAAGTTCTTTCCTTTTTAAGGGCAGTGAAGGTTGCCAGGCCATGTGCATTTGCAGCCGACCTGTTCAGAGACATTTTGCAGCCCCCTCCCCCACCTCTGTGAATAGGTTTTCCCAAAATTCCAGGAGAAAGCCCTCCACAGACTGCGCATCTGTTCTCCGGCATGCAGGGAATCTGGGTGACCGTTGCATTTGGGAATCACCTGTTGGAGCTCCGGAAGAGAGACCATGCTCTGCACCAAGCCTTTGGAGACTTCTTTCTCTCCAAGACAGTTCTGCTTTTGGGTGTGGTTAGAGATTAGGAGAAAAGATTGGAGAGGGGAGATTTGCATTTTAGCTGAGAAGGGTCAAAGCCCAAAAATGGTCGGGTTTTTACCCTGACACAAGAATTGAACACATTTTCAAGGCCAAAGCTCATGGAAACACTGTAATCTATACTCTTAGAGCTCTGGATTCTGCCTTGTGTTTCTTTCATTCTCTCAGCATGAGATTTTTCCACAGTGACACTCCTTAACTGCTGCATAGTGTTCCTTGGATAGATGCATAGTGGCTTGGTTAGCCTTTTACAGGCTGACTAGCCTTTAGATGTTTTCAGACTTTTGCTATTACAACCAGATCTACAATGGCTAACAATATCCAGGACTTTCCACACATGTTTCTCTATGGCAGACACTGAGACACTGAGAACAGCAGATCGGCATCATCTTCTTTATATAATAAATGGACAGCTTAGCACAGTGCCATGCCTTTTCCTGTTAAAGGACTTCTGCAGCCATTATCCCCACTCCTTAAAACAGTCCTGGGAGATAGAGCACAAGGACAATTATCCTACTTGGGTGGGGAATCACTTGCCTTTGTTGACCTAGCAAGGACAAGGCCTAGGTGTTGTTTTACCAGCAAGGTAAATGGGTATGTGTGGAACCAGGTACAGTCTTCCCACAAGGGCTTGTGTAAACAGGAAATTGATGAACTTCACATCATAGTTCTAGTCCTCTATTCAGCTTCATTCTGACCATGGCCTCATTAATAACCCACTCTCAGTAGCTGAGCTAGCTGGGCCACAAAAATGTTAATGAGCTGATAAAGGTCATAGGGGCTTTACCTTCTTGAGTTGGGATTAGCAAGTGGGTTGTCCAATAAAATTACTAAACAGCCAAAAAAGCTGAAACCTTTAGAGAACTTGAGCTTTTAGACCATTCTGCTTCCTAGTTAAATAGTGGTTCAATGCTATTAAGTCCAGGCTACTATACTGTCAGAAGAAAAACAAGTCCAAACTCAAAATAGGAGAAGTTCTGGTTTGTTGAAAAAAATCTTACAGTCATTTAACAAGCATCTACTGAGCAACCATATTGCCAGGTGCTGGGGACATAATGATGACTACGACAGGCATGATCGCCGGTGCCCTGATGGAACATACAGTTCAGGAAAGGAGACATAATTGAAATGAGAAAGCCCACAGATCATTAATTAAGGCTGTAATATGTGTCATAGTAGAGAAAAAGAAATCAAAGAAAAGTGCAATACGATAGTTTTCAAAAAACTGACCTAGTTCTGGGATATAGAAATAGAAATCAAGGTGTCAACCATTATTGTCCACAATTCATCACATGAAGCCTTGCCCCAATGCAGATGTGACAGAGTGTGGCAGGGCTCATGCTTCCTTTTAAAAATGACATGTAAAAGCTTTAGGGCAACCATTTCTTCACCTCCTACGCTAGCAGATCTTTGCCAGAGCTCAGGCTCCATGACCATTCAAGGAGAACTTGAAGTGAGGTCAGTAATTACCTTGGAATTCTAGGTAAAAAGGATAAGGAAACTTAAGATAGTTCAAGAATTTGCAAGTCAGCTAGTTTACTCTTTCAAAGTATGTGCCTCTAACTAGAGGACAGTGACTTTTCCTTTCCAACTGGACATACATGTATGATTGGAGTGTCCTGGCCTGTGATGATGGGGGATTTCAGGGGTTAAAACAATAACAAATACCCACTTCTAAAGTTTTTTTCTATCTCTTGGGGATCTTTGTTCAATTGGAAGGAAATACTGAATTTTGAAGAATTAGTCTGAGATTCCAGAGCAATACTTATGTTTAAAATATGGAAGGATCCACATATTTGAAAACATGATAGAAGATTGAGCTCTCAAGTGGGAAGGGCCCTGGGAGGTTCAGCTCACTCACTGCCTGCTTCTAGGCCAGGCCACACTTGCATCATTCCAGGCAGGGAGATGGCACCACCCTGCCACCTAATACAATGGGAGGATTTCAAGGAGAGCAGAGGTTCTAGCAAGGTCTCCACCCCAGACAAACTAATGAGAATGCCATGGAGAGAACTACATGGTTATGCCCTTATTTTAGGGTTTTGCCTGAAGTTAAAGTGCAGGTGTCACCAGAGGGGTAGCAGTTATTACTGTCTATAGATTCAATGCAATCCCTATCAAAATACCAATGGCATACTTCACAGATCTAGAACAAATATTCCAAAATTTATACAGAACCAAAAAAGACCCCGAATAGTTCAGCAATCCTGAGAAATAAGAATAAAGTTGGAGGGATCACAATACCTGATATTAAACTATGCTACAAGGCCACCGTAATCAAGACAGACTGGTACTGGCATAAAAACAGATACGTAGGTCAATGGAAGAGAACAGAAAGCCCAGAAGTAAACCCATGTCTCTATGGTCAATTAATAATTGACCAAAGGGCAGGAACATAAAATGGAGTAAAAAAAGTCTCTTCAGTAAATCGTGTTGGGAAAACAGGACTAGTACATGCAAAAAGAAAAAAGAAAAGAAAAGAAACTAGACCACCAACTTACACCATACACCAGAATAAACCCAAAATGGATAAAGGACTTAAATATAAGTTGTGATACCATAAAAGTCCTAGTGGAAAACATAGCCAATAAAATTTCAGAGATCCACATAGCAATATTTTTGCTGATTTATCTCCTAGGGCGAGGGAAATAAAGGAAAAAAAAATAAACAAATGGAATTACATCAATTTAAAAAGTCCCTGCACAGCTAAAGAAATCAAAATGAAAAGGGAACCAACTGTATGGAAGAACATATTTGCCAGTAATACATTGGACAAGGATTTAATCTCCAAAATATATAAAGAACTCATACGACTCAACACCAGGATGACAAACAACCCAATTAAAAAATGAACAAAGGATCTGAATAGATCCTCTCCAAGGATCCACCTCTCCAAGGAGGACATACAGATGGCTCATAGACATGTGAAAGAATGCTCAACATCACAAGCCATCAGAGAGATGCAAATTAAAACCACAGTGAGATACCACCTCATACCCATCAGAATGGATGTCATTAATCAACAAACAACAAGTGCTGGCAAGGTTGTGGAAAAAAGGGAACCCTGGTGCACTGTTGGTGGAAATGTAGGCTGGTGCAGCCACTGTGGAAAATGTATGGAATTTTCTCAAACAATTAAAAATGGAACTGCCTTATGATCCAGCAATCCCACTGCTGGGAATATACCCTAAGAATCCTGAAACACCAATTCAAAATAACTTATATACCCTTATGTTCATAGCAGCGTTATTTGTAATAGGTAAGTGTTGGAAACAGCCCAAGTGTCTATCAGTAGATGAGTGGATTAAAACACTGTGGTACATTTACACAATGGACTACTATGCAGCTGAAAGAAAGAAGTCCTACTTTTTGTGAGAGTGTGGATGGAACTGGAGAACATAATGCTAAGTGAAATAAGCTGGTTGGTGAAAGACAAATACTATATGACCTCACTTATAACTCGAATCTAATGAACAAAATAAGCTAACAAGAAAAATAGAACCAGAGACATGGAGACATGGAACAGACTGATAGGTGTAGGAGGGGAGGAGGGATGGAGGGAATGGTGGAAGGAAGGGGAAGGGGCTAGTCAAAGAATATGTATGAATGGTGCATGGACATGGACAGCGGCAAGGGAATTGACTGTGGGGTAGAGGGGTGGGCTGGGTGGAGGAGGGCAAAAGGGAAAAATATTGGGACAACTGTAATAGAATAAACAATAAAAAAATGCAGTAGGAGGAAGTACTTTATTAGACCCTTTCCAATCAGAGCTAGTGAAGAGCAAAAGAGAAAAGCCACCTACTTAGATCAGTGTAACGTGGGAGAAAATAGAAAGAAAAAGCCTTGGTTGGCTGCATGGAGAAGCAGGATTCCAGAGTGGAGAGGACAGTGGTGTGCTGTTTTGAAGCTTCTGCTGATTTCTGTGATGTAACTACTCCCACTGTGGCTAATTTCAAGCTCCCACTCTGGTGTTGACTGTGTCACCAAAATTCCTTGAAATTAACAATTGGCTCTGCTTGCTGCTGGGTAAATATGGCTCCAGCACACTGCTGTGGGTCTCCACCAATGGGCAGACAGGCACTGCAAGGGGAGATAGGAAGTCCCCAAATGTAGACCTGGCCCACGGTGCTGGTCTGGAGCTCCCATGGATTATGTTGAGATTCCCCTGTGTTGAGGGTAGGAGGTATAGTGGGGCCTGGGTGGCCCAGGTAAACATAGGTAGGACTGAAACTACAGGTGAGTTCAAAGTTTGGTGGGCCCCTAATTATACTAAATTTCCCCACTTGCCTTTTGTAACCATCACGTAGAAAGGCAATCCCAACAACAACAACATTAAAGAAATTATAAAATGATTGCTGTATATATCCAGAGAGCATGCTTCTTAGCATGTGGACACCCATTCGAAGACAATGCCCTGGAATCACAGAGGGAAAGTGACAATGAGAAGAAGGGAGGGTGAGGCCAGCTGTTGCCCTTTGTGGGGGAGGCAGGGTTATTAAAAGCTCCATGACATACTTTGGCTTTGGTGATGAGGTTATGTCTCAGCCTGTGGGATCACTCCCTTCAGAGCAGATCATGAAGACATCAGGGCTAGCCTGGTGGAGTTATTCATGTCCATGGGGCCTAATCCTATTACATGTGTTCTGTCTTTGATAAGGGTCTGCCTTATGTCTCCAAACTTGGATTTTCAGTTCCAGACAGAACAAAAAGAATGATTCCTACAATCTGGGCAGAACTGTGCAGTGAGTGAAAGTTTTGTCCTTGCTCTCTCATCTCCCTTTGAACAGACTTGTCCAGGCTACCATCCTTCTGTTGCCCAGATGCCCAGGGCTCCACACTCCGGACCGACGTCCTTCATGAGTCACAGGACCCCTTTGCCCTTTCACCCAATGCTTCTGTTTTATTTCTTGTAGCCTCACAATTATTTCTTTCCCAATTTCCATGATGAGTGAGATACCTGTGAACTATTTCATATTAAGGGATTAAAGCCTGGCTTTGACTTAACAAATCATCTACTCCAGAGATATGTGTAGGTTTACAAAGTTTTAACACTTAAGGATTCTCATAGGTAGAATTGACTCTCTGGTAGATAAATGACAAGATTTGGTTGGGGCAAGGCTTTTGGTGCTTCCACAGCCATACTCTATGAGTGAGCAGGTAATCCCCCATGGCAATCCAGAAACAGAACAGTCTTGATCTGTTTAATGAGGAATTTACCAGTAGGTCCAAATAGGTGCATCATGCATAGGCTATTCTTGACTCCTTTAATGGGGATAAAGGCAGGCCCCTAAAATGGCCCCAGCTTTCCATTTTGTCCAAAGACCAAGAAGAGTACAAGAGAAAGAGAGGTGTAGAAAATTTAAGAGCATGTGACTGGCAAAGTCTTTCCTATGGGAACAGCCCACTGGGCAGGATAAGAAGCAGGGTTTGCCCAGGACATGAGTGCTACATGTAGCTCAGACTCATGACCTGTCTTTGTCAGAGATTTTCCAATCTGGTTTGGTGCTGAGACACACCCGTGGTAATCGCAGTGTTCTCAGGTCACACCTCTTGACCAACAAACACAGCCAACCGTACATTCAAACCAATCGCCTCCTCTCTGCTCTCCCCAAGCCCTATTCAAGACAGAACCACCCACCTGGGCAGGGATGAGAGGGGGAATGCTCTAGAATGCACTGGGTGATCATAATTATAATCGCTGTCACTTATCAAGTGCTTACACAGCCCAGAATCTGTGCATAAGGCTTCATGGATGCGTGATCTCATTTAATCCTTGGAACCACCTAGTTTTGCATTATTATTATGATGATGATTTCACAGATAAGGAAATTGGGACTTAGACTAAATAACTTTCCCAAGGGCATACAGCTAATAGATGGCACAGTAAGCATAGAATCTCCTATACTATGAATCCAGAGAAGCCTAGTTTTTCCTCAAACTCTGTACCCTGGGAGCTAGTTTTACTGCTCTATCTTGTGTTCCCACAAGTGTGCCCAGGTGCAGGGGCTCCATAACCATAGTGATCTGCAATCAGATGTACAGCAAAACCAAAAAGGTCCTAAGTCCAGGAAAGAAATGAAAACCAGGAGATAATGTTTTCATTACCCCGGGGGCAAATGCATTGAAATATCTGGCTGCCCCTCACCAAATATTTTAATTTGCAGTGGACATAAAAAGGCCATCAAGATAGATGCGATGGGACAATCTAAATACTTTCTAAAGGATTCTAAAGGGATTTGAAGTAGTTTTGGCATTAATATTCTGGAGCTGCCATTTTCATCCCAGATTTGGCATCTTCATGAAAGTAAATCAGCAGACAGTGGAAGAAACAGGAGCCTTTTCTTCCTATTTTAGTGTAAATCTTTACTTGCTTCCTGTCTTCCTTTTTTAATTATTGTTTTATTTTTCAATTACAGTTTACTTTCAATATTATTTTCACTGGTTTCAGGTGTCCATCTTAGTGGTTAGACAGTCATATACTTTACATAGTGTTCTTGATATTTCCACTACCCAACTGGCATCATACATAGTTACTGCAATATTATTAACTATATTCCCTTTGCTGTACTTTATATTCCTGTGACCATTCTGTAGCTACCAATTTATACTTAATCCCTTCTCCTCTGTCTCCCAGTTCCCCAATCCCCCTCCCCTATGGTTTCTTATTTGGTGTATTTAATGTCTACTTAACATTTGGATGCTGAGTTACTTAACATGATTACTTAATATGATTAGTTACTTAGCAAGAGCAGAGATGAGAAAATTGCTGCAGTCTTAACTGCAGAAGCACAGTTGGAGGGTCCTTGTCTCCACTTCCTCTTTCATGCGCCGCACCTCCTGACATTAACACTCAGCAAAGCCTTGGGATGAAGAATTAAGAGTTAAAGGGGCAGCAGCTTCCAGAAGGCTAGAGCCAGAAATCATATCCAGATTCCAACTGGTTCATTTAATAAATGCTTATTTATTATAAGAACTTGAAATTCAACTTACTGCATTGGGTTACGGGTGAATGCCAAAATATACACAGTATTTATCCTTAAGGGGTTCCTGTTGTGTTGGGAAGATATAATTTTCAAATAAGATGATATGGACACTGGTAATACCAGGTAGCTAAAAGTATACAAGACATATACAAGAGTGATGAGAGTGTGTTGGGAGTTCCGAGAATTCTGGTGTTAGGAAGGGTCTTGTAGAAGAGCAGAGGCAGAGTAGATCCAAAGATGAGGGTGATTGCAAAGGCAGCCTTCAACCAAGTTTGTTTCCTTATGCCAACCATGCTAATTCCATTGTGTTTTGGCTTATACCACAACCTCTCATAACCCCACTTCCTTCTTCCCACTTTCCCTCTCTTCTTTTTCTTATCTTCCTATCATGTGAATTATTGAAATATTTTCCAGACTTATTCTTGAAGCCTTCCCCAACAATTCCAGACTGTGCTGTGTTTTCCACTTACTGATTTTTTAAATAATGGGTAGATCTGTACCACACCTTGGGAAAATCAATTATATTCTGCCTTATATTGTTTGCTAGTGATTTAATTCTATGTTGCAAATGATACTTTAAGCCTCTTAAGGGTAGGGCTGTATATGGCATTTCTCATGTATCCAGCACATTACTAGATGCAAAACAGATGCTTAGGGATTTTGACTAGATGTCTCACCACCCAGCGTCATTTGTTGTCTAGTCTCATTTAAAATTTCTCAGAGGCATAAACTACACAGAGAGTGATGGCCTATTCATATATTTGATGACCTGGGGAATGTCTTTGGTGCCCTTCCAGAATTTATTTATTTATTTGTTTGTTTGTTTGTTTGTTTATTTATTTATTTCAAATACATTTGTTTCTGCCTTGTGGGGGGAAGGCAGAAACAGAATTCCTTTTGTTTAAAAGCCCAGTATGTGTTTGATAGAACTCTTCATGTCCTTGTAAATACCACTAGCCCGATCATCTCTACGCTTAACAACTTTGGATTCCCTTGCCCATTCTTTATGACCCTGAGACACATTAAAAATTTAGTGTTTAAAAATTTTTTTTTTGAAATACATTTGTCTCTGCCTACCCCCCACCGCTTTCCCTTGCCCCCTCCCTCCTTCCCTCCCTCAGCTCTTCCCCTTTGGTTTTGTCCGTGAGTTCTTGCTATATGTTCCTTGACTTTCCCCTTCCCTTCCTTTTCCCTGCCCCCCCTGCCTCCTTCCCTCTTGTCTCTGTTGGTTTCTTTTCCTTTCAGTGTTGCTGGTCTTATTTTCCTTGCATCTTTGTATTGTTGGTTAGGTTCCACTTATAGGTGAGATCATATGGTATTTGTCTTTCTCTCCCTGGCTTATTTCGCTTAGCATGATGCTCTCCAGTTCCATCCATGCTGTCGCGAAGTTTAGTAGTTCTTTTTTTCTTTCTGCTGTGTAGTATTCCATTGTGTATATATACCATAACTTTTTGATCCAATCATCTACTGATGGGCATTTAGGTTGGTTCCAACACTTGGCTATTGTAAATTGTGCTGCTATGAACATTGGGGTACATAGGTTCTTTTGTATTGGTGTTTTGGTGTTCTTAGGGTATAGTCCCAGCAGGGGAATCACTGGATCAAAAGGCAGTTCCATTTTCAGCTTTTTGAGGAAATTCCACACTGCTTTCCACAGTGGCTGCACCAGTCTGCATTCCCACCAACAGTGTACTAGTGTTCCCTTTTCTCCACAGCCTTGCCAGCACCTATTGTTTTTAAATTTTTTTTATTGTTGTTCAATTACAGTTGTCCCCATTACCCCCAACATTGCTCTCCCCTGCCCTGCCCATCCAAAGCCAATCCTCGGCCCCGCATTGTCCTTGTCCATGGGTCCTTTATACATGTTCCATGACTTTACCCTTTCCCTTCTTTCTCCTATTATCCCTCTCCCTCTTTCCCTCTGGTCACTGTCAGATTGTTCCTTATTTCCACCTCTGTGGTTCTATTTTGCTCACTTGTTTTGTTGATTTGGTTCCACTTATAGATGAGATCATATGGTATTTGTTTTTCACTGCCTGGCTTATTTCACTTAGCTTAATGCTCTGTAGCTCCATCCATGCTGTCATATTCCTTTCTTTTTGCTGCATAGAATTCCATTGTATAAATATACCACAGTTCTTTAATCCACTTATTTACTGATGGGCATTTAGGCTCTTTCCAACTCTTGGCTATTATAAATAATGCTGCTGTGAACATCGGGGGATATAGGTTCTTTTGGATTAATGTTTCAGGATTCTTAGGGTATAATCCCAGCAGTGGAATCACCAGGTCATAAGGCAGTTCCAGTTTTACTTTTTTGAGGAAATTCCATACTGTTTTCCACAGTGACTGCAACAGTCTGCATTCCTACAACAGTGTACTAGGGTTCCCTTTTCTCCATATTCTTGCCAGCACTTGTCATTTGTTGATTTGTTAATGATGGCCATTCTGACCAATGTGAAGTTGTATCTCATTGTGGCTTTAATTTGCATCTCTCCGATAACTAGTAATGTTGATCATCCTTTCATATGCTATGGGCTCTCTGTATGTCCTCATTGGAGAAGTGTCTACTCAGATCCTTTACTCATTTTTTAATTGGATTTTTTGTCTTCCTGGTGTGGAGTCATGTGAGTTCTTTATATATTTTGGAGATCAAACCACTGTCTGAGGTATCATTGGCATATATATTTTCTCGTACAGTTGGTTCCCTTTTCATTTTGCTGATGTTTTCTTTAGCCATGTGGAAGCTTTTTAATTCAATGAAGTCTCATTTGTTTATTCTTTCCTTTATGTCCCTCGCTCTAGGGGACATATCGATGAAAATATTGCTTTGTGGAATATCTGAAATTTTCCTGCCTATGTTCTCCTCTGGGACTTCTATCGTGTTACAACTTATATTTGTCTTTTATCCATTTTGAGTTTATTTTTGTGTATTGTGTAAGTTGGTGGTCTACTTTGATTTTTTTTGCATGTAGCTGTCCAGGTTTCCCAACACCAGTTACTGAAAAGGCTGCTTTTACTCTATTTTATGCTCCTACCCCCTTTATCAAATATTAATTTGCCTTAGAGACATGGATTTATTTCTGGGCTCTCTGTTCTGTTCCATTGATCTATGTGTCTGTTCTTATGCCAGTACCAGACTGTTTTGATTACAGCGGCCTTGTAATATACTTCAATATGAGGTATTGTGATTCTTTCCTACTTTTTTCTTCTTTCTCAAAATTGCTGAGGCAATTTGGGGTCATTTATGGTTCCATATAAATTTTTTTGTCCATAAATAAAGTTTTATTGGAACACAGCCACACACATTTCTTTATGTGTTTTCTATGCCTGCTTTCATGCTACAATTGCACGGTTGAGTGTTGCAGTAGACATTTTATGGACCTCAAAGCCTGAAATTTTTACCCTTTGTCTCTTTCCATAACAAAAAAATGTTTGCTGATTCCTTATCCGAAGAATTTATGCCTGCTTTTCAACAAGTTCAGTTAAGTAGCAGTGGTTGTTATCCCTGTCCTCCATGACCAATCTCAAGTCAGAGTGGGTGCGTCACCACCAGGAGATGGCCTCCTGCACAGCAGTATCGCTCGCTCCTGAGCATCTCTTTAGCTGGGTGCATGAAAAAATATTTGACTCTGTTTCTGGTTAAGGGAGGGTACCCTCCACTGACTGAAAGAAAAAGAATATTCTGTGCTTCCGAGATTTCTGTATTTTAAATAATTAGAACATCTCATGGTTCATAGGAAAACACAGAAAATATGATGAGAGGTCTTGGCTCGACCAGGAAAGCATGTAAGGTCCCCAGTTGCCTTTCCCATGACAAAAACAAAAACAAAAATGCTTTGGCAATCTTGAATATTTAATCTTATTTGGCAACCACATAGTGCTTACTCTACCAGCACAGTTTTAAGCACTTTACTAATATTAACTTATTTAATCCTCATGTTTTAGATTGTTACCATTGTTAATTTCATTTTGTAGATATGGAAACTGACACACAGGCAGTAAGGGGCAGGTGTGGAGTTTGAACCCACAAAGTCTGGTCTCAGAATCCTTGCTTAATTTAGTTATATTTAAAAATTTTAAATCACATTATATGAAAGAATACTTCAGTCTTATCACATGGACCTTCAAGGTAAGTTAAGGTACTTTTTGAAATATGTAACACAGTTTTTCAAAACATTTTACCATCAGTGATATTTTTTCATATAAATTTTTGAAATATTTGTTCTATATCTGTGAAATATATCATTGGTATTTTAGTAGGGATTGCATTGAATCTATAAATTGCTTTGGTAGTATGGACATTTTAATGATGTTAATTCTTCCAATCCATGAACACAGTATATGCTTCCATTTATTTGTTCTTCCTTAATTTCTTTCTATAGCATTGTGTAGTTTTCTAAGTACAGGGCTTTTACCTCCTTGGTTATGTTTATTCCTAGGTATTTATTTTTCTCTTTGCTATAGTAAATGGGATTACTTCCCCTAACTTCTGTTTATGATATTTCATTGTTGGTGTACAAAAATGCCTTTGATTCCTGAATATTGACTTTGTATCCTGCCACTTTGCCAAATTCACTTATTAGGTCCAGTAGTTCTTTGCTGGGTTCTATAGGGTTTTCTATGTACACTATCATGTCACCTGCAAAAAATGACAGTTTTATTTCCTCCTTTCCAACTTGGATACAGTTTATTTCTTTTTCTTGTCTGATTGCTGTGGCTAGAACTTCCAATACTATGTTGAATAGAAGTGGTGAAAGCAGATACCCTTGTCTTTTTCCTGATCTTTGGGGGAAGCTTTAGTTTTTGCTCATTGAGTATGGTGTTGGCTATATTCTTGTATATGGCCTTTATTATGTTGAGGTATGCTTCCTCTATTCTCACTTTGCTGAGTATTTTTATCATGAGTGCTGTACTTTATCAAATGCTTTTTCAGCATCTATTGATATGATCCTATGATTTTTGCCTTTCCTTTTGTGTATGTGATGTATTAGGTTTACTGATTTGTGAATATTGAACCGTCCTTGCATCCCTGGGATGAATCCAACTTGATCATGGTGTATGATCTTTTTAGTGTATTGCTGGATGCAGTTTGCCAGTATCTTGTTGAGGATTTTAGTATCTATGTTTATCAGTGATATTGGCCTGTAGTTTTCTTTCTTTGTTGTGTGCTTATCTGGTTTTGGGATTAGGATGCTGCTGGCCTCATAAAAAGACTTTGGGAGTCTTCCCTCTTCATGAATTTTTTGGAGTATTTTGAGAAGGATAGGGGTTGGCTCTTCCTTAAATGTTTTGTAAAATTTGCCTTTCAAACCATCTGGTCCAGGGCTTTTGGGTGCCAGGAGTCTTTTGATAGTACTTCAGTTTCACTAGGCTTTCTGCTTTTTCTTGATTCAGTTTTGGAACATTATATATTTCTAGAAATTTGTCCATTTCACCCAGGTTTTCAAATTTCTTGGCATATAGTTGTTTTTGTAGTAATTTCTTGCAATCCTTTGTATTTCTGTGGAATCAGTTGTAATTTTTCCTCTTTCACTGCCCATTTTATTTATGTGGGTCCTCTTTTTTTTTTATGAGTTTGGTTAAGGTTTGTCAATTCTTTTTATTTTTTCAAAGAACCAGATCCTGTTTATTGACCCTTTGAATTGTTCTTTTAGTCTCTATGTCATTTAATTCTGCTCCGATCTTGATTATTTCCTTCCTTCTACTCTCTCTGGGCTTTGTTTGTTGTTGTTCCTCCAGTTCTCATAGATGTAGGGGTAGGTTGTTTATTTGAAATGTTTCTAGCTTTTTTACATAGGCCTGTATTGCTATGAACTTCCCTCTCAGGACTGCCTTTTCTGTGTCCCATAGGTTTTGGGCTGTTGTGTGTTCATTTTCATTTGTGTCCAGAAACTTGCTCATTTCTTTCTTGATCTCATTGTGAACCCATTCATTGTTTAATAACATGTTATTTAGTCTCTGTGAGTTTGACTGTTTTAGAGTTTTTTCCTTGAGGTTGGTTTATAGTGTCAAGCTATTGTGGTCCAAGAAAGTGCTTGATATGATTTCAATTTTCTTGAATTTGCTGAGGCTTGTGTTGTTTCCTATCATGTGGTATACCTTTGAAAATACCCCACATGCATTTGAAAAGAATATGTATTTTGCTTCTTTGGGGTGAAAGGTTCTTTATATATCTATTAAGTCTATTTGATCTAGTGCATTGTTCAGTGCCACACTATCCTTATTAATTGTTTATTTGGAAGACCTATCCATTGTCGACAGTGGGGTGTTAAAAACCCCTACTGTAAGTCTGTTGCTGTCTATATCTTTCTTGAAGCCTTCCAAGACGTCCCTTATATAATTGGGTGCTCCTATGTTGGGCACATGTGTATTAACAAAGTTTATGTCTTCTTGATGGATTCTCCCCTTGAGTATTATGAAGTGTCCTTCTGTGTCTCTTTGTATGGCCTTTGTTTTGAAATCTATTTTGTCTGATATAAGTGTTGCTACACTGGGTCTTTTCCCATGTCCATTTGCTTAGAATATTTTCTTCCAACCCTTCACTTTCAGTCTGTGTAGGTCGTTTGTTCTCAGGTTTGTCTTTAGTAGGCAGCATATATACGGGTCCTATTTTTTTATCCATTCAGCTAACCTGTGTCTTTTGATTGGCACATTTAATCCATTTACATATAAGGTTGTTGTTGATAGGTACTTATTCATTGCCATTTTTCCTTTTTGTGCCTGTGTTCCTTTCTCTCGTCCTCTTTTTCTTCATCTTCTTAAAGCAGTCCCTTTAGTTTGTGCTGCAGTGCTCGTTTAGTGGAGATGTATTGTGGCCTTCATTTGTCTGGGAAACTCCTTATTTCACCTTCCATTTTAAGTGAGAGGCTTGCTGTGTAGACCAGTCTTGGTTGCAGGTCTTTGCTTTTCATTACTTAGAATATTTCTTGCCATTCCCTTCTGGCTTTTAGTGTTTCTGTTGAGACATCAGCTGATAGCCTTATCGGGGCTCCCTTGTATGTTACTTCCTGTTTCTCCCTTGCTGCCTTTAAGATTCTCTCTGTCTTTGCATTTTGCCATTTTAATTATGATGTGTTTTAGAGTGGGCCTCTTTGGGTTCGTCTTGATTGGGAACCTCTGTGCTTCCTGGACTTGTGTGACTTTTTTGTCTCATCAAATTAGGGAAGTTTTCTGTCATTGCTTTTTCAAACAGGTTTTCTATTCCTTGCTCCTCTTCTTCTCCTTCTGGAATCCCTATTATGTGGATATTATCATGTTTCCTGTTGTCCTGCAGCTTGTTTAACCCCTCTTCATTCTTTTTTATTCTTTTTTCTTTTTCTTGCTCTTCTTGGAAATTTTTTTTCTACCTTGTCCTCCAGCTCACTGATTCAATCCACTGCTTCATCTAGCTTGCTTTTAATTCCTTCCACTGTGTTCTTCATTTCAGATATTGTATTCTTCATTTTCTCCTGGTTCTTATTGATAGTTTATCCTTTTTCATGCTGCTGTAGCTTGCAGTAACTTCCTTGTAGCTTCCCTTGAGTTCTTTGGAATTCTCACTGAACTCCTAGAGCATCCTTACAACCATTATTTTGAACTCAATGCCTGATAGTACTTATTTCTATTTCATTTAGCACTCTTTCTGGGTATTCCTCCTTTTCTTTTAATTGGGGATTGTTTCTTTGTCTCCCCATTTTGGGGAGACTCTTCTTGTCTGTTTCTACTTCTCAAATTTATCTGCTTTGACTCCCTGTCTTTGTGGTATGAACTTCTATGGTAAGAGACCTGTAGGATTCAGTGGTACAGTCTCCTTGATCTCCTGACCTGGATGCTCTTGGGATGACCTTTAAGCCATTTATGTTGGCTCTTTTGATGTATTTGGGTTTTGATTGTTGTTGGGTCATTCTTTGGTGGGTCCCTTCTTCCAGCTGGCTGACTGAGGGTCACTCCACCCACTGCATCTTGTATGCTATTATGCAGGTGCTTCCAGAACAAAACCACACAATCTCACTATCAACAGCAAATAAACCAGTATTAATAAAGGTGTGAAGAGATTAAGACTATTATAAGAAAGGAGAAGCAAATATGAGATGACTAACTGAAAGAAAAATGATCTTGAGAGGATAGAGGAAAGAGCACTAATAAGAGTATTGAATCAGAACAATGCAGAGAGAGAAAATAAAATTTACCTCATAAACAAAAAAAGGAATGAATAAGGTAGAATGAAGTAAGAGATGGTAAGCATATAGAATTAAGTTTAAACAGAAAATAAAAAAATAAAGTGAGAGGAAGAAAAAGGAAAAAAGTAAATAAATAATACTAAAATAGGAAACAAATTGGAGGAAAAGACCCACCCCAGCACTATTTTTTTTAATTTTTAAAAAAGATTTTATTTATTTATTTATTTATTTAGACAGAGGTGAAGGGAGGGAGAAAGATAGGGAGAGAAAAATCAATGTATGGTTGCCTCCTGTGTGCCCCCTACTGGCAACCTGACCTGCAACCCAGGTATGTGCCCTGACTGGGATTCAAACCTGCGCCCCTTTGGTTTGCAGGCCGGTGCTCAATCCACTGAGCCACACCAGCCAGGGCCACCCCAACACTATTAACAACGAATGAGCTAAGATTAATATAGGTGGGATAGGAATAAGAGGGAAAAAAAGAAAGAAAGAAAATCTTAAGAGATGTCTAAAGGAAAGGGAAGTGATTTTGAGATGATAGAGGGAAAGGGAATAGTAAGGATGAGGAATGAAAACCAGGCTAAAACAGGGAAAAATTAAAATTTGAGGTGAAAACAATAAAGGGCACAATGAAAGAAAAATAGAAAAAAACAGGCTAAGACAGGGAGAAGTTAAAATTTGAGATGAAAAAAAGGATGGGCAGGATGAAGGCAGAATGGAGTAGGGGAAGGGAATGGTAAAATTTGAGATTTGAAGTACAAGAATAGTAAAGATCTAGAGATAAAATTGAAAAAAATGCAACAACACCTACCTTACCCACAACCAATGAGCAAAGATTGCTAAAGGTGGAGAGTGAATGTGGGTATTTTAAGAGTGGGGAAAAGAATGTGAGATGACCATTGACAAGAAAATTGATTTTGAGAGGCTGAACAGGGGAGAAACAGCAAGAGTGCAGAATGGAAACAAGTTGTAGCAAGAGAGAAAACAAAATTTAAAATGAAAGTAATAAGAGGAAAGAAGATAAAGTGTGGTATGAGAAGGGAGGAGCAAAATATGAGAATTGAAATAAACTATAGCATAAAATCTAGTGACAATATTCATAAACTTGAAGGACAAGAAACCAATGTTAAAAAACTATGCAGGAAAGAAAATATTGCAAATCATGGAGAAGACCATGGTGGATTTCATCTTGGTAACATCTAGTATTTACCACTTTTTTTTCTTTATGGTTCTGCCTCTGGTGATGTTAGAGGGTGTTCCACTTTGGCCTTAGGCAGCTTGTTCAAGACAACTGTAGATCTACTGTCTGTGACTGACTCCTTCAGTTGTTAATCTAGTCACTATACAATCAGCAGTCAGGCTTAAGCACCACAGGGTGGGGCATAGTAATTCCTGTGGGTGGGGCTTTTGCTTCCCCTCAGGCTGATGCCACTTTCAGGGGAGTGGTGGGCCTGGGCCTGAGCATGATGGCTCCTGCAGTCTGGAGGATGACTCAGCACCAGGATCCCAGTAGCTACTATTTCAGTTCTCTGCCCAAAGCCACTGTCCTCAGTGTCTCAAGTGTTTCTAGTCCACTCTGCCCCTCCCCATTGTTGGAACCCAGGGTAAGTGGCTGCAAATAAAAATTTATGTGTTGGCCCTTTAAACACCTCTGTGTCTCCATCCATCCATCTCTGGCAGAGAGAAACCCTGCTGCTTTTTGCTGCTGGATGTTGTCTGTGTACTTTTTGGGTTCTGGTGGTGTAGGCTGGGGAGCCCAGCTTGGGGTTTAGATCCGTCACCTCTGAGAGGGATCCCCCTGGCCACTGAACTATCCCTCTGGCACTTCAGTTTCCACCCATGGGGACCATCCCCCCCAATTTATCAACCCAAATTAACCCCAATGTGGGGATGATTTCTTCACAATTTAGTTGTAATTCCAGATTGGTTCTGGGAAGAAGTCAGTGTAACTTCCACTCACTCTTCCGCCATCTTGGATCTCCCAAAATTTACTGTTTGTTTTTCTTTTCTTTTTTTTATAATTAATTAATTAATTAATTTTTCCAAATACATTTGTCTCTGCCTTCCCCCCACCACTTTCCCCCGCTCCCTCTTCCCTCTCCCTCCCTCAATCCTTCCCTACTTTGGTTTTGTCTATGAGTCCTTGCTATATGTTCTTTGACTTGCCCCTTCCCTTCCTGTTCATTAGTTTTGTTGATTGAACCTGTCTTGGCCTCAGTTTCCACATTTGTTAAGACCATTAGTATAGTTATGTCTGTATTCTTAGATTATTTAGAATTGGCAGGACTATATCAAGAAAAAGAAACTATATACAGTATAGCAAAAATAACTAAATAAACAAATAGACAAAATATTACTAATCATGAGACTATGAGGGTATCCCATGGAACTCAAGAATAGAATTGTGGTCAAAGCTAAGTATACAATCCAAAAATTTTCCACTAGAATTCTCACTCAGTCTCCAACCCTCTTTTGTTTCTTACCTCATATTTTCTCTTCTACCTACTCCCCTTTTGCATCCCCCACTGAAGCCTTCTAACTTGGCTCAAATGATCATTGTATGACTCCTTATTGAGAATCTGAGGATGACCAGAAAAAAATTGTTCTGAAAGGGACAGAAGTGCAGGCTTGGATGAGTACTATGTCATTCTACATGCTCACTTTTAGCAGCTCTGGGGTTAGATCTGTAGTCACTGATTTCTCAGCAGAGAACCTTAAAGACAGAACTAGTATGTATTCTCTTCCCTACTCCATTATTTGTCATCAGTGCATCATCAAACCATGTTAAACAAATATTCATCTGCAGCATGGAAAACAGGCTGAAATCAAGGAAGCTTTTAGGGAAAATATGTCTTAGCCCAAAAAGTGAAAGATGCATGTACAAGAATTGAAGAAGATTCTGCTGAAGTATCCCCATGTGAAAAAAAGAGCTGTAGGTTTCACAGATTGTAATAATAATGTAACTTACTTGTGAATATGGTTGCCATGATAGCAATGCAAATTTATACCAACGCTAATAGTTTTATACTTATATAATAAGAACGTACTATCCAGAAGGAAAGTGCAGTCCCACACTATTCTGTTGACTTTTCAGTACTGGTTTTACTACTCTGAGAAGCTGGCACTCTGGAATGTGTTCAAAGAGCAACCAGGATGCTGGAGAACTTGAAACCATGCTACATAAGAAGTTTTTAGATTAAGTGAAGGGATTTCATCTGGAGAAGGGGAAGCATCAGTGATGCTAGGTCTTGTTCTTGAAACTTCTGTCATTTGAAATGTATAGTGGGAGCACCTAAAGGTCTCAGTTAAGACTTTCAAGCCAACAAACTTCAGCTTAATTTATTGTAGTCATTTTAGGACTGCTCAACTTATGAAGAGACTGGCCAATCATTTGTCAAAACTATCAAGGGCATGGGTGGGAATGAGGGGTAGGATCCGAGAGGATGTAGGACTTAAAACAGACTGTCCTAGATGATTTCTAATTGCTCTTGTGATTATGAAATTCAAGCAAGAAGGGAATCATTATTCCCATTTTATAGCTGAGGAAACCAAAGCCCAGAGGGAGTAAGTTGATAGTCCAAGGTTACACAGATGGCCAAGATGCTGACCTGAAGAGTGGCCTCTTGAAGCCAAGCAGAGTGGTCTGTACACAACACTTTCTACCTGCTACTATTAACCTTCCCTGTAACAAGTACCATTCTCACTGGATTTCAGAATAATCTCTTAATATCTAAAGCACTCATCAGAATAGAGTCAGTGTGACTTTCATTGGGGAGTCAGAGATCTAGACTCCTATTCCATAGCATCCCTTTCTCCCACCCCATCCCATCCCTGGTAAATACTCAAAGAAAACAAACCTTACCCCAGCCTGCAGCTTGGAGAATATCCAACATGAACTCATGTCACTAGCTTATCCACCAGATTGTACATGAGGAGCTCAGCATAGAAGCTTCCATCTCAGGTTTGCAGACAGACCAGAGGAAGTGAAAACAGAAAGACTCAACAAAGGTCCTAAAACAGGGATGGCTATGCTGTCTCTTCACGAAAACCTGCAGAAGTTAATATTTGCAATTGCTTTTGGGTGGGACTCAGTTTGGGAAAACCATATATTTTAAAAATAATATACATACTGGACTTTGAAACCAAAGGAATTCTGGAAGGACACCAAAACCACTCCCAGGTCATCAAATATTACAGCATTACAAATCACATAAATTTGGTCAGGAATACATTAATTTACAAAAAATTAAAGTATTTCTTTTATAATAAATTCATTGTCTGATTCCTTTATGTTACTTTCCTCTTATCATGCTTTTGTTCTGCCTGTGATGGCTTTAAAAAAAACTTTATTGAGAGATAATTTACACCCTAAAATTTACCTTCTTAAAGTGTACAATTCACTGATATTTTTTAGCATATTCACAGAGTTGTGCAGCCCTCACCACTATCACAGAACATTTTCATCACCTTGAAAAGGAACCCATTACCCATTAGCGGTCACCTCCCCTCTCCCCCATTCCACCCAGCCATAGGCAACTACTAATCTAATTTCCGTTTCTGTGGATTTACCTACTATGTATAAATAGAATCGTGTAAGATACAGTCTTTTGTGACAGACTTTCATCACTTAATGTTTTCAAGGTTCATCTATACTGTTGCACGTGTTAGTGTTTTATTCCTTTTTATGACTAAATAATACTCCATTGTATGGGCATACAACGTTTTATCCATTCATCAATTGATAGATGTTTGAGTTGTTCCCATTTTTTGGCTCTTGTGAATGCCAAATAGCATGTGCCATTTTAATGCTACTTCCATTGATGTAATAGAAAGCAGAATGTGCTTACACATACTTATTTCTCCACCTCATCACCAACACTTGTTATTTTCTGTCTTTTTGATTATAGCCATTGAAGTGGGTGTAAAATGATATCTCTGATTTTTACTTAGATCTACTTAACTGGCTAATGATGTTGAGCATCTCCTCATGTTCTATTGGCCATTTGTATATCTTCTTTGGAGAGATCTCTAATCAAATTTTTTGCCCATTTTTAATTGGGTTGTTTGTCGTTTTATTCCCTCCTGTGCTTTTTTTTTTTTTAATCCTCACTCAAGATAGAAAGAGAAGGAGAGAAACATGGATGTGAAACAGAAATGTCAATCACCTGCCTCTTGCATGTGCCCCAACCAAGGGCCAAACCCACAACCTAGGCATGTGCCCTGATCAGGAATTGAATCAGCAACCTTTCAGTTTATGGGATGACACTCCAACCAACTAAGCTACGCCAGCCAGGGCCCCTCCTGTACTTTTGAAATCAAACTCAGGCAACATAATCCTTTACAGAAATGGGTCCACTGTGACACCAACCTCAGGTCCCAATGTATCTAGATCATGAAGAAGGTGACTGTTGGGTAAATTGTGGCCTTGCCAGGAGGGGGGAGAATAGAATGTGACTTCTTAATTGCCTTTTCAGCCCAAGGGGACCATGAGATAAGATTTATTATCCTTAAGAGATAAACATGTATTAATGGGGAGGGGGCAGGTAAGTCCAAGAAGAAAGGAGGACCAAGGGAGCCTGTGAATCCTTGAATGATGTACTTCAGCACCCCCACTGGAGCCTCTGACATGCATCCAGTGTTTTAGGTTATCTCCTTATGTTCTAAAGTCTTGCCTGCAGGATGGTGTCTGAGAAGGAGCCAGTCCTCTATTCTGGGTTCATCTCTGCAATTCATTGGTGAATGAGCCACATCACTGATTCTTCATGGCCCTCAATCCTTTTTTTTTTTTTTTCCTTTTAACCAGTAAGATCACCTCCTGTCCCAAGGTTCTATAAGCAGGGGCAAGAATAATTTCTCTCTCCTCATTCCTAAAGCAGGACATATGAGCATCCTGAAAATTCCTTCTCTATGACTCTTAAAGGAAAATCAGGGAGTTTTCCTACAAGAGGAAAACTCTTGTCAGGGAGTATATCTTCCTGACATAGCCAATCCTCAGCTGTCCCAGAAGATAACCTCTATGGGTTAAGTTCTAAACTAAAGAGTGCCTTGAATGAGCATGTATTGTGCCAGATCACCAGGAAAGCCTGATTTCGGCCCCCAGGAAAGTTTCCATACTAAATGAATTGCACGTTTTAAAGTTTCCAATGTGTAAGCACATTCTGCTTTCTATTACATACTGACCAACATGGAACAATGGATGCCAAAATGGAAAAGTTGGGTGAACCAGAATAACTTGGCAGTGGTAAAACTGCCCTGAGATAAAGACATTTTAGGTACAGGTGAGGAATGAAATCCATGACATGTAAATGAGTTCTGGTCAGTTCTGCACATTCCTCCTAACCCCAAACCTTATCCTAGTGGGCATTTGCTGGGTATGTATGTTTGAAGTGGGATTATTGTGGGAAATCTTACCTTGAGGTTTTGCCTGCAATTAAAGCATTAGAGAAGAGGATAGGATCCAAAGCTCAGGCATGTGCACCCCAGGCAGCCAGGCTGAAGGACGGCTTTGGAGACATAAGTCAAGATGTGCATCGATGTCATAAAAGGCTTTGTCCACAGCTGCTCAGGCACGGAGCTGGAAAGGAATCAGCTCATCTTCTGATCATGTCAAAGGCCAAAAGGAGGAGTTGGTCAGATCCTCAGGTGTGTATGTACTCAGGTGCAAAGAATAATGAATTTGGAAATGAACATGGAAAATTGTAAATTGTCAGTGGAATGTCAGTGATCATCAGCCAAATCAATACCTCCTTTTAAAAATAAAGATTCTTTGGTCCTAAAATAAACAAACCATTTAGGGAAGCTTATGCTTTGCTCCCAAAGATGACTGGTAAAACTTTTATTTTTTGAGTGAGTGGGAGTGGAGGGAGCAGCAGGATGAGGGGACGTAGTGAGCAGGGAATTGAAATGGCAGAGTGGGTGGTGGTAGAAGCTTCCAGTCCAGCCACAGACTAGCAGTGTGACCTTCCCCTTCTGTTTCTTGATCTTTAAAAGAAGGAAGTAAAATGTTATGGTTTCACAGATTCCTTACAGCAGAGCAGTACCATTCTAGGACAACTTTATGAAGTCTACTGTTCAGGATTACTTCCTTGTCCCCTCACTGCCATGTATAAGAAGGAGAATGTAAATGACCATGGGGAGGACTAAAGTTAAATGAAAGGAAGAACTTTTCAGGCTTTGGGGTCATGAATGATAGAAGCAGGGCTCCCAGGAGAGCTGTAGAATCCTGCCTAAGGTGGGAGACATTTGAGGGTGATGGGGACTGAAGGGGCCTTGGGCAGAGGTGGCCTGCATCTTCAGTCAAACTCTTCCTCCCTGGTGCAGCCCCTATGTGACTTTTTCTGCCTTCAGTTGTCTCTTTCATTTCCTTTCCAACCAACCTGTATTGACTTTTTCATTACTATCATCATGTCACTTTTTTGCTATCTACAACTACTTGTCTCAAAAAGTATTATTTCTTTTTCTGATTTTCAACTCTCCATGTTGTCTCTCCTATTTATGATCTTCCATTCTGGCAAACAATTTTCGCTAGACCCTAATCTGCCCTGTAAATACATCTGGAATCTAGGTCATAGACCATTCCCACTGCCATGGCTATGGTCATTTTTTTGATACACATCCTGAATGTGCTTCATCTCTACCGAGGCTATTTATCCTTCAAGGCTCAGTGGAATAACTGCCTCTTCCCTGAACTCTCCTCTGACCCATCCAGCCCCTTCTGAACTGTCTGACCCTCTTTCTCACATACAGATCATCACAGTTGAGCCTTAAAGGTTTGTGTACTTGATACAGGTTTTGTCTCATTTCTACAACTTAATTGAAACCTAGTGTTAGGCACATAATAGTCTTCAATAAAGACCCGATGGGTTTGAATATACTTGGGCCTTCACTTTTCTGTAATGAGCCTTAAGAACTTACTGAGTCCTTAAGGACTCAGCACCATTCAGAGCCTCTGGTTTTGCACATGCATAAGAGGCTTGCATGAAATGTTCACTAATGTCCTATAAGCTCTGACATGATATGGATTGAAGAAAGAAGTTGTTAGGATTCTGCTCTCCATTCTTTGACAAGGAATATAGGGAAGAGAGCAGTATCATGCTTATGGGGGTGAAGATAAAGTTAGTCTCAGGTCTTATCCATCCATTCATTCATCCAACAAATGTATATATTGAATACCTACTCTGTGCCAAGGTCTGTTCTAGGCACCAGGGATTTAGTAATCAACAACAAAGTCTTTATTATGGAGCTTAGATTCTAGTGATGAGAAACAGATGAGAAACAGACAGTGAACTAGTAAAACTATATATATATATATAATATATCCTCTAAAGAGAGACCACTGCATATGGTCACACTGGCTATGCCCTGCGCACTCCCAGGCACCACCTAGACTATAACTGCTCTGAGTTGTGGTGAGTATTATGAAGAAAAATAAGTGGGTTGAGAGAGAGTGATGAAAGTACTTTAAGGTGTGGTTTTTAAAGGACTCTGCTGAAGTTTTATTTAAATAGAATCTTGAATGAAGTAAAAAAGCAAACCACACACACAATTTGGAGAAAGAGCATACTGGGCAGTGGGAATACTGTATACTATTAACTGAGGTCCAGAGGTGGGAGTGGGTTGACCTATTTGAGGAAGAGGTCTAAGATGCTATAATCCTACTACAGTCTCTCAGACAGGAACTCTCATCAGTGAGTTAGCAAAAGAAGAAGAAGGAGAAGGAGGATGGGGAGAAGGAGGGGGAGGGGGCAGGGAGAGGGGGAGAAGGAGGAGAAGAAAGAAGAAGAAGAATTAGCACCAGGCACAAGTGCCTTGAGCCTCTGGGCTCTAGCTTCTGCCACTTACCTTGGCAACTCTCTCATATAGCTAACTAGCTCTTATTCACTCATTCATTCAACAAATATTTAGGAAGCACTAATTATAGTGTCAGGCACTGTTGGTCTTTCTCTGCTAACTTTACTCTCTTCTAGGGTTAAATACCAATTCAATTTTTTTTCCTTAAGGTCAGAGCATGGAGAGTGTGGTAGAAAAATACAACAGAAAGCAGAGTAGAGTAGGGCCCATCATACATATTTTAAGAAGTTCAGTGTCACTTGGCCTCATCTCTCAACTTGGAGAACATCTTTGGATGAGGTGCTGCAGCAGTCTCTACCTTTGGTTTCATCACAAAGAACTTTTAACAGAATCCAGTTTTCCATTTTATAAAATGTTGCATTCACTTATACAAGACAGAGTCCAAAGGTGAGGATGGAGAGGCAGTTTAAAATGCGGATGGGCGAAACCAGCAACAAATAACCAGTATAAGGATACTAGATTCTGAAGGAGAGACAGTGATGCATAAGATAGAGCCTCTTTCTTCAGGTAGGAAGACAAGACATGCACAGAGATATCTTCAGGAAAGTTAGAACATGGTAAATGCTAAGTGACCAGGGCTGCAAAACCATGCTGAAGGAAATGAGAAGGAGGAAATCATTGTGGTCTGAGGTGATCAGAAAAATATTTTTAAAACCTCCAGCTTGAGGATGGGCAGGATTTTTCCAACTAGAGTTGAGAAGGTGAAAGGATGAGAATAAGACACACAGATTAGAAAGCACATGGCAAGTTCAAGGGACTGGAGTATAAATAGGGAGTCACACAGCAAGAAAGGGTTAAAGAAGTGTATTGGGGCCAGAATTTCAATTTCATATGTTCAGGTGTTGCCATTAGGGCTGGGAAAATTCTAGGCACCATATCTAGAGGGTTCTCTTAGGCAAAGGTGGGACACCACCTTCTATTCCCTTATTGTTAACCTGCTAGGCCCCACTCAAAGCTCTTCTGTCAGCATCTCCTATGATGACAATAACAATAATGCTCTTAACTGTATAGTTCTCTGAAAATTACAAAGTGCATATTTGAAATCTCACAAAGGCAGAAACCATATCTATCTCCATTGAACTCCTCAAACCTGACATCATGCTTACCACAAAGGAGAACTCAGTAAATTCTTAGTTAAGAAAAGCAGAGGTGATTCAATTGCATCATCTAATTTGAGCTTCATAATAGCTGTCTGGAACAGAGAGATCATATTCCCATCCTAATTTCATAGATGAGAGAAGTAAAAGCCAGAGTAGGTATACAGCTTGTTCAAGTTCTAAGTATGGTGTTACAGGCCTTGTTTTACAAATTGCACTGCGCTAGGAACAAGAAGATTGGAAAGAAGGGAACTAGGAACTTTGCTTTGTCATTTAATGTCTCTGTATCTTATTCTTGACTGTTAAAGAGGAATAGAACTGAATTTCATTGATTCCAAGATACACAAACACACACTCATGTATGCACACACACACATATATATAATTATTTAATCCCATTTTAATGTCTCTGAAGTTAGAATATGTCGTAGAGTCAATGGGGTACAATATTTTAATTGGCTGCATTTTTAATTTTCTGAGATGTGGTAATCTTTGTCCTTTCTGGCTACTGGAATGCGAATAAGAAAATACTTTTAAACTATAAATTGCTGTCCAAATAAGTAATGACTAGTAAAACAGAGGTTGCCACTCATCTCCCTCAAGCCCTGGTCCCATTCTTCCTAACCACTCTGAAGAAGCCAGCCCCTAAGTGGGTCCTATTTGGAGTCCCTGAGCAGGCTCTGCAAGAGAGGAGATTAAGTGCATTAACCCAACAAGCAAATGCTGGCATCTCTGAGACACCTGGTACAAATCTTTGCTATTGATTAAAGGAATTAGTGGTCTGAGAATCTATGAATAGACAAAAAGAAGGGAAATGCAATCCGTTTCCACAAGCCCAAACACAGACCAGGCATTCATTGATTTCTTTTTTTCCTCCGTGTTTGTGCATACCTGTGGTTCTGTAGGGCTGAATTTCCAGAAGGAGCCCCTTTCACAGAGGGACCCTGCCCCAGCAGAAGGCACCCTCCCGCTCAGAACCTCCTCCCTCATGCTATTCCACACCCTCCTTTGTTTCCAGCAGGTGAACAGTGCAGGAGGGACTGATGAGAGCTGGCACTGTCATTTCTGGGTCTGCTGCAGGCACATTGCAAACTACAGCTACTGGACTGCATAAATTATCTGCATTTGGCCTCCATCACCTGCACTTTTAAAGAACAAAGAAAATAAAAATGTCAGCATTTGGGGAGGGGATTGTGTTAGGATGGAATGAGTAGCAGAGCTGAGACTAGGGTGTGTTAAGTAAGTTGCTTTGTAGAGCCTGTGAGTAGCCTTCTAATATTCTAAGTTCGTCACTCATTTCTGCAAAATCTTGGACAAACCATTGAATGTTTCATATTTAATGGGCTTCAGTACTTCCAAACATGTAAGATAGAGTTGATAATCAGTTTCACATTGAATAATAGAACTTTTATTGCATTTAATTTATAAATCTTTTTCACACATACTTTGTCATCTGCTCTTCACTACAGCTTGAGAGTTTATTATAATCATTATCATATGCTGTAAACAAGGAATCTGTAGCTAAGAGTGTAACTTGATCAAGAGGTCAGACACAGATTAGCAACAGGATGCCACCATCTAAAAATAAGTTGCTGTAGAAATTTAGTTTTTGTTTTGTTTCTTATTACCCATGCTGGTTCCGTAAGTGTTAAGATTAAGGCAATAATCTTGTCTTATTACCTGTGTTTTAGAATGATAGTAATGACTATGGAAATGCTAAACAGGAATTGCATGTCTCCATCGTATGGACTATTGATGTGGTTTAAGAAGGCATCCTTCAGCTAAGTCACATTGCACCTTCAGTTTTCAAGAAAATGTATGTGGAAAATAGAGTGTATCACTATGAGGAATGAAATAAAGGGGGTGTTTTGCCATTGTATCAGAGAGAGAGTCAAATGGGAAAAAAAGAAATTGATTTGGAAAGTGTTAAATTTGATGGGGGAGTCAGTTGCCAGCATCTGTAGATATCTTAAAGGGAAGATAACATGACTCATCTTGATCTTTTGCAGTTAATAAGAGATGAGTTTAGAAAACACTTTTGGAAGAGAAGAAGGACCTCTGAAAATGTACTCCATAAAAGTAAAAAAGGCACTTTAAAATTTGTCAGAATAAAATTTTTGGAACTCTAGAAATTATCCGTATTAATATAAGAGGTATTTACTCAAGAAAAATGGCAGAATCTCTGTAAGAACAGTGAGATCTGTTGTATTTAAATTTTTCCTATTTTCATCCTCTTTGCCTCAGTTTCATAATAACCTTGAAAACCAACAGTTTCCCAATTGTGGGAGCTGTGGGAATGAGCAGCCTAGCAGCCATTGCTAGAAGACATAATAGGTCTGGAGCTTCCCTGACAGCCCCACCCCCAGAGAATTGTCACTATTTGACCTGTCTGGACGCTTCCTAGAAAAGTCCCATCCCCAGGACTTGTCTTCACTTTACCTGATTCAGATCTAACAGCCCTATCCCCAGAATGTTTGTTAAAAAAATAAATAAATGGCAGTTGTTTAACATCACAGATGCTTGAGGTGGCAAGATCGGGTAAGAGAAATAAGAGGTTTATCCAAAAAAAAAACACAACAACAACAACAACACAAAAGAACCTGCGGGATGAAATGCCCCTAGGGGACATTGATAAACACTAACATATTCCTAGGAATTTAGAAGGCCATACACATGTTCAGGGCTGTACATACCCAGGAAAGACCTGAGAAGGCCCTAATCTCTCACCTCTGGCTGACATTGAAGCTCTGTTCAAGCAGGAAATGAAGGCTAAGGCAGCATTGTAAACTACTAGAGCCCACATCCTAATGCCTGGATCCTTTGAATTTTACCTTACATGGAAAAAGTATCAGCAGATACAACTAAGTTAAGGGCCCTGTAATGAGATCACACAGGATTGCCCAGTTGGGCCTAAAATCCAATGATAAGGGTCCTTATGAAAGACAGAAAAGGGGAAAACACGGAGGAGAATGTCATGTGAAGACAGATGATGAGACTGGAATAATGCAACCGCCATGAATGCCCATCACTACTAGGAGTAGAAAGAGAGGTAAGGGACCAATTCCACCCTAGAACCTCCAGTGGGAGCCTAACCCTGCCAATACCTTGATTTCAGCCTTCTGCACTCCAGAACTGTGACAGAATAAATTTCTGCTTTGTTAAACCACCACGTTTATGAGTAACTTGCTATGGCAGCCCTAGGAAACTAATGCATTTTGATAGAGGCAGTAGATTTTGAAAGAATTAGGTCTGCTTCACAAACTTTAATTTTTAAAACATTTAAATAGACTGCGAGGATGATTTAATTCAAATATCATGTTTTTTCTACTAGAGCAGGTAGATTAAAAACCCTATTTCTTTATTATTTTGTATCTTTCTTATCTCTAAAACAAAATGAAGCAAAATGCAAAAGAGCAAATAAAAGCCTGGGGGAAAACCCTCTGAAACTTGGATTAATGAGAAATTTAAAAAAAGGAAAACATACACTAATCTTTCAAGAAGTTTGTGTGAGAAGAGGAGCAGTATCTGTAGGCACAGGGTTACCAAGAGTCAAAGGAGATTTTATTTTATTTTTGTTTTTAGACTGAGAGAGAACAAAGCATGTTGAAGCCTTAATTAAGTAAAGGGAATGAACAATTAGAAGAAGCGTTGTAGTTGTAGAACAAAGAGAAGGTGATTGATACAGGCAGGTCTGTAAGGAGGCTGGAGGGGGTGTGACTGGCATGCGGGAACCATATGCATTTTTTAATGAAAAGATGGAGACCCTGTCCTTAAAACTATAAAAACTGGTGGTCAGGATGGCTGTTGAAATTTTAGGTAAAAGGTGAACATTAAACTGAACTAAAAACAATAGTCTTGTACATTCTTATTTTAGGATTTTTTTATCTACAGTGGCTGAATTAGATTAAATTTCCTTTGGGTGATTTTTTTCTGACTATGCTGTTCCTAAACTTATCAAGATAATTATAGAATTTTAGAGTTGAAAAAGTCCTATCTGTTGAGGCTTCAAAATAATTATTTTCTCTAAAAATAAATTTCTCCATTAAAAAAAATTAAAACAAGATAGAGTGATTCCAAATGATGACAAAACATAGGATGAAGTCTGGATGTGGAAGGCTGAAGAAGAGTGACGATTAGTCATGAGAGTTAGGAGGATCCAGGCATTTCTAAGGTTGGGAGGCAACACAGCATAGTTTTTTGTTTTGTTTTCAAAGAGTGCATTTAAGGGCAGAAGCTAAAAGCCAGAGTTGGAGAGTTCAAATCCTCACTCTGACACTTAGGACCTGTATGATCTGGGGTAAGCTTCTTAACATATTTTTACCTCTTTTTCCTCTTCTGTACAATGGAGATGATAATGCACCAACCTCCTAGGATTGTTTCAAGAACTGAGTGAATATTTTTGAAGTCTTACTACAGTACTAGCCATGTCATAAGCACTATATTAAATTTTATAAAAATAATAGGTGTTTTTTCTGTATCCTAAGGAAGTTTAATCAGGAGATTTTATACATGATTGTAACTCACTCATTTTTTTTATTTTTCATACCAAACTCTGAGAGAAACAAGTCTGCCTCAGAACAGAGAAAAGAAGGCAGAGACTTTGCTCCCAGCCCAGCCTTAGAATCCAACCACCGCCATTACTCATTTCTTCCTCCTCTTGGTGCCCAACACCCCCATCTTCAGTAGGTCACCATGTCTCAGCATTCCTAGCATTTTTACAAGTCACTGGAGGCCTAAAGGAGAAGTGTGATACCTCTGCAAAGCAGGATTCTGGTAGCCCCAGATCAGATTCTCTGGGGTCCTGTGGGGGAAGGGCAGGCCAAAACTGTGGGTTGTTCTGAGAGAGATTAGGGAGACTGTGTCCCAGACCTTCTCCCACTCTGGGACCCCCATTCCTGCTCTGGAGTCATATGTGTGGAATCCATCAGAGGAAGCCTCCCATCCAGTCACAAGACAACTTTAAAACTATGTTATGTCCACCTATCACTGCTGAAGGGAAACCATGTTCCATTCTTCTCACAAAAGAACCTTCCCACATATACTCCCCAGAATCATCTCAAGGACTTCTGGGTTCACATGCCAGCAGGTGGTAGAGCTGGGATTGCAGCTCAGATCCCTTTGACTTAATAAGATGTCTTTCAAGCAGCTAAAAAAACATGTAACAAGGAAGCAGACTAAAGAGGTGGCCAAGGATCCTTCCTGGGATAGTTAAAAGAGCTGGGAGGAGCTTTGTAAGAAACAACCAACCCAGCCTGTGGGAGAGCCTCAGAATCTGAGTGAGACCTGTTCTGACAGGCTGAATGGCCACAGCCAAGTCACAGTCACATTCAGAGCCCTTTTCTTAGGTAATTCATTGGGAAGTGGGACGTAATTTCCAAGGTTATCAAGATGCTTTCTGTGAAAGAGGTAGAAGAATAACTGGCTACACATGAGAAGTTTTATTGATGAGCAGGAAAAACAGTGAGACCCAGAATATGAATGGCTATTGCCACCTGAGAGCTGCCACATGCTCCTCCCTCTCCCTCCCCATGTGCACACAAAGGCACCTGCAAGAGATTACCTAAAGAGCCAGGCTCAGAGTACATGGCGATTCAGGCAGAATTGTTGCAATTACTTGCAAACCTGTTCTCTGAAGCAGGATAATTTTCATGAGCCAGAATAAATCCTCCCGTGACAATGAGTAATTTTTATGGTCTTTCTGCAGCTATCTAACTAATTGCACGTCTCACATTTTACAGTTTTTTCTCCTCCATCAGTACAAGAGTAGTAGTTAGCAATGACCTTGGTATTTTATACCTCTGAACTTATTCAAAATTGTTAGAAGGGGAAAATATGTATGGCCAGAGGCTATGAAGAACTTTCACCCTGTTATCCTGTTCTGTTGTTTTCTAGGCCTATGTGGTAAACTCAGCCAGTAGTGATTTACCTATATTTTCTAAAGCTATTAGGGCCTATATGAAGCACAGTTAGCCCTCTCCCCTCACCAAGTTCTCCTTTGTAAAATTCAATTCATTAAACTTCTATAAGTGGGCTAGGTTTAAAGGATAATGAAATTCACAGACATGGGAGTGGGAGGAGAAGACAGATTCATACACAAACAAATAGTGATCGGTGAGGTGAGGGCATAATTCAGCTAGACCACTGGCTCAGTGGGGACCCAAAGAAGGAAGTTCTTACTCACCCAGTGGCCAAGGGAAGTGATGTTTCAGTTGAGCCTTGAAATTGAATAGGAATTCTCTAGGGAGAAAATCTAGGGGTGAGTTCCAGGGAAATGGAACAGCATATGCAATGGTTTACAACAGCTTTGCAAATACTACAAGTACTGTAGTTAGCTTGGAGGAAGTTGGTGGGGGAGGGAGCAAAGCAGTGAAAGAGGTGAGGGGTGGTTTGCAGAGCAAGGTTCCAAAAGACCTTGCAGGCCATCCAGGAAAGTTGGGGTTTTAACCAGAAGGCACTGGGAGAACTTTAAATTTTTGGTTTGTTTTAGTGAATAGCAACAGCACATATCAGAAGACAGCTGGCAACAGAGCAGAGCATGGATAGACCAGAGGGAGGCTGTTTCATGGATAGAGGGAGAAAGGATAAAGAAGAGGAATGAATCTCAGAGCAATGCAAGTGCAAGAATCAGCAGAACTTAGTGACTGATCCATTTGGGTGATGAAGGAGAGAGGAGGACACGGAATGTGTCTGGCTTGAGTGTTGGGATGGATGGTGGTTCTCTTCATTAAAATCATGAATATAGGAGATTTGAAGAGGGAGATAAAGTGCTTGTAAGGATGTAGAGCAACAGGCACCCTCTTCTGTTGCTGAATGTAAAATGGTGGGACTACTTGGAAGACAGTGACAGTTTCTTACAAAATTAAACATACTCTTGCCATATGATTCAGCAGTCTTGTTCCTTGGTAGTTACCCAAATGAGTTAAGAACTTAGGTCCACACAAAAACCTACACATGAATGTTTATGGTAGCTTTATTCATAAGTACCAAAAGTTGGAAGCAAGTATGATGTTTTCCAGTAGGTGAATGGGTACTGAATCTGTGGTATATCCAGACAACGGAGTATTATTATTCATGATAGAGAGAAATGAGCTCTAAAGGCATGAAAAGGCATGGAGGGAATTTAAATGCATTTATTACTAAGTGAAAGAAGCGAATATGAAAGGCTACTTACTGTATGATTTCATCTATGACATTCTGGAAAAGGCAAAGGTATAGAGACAGTAAAAAAGTCAGTTGTTTCAAGAAGGAAAAAAGAAAGTAGGAGAGATGACTAGATAAGAACACAGGGGATTTTTATGGAAGTTGTACTATTTTGTATGATATGGTAATGGTGGTTACGTGTTATAATACAGTTGTCAAGACCCATAGAATGCACAACACAAAGAGTTAACCTTAACATAAACTACTGACTTTAGTTAATAATAATATATCAATAAGGGCTCATCAGTGTAACAGATGTACCGCAGTAGTACAAGATGTTAATAATAGGGGAACTTGCAGTGCTATTGGTCATGGGGAGCTATGTAAGAATTCTCTGCGCTTTATGTTCAATTTTTCAATAAACCTAAAACTGCTAAAACTATCTAGTGATTTTTTTTAAACTCAAAAAAAGGTATTGACTTTTGTCCTCTTGTACATACACTTTTTTTCCTTGCCTGAGTAAACAAAGGCAGAGAGGGCGTATCTGGTCAGGATTTAGCCTTCTAATTAGTAGTAGCTGTCAGCATTTAAAAAACCCTTCTTCGGAAGCTTAAGACATGATTTTGGACCCTGTGAAGTTATATTATAAAGTGGAAGAGAGAAGAGTCACACACAGCAAAGCGTGGACTATGACAATTGGAAGGGACTTTATACCAACATTTCATCATAAAAAGAGAGAAATTGAGTACCACTGGAAAAAAAATGATTTGCCTAGAGTCACCTACCTCTTATTTTAAAATGTATTCATTCTTGCCCTGGCTGGTGTGGTTCATTTGGTTGGAGTGCCATCCCATAAACCTAAAGGTCACGAGGTAGTTTCTTGGTGAGGGCACATAGCTAGGTCATGGGTTCAGTCCCCAGTTGGGGCATGTACAAGAGGCAACCTATTGATGTTTCTCTTCTTCTCTCTCTTCCTTCTTTTCTCCTCTCTAAAATCAATAAGTGTGTCCTTGGATGAGGATAATAAGTTAACAAACAAATACATAAATAAATTTTATTCATCCTCTGTTTATCAGACCCTTTCATATATAAGCTTATGTTTAGGATTGGAAATAGATGGATAAGAGAAAATGACTAAATTCAAGGTACTTTTAATCCAGTGGAGCAAGAGATCAGTAATCAGAAAGCTACAAAAAAGTACTGTAATAATTACTGTAACAAAGGCACACATGGGACACCAGGAGAGCAGATCCAGGATTAGGAATAGTCTCAATCACCAAGGTCCAAATTGTGGGTGGATTTGACAACAATATCTCTTCCCAAGGTGGAGATAGGACTGGAATCCAAACTACTGCATTTTCCCTTTACTCTTCGTCTTGACCGTGAATAGACTGTTAGGTATAAAATGGGTGGCTGCTTGGTAAACCAAACCAGATCACTTGCGAGTTGTGAAGGTAAATGGGAAGGACTACCTGAGGTGGGCTTTCTGAGTGTTGAACTGATGCTGAGTGGGTATTTCCCCACAGGAAATAAATCATGCCCTACCATTTGTCTCATCCAGGTAAACCTTATACATGTAGCCACACAGCTTTAGGTGGTTTTTCTCCAGTGTTTCCACAGCTTTCTTCTTTCTGGATTCTTTCCACAGCTCACCCTGGAGGTAAGAGGACCTTCCCCTTTGGATTCTTCAGGCTTTCCTGCCCAGAAAGTGAGTGTACTCATCTGCCATTTAGCATGTGTGTCTTCTCAGCCTCACTGACTTGTTGCATTGTCACTGAGGAGACTATGCTATATAGGCCTCCAGCAACACACCTCCATTGTACTTTAGAAGAGAAAGCAATTTTATCTACTTTCCCATGTGGCTTGAAAAGCTTTTAACAATCAGATATTTTATATCAAGTGACAGGCAAAAACTAGAAATTAGAAAAAAATCTCTTCTGTATGTTTGGAAACCAAGCTCTCAAATTAATTGAATGTATTCAACACACAAAGCAAAACAGTTTTCTAAAATCTTCCTTATACAGTTGTGTGTTCAAAGGCTTTGGTTTCCAAATGTTTCTGACAAGGTTTTGGCTGTTTTTCAGATATTTTATGTGCTCCCTGCTCAAACTAGCTCAATTTTTTAGGCCAACTAACCCAATTCTCTGGATCACGTAATATCCTTTCACATTTCAAATGTTTTCTATATCACCACGTCACAGGAAACTACAGAATCACACTGGAGGGTGAATAACATATGGCTAAGATTTGAAATTAAGGTAGAATCACAGGTGTAGTGGGCAGATGCCTGGACAGAAAAACTGGATCTTTCAGTCAGCCCTGCTACTGGCCAGTTGTGTGCTTGTAAAAAAAATCTGATTTTTAAGATTCTTTTAAGCTTTTGGACACTCTGGGCCTGCCTTATATGGGGGAACAAAAGTCTTGTGTTCCATTGGTTGAAATGAAAGAGATCAAAGGAATTGAGCACTCAAGAAGAAATAAATATTCCACAAAGGTTCCATGTACCAATAATTCAGAAAGGTCTTCTGATTCTTTGCACAGCCAATAGGATAAATAGGTCAGTACTACATGGGTGAAAATTAAGATTTAGTTTCATAAGAAGTGAACATGTACACCCAGGAAAAAATAGGGATTAATTAAATATTGAAGTGTGTGGTAATGGTTACGAGTGCTTCATAATCATCTTCTAGTCTTCCCAAATATTCTTATCTCAGCCTATTCCCGACCACACCCCATCTCCAGCCATGCCAAATTACAAGCTGTTGCAAGAACATGAATCTTTGTGCACGTGCTTCCCCTTCCATGCTTAGACTGACCTGACGCATTTCTCATCATCTTTCTGGAGTCTGTTCAAGACCATCTCCCCTGTGTGGCCTTCCTAATTACCACCGTGAGCTGATGGCCTCCTCTCCCTGGGCCTCCAGAATGCTTAGTACTCCAGTCATGCCTCCATTATAGCACAGATCTGTTGTCATTACCTGGTAACACATTTCTAGTTCCCACCAGATTGTGAGATCCTTGAGGACTAGCATGGGGGTACCCATCTCTTTATTCTTAGTGCCTCACATGGTTCCTGGCACTTAGTAGTTTTCTAAATAGGAGTCAGACAGTGGTGTGATAAATTCAGCCTGGATTGACAATTTGAACTGGCTTGTGAGACCTGATTCTTAAATTTTCAGGATTTTAAAATTAAAAATTATGTTAAATAAACTTTAAATTAAATTTATTAAAAACAAAGGTTATAAGTACTCAAAAGTCATTTTCTGATATTGTTACAACATTTTCCTATTACCTATGCACTTGAGATTACTTGTGTCTATTGTAACTGGCAGAAACACTGTATAAGAGTGTGCTGCTGCATGTCTCCCAACTTCAGTAACATCACTACCTTGAAAGTGGCCGTGGAGGGACTATTTACACCACAGAAATTGGCAGATCATACAAATCAGGGCTTGGTTTATTGTTTTGTTGATTGTTTAGACTTGACAAAGTGATGAAAAAATGTTAATAATTGCAGGATAAATTAGGAGTGTCTGTAATCATTACATTGTGAATAGCACACATACCCAAGCTCTGAGTATTTGAAAATATTATCTATTTCAGCAAAGAAGCCTCTCATATTATTGAAAAGCAAGTGAAATTGTAACATATGTCTTTGTTGTTTCACTTTCATTTTATTAATTAAAGTGTCAACTATCATTCATGAACAACACTTGTTTGTTGATTGCAGTCACAGGTTGGCTACAAACATCAGTGAAAGCATTTTGTGAAAATCAATTTGCTGCATGGAACTTATAATAAAATGTATATTTCATTATTAGTTATAAATTGTGTACTATACATTTTTATTATGAATTTTTCAGTTAGAATTTGCTGCATGGTTTGTCAGGTATTACTAGAAGTTATTCAAGGGCTTCTTAATCTAGGGTTGAAGAACTTGCATAGGAAAAAGCTACATCTTTTTCTTTTCATCCACCACCATTTTTAAAATTCCCATCCCCTATCCTCTCCTCTTTGGCAATCATCAGCTTGTTCTCTATGACTATGTGTCTCTTTTTATTTTGTTTTTGTTTTTATATTCTACATATAAGTGAAATCATATGGTATTTGTCTTTCTGTCTCACTTATTTTACTTAGCACAATACCCTCTAGGGTCCATCCAGGTTGTCACAAATGACAATTTTTTTTTCTTTTTTGCTGAATAATATTCCATTATACATATGTATAATCATCTCCAAGATCTGCCCAGAAAGTATCCAGCCATGTACTATGAAAAATAGATACATTTATCGAAGAAGGTACAAGAAACATTGTACATAGGACAATGATGCCTTAGTCCTCTTCAAAGTAGGCACCTTGCGACCTCACACAGTTCTCCCAGCATCTCTTCTATTGTTTAAAACACTGCAAAATCTTTTGTTGAAATTGCCATTAGCTGCCCAGTCATATTTTCCAGAATCTCATCAACAGTCTAAAATCTCTTCTTTTTCAATGGTGATTTTAGTTTTGGGACAAGCCAGAAGTCACAGGGCACCAAATCTTGGCTGTAGGGGGCGCTGAGTCATCTGGGTCTCTGATCTTTGTTGACTGCAACCCATATATATTCTCAGGTTCAACATTCTCAGGTGTTCTGCTTGTTGCAGGCCTTCCAGGATGTTGATCACTTTCAAAAGATTCACAACCATCTTTGAAGTGTTTGTGCCAGTTTTATTTGCACTGCACTCATTGCATTGTCCCCGAAAACTTTCTGAATCATCTGAATAGTTTCCACGGAGGAATGTTCAAGCTTAACGCAAAATCTGATGCAGATTAGTTTCTCTACTTGCTCAATCATCTTGAATGCAATGGGCACACAGTACACATGCTCACCCAACAGTGTCTACCACCCCTACTGCCTAGTATAGTGAAGTCATCATTGTTCACACATGTGCATTCCAGTCCTCTCTCCTTGGCTGCCAGGTTACATGGATGTTGTGCAAACTGTTGTCATTATATTAACAATGGCTGGACTTTTTTCTGGACTGACCTCATACATCACATATATTTATATCATGCATATGATTTATATATCACTAAAATTTATAATAAACTCATATGTATATGAATGCACTTATTTCCCACCCTCGCCCTCTAGAAAGTCTGTTGTTAAACATCTACCAGCACACCAGTAGATTCAGAAAACAGAGACATCAGAAGGGACCAGAGTAGTCAGAGGGAGCTACATTTATAGAGGTGGGGCTGGACATAGGCCCTAAGGGTCAGAGAGTGAGACCAAGTAGAGGGGAGTAGCATACTATTCCTGTCAGAAAGAGCAGCACGAGCAAAGCACCAACGGAGGAGAGGCTCCATCTGTGCAGGAAACAGTGAGGAGTCTGGGCCCCTGGGAGAGAGGTGGCAATTGGGAGCTGTGGGAGATCTAGCCAGACAGGCTGGGAAGGGCTGAATTCCGGAAGTCAATCCAAGCGAGAAACCCAGATTTGATTTAACAGGTAATAGGGAGCCACCTTTGACTGTTTACAAGGAGGGTGATGAGAAGAACTGTGATTTAGGAGGATTAATCGGAACATAGTGTTCAGGGTACAGTGGAAGAGAGAAAGACTGGCCTATTCCCTCCAGAAAGCAGAACAGAGGAGATTCAGGACTGACGGGTGAGGTAATGAAGCCCTTGGCCTCTGTTCTCCATCCTCTTTCTTGCTTTCCTTCTGGAAAGCTCAGCCCTGTTCCCCTCCCTCGAGCTTCCCCTCCAGCAGCCCTTTTCTCCAAGGGTCTATGATTAATTCTCTCTTAAAGGTATATGGTGATAGATTTAAGGGGTATTTCATAAATTCTGCCTCATTATGTGAAGCCCAGTTTAAAAACTTCCTTCTGTCTAGATCAATTATGAAATAATAAAATCTGACCTGAACCTAAGCCTCTATCGCTTCTTTCTCTGAGAAGGGAATTCAGAGGTGATCACAAAATCTTAAGAATGAGAGACTATGACTTGGTAGTCACAGAAACCCAAGAAGGAAGTAGCTAAGTCATTATTGATAATGCCCTCCAAAGTCTGCTGGATAGATCTTTTGTCTATTCATTCTCCATATTTATTTGCCCCACCCTCATGTACATGCACACATTCACACATCTACACAGGTTCCCAGTACTTAGCGATATGTCAGTTGGCTGCCTATAGTGTTGCTGTTCTTCTGAGCCTGGACTACTGGGAAAGAGAAATGCTCAAAAAGGGGTGATCAAACAACAAAAGTTAAATATCTGTCATTTTCCATCTTTTCAAGAATGTGGGTTGTTTTGGGGGCCACTGTGTGGCCCCCAAATCATGGTCCTCTTCAGAAATCATATTTGCTCTGCTTGTTTAAATGGTCCAGTCCCATCAATCCTGCCATCTGATGTGAGACAATGTCTGGCTAATATTTCCATGGGCACAGCCTTGTGCCCTATTAGGCCAAACATTCATTTAATGGTCATTGGGTCCTGAGGTTGGAGTGGTGGTGGTTGGTGTCAGGGAGGCAGAGATGGCTCTTTTGACTTGATGGTCTCCTGTCTCAACATTGATCTGCCCCTGTTTTCCCATGGATGTGGTTGGGCAAATGCAGAAAAGACTCTAGCTGCAAAAAAAGGAAAATATCCAAAGGGAGTGATATCATCATATTTTTTCCTTTTAAAATATGATCTATTGCAAAAAATGTGCCCCATTTTTTTTTGTTTGTTTCTACATTTTACTGTCTTTCTAGGAGTTAGCAGCATAGGTCCTTGAACACATTCTTGTGTGCAACCTGGTGCACATTCATGTGCACGCACGTGGTATTTCTGTTCCGCCTTCAGAATGCCAGCCCTACAAACATGTCTACTCAAATTCCTCAGCACTTCTAACTGCTGCTTTCCTGCTCCATTCTGCCTAGCTCCCTGTTGACAACCCAAATGGTCTCAGTTCCCTGAGTTTTCTCCCTACTAAGGAAAAAAATAAAAAGTCATAAATACCAGAAATTTCTAGGGGCTAAGTCAGCTCCTTCTCATGGGTGATTTGTATGCTGGACTGTCTGGCATCTGATACTGAGACACATGGTAGGTTGAAGGCAGGATGGTGCCCACACCTCATAAATGAAATCCTACTAATCCATGGCAATCAATAAGCCCTTCTTTTTTGCACTGAGCTAGGCACTTGAAAGATTCAAGGAGTATAACATATTTTCTGCTTTCAAAGGGAAAGAAACTAATGTGCACAACTATTTGAGAATAATTCAGTGCTAAATTGAGCAGCACTGGCTAGATGAGACATTGCAGTATTGTCAGCAAGTGCTAGACTAGGAGTCAGAATTGTGGGCTCTTTCCACCCTTTCCCTGTTCCTGCAACATGCAGTCCCCCAAACATCCTCTTTCATTAATACAGTACACTCCTGGACCCATACTAGGATTTTCTGAATTGGGTATTCAGTAAGGTTCAACATTAGTGTGGGAACAAACATAGCAGAGTTGTATTTCACAATTAACAGAGCACAAACTATTCTGGGTTTCCATATTCAGAACTCCACGTATTAGGGTTGTGCCTCGACTCTGACCAAATGAACAAGCCAAGTACACAGAACTCCAATTGCCAGCAGGGTCCTAAAACGGAACAGGATTTTAATTGGCTTGTCTCGCTTTGGGTTAAGTGTTGGTTTGCTAGTTTTAATTTATTCTCAAGCAATCCTATGCCTACTTCAATTTGTGACACAAATAGCTTTTGAAAACATCCAGCTTTCTGTAGTCCTTTAATGTCAAAGATTCTCATCAATTAATTTTTAGAGTCCCAAGAACTATATGAGATTAAAAGTTAATCTATCCTTCCCCCCACCCCAAAAGCCTACAGTCTCTCTCAGTTCTCTTTTATAGTCTGTCATTGCTAAGTGTTAAGAAGTCATCCTTTGGGGTTTATCTGTATTTTGCTTATAATGGATCAAGCTCATTTTCTTTTAAGATATTTTTAAAAGGAGATTTGTTCATTCATTTGCATTCATTCAACAAATATTTAATGGATGCCAACTGTTTCAGCAGTGTGGTACCTCTCCAGGCACCATGTTGTATATAATTCAACAAAATAGACTAAGTTCCTCAGCGCTCAGGCACTAGAGACAAAATGAAGAGGAGGTAAAATCCCTTGTTTCCCCCCTATCCAGCAACAGTCATCATTTGGGGCATGTATCAGGTGACAAGCATTTTGCATACAGCATCGCTAATCCACACCACAAAGTGAGTGTGACTGTTCTCATGACCAACGGATAGATTGAATCTCACAGAGATCCAGGGTCCCCTGGCTAGTCCGACAGGTTGCAGCACCTTTGTTCTTTTGATGATGCTGTGCTGCCTCTGGGAATGGCTCCTCACTTAGACCTAAGGAAAAATATGTTAAAATTCAGCAAAAATTTTAAATAAAATGAACATTAAAATTCAGCAAAAGTTTACTATCAGCAGCCAAACAAGCAAATCTCTGGCTGGATGGGAATAGATAGGGCTATTAAAGAGAGAGGAGTGAAACAGGAGATAAACATAGCCTGGCCTTCTCTGTTGGAAGCTAAGCTCCTGGGATCCCCTCTGAATATGCAAAGATGTATTCAGAAGGATCCACATCCTGCAGGGGTGGCAATGGGGAGGAGTGAATTCTAGTATAGGACATTAAACAAATAAGCATAGCCCCAGCTGACTCTTCCTCTAAGCCATCAGACCCTCAGGCAGAGAAGTGGATGAATGCAATTGTCATCCTCTAAGACTCTGAGAAACAAGGAAGCCACAGAAAGCAGAGCCAAAAATCACCTAAAGCTATCAGAACAATTAGAAGATTCCTTATAAGCACTGTGTGCAAACTATAACAACCAGAACTATGCAAAATTCAGGGAAAAAAAAACTCCTCCTGGAAGAAATATAATTGAAGGAAGAAAACCAAAGTGTTTATGCATCACACTCTGGAAAACTTTCATAGAACTTGAACTAAATTTTTAAAAATAGCTTAAAAACCAGATGATAAAACAATGAAATAAGATGTTTGCAGATCTAAGGAAGATTTCTTGAGGAAAAAACAATGGCATTACAGAGCAATAAATAAATAAGGAACAGTGAGAAAAAGACAGTTTTAGTTCAAAATATTAACATAGAGAAAAGACTCAAGATAATTTTCGCAAATGCAGAAGAAAAATACAATTTGAGATAATCAGTTGCAATGCAATAAACATGGAGGAGCGGGAAGACAATTCAACATGTGGATGACTTATGTAATTGATTTCCTTGAAGTAGAGAATTCGACAAAGAGGCCATGAAAAGATGACATATATAATGGGAGAAATTTACACTGAATTGAGAGAATTAAATACTTGATTTATTTGACTCTTCTGTGGAACCTAGCACAGTCATAAAACTTGGTAAAGCGTATAAGAGCCAGTTGTATCAGATAATTGCAGTCCAGGTTCTGCCCAGCATCCCAATCCCCTCTTAACTCCCCTCCCCCTGTCCCAAACTGTTCTCACCTGAGGCTTTGTAAAAGGCTGTGCTGGAACACCCAGGCTGGAGTAGACAAAACCAGGGCTAAGCATTCACGCAGCTTAGCCCTGACCATGAGAAGAGTTGTAGAGGAATAAGGGAAAACACTAGTTCTGATTACTCAGACCTTCACAGTTTAGTGGAATTTTATCACTTAGTTGCAAGTGACAATAAACCCAACCCAAACTGGCTTAATTTAAAGTATGAACTCATTGGCTCACACAGCTAAAACCTGGGGGAGGTTTGGCTTCAGGCCCAGTAGGCTTTGGTGCTCAAGCAATGTCTTTCTCTGTCTCTCAGCTCTGCTTTTTTCAGTGTAGGCTCCATTCTCAGGCAAGTTCTCCCATGGTGGAACTAAGAAGGTTGTCCATAGTACAGGCTTACATCTGCAGAATTCTAAATCTGGCAGAAAGATAAAGCCTTTATCTCAGTCCCAGAACAGACCTTCTTTAGATCTGATTGGATCATGTGCCTGTCACTGAACAAAGCCCTGTGGCTAGGAGGGTTTAATGCTCTAATCATCCAGGGCTGAATCACTGTCCAGAAGCAGGTAGGTCAGCTCTACTCATGGTATATAATGTGAGAATTGGGAAGGAATGTTACCCAAAGAAATGAATCTTGGGAAAACAAAGATAATACAAGTCCTCTACACTGAAGAATATGATACACACTCACTCATGAATAATCTACCTTTTTATGTGCTTAAAACAATAACAAGTTTAAAAAGTACAAATTAATATCATACAAACCAGTGACCCAAAGCCTAAGTGAATGGATGAAAAAGGACTATCGTTCAAGTGGAAAGAATTCTAACATCCGAAGTTCCCATATGTTCACTTCCACCACTGTCATCTCTGTTGTAGAACAAGTCAGGCCTCTTTTGTCACAGGCATGTTGGAATAGGCACCATGGTAATAGAATGAACTGGAAACAGTTTCTTTTAAAGGCTCCCCTTTAATGGACAGAGTGTGGAAGATCATTTGTAAATAAATGGAGAGCAGATTTAAAGACATGGAGCTGATATGAAAATGGACATTCATAGAATCATAGAACACTGATGCATTCATTCTATAGGTATTCATGTTGTACCAACTACTAGGCAGGACTCCATGCCTGGGGCTACAAGCCCTGCCTTTAGGGAGCTAGAGGTCAGCTTTTCCAACCATGTCTTACAAAGGAGGAAACAGAACCCAGATATCAAAACTAATGACTGGTAGAGCTAGAGTCAGAATGACTATCACCTTACATGTCTATACTCTGGATCTGTGAAAAGACGTGAACTTGGGGTTCAGTAGACCTAGGTCCCAATCCTGGCTCAGTCACCCACTGGCCATGAGAAGCTCACCACCTCCACCTTCTCCAGATCACATGCTTTATGGCCGCCTGGAGGAGTGAATCAGGCAATGTGTGCTGCCTCTGTGGGTATCTGCCCTGTGAGTTTGGGAATATTTCATGGAGATGTTTCCCTCGACAGGTTTATGGCTGGTCTTGGCTCAGTGCCTTGAAAACACTCATTATATGATGAAACAAGAATGTCATTCTGCCGACTATCAATAAACCACAATGGCATTCTCACCCCACCCCAACACCATCCCAACCACACAACCCCCCTCCCCCCTACTTCAGCCCAGTCTCTGCCACATCCCAAAGAAAGCCCCATTATCTATCTCATTAGGAAGTGACACCCAACAGGATTCATAGCTCCTGATCAGAAGAATGGCCAGAGTTTCTTTTATGGACACTTATGTTTTGTGTTGAAAGTTAGAGTTTAGAAGTGAATAAGAGCCGTATCCAAAAGGAAACGAGGAAGCATGTTTGAATTCAGGCTTGAAAACCCAAGAAGGAAGAGGATCGTAACAGATCCCAGAACAAGAGCTTGGTTCTTGCCTGAAAAAGTATAAAAAAGACTTGAAAGAGGCATGCTCCCCAGGTGATTCATCTTGGGCTTTCCCTACCTGGGGAAAGAGGGTGTTTCCCTGAAGAAATTGCATGTGGGCCTGAGTTTCTGGGATGTAGGTGAAATGGATGTGACTATGCCGAATTCCAACCATCACCCTGAGATGGGGAAGGAAGTAAAAGGTTCAGTGAAGGCTTCAAGTACTCTCCTAGCACCTCCATAAACATCACATCAACCCTTTCCCACCAACTGGCCCATTCCCCTTTTCCAGGACACAGGCCTAATATTTCATATCAAGGTCACTTCCAGGAATGAAGTGAAATATGATTCCTGAGGAAGCCAGGAACAATATAAAGAGAATAAAACACATTCATGCACAGGAAGAAAATGATACAACAGTGTTGTGGGGGAGCCGATCAAAGTTTGAGTGGAAGACAGAGGCTGAAAGAATAATGCAGCAGGAAATGCCAAGATCATTAAACTAACAATCCTGTGAACAAAGACTCTTCCACCACACTCTCACCTAACCAAGCAAGTGTATGTCATGTTTCTTTACAGCAGAGTGGTTGGAAAGGGCTTCTTAATTGGCAATTGAGAAGATCTTCTGGACTCCCAAGTCCCTCAGTTTATTTCTCTGTGACTTTGGGCAATTTCTCAGTGCATTGATCTGAAACTTGGGGATAATAACATAGCTTTGCATGATTACTGTTTGTGGCAAATCAAATGATAGATTTTAGAGAATCCCTCATTAATTGGAAAACACTGTCCAAGTTTCGGTCATTGTTATTTCCTACCCATTTCCGATCTATTTGCATTTTATTGATATAATTATGTAGTTACCATCTATCTTCCATTTAGATTGTAAGTTCATTGAGGGAGGATCTTGCTGTATTGACTTTCATATAACTGGTACTGAATAAAAGTTTCTGAGTGAATGAAAAGTTTCTGAAGGAATGATGGGCGCTCAGGGAATTCTGTCCTCTGCCTGCCATTCCTGGGGCCTGGGAGCACTGTGCCATGCATGTAACTGTGTCAGCTCAGACCTGGCTGCTCTGGGTCAGCCCTAAAGCTGACCAATTGGACAGGGCCATGCTGGGCTAGATTCCAGCAGAATGTCTTTGCTCGGACTGCCCATCTGTTCTGCCACTGAAGCCAGCACTAAACTTAGCTGCAGTGACTCATAAACACAGGGCTGCCCCAGGCCCACAAGTCATCCCAACAAGCCACCTGGCTGCAGTCAATACCTCCCTGCCTCCATCTCTATCACCCCTTCGTCAAGCTTGCTGGGCCAGTCCCCAGGATTCAAGTCTGGGAAGCCGAGTTTAAAGGGGTAGCAGCCCTGTCTTTGCCCAATCCTTGCCCAATCCATGATGCCAAAAGCATAGGTTCTCTCAGAAGTCATTAAGCAAATTCTCCCTGGCTCCCTTGGGGAACCGTTCCCTATGGGATTGGCAGTGCTGATTCAGTCACAGTGAGACAAGGAAGGGACAGGGTATGGAACATGATGGAAATACTTCATGAGAGCTGTCCGATTGTTGGCTTAATGTTTCAGTTCTGCATTCAGTACATCTTGGTGCTCTTCAGGATCTGCAGAGCGTCAGGGCAAAATCTCAAAAAAAGGGAAGCCATGACGGCTTAAGCCAGCCGCCAGAGACAGCTAGTCACATTTATTCTGGTTTGATTCATTGTAAATCGGAGCTTCCCCCTTCATTCATTGTCATGAGACACACAAAGGGCTGTTCTGTCCGGGGTGCAAGCAAAAGGGGGTACATTGTGGGTAGAGTATTAAAAACTAATAGTAAAATGGTTTAAAAGTTGATCTTTTAATTATCACCGTGAGCTAAAAAATCTAAAAATGTCTTCGATGAAAGAATCCTTGCTGCTGGGCTGGATGTCTTCATTCACTTCCTGCCTCACCTTGATATAGGCCAAAGAACCATACCTTTCATGAATCTTTCTTTCATCAGTAACTTGAACCAGTTGGTTATTAATACAACAGATTTTTTGGAGCATCTACCATGAGAGAGACATTGTGCTTAATGCTGGGGTAACAGAAATGGCTAGGCTATAGCCCTGGTTTGCAATGGGCTCACACACAAAGGAGAAAAACAAGGTCACCAAGATAATGATAGGAACCATGAGTGTCCCTGAGCCTGCCAGCCTTGAGTGGGTGGAGACACCCTTCAATTAAATATTTACTCTATTCAATTCTGAGAGATACATTGATTCACATCTTAACATGTCTGGAATCAGGATACGCCTAACAATTGATGGTGTCTCACAACTATAATTTGCAACGTTTTGTCGTTCTTACTGGTGCATAAAGCTGCATTTTATGGTCCCTTGACATTGTAGATTCAGTGTAGTGTAATACAGTCAAGCCCCTAGTCTCTGTGTCTGTAGGAATCCAGTCTTTGTCAGGTCTTCTTACCTAGGGTTTCTCAAATTCCTCAGGAATGGCAAGGCCAGCATGTCTGTCCTGTGGGTCACTTCTGACCAGGTTGTCTCTGGCCATCCATCAGTAGCGCACTATTGCCTCTCCAAGCTACTACTCCTTCCTCTCACTGCTTTGCCCTTAAGTCCCCAAGTAAGAATCGACTCTGGGCTGTAACAAACATGTCTGAGGGTTAACAAGGGTATGACAGAATTAAAGTGCCGGAAAGGAAAACCTAACATTGGTAGCAATGAACACAGCTGCTCAAACACGTCAGCCATGGCCCTGCCAGGGAGTTCCTTACCAGGCTGTGACATCCACGTGGTGCACCATCCCTTGTCTGACCCTCATGCACCACAGGCTGGCTCCAAACCCTCAGGGGAAGCAAAAACACTTAACAATATGATGATTTCTGCTTTCTCTGGACAACCCATGAGCAACAGTTTAGTTCTTCATTGTTACCACTTTTTCCTTTTAAGAATGGGAGCTGAGCTTTATCTTTTTTCAATAACCAAATATGTATGAAAGAGTTTTTCTCAACAGAATCACAGTCTTCCCAGACTCCTGCTCTAGGCATTCTGCCATGGCCATGAGAGTGCATAAAATAAAATACACAGGATCAAAAAGGATACCAGTTTTATTGAGATACAGTTGTCAAAATAATTAAGTCATTTGTAATACAGTGACAAATGTGCTTTTTTAAAACAACACATTATATAACATGATCTACAGGCAGCTCTAATAATTGCTGCAGCTTTGAAGTAGTAAAGAATATAAAGCATATTTCCAGATACCTGACTTGGAATTCTGAGCAGTGGAGGCAGGGGACAACAGTGACGGGGACAGTGAGACATTGTCTCTTGTTTCAGGTCCACAGGTCAGGCGCCAGGGTACCCAGCAAGAAGCAGCCTGGCCTACTGAAAGAAGTTCTTAGGTGAATTCTCATGATCCGCTACTTTCTCAACTCCACCCGTTCCATAGTCCAGATTAATCTTTTTTAGAAACCTTTCCCACACAGCATTGAACTGCTTTAACTGCTTCCTCCTTATCACCTGTTACAAAAGGCTTCCGATTCAACCTTATTGCAGTCAGACTATGCTTGTTCCTGCCCCATGCACAGCAGTGTTGTCATCCTGTAGGTCTTCTCTCTTTCATCCCCTAATAGGGTGGTGAATTGAATTAAAGTGCAGCTTCCTGGGCAGACATTTTAATAATGGAAATAGAAGATTCAGGGCCAATTATCACCCCCGGGCATCACCATGAGAATGTTTCACCATGTTTTGTGGATAAACAGTGTTTGAGAGGAATTCAAAATGCATAACTTGGGAAGAAAATGTCAAAAGAAGGGGAAAAATGCAACAGAGCAAAGACCGTATGAAGTCGCTTGGTAACACCATACAACAGGTGTAGGGACAAATATTTCCTTTCTGAGTCAAAGAAAACTTTTTATGGGGTACCAGGGTTTAATAACAATGGAGTGTTTTAGCATCATGGAGTTGGGGTCTTTACTTTCTTAATGTTCTCCAGATGTTTTACACACACACATCTAACCAAAGTACTAGTTGTGGTTCAGGGTTGACCCTTGGATACTAACATGGGTCTGCAAATCATACAACAGCAGGAGGTTTTGAATATTCAAGACATTGCTATCTGAGACTAAACTGGCTTCAGCAGCAGCAGAACTATCATCTTTCAAGGTCTGCAAGGCCTATTGGTCAGCAATAGAAGAGAGGAAACATTTTTGTAATCCAGAGAAAAACTTATCCCATACTTGAAAAACTTCAAATCTAGAACAGGAGCCAATTGAAAGAGTGAAATCCTGGATCTTTTTCTTCCAAAAAGGCTTGACCATTGTGCCCCACATAGGCTTGCACCCAGGTCTAACCTTGTAACTCTGAGTGGCATATATTCAATATTTTTCCTATCCATCTCCCTTGTTTAGAGTGCACGTGTACTCCTTAAGAGCAGACACCTGTCTTACTTGTCTTTATGTCTCATGGTCATACTACACCATGTCTGATGAAGTAGGAGCTTCAGCAGGTTCCCAGGTGCTGCTGAAGTGTGGTATGGTGACCACACTTTTAAAGCCACTGCTACTGAGTCTTCATTCTTTTACAAAGTGCTTTCCACCTCCGTCTTCTATGGTGAAGAATCGCACTGATTGCTTATCCGATATCTGTTTCTCTTTTAATTACTAATAGACTCTGATTTTATTCTGGGCAGCAACACAGACAGTACATTTTCCAACCTCCCTGTTGCTAACTGCAGCCAATAATATAGATCTGATAACTTATAAGAGAGTATCTTAAAAGTAGTACAAACAGTGATGCAAGCACTTTTGCCCTTCTCCCTTCTTCCATTAACTCTCATATGGACATGATGTGTTTGGAGCTCCAGCGGCCATCTTTGACCATGAGGCAAACTTTAACAAACAAGGCAGATACAAAAGACCAGGGATCAGAAACAGAATGAACCAGAGTCCTTGATGACAACATTGTACAGATATGCCAATCCATTGATTGTTTATTTCAGATTTCTTCTATGTGAGAGAAAAACTAATCTCTAAAATTTTAAATCACAGTTATTTTGGTTTTCCATTTACACTGCAAATCTAATCTTTACTGTTTCGGTTTCCAACACACTGTAGTGCTCTTTTTGTCTTCTAGGTTCTCAAATTACTCCTCTTGGTCACTATTCCTCATCCTTCTCCTTTTCTACCTCTTTCTCCTTCTCCAATTTCTGTTCTTTTAAACTTTTTCCCCCTGCCTTTTAAGCCACAGCTTATCCAAAAATCTGACCTCACCTCTTCTCTCTTCTCTGGTCCATTTTTCTTTCTCTAGGCTTGTTTTTGACAGTCTCAACCAGTTTCATTGCTTTAATCGTAACCTCTGTCCTGAAGGCTTTTAATTTTGAAACTACAATCTTGCATTTGTAGAAGAAGCTGCTACACATCTCTACCTAGGTATCCTAATGGACTGACACATTCAGTGTTTTCAAAACGGAATTTCTGAGCTTTCCTCCAAAATCAGATATTTTTCTTTTGCTTCCTATTTCTTTTAATTGATCATCATGGTTTCTATTTTATAACCTAGAAACTTCTAAATCATCTTGAACTTCACCTTTTTTCTTGGCTTGATAAAATTATAAATCCCACCCATGCAGTATCTGTAATTTAACACCTAGCCAAACTCTCCTCTCCATTCTATCTCATTGTTATAGTTGAGGTCTTTCTTCTGGGCCACTTCAATAGCCTTATGTATTCTTTCTGCTTCAGTTCCATTCAGCTGTCTGTGAGTGTGAGTGAAGTAACAGTCTCATACATTCTACTCCTATGCAGCCATCGTAATCCCCCAAATATGGTCCACCATCTGATGCTTACCTAACTTTCCAAACATAATTTCCACTGCTTCTCACCATACACTTTATCTATACAATTTACTGTCTTCAATATTTAACCTGTAACTCCCTGCTGCTATCTTGTTCGTGCAGGTTCATTTGCCAATCCCTATTATTTCCCTCTCTCTCTTGCCTGGATCCAATGTATACTTTGGGCCCAAAAACAATGCTATCTTAAGACTCCACAAAACCTACCATGATGTCTTGAACTGAAATTTCTCTCTAAAATCTTATATTATTTTACATGCATATCTTAAGACAATGACTTTTCTCTTTGTATTGGGGTAATTAGGATACATACTTTAGCTTTTAACTAGGCTTGTCTTATCCATCTTGCTTGTCCTTCAGAGTACCAACATGATGGGTACACAGTAAATATATATTGGGTGAATATACAATATTTTTAGTTGCCAAGTACATGAATAAATATATGTGTTAAATGCTTGACTATTGCTTTTAGTCCATCCTTTCATCACCATGGTCACTGCCTCCTCCACATCCGTCTTCGGCCTATATCCTATTTTGATAAAAATTGGCAAAGGGACAAGCAGGAAAGGAATATAAGGGCTATACCAGTATGTTCCCTTCCTGAAAAGTAAATAAAATGGAAAGAAAGAGGTGAAATTTTCAATGAACTTTGACAAGAAGAGGATTATGAATTTTTTTTTTTTTTTTTTTTTTTTTTTGCTGCAGGAAAGATATTTTTGCTCCTTTAAAAATATAAAATATCTTAGGAAAGGGGTGCAGTGCACTTGATCCACTGCATACTAGACAATGGGGACTTCCTATCTGCAGCACACTTTGCACACTTACACTGCTCCATTGCAAACTGTGCCCTGCTGCAATGATCAATGCCTTTCAAAGACTCTCCTGGGGCTTTTTATGAGAGCAAAGCCCTTCTCAGTTTCACTGTAACACAGAGGGCAGAAGTTAAGTGCTACGAAACACACATTGGGATTCATTAACTCTATGTGATGCACAAAATGGGACATCACACCCAATCCCTCAGCTCTGTGGACGAGTGCGTCTCCTGCTTGGCCCCGGAGACCATTCAGGTGGATCCCTGAATGGTCTCTGGATAATGGACTAGATAATCAAACACAAGGACCTATTGATTCCACTTCCAAGATTTTATCCTAAGGTGTGTTTTCTCATTCTCATCACTATTGACATTCTGGATAATTTTGGACTGGATATCCTTTGTTGTAAAAGATGTCCTGCACATTGTAGGATACTTAACAGCATCCCTGGCCTCTACCCACTAAATGCCAGTAGCAACCCTCTCCAACAACTCGTGACAATCAAAGTCTGAAGACACCATCAAATGTCTCTAGGAGGACAACATCACCCCTAGTTGAGAACCACTGTTGCAGGATATCAAAACAAAGATGATTGCATGAGTAACGAGATTGGAGCAGCATTATGTATCATAGTAAAAAACATGAAAACAATTTGCATCAATAGTAAAAGAAGGGTTAGGAAATTGACACAGTAATTTTTTGGCATATTATGTTGTCATGACAGCTAAAATATGAAGTTATATATTAAAATTATATTACTAAATATAAAAACAATATTAGATTATAGTATTCAACAGAATGCAGTTTAGTAAAAATTCTCTGAGTTATAAAATCTGAGGATTAGAAAGAACCTTAAAAGTCACCTGGCCAAATGACCTGCTTTTCTGATTTTCGGATTCCTTTGGAGACATCTTCACTGAGAGGGCATATATTCCCTGCCTGAACCCCTCTGTATTAGTTTCCAGTGGCGGCCACAAGAAGTCACCACAAACTTGGTAGCTTGAAACAGCAGGAATTCACTCTCTCAGAGTTCTGGAAGCCAGAAGTCTGAAATCAAGGTGTCTGCAAGCAGGTCCAGTCTCCCTCTGACGGCTCTAGAGAGAAACCTTCCTTGACTCTTCCAGCTCTGGTGGCTCCTGGTTGGTGTTCCTTGGCTTATGGCTGCACCACTCCATTCTCTGCTTTCTTCCCTATGCCTGTGTCTCAAAACTCCCTCTCCTTTCTCTTATAAGGACACCAGTCACTGGATTTAGAGCCCTTCTTAAACCCAGGATGATCTTATCTCAAGATCCTTAACTTAATTACATCCACAAAGACACCATCTCCAAGTAAGGCACATTCACGGGTACTGGGGATTAGAAAGTGGACATATATTTAGGTTTGGCGGGGAGCGTAATTGAAACCACAGTACCCTCTATTGATGAACTACTCACTTTTTACTCAAGCTGGGCCTTCCATTTTTGGACAGCTTTGAAGTAGAATGTTCTTCGTGTTGCGCAAACATCTCACATGTGTATGATTATTAAACACTCTGGAGTAATACAAGTAGTTGGAGGGTGAGACTGAAGGAGTTGTTTTCCTTTATGTTTTTCTAATTAAAATAAAAACCTGCTTTACCTTTCCTCACAGGATCCAGTCGTATAGTATATACAAATAGTTTTGTACATTTTGAACTAAGAAATAAATGGAAGGACTCTCATGGATGATGTCACCTGCACTTTACAGATGCTTATCTGTTTGGTGTGCTCTACCCGGTAAGCCTGTGCTCGGAGCATTAGTAAAGGAGGGTCATCAAAAACACATTTTTTGGGGAAGAAGGTAATATTTATTATTTTAAAATATCATGAGGTCATATTTGCTATTTTAAAAAAATTATCATGAAAAAATCAGAACTTAGATAAATTTACTTATTATTATTGTTACTGGAATGGCATGACTGGGAACATCCTACATTTTTCAGTGCTCAAGGCTTCAAAGAGCATCCTGTCAGTGGAATGTGGTGATCAAAGGCTGTCCTTTAGTCAAGAGTCACACAGGAACCAATAACTTTTTTCTCTCCGTTAATTCTTCTTTCCCTTCCTTTTATTTATCTTTCTCTGCCTTTCTCCAGTTCTTACTCCCCTACCAATATCTCTTTTATCTTCTTTCTTTTTCTCCTCCTCTTCTCTTCCCACTTCCCCTTCTCTGCTCCACTACCCCACCCTCTCCCCACAACTTCCCAGCAAACACATGTCAGACATCTGGGTCCCAGCACCAAGCAACAGCTTCTCTAAGCTATGAGGGGCAGGACTAGCTTGATACCTCACTTGGATACTGAGGGTCCTCTGATACTCAGTGCTCAGTCCCTCTCCTGACACGTGACATATTTACACTGAAGCATGCCTCTGTCTCCGCTCTGCCAGGCCCACTCAGTGACTGCTTCCCTGGGCCTTCAAAACACTGCCTTACCTATGGCCATGGGGAAGGTTGCACCAGGGCCTGGGGCTCTGTGCCCTCAGGGGCCATTCACAAATGTAAGATACCACTGCACTCAGATATTGGTGGTGAGGCCTGGAGGTGGCCCACAAGGAGGAGCCCCAGGCACCTACAGCCCTTGCTCCAGTCAGCCTGGAACACCTGCAATGGGTGAGAGGAGCCCCCTTAGCTCTCTGAAAGCCGGTAACCCATTTTCTTATTGGCCCAGGTTATTCAAATTTTTTTCACTTGCAGACATGTAACTACAGCCATCTGCTAAAGGCCTTTTTAGCTAAGCATCTCTTAGCACAGGGTACAGGGTCAAGTTGGTCTTGACAGTCTGGCGAAGAGACGCCACTACTCTATTTCAGAGAGCCTGGAAGCAGAAGCTGTTTCTATCGGTAAAGAAAAAGGTCCTTTTCTTACCCCGCAGACAGCTGAAGTCTACTTTGGGCCTGACTGTGGGACCCACATGGTAACTTTCTCAAGTTTGGGCCTTGTTTCCCCTTCTCTGCAGGAGACAAGCATTATCTCTTCCTTCTCATTCCTTAGCCAGGCTGTTGTGAGAAGAAAATAAGCACAATGATGCTGAAACACTAGAGGATTCCATAACCATACAGCTGTTGACTCTGAGAGTGAAAGAGGAGGAAATACATCTCAGAGCCTCTGGCCTCCATATTCCACCAAGTTCACTGAGTGGGTTGAGTAGTGGCCCCCAGCAGATATGTTCACCCAGAACTTGTGAATGTGACCTTATGTGGAAAAAGGGTCTTTACAGATGTAATAAGGATGAAGATCTGAGGGCAAGAACATTCTGGATTAGAATGGATCTTAATTCCAATGACAAGAGTCTTCATAAGAGACAAAGGAACAGCCCTGTGAAAATGGAGGCAGAGATTGGGCCATAAACCAGGGAATTCCTGGAGCCACCAGAAGCTGGAAGAAACAGTGAAGGATTCTCTGCTGAGCCTTCAGAGGGAAACTTGAATTCAGATTTCTGGCCTCCAAAACTGTAAGAGAATAAATTTTCTGTTGGTTTAAGCCCCTGAGTCTGGCCATTCACTGTGGTGGCCCAAGGAAACTAATATGCTCACTAAGAAAATGTGGCATATTATTGGAAAATTTAAGCCTTAATAAAACACCCAACATGTTGTCACCGAAAGGCACAGACCTGGGAGTGGGGTAGACCTGAATTTGAATCTCAGCTCTACTGCTTTTCAGCTGACTGTTCTTGGGTGAGTTGTAAAGCCTGTGCGGTCACAAGTTCCTCATCTGCAGAAAGTGGAGGGTAAGATGTCCCTTCCCAGGGGCCATGTAGAACAAGGGAGACAAGGTCCAGGGTGCTAGTTTTCTTCACCCTTCCTTTCAACTTCCTTTTTTCTCCCTGCTCAGAAAACTCTGGTGGTTCTGTCTGATGATCTACAAAATCAAATCCAAACTCCAAAGTGCATGTTTAAGATCCTTCACATTTTGCCTACCAATCACCCACCTTTCTTTTGAACCTCACTTCCATCATCTTTTCTCTAAAGAGTCTACTTCTGGCACTCACTTGTCCCTGAACCAGTTTTCTAACATCTCTAAATCTTTGCACTCACCCTCCGCCCACGCCTTCGTGTCGCCCGTTGGCTCCACCCCATGCTGCGCCTCCTTCAAGCATTCTCCCAGCACCCTTCCTGCATCACATCCTCCGTGTTTCTTGGGGGCACTGAACCACGCAGATTCAGCCATGGAGCACTAGGATTAGGGTGATAGGGAAGACTCTGTTTCTGGGGTCCTCGATCTCATCCACTGCTCCCCTGTCTCCTCTCATATCCCCTCACTTGCTTTTTCTTCGTATTAACTCGCGTCTAACAACCCCCACCCTCGCCTCCACCACCACAGAGTTCATTCACATTGTGGTGTAAAACAGTGACGACAGCTTAAAATATTGCCTTCTGAGAGGGGACTCAAAATCCTGAACCTAAATAATGAACTTCATGCATCATCAAACATGGAGATACGAGGTGCAAAGGAGAGACAAAAAGGTCTTTCTTAAATCACACCCAGCTGCTTTTGCCCTCGAAGTGTGCCCGTTCTTAGGAATGTGAGGCAGCAACTGCCACCAGCGTCCCACCCCTTCCCCACCCCTGTCGCCTGTTTTTTCTGCCTTCTTCTGAGATTTAGACACCATTGGGTCTTGTCTCTCCGTGAAGATTCCTTTTCTCTTTCCACCCCAATTTTCCCCTCCTCTCTCTTCCTGCTACTTTATGTTCTAATTACTCCCTGGGGGAGATCGTCCATCTTGTTCACTAGGTGTTCAGCGAGAGTGGACCTCAGCCAGTCAGCCCCCTTCCCCTTCTGCCTTCCCTCCCCCCGCCCCGCTCTGCCCACCCCCTAGACGTCACCCTTCAGGAAGCAATATATAACACCCTCCATCCCCGGCAGTCTACTGGCCACCCGCCATTCCCAGCCTGAGCCCCTGTTAACTACGCCAAGGCAAATGAATAAATAAATCTCTAAGTGGGGACAGAAAGAAGAGGAAGCACCAGTTCCAAGCTAATGAAGGTCACCTCCCAGCCAGGCCTCCCACTCCCATTTCTGTGAAATGAGCCCAGGACTGGGGAGGCAGCTTCCTCCTCGGACAAGAATCTCGTGTGTGTGTGTGTGTGTGTGTGTGTGAAGGTCCTGGGTCAGTTCCAGGAGCACAGTGTATTATCATACTTTTGCTGTTACTGCTCAGCTTAATTTGGTCTTCACACACCATGACAGCTTAGGAGCAGACAGGCACAGCGCCTCTTGTCAGGATAGACAGTGCCTGCTTGATGATCAGTAAAATGACACACCACGTGTATGTGGCACTGTGAAGTCAGTTGTTCAGTCAGTCACTGTAGGCTGGGGGACGGGCAGTATCATCATCACTTCAGGGATGGAAAAACCACCTCTCCAAGATTTGAGATGATGGGGGTGTCAGATTGGTTCATTCCTATTCTAATTTTTATTCACCGACAATCATATTTCTCAGAAAGTGGGACACATACCTCTGAGAATGCCTGGCTTTATGCCAGGAGGAGCATGAAACCATAGAATAAATGAGATACTTTTCCCTGGATGGTCAATTTTACTTGATTGTCAGTGATTTGAGACATAATTTATTAATAATAATATTAATCTCACTATGTTATATACACATACATATATGTCATATACACATACATATGAGGGGGCCCCAAAAAACCTGGAGTTTATTCATAAAAAATTGTATATTTATTCTTACATGTTTAAACTTCAGTCACCTGCAAAGTACTCTCCATTTGGTGCAACACACCTATCGAGACTTTCTTCCCACTGCTCAAAACAGTTTTTGAACTCATCAATTTTGATGCCTTTTAGTGCTTCTGCTGTTTTTTGTTTCACCTCTTCCACATCACAAGATATTTCTCTTTGAGGAGTTTTTTCATCTGGGGAAACAAAAAGAAGTCACTCAGGGCAAAATCAGGTGAATAGGGAGGGTGGGGCATGGGGGTCATGCTATTTGGGATCAAAAACTGTTGAACACTCAGTGTGGTGTGGGCAGGTGTGCTTGTAAATCACCCATCAAGAAATGGGCAGACACGTTTAAAGAGTCTTCAAAAAAATTCACTGAAGCCGAATGCAGACTCTCGCAACAACCCCAACTGGTGCACTGATACAGATGGGTTCCTGAAACACTTCCCTAGTGGGGGAAGCCTGTACTAGAAGGGGCCCACTCTCCAGAAGATAATTCTGAATTTTTTTTGGGGGGTCCCCCCTCATATACATTATGGAATAGAAAATTTTTTGCATTAACTTCTATGATCAAACAGAAGACAAAGTAATTTCATGTTTGCTTTTTCTTATTTTCTTATTGCATTGATTCCCTGAGATACACTATCACTTTCCCCAGATTTAGGGATGGCTCTTCACAGGCACAGTTTGAGAATTTCTGCCTGCAGACTCCCTGGATTGATCTGGGGAACTGACTCCATTGATCTGGGGAACTGACTCCATCTCCCAAACAACACACACACACACACACACACACACTAGCAGGACACATACCAATTCAGTTACAAATTTTTCAGGATTTTGCAGATAAAAGTAGCTTTATGACTGAAGTCCCTGCCACTAAGAAAAAATGACATGTGCAAATTCCACGTTACTCACTTAAAGGCAATTGTTTGCCCTCTCTTCTTGCCTTTCTCCTCCCCCTAGTCTGGAAGGGAGATGTGGCCAAGACCCCGTTTCTGTCTTGCCAGGAGGACCACACCAAGGGAAGAGTGAAGTCAGAATGTGAATGGAACCCAGGTCCCTCTATTATCTCATGAAGCAAAGCTGCCTTGCTGTTCACCTTGATCCCAGCTGCTCACCTTGGACTATGATGAAATAGAAAAAAACCCCAAAAACATCTATGTTACTTCCAGGTTGCCTTGTTATAGTAAGTGCTCTTATTTACATGGCTTCTTATGGGGAGTCTTAGGAAGAAGAACATCATGTTGAGGCTCACAGTTTGCTCAGCCTAATTCTCTCTCTCAAATTGTGGTGTCAGGAAATGAGATGTGGAAGGTAGTGATTGTTCTCATTAATGTCAACCCTGGAAACTAGAAGATACACATGCACCTTAATCTCTCATCCTAAATCCATCACCAGGCACCTGAGTCCGCATTCTATCATACTAACTCCAAACGCTGGCCAACTTGCCCTGATTCCAGATCCTTGATTTGCACATCTTGGAGAATGGTCATTATATTTCTTCTACCATCCTCACAGATTTATGTACGTCATATGAGAGAATATATACGTGAGAGTAATGATGACGCTTGTCACCCTGCTCCTTGGCCGCAGTTCTCAGACACCCTGGGAGAGCACCAACTTCACAGGTGTGTCTTAGCTGGCTGAGGTGGTCCTTCAGGTTCAGGAAAAGCAGGTATTTACTTTTCAGTACCAGGGGTCAGCCATGCCTTTCAGACTTGCCATTATTTCAGCTGTTTGGACTCTTTTTTTAATGAGGATGCTGCCCTGGAGCATGTCATCTTGTGAGCTTATAAAGTAGCTCCTGAAACATGTTTTCCAGGTTAATAGCCAAGGTGTGAGATGCTCTTGAGCAGGATGCCAGAATAGAAGGAATAGAATAATAGGAAGTAGTCAGTTCCTAGACCAAGAATCGCAGAGGCTGGATCCAGTCCCAGCCCTGACATTGAGCCGCTCTGTGACTCTTGACTAAGCACTTGCTGTCTTTGAATGCCATTCTGGAAAGTGACTAAGTTGGATCTGGTAATCTAGAAGTTTCTTTCATAGTTCTAAAAATCTGTGATTCTAGGCACTGTTGGAAAAAAAAAAAGGACAAGGACACAAATAGAGTAGAACTCTAACAGATGGGAAGCAATTCATTCATTTGCTCATTTATTCATTTTCTTTCTTTTAGCAAGATGACACCAAGCCCCTACTTTATGGGAGTCCCTGTGAGGATGAGAAACAAGGGGCTGCCAGCTTTCCTAGGCACTGAGGGGGAAGGACCACTATCTGTCTGGCACCAAATGAAGCCAGTAATTGTCCACTGTGTAGTTAATTCAGTCCAGTGCATGTAGCCAGACAGAAGTCATTGACTCCATTCATTCAACCCTGTTTTACAATGTGATCTTCAAGCAATGGTAGATGAAATAAGAGTAATAAGAAGAATCACCAATGTTTAAAAATAAATAATGAACACAAACCTCAGCATATTGGATTCCAAAGACCACAGGATTTCTATGCCAGAACCAGAAAGATAAGGCAGCAACATGAGCTAGAAATCTGGGTTGTTGCCTGAGATCTGTCACCAACTACAGTATGAGCAAAGCACTTTCTCTTTCTGAGTCTTAGTTTCCTGTTCTTTAAAGTCTGGGGTTGTACTGGATTGTCTCCAAGGACTCTTCTAGGTCTGATATTACATGAGTCTGTCCCTGATATTATTCCAGAAGGTAGCATTCCCTTCTAATAGCACAACATAATGAAAATTCCCTAGAGTTAAATGCAACACTTCTGTTTCCTTTGTATGGCTGATTAAATTAGAGAAACTCAGGCAGACTCACTGGAGAGCCTGAGAAATGGCTGGATACTGAGGAAGATTTCTGAGGTTTGTGCAGTTTCCCTTGGCTGGGTTATGAAGTCCCCCAGAGTTTCTTTATGTTCTAAGTAAGCATATGCATAAAGTAAAGAAGTTCAGCTGTATAGACAACAGGCTTGAACCTTTCCTTAGCAGAAATGCTTCTAAACTAAGGGATCTTTTACCATTTGATGCAATTAGGTACATTTATTTTTTGACTCATTTTTTTATATCTCCACAATCATTTTAATTACATAGGATATAGAAACAGACCTGAAAAACATCCTGAAGTTCAGCTGACTTTGATTCAGTGCACTAGAAACTAAATAGGAACATTTGACAGTGCTCTTTGAGAACCTATTTGGGGGGTGGGGGAAGGTGTGGGGAGAGAGGAAGGGAGGGGGAGAGAGAGAACAAATGTGTAGAGAGAAGGCGCTTATATGGGAATATCCTCCAATGAAGTTCTCCGAGGTGACAAGGGTGCCAGTGGGCCACAGGATAGGCACTCAAGACCCCCATAGTTCTGTCTTATCCACCCCTCAGATCCATGGGGAGGGAAGCATCTTATGTAGCTTAATTCAGTTCTCAGGATTAAAACTGGGAACACATAGGGCTTAAGAGTTACTGAAAACGTCCTATGTTCCACATACTGTGATAAGCACCTCATAGGTGTTTATTTAATCCAAGTACACATATGCATACACACCCACTCACAACTCTTTGAAATAGTTGTAATTATCCGCATTTCATAGATGAAGATGAAAACAGTTAGCGAGTCAATCTACTTTGATCAAATTAGAAAATTGAAGCCCAGGCCTCATTAATTCTGAAACCTAAGCTTTTTCACAAAACCAATCATTCCCCAATTGCTTGAGTGGGGGAAAAGCCCCTTTATAATATTAAATTCTTTCTCTTTGCATTTCTCTATACTGCTACATTTTTAAACATCCATTTAACAACTAATGCTTGGGACACATGAGCTATAAGGATTGTTGCATTAGTCATGCACAAGAATAGTGGCTTCCTTAGGCCCATGTAAGAAAGAAACAAGAAGTAGAAGTGGATGATAATAACACCTGTGTTATATCACACGTGGGGTGCTCTGACCTACAAGACTTCAAATTGAAAGTTTAAATTTTATTCTTCCCTAGCACCTTATTTCTGAGAACAATGGATTTTGACTTATATGTATGTATGTGTGTATATATATATATATATATATATATATATATATATATATATTCCCAAGGAAATGTTGGAATCTCCTTGAGAAAACCAAAACATTGCTGCTCTGCAAGTAGATATATGCTAAATGAATGAATTACCATAAGCCATTCATTCTAGGTTCATTAATTAGTGTTGCCTCATTCATCAGCTGCATTGTCCAATTTACTTTATAAGATGAGCTGTCTTCAACTCTCGAGGGCTAAGACAAAGTTGAAATCATTAGTCTCCACATCCTGAATGAGAAGTGGAGACACAGTCTTACTGTCTTGCAGGACTACACCCTAAGAAACTGAGAACCAGAATCAAAATGAGTTATTGACTGATGTGAAATAATCAGATTTATGCATATTTAAATGTTATAGTTGCATACAGCCATAAGAGAATATGTTCCCTTTACTATATTAAACACATAGGTCTAGTCAGGCCTCTCTCTACAAACTTCCAGGTTTAAATTCTGCAGTAGGCTGTCTATAGCCTCAACATATCAGGCAGAGGCAGCTTAAAATGCAGGTAACCCTGTGGGGTGATCTCAGGAAGCCCCTCCTTTGAAATAATCTCTTCCCATTGGCTTTCTGGCAATACTTGTCCTGCCACCATTCATTTCTTTGGGCAAATAATTCTTTTTTTTCTGAAATAGGGACAATTGACATGAAGAAACTGAGATTGGGCAGTCCTGATAGAACTGATGAAGAATCAGCAGTCCAGTGCATGAGATTCTGTTTAAAGGCAAATTTGGAAGAAGACACTCTGTCAGCCAGGTGAAGTTTGACAGTCCATTGAGCTTATTTCCTTTATCAAGGAAAAAGTGTGGAATAGAGAATCATTTTGTGCATATGTGTGTATGTGTGTGCAGGGAAGGTGGCTAAGAGAAATTCCCTAGTCAGGCTGCCCAACACAGCCAGTAGGAGGGAAAAGAGTTCCTATCTTCTCTCTAGCCTACTTAACTTTTACACTCTCTCTTTTTCCCAACTCTTCATAGAATTTTTTGAAAGCATTAGAAGACTTTCAGAATCACTGGGGAAGCTAGTGAATTAGTCTTCCAAAACAGGCAGCCACAAATGGTGACTGAACAGAACCAGTCAAGAGGCCTTATTTTCATTCTGGCTCTTCTAGTACAAGGTGAATGGCCTAGTGTCCCTGTGGCTCTATTATTCAATGTTTGATGTCTAGGTTCCCCAGGAGCATCTCATTTGCTATTTTTTCCCTGTTTTGCAGTTACAAATTCTACCAGGTCAGCTCTATTTAGCCACAGGCAATAGCCAGTCAACCAAAACAATGTGTGTGTGTGTGTGTGTGTGTGTGTGTGTGTGTGTGTGTGTGTATGCACAGGGTGGAGATAGAGGAGACAAGCTTAATCTGATCCATATATTCATACATTAAACAAACATTTGCAGAGCACCTACCTGCTAGGCATCAGACACTAAGCCAGGCAGTCACATCTTGAAGCAAAAGCTTTATGAGCTTGTTAAAAGTATATACTAACAAATAAAAATTGAAGGAATTCACAGATTGTGCAAATGCATGAGGATGTAGGTAGAGGAATATTATAATAGGTAGGGTGAAAGGGGAAAGTTAATCCCAGAAGACATCTGGAAATGTAGTTTGAGTAGGGAGAGAGGGAAAAGGTCACTCTGGGTATAACTTCGCTCCAGCATTAACTTTCCCTCAAGTAGAAGTTGGCTCAGCAAAAAGCAGAGTCCTCACTGTTCCCCTATAAATGGGCTGAGATCTTTCCCCAAAGCACTATTATGCATTTGAACATTCTCTTACTATATTTATATGGGAAAGAAAGAAAGCGATTCACAGCCTCCCCAGTTCTTTTTCTTGCTGCTCTCCATTTGTCTTTGTGGCTGGCATGTTATTTCACTAAAGAGGAATGTCCTATTTTTAAGAGGTGGAAGGCAGTATGTGGGGTGGAGGTTATGCTAATAAGTTTTGACATGGTAAAAAGGAGACCTTCTCTCATTTCTGTATTACAAAGGAAAACCAATCCAAGAATCTTGGAACTCAGTGTCATCCCAGAGTGACGCTTACTTAGGTCTTTGGGTGGGAAGAGAGGTCTTCTGAGGGTAGCTGAGTATGCGCCTCACTGGTGATGTGGGAGTGAACAGCAGGGCCTTGAATCCCCTACCATTTGTGTTAATGCCCTAGACTCCTGGGCATTCCCAGATCTCCTCTGTGGTAGGTAATGTCCTTTCCCCAGGACGTGGTGCTTGCATCTACCTTCCCTTGGCTGATTCCAATCCCAGAAGCCTTCTGTCATTTGACATACACTTTTTGATTATCTTCTACATTCCAAGAAGCTCTAAGTACTAAGAATTTAAAGACTTCAAAGACGAATAAAAATTGTTTTTCCCTGTTACAAGTGTATTCATGCATTCATTTGCTAGGGCTGCCATTACAAAGCACCACAGACTGCGTGACTTAACCAACAGAAACTTACTTTCTCACAGTTGTGGGGTCTAGAAGTCCAAGGTCAAAGTGACAACAGAATTGGGTCCTTCCAAGGCCTCTCTCTTTGGCTTGTAGATGGCTGTCCTTTTACTGCACCCTCCCCTGGACTTCCCTCTGTGCACGTCCCTTGTATCTGTGGGTGTCCTAATCTCCCAGACACCAGGGCCGTGCACAGATTGGATTCGGGCCCACCCTAACAACTTTGTTTTAACTTAGTCATCTCTTTAAGAAGGGCCTGTCTCCAAACATAATTGCATTCGGAGGTACTGGGAGTTTGGCTTCAACACAGGAGTTTGAGAGGGATATCATTCAGCCTACAGCAGCAAGGCAGCTAGCTCTCCATATTCACAATAAGATAGGTATTGTAAGCCAACTCACATTTAAAAAAAAACAAACACTACAATTTTTGTAAAAGGCCAAGAAATAAACCTTCTGGCCACAGTAGATCTTTCCTACAAATTTGGAATTGAGTTTCTCTAAGGTTGTGGGGATGACCCACAACTCCAGGCTCTGTTTCATACTTGAGGAGAGATGTAATATGCAAAGGAAATTTCAGGCACAGGGAATGGATGATGCAAAATCACAACCATGGTAAAGTCCTAGTGAAAACATTTGGTGTTTAGGGTGATGTCTATATTGTAAAGGAGGGTAAGGAGATAAGACAGAAAAGGTAAATTCGACCCCAAGGGTAAAGGGCTGGGCTTGTGTGCTAAAGGTTCCAATTTCATCCTGTAGGCTCAGCAACAGGGTTGGTGCTTGGAGAAGGGAGAACATTTTGACCTGACAATCTTTGTTTCACAGGCATATTCCCCAAGCAGCAGTGTGGAGAATAGACCAAAGCAGGGAGAGGCCCAGATAGCAACCCTTCGGGGAAGTGATGGGAGTCCACTTTAGAAACCTGAACAAGCCACAGAGGTGAGGGTCAAGGTGCCCTCATTGCAAAGGTATAGAAACTCCCCAAAAGACTCAAACAATTCTCTTTTAATCTCTCAAAACAGACAAATGCCAACGAGGTCAGATCTGGGGGAAGGTCTCTGCCCTGCAAACACAATGCCATTGATTTCCCTTGTTCTTAAATTAAAGCCATGGTGCAGGAAAAAAGAAGGAGATCGGGGGCCCCCAAAAGCTACATGTAGTTTCGCTCAGCTGTTACATAATTAAATTACTTCTTAGAAAAGTAAGAAATAGTTCCTCTTTCCCATTATAGTATTCTTGGGAGAAAAAAAAGTGTGCCTTCCAAGTCCTGAAAATAGAGTTCTGGAGGCCTTTTCTCTGAGAGGTGAGTCAAGGTGAGTTCTACCCAGTGGATCAGATGAGGCTTCTCCACCACTGGGAACAAAAGCCTGCCTTCTGCAGAAGGAAGAACAGAGCATTTTCTTGTTTCAAGAGGGCCATATAATTTGATTATTTTTCTTAGAGTTTTTCATTCCTACACTCAGCATTTGCCAAACACCTTGCTTGTGACAAGCCTAAAGTAGATCCTGGTGGTACGAAGATGACTATGACCTAGTTCCAGAGAAGGCTCTTTCTGTCTGATAGGGCCCAGGCAGATATAAATGGATGAATTAAGATGCCATATGATACATACCTTATTGGAACCAGGATACCAGAGACCATGGAGGAAGAGCCACACCTGAATGATTGACATGCTCAGGCACAACATACTATGATGCACACGATGTAACAATTTATCAAGATACTAAGGCCAAACATATGGATCATTGGCCTGTATTGGTACCTGAAATTTTTACATTGATTATTCCTTGGATTAAAGCCAAATTTAAATTTGAGAATATTTTATTCTAATTATATCTTAATATCTCAGCTCTCTTAAAAAATAACCATTTACCCAAATGACATGAAAAGGACATAGAACTGACAGACAATCCATTAATCATTCAAATATTTATTAACTACCTTTTTTCTGAAATGTCCCAGATTTGAGCACTATAGTGGGATACGAGGGCACATGAAGAGGCGAGAGGGACACGAGTAAGGGAGTCAGCATCTGTTGGCAGTCAGGCATCATGTTGGGCATTTGACATAAACTTCATAGTTCCCTCTGGTTCATATCTGTCAAGCTCATTGCTCATACAAGGTGTCAGACACTGTGATGAGAACTTTATACCTTGTCATAATTTAGCTTCATGAAATATCTGTAAGTGGGTAACATTATCATCCTGTGTGACATCAAGTGTCACACACGCTGAAGGTCACATAGCTGTTTCTAGGAGCTTAAACATATAACCTCATTTTATACTCATAACACCTCTGTGAGGTGTGTACTATTATTATCATCATCATCCTCATTTTACAGATAAGAAAACAGGTATAGAAAAGTTCAGTAACTTGCTCAAGGTCACACAGGTGGTAAGTCCTTGAACTGGGATTTAACTCCATCTCTGGGTTTGGCCCACAGAGCCAAGCTCTTCAACCACTAGACTCTCTCATCTATTTGAAAAACGTGTTCTGCCTTTTTTCTTGATACTTTCTCAGACTCCAAGGCTGCGACTTCCTGCCAGAGTCCAGCTTCAGCCTACGGGCATGAAAAGAGCCTCTGACATACTCTCTGATGGATAAAACATCTTACCTCCAAAAGCTCTTTCAAGCTGCTGCTAGAATGCTTTTGTAAAGGACTTATTCAATGAATCAAGGATGCCTCAGTGAAGTTTATTTGTAACATAATCATGTACAAGATGAACTGTCCAGTAGAGAGAGAAAGGAAGATCCTTGCAGTCAGATCCCAAAGATAAAACTCTGCACTGGGACTCACAGGTTGTGAGGGACTTGGGCCCTGAGGACCTCAGCCAAGCCCGTCTCTCCTTTACCTCCAACATGTCTGACCAGCTTCCCTGGGGCTAGCTCCCTCGAAATAGAAGAGCCCCAGGTTGCATCTGAATCTCGGTTCTGTCTGTGTTCTGCTGAAGCTCCTGCCGTCAGGCAGCATCACTGCACTCCTGTTGTGGCACCGTTTGCCTTTTGCATCGAAATGTAGAATTTGAATTTTGTGTCCTTCTCTTCTGTTTTTAATTTGATATTGATAGTTGTTACAAGTCTCAAAATTCTTTTGAATATTACCTCTGCCAGCCATCATATTAACAAATATTTCCAAGACTGGAGTAACCCACACATTTGGAAAGCTTGTACTCTTATCTTCTTCCAAATCACTAATGGAAAGTGTGAAACGTGGACGCAGTTCTCTGCTGATGTCTCTTGGGACCTACCTGCCTGCAGGTGGTCCTCAGCCCACAGATTCCCTGGTGACCAGTCCAGCTTCTGTGTCATGTTTTCAGTGAACCATTCCTAGATCCTAGAGGCTGTTGCCTTCCAGCCTGAGAGCTCAAAACCATCTATTTAATAATCTGTTCTATTGCAGAACGTTCAATTTAACCTATAACATCCTGCAGTCCTCTTTCTCTTTTGTTTTGAAAATAAAAATGTATCTTCATTTTTCATGATATCTCTAATATTACAATAGTCTAAGATCATAAATGCTAAATCACTTGATAAATTAATATGTAGTTTATTGGGATCTTAAGATTTGAATTTTAAAGGTGACTGGGTGTCTTCTTTTTGTCTCTGTCCCTTCTCCATCAGGGCTGCAAATAGATTTGGAATTTATTTGTTGCCCCATACACACACACACAGGAAAACATCCCCCATTATCATTTACTGAGAACAAAAAACTTTAGTTACTCACCCAAGACCACAGGGGAAGGAACAGAAAAGATGTCTGTCTCATGAGGTCAGCTAGCAACATCGTCTGGTCCTGGCATGTCCCGAACACATTTACCATCTTAGGAGCTGAAACCAATTGACAAAAAGGATTCCAAAACTTTAGAACTGGGGAGGGGGATGGGACTTAGAGATGTTTCAAATCTGGATTATCTATATCCCCTGGTCTTGCAGATAAAAAGTGAACCTCACAGAGGACAGGCGGCTTCAGGAGCACTGCACGGTGTGTGACCATGATGCAGGCAGATTCAAAGTCTCTGTCTCCCGACGCCTCGTGCAGTGCTCTCTCCACTGTCCTGGGCAACTTCGCTAACCCTTCCCTGGTGCGTCAGAGGAAACAGTAGTTGATGGTGTAACTGATTTTTGGCAAAACAGTAGCCAAACTTTGAGCACTTTTATGAAAGGGCGCTATAAGTAAGGAACCTGAAACAGAAGCAAGTCCAAGTGTAAAAATTCCTTAGAAGGGTCCTCATACCCTACTCCCTGTCATCCCTTCCACCGACCGATAGTCTCTGTAAGTCTTACTGCAACTGTGGGTGCTGCCTTTTTTCTGTTACTTTTCCTTTTTGTTTTCAGCAGATTTATTGTAATGTGCCAAGAGTAGTTTTCTTTTTATTCAGTATTTTTTTTTTTTACTGCATTTTTGCCTGGATATTTCCCACTAACTCCTCCTCCTTTGTATTTAACCTGCATTCTTAATTTTTTGTTACAGTTTTTCAGTCTTAGCATTTGAATCTTTTAAATAGATTCATGAAATACCCCATCTTGCTATATATTTTTAATAAGTTTTAAAAGTCTGTCTAATAACTTCAATGTCTGGGTGTTCTTGGATTCTCTTCCTTTTGTCTTATTTTTTCCTCGTTTCTTAATCACTTGGACATGTTTCCTGACATGTGTAAAGACGGTTATGAAAATAATTGAAGCATGGTGTATTCTTTCTTCACTAAAGATTTTCTTTTGTCAGGCAGTTAGGTAATGAAAGATCATCTTAATTCTATTTTGACTTGAGCTGATTAAACCTTGGGTTTCTGTCATTGCAAATGTTGTTGTATTTTTGGTTCCCCCTTACCCCTACAAACTAACCTTTCAACAATCAAAACAGAAAGCATTTCTTCCTCAGTGAATCTTGAACTCTGAATTTGTGTCTGAAGTCTGGGAAGATTACTGAAGTTTGCCTCAGTTTTTCATTCTCTTAGCTGCCACTTACAAAGAAGCATATTCCTCAAAAGGAAAGTGAAGATCCGCTTTACCTCTCTGTGTTTCCCTTTTCTCTGGGATCTTGTTCCCGTGTGTTCAGGCTGCATGGCAGCGCTCCAGTTACATCAAATATGTTTTCCCCCTTTATATCTTCAACATTTTATTATGGGAATTTTCAGACATAAAGAAAAGTTTACAATATTTAACAGTGAACAGCCATGCACCCACAGACAAGATTCTATAGTTTATGTTTTTTTCATGATTGGCTTGCTTTATGTCTCTCCACCTATCTATCCATCCCTTTGTTCATCTATCAGTACATCTTATATTTGCTGTATCTTAAAATATATTAAGGTCATCAAGGTACTTTTCTTTAAATATGTTAGCATGCATTTTATTAAAAGTTTGGTATTGTTTTACAGATATTTTTCTTTAGATACAAAATTTACACAGAACAAGTTGCATACATTTTAAGTGAACATAGACTGAATCTTGGCACTGTATAGTCCAAACCTCTACTACCCCTGAAACCTCTATCACTTCCTACATCACTGTATAACCCAAGTGTCTATCCTATCATACTCTATTCAGTGACAGGATATCACTGTATAATCCAAATTCCTATCACTCATGCCCCTTTCATGTCGTTTTTCCACTCCCAACACCCCAGAGGCAACAGCTATTATACTTTTTTTCACAACAGATTATTTTTGCCTGTTGTCAAACTTCATAAATATGGAATCACATAAGAAATATGATTTTGTGTGAGGCTTCTTTAATTCAATACAATATTTTTGAAGTTCACCCATGTTGTGTGTATTAGTGATTTGTTCTTATTTACTGCTGAAGAGCATTCCATTATATGAATATACAATCACTTGTTTTCCTACTGAGAGATACATGAGATATTTGTATCCTTTGTTTTACTTTTGATCTTAGGGAAATGCATTCAAAAGATTATCATTAAGTATTATGTTAGTTGCTACTTTTTTGTAGATTCGCTCTATCAAATTGAGAAAGTATCCTTATTTTGCTCTCTGTGTGTGTATTGAATTTAATATTGTTAATTTTTTCTGAATCTATTGAAAATATCTGATGATTTTTCCTCTTTTTCTATCAATGAAGTGAATTATATTGATTTGTTTTCTAATGTTAACTGACTTTGCATTACTGGGATAAACTCTACTTGTTCATAATATATGTTCTTGAATTCTATTGTTAATATTCTGTTACAATTTTTACATTTATGTTCATAAAGTATTGGCCTATAATTTTCTTTCTTTTTTCTTTCTTTTGATTTTTTCCTTTCTTTTACTTCTCTTTCTTTTAAAAAGCAATATCTTCGTCAGTCTTTTGTGTTAGCATTTTACTGACCTCATATAACAACTCGTGAAGTGTTTTAAGTCTGATGCTATTCCTTAAATCTAGATAGAATTTAGCAGTAAAACCATCTTTTCCTATTGTTTTATTGGTGGGAGGTTTATGGTAACAGATTTAATTTTTCCTACAGATAAAAAGTTATTTAGATAGTCTGTTTGACCATTTGTTAGATCAAATAATTTTTCCATTTCATCTAAGTTGTCAAATTTATTGCATAAAATTGCTTGTGATGGTCCCCTGTTTTCCTTTTTACCCTGATGGAATGTAAGTGATAATCCCTCTTCCACTCCTGACAATGGTAATTTTTTTCTCTGTCATTTTTCTAGACCAGTCTAGTTAGAAGATAGCCAATTTTGTTAATCTTTTCCAATAACAAATTTGGCTGTATTAGTTTTTATTTCTTTTGTTTCTTCTTTTATCTTTATTTTTTTCTTCCTACTTACTTTTGGTTTACCTTGCTCTTCTCTTACAGAATTTCTAAAGTGTGGAATCTTTGGTCATTGATTTTTAGACCTTTATTCTTGTCTTGACTTGAAATTTCCACCCATGTAAATTCCACCCATCAATCCTCATTGTACCCATTGGAGTCTTGAACAACAGTCACATTTTCATTTATATCATGACCCTCTAGGTACCTAGGTATTTTCAATTCCTATTTATTGGATGCTTCTAGGCTCCTGAGATCCATAATGCCAAGGACAGATATTGGTATCAGTTCTTTTACAGGGAAAGACTTAGAGGGTAAATAAGAGAGTAAAGAATTTGACCCTATGTTTTATTTATCTAAGAAAAAATTAAAAATTCTACTTTTATTGAAACATTCCCTTAGCAAGATAGACACCCCCCCCCATTTTTAATACAGAGGAAAGGAGATTAAAAAAAGCAAGAATAACGATATAGCGAAAAATTCATTCAGGTGGGAATCTTAAAACATTATTTATAATGTTATTGTTTATATAATTAATCCTCCCTCTTCACAAAGGACCAAACCTGTGTCATCAAAAATAGGAAAGTATCCACTTCACTTTTAAAGCTCTCCTTTAACCTCTGATGTATTAAAAGTCTTTTCCAGTGCCTACTGAAACCTTGCCTTCTGCATGTTAACTTAATTTTCTCTTGTTTTGCCAGTAGTGCACAATGCAAACAAAATATAGGAAATCAAATGTAAAATAAGTTGAAGTAAATAACAAAGTGGAGGAAAGCAGAAGAGATAAGGAAGGAATTAGAGGGAGGTGGAACATTTTCAGAAGGAAAGCAGGAGATGTGTCTATTTCCTAGGGGTTGTATGAAGAAAGTAGATGAAGAGCAGCCTCCTGGGAGTCGGAAGTTTGGGTTCCACGCTCTCACTGACGAGTCTCATTATCTGTGTAATTTCCAGCCAGTCCCTTCATTTCCCTGAGCCTTTATAACCTCTACTGTAAAAGAGGGAGTTTGACTAGAGGGATCTCAGGCACTTTCTAACTATGAAAAAACATAAGTTGTCCATTCATTTATTCTAAATTGCAGCCAGTCTGTTTTCCAATTTGAGATACGGAGTGTAGACCAGTGATTCATACTGTGAATCTCCTGCCGGTTATGACTCCATTCCCATCTTGACTGTGGACTCTCTGCTAGCCCTGGGAAAAAAGACACAGTTTTTGGTTATTAATTTCTATGGATAGAAGGCTATTTCCAACTTTGTTGTTTCCCTCTTTTATTTATTTTATTTTTAAGCTCTCTATAACATCACTTGGGGAGATCGATAGACGTGGAAAATTAGTCACTGTCATTATTTGCAATGTTATTTTTTCCATTTGCTCCAAAGGAGCTAATTTCATTCTTTGGATTTGTTGAAAACTTTTGGCAAAAGACCTCTTAGGCAGTGGGAGAAGGACCTGTGTAATCCTCTCATCCTTGTTTGGGGCAGAGAGGCTGGACGTGGTGGAGCAGTGAAATACAAATCTGATGCCTCACGATAACTATCTTGGCAGCAGCTCCAGATTTTAAAGCTCATTCACAGGCAGGTTTTGAGTGCTGGCTTGCCAGCTGAGTCTGAGTTCTAAGTGGCATTTAAGTCTATGTCTGTGGTAGAGGAGGAGACATTTGCATGAATGTACATTTGTGACTGGATGGGATTCAAATGAAACATATGTAACAAAACATCAATTGCCCATAATGTTCCAATCCAGGAATCTAGTTTCTGTAGGGGCATTTACAGACTTATTACTTGTTAGAAACTTGAGGCTTAATTTTTTTCTCTGTGTATCTTGTTGCTGCAAACACTAATAGTTTTGATTGGAGGTCTTTCCATCTTTGGAACCTAGCCAATGGCCTGCCCCTTTGGAAAAATGTCTCAGTAGCTAGGCGCTGTGTGGCTTTGCCCTGTTGCTGGTAGGAGCTCTCTCATCCAAGGCTGTCGTGTAGTGATATAGATGTGTCCTGACAGGGATCTGCTGAGGAAATGTGTACGTGGTGAAATCAGTCCTTTCTCCGTGCACCAAGTCACTGTTCTGGTGTGAGTTGCAGTCCCTCAGAAAGGCACACAGAGGGCCCAGAGAAGGACCTGGTCCTTCATCCTCCCGTCCTTTCCTTCTTTTACCACCTAGAACAAACTTGTGGCCAGGAGAACGGACTATGGATACTGCACTGCTGCCACTGATGGTCTTAGCTGTGGACTAGAGACAGGAGACCTGGCTCACTTCTGAGCTCCTCTGAGTGATTTTAGGCAGATTGTTTGTACCCTCCTTGGCCTCAGTTTCCTTATCTGTAAAAACACCGCTCTCTCACGGTTGGATGATGTAGCAGGAACAGGCAGTTGAGGTTCAAACCCGTTTTGCCACTCATTCATACCCATGTATCCCTGGACATGTTATATAAACTCTTTACGCCTCAGTTTTTAAAGTCTGTGCCATAATTATCTCCACTTTATAGATTAAAAAATAATTGAGGTCTAAGAGGGGACAGGTAACTTGCCTTAGATCACACGGGAACTCAAACATGAATTTTGTCTCCTAGTTTAGTAGTCTAGTGCTAAGTCCAGTATTGGGTACTCTTTGTTGCTTGAGCCTTATTTGGAGCCTTATTATGAGGGGAGCCTGCTCTCAGTGTGGGATCAGGGACAGGACCAGCAGTGAATTGACTGGTAAATGTAGCAAACCATCAGATGGGTTGCCTGCAGGGGTGTGCCTGTCTGTATGTCTTTGTGTGTGTTGGGGATGGAGGAGGTATGTAAGCTTATTTTAACTTGAACTCAGCTTTCCTTGATCCCCAATAAGTCAACATCTTTTTTTAGTGTTTCCTGGGAACTCTGGGCATAGGTCTTTGAAGTAAAAGACTCAGTGATCAGTTAATCGCTCCTTTCTTAGTTTTCCTAGAGTGATGAAGCAGAGAGACGAGTGTTTCCAAGGAGGTATGGATAATAGCATGAAGCTTCCTTGGCCCCCTCCATATACTTCACGCCTATCTTGTCAATGGAGATTGGTCTTGGGGGGAAGGGGGTAAGTGAGGACAGGAGGATGAATGGAGTGACTTTTGCCTTGTCCTCTCAACCTCAAATTCTGAAGAGAGATGTATAGGAGAGGAGTACCCACAGGACCTGTTACTATATGTCACTGTTAAATGCATGGCTAGACCAGACGGGGCCCCTGTTTGAAGGTAAGGAGACCTGGGTTCCCATCTTATTTATCCTTAAATCCTTGGGGAAACTGCACCTTTGTATTGCTATCCATTTACTTTTCCAGCTTCTCACTATCCACTAGGGGTAGTAAATGGAGGGTGTGGCCAGAAGGCTATCCTAATCCTTAATCCCGCTCAAGTCCCCAAAGAGAGGTAAAATCCCAGAATGACTTTCATTTGCCATGGAAGGAATTGTGTGATGGAAACAGTGCTGGTTTTCCAGTTGGCTTTTCCAGCTGTGAACTTGCATCTCGTGTCCTCCTCCCAGCAGACCACGGAGAGTGGGAAAGGCAGGCTTTACTCGCACTGCCTGCCCAGGGGGGATGGGCAGGAACACTCCTGCCACGGACTCGCAGGGAAGCTCTCCTGCTCTACACAGGGAGGTCATCTGGCTGTTGCCTGCAGTCAGCTGGATGGATGTTCACTCAGAGATGTTTTTCTGGGGCTACTGAAGTTGGAGGAGGGCGGATAATACACACTCCCAAGTGTGTTCACCAGTGTGTTTTTTTTCTTATTTTTATTCCCAGTATACAAGAAAATGGGAGTAAGTCCCTTTTACACATGGTAAAACCAAGGAACTGAAAAGTTCAGAGATTTCCCTAGGTCCCAATGCGGTGACAAGACTACTCTCCATATTTTCGCCCTCCCAGCCTCCAGCTCCCTGATGATTCTCTGGATAGCATTGCCTTTCACGGTTACTCGGTGTTCTTACAGCATAAATTGAAGCCTAAGCTCCACCTAGAATCTTTCATTTCCTTCTAAGCATTCAGTGTTTGGCATCCTGACCCTCCCCCACATGAAGGAAATCCCAGTGAAAAGACTGCCTGGACCCTGTTAGTTCAACCCTCGGGTCAGGTCCCAGCCTTCTCCTGATGCTAGCAGACCTTCTCCCAGGCCTCAGAGCCTCTAAGATCAAAAGCAGCTGCATGTTCTGAAACATTCTAATTGACCCTGTTTTTCGTGTTAGTCTCAGCGTTTGGTTTTGTCTAAAAACAACCATGGAGGGCTCGAGCAATGGCTGGCTGGCGGGTGGACACAGCTCAGCAGTCGCATGGAAGGGACTGATTACTCTCCACATTTGTAAATCTGAACCTGAAATATGAAATGCTGGCATACGTGATGTGAGGGCTAGCTTATTGAGTATTTTATTGTCTGAAGATAGAATTAATGGCAGTACCATATCTTTGTCAAACCCAGGCAATGAAACTTTACGAGTTCTTCACTATGAAATATTTTGTTTATGTCCCATGGGTCTAATCTAATGTTTTTTTTTTCCTTTTTCTTTACTTTCCCACCCCCACCCTTTCCCTGCCCTCTTTGTCTCTTGAGGCTTATTCCCTTTGGAAATGCATTAGTTACCTAGGAAACCTTAATGTCATTTTTTTTTATGAGTGGAGTTTGGTGCAGCATAAAGTTAATTTATAGGGTGGTTAGGAATTCATGTCATGACTGGTGAAATAGGAGACTTTATTATGATTTCTATATCCACCTGTGTGGTAGGAATACATACCTTCCCTCTGTCATTATGGGTAATTTCTTAAAACATAATTATGAATATGTATGCCATTTCACAAAATGAGTTGATCCACTGTTGTTCAATGAAATTCGTTATATTGTAAAACGTAAGCCCTAGAACATAATTAGCAATAAAAACAAACCAATAATATACCAGGCAATCTGTTAAGAGTTGAAGGACGTGGTGGAATTTTCTTTTAAATGATGAGGTAGTTCTGCCTTAGAGACAAAGAATGAATAAGATGAGATTTTGAAATCTTTCAGTTATGTCTTCTGCGTTCTTTGAGGTCCATGTTAGGAAGCTAGATAAAGTGTAGCTTCTAAAGTCTAAATACATCCACTACTTCATACTACTAATTTCTTTCTGTCTTTGTCCAAAGAAGAAAACACATACCCATGAAGTTACATTAATGAAATGTTTAACGTTTTACAAATAGCAAACAGGATGAGCTTCTTTCTGAAGGCTGACATCCCTCACCACTGGGGTGCCAGCGTCTTCAGCTTAAAGACTATTAGTTTGGGAATTAAAGCTTACATTGTGCCAGGCCCTGTGCTGAGTGTTTTAGACAAATGAGTTTATTCAGTCCTCATAATCCTCCTGTGAGGCTGGCATTGTTTCTGCCATTTACAGATGGCTTCTGAGAAGCTCAGCCACCTGTCCAAAGACACACACCTATGAGGTGAAGAAAGCAGCGTGGAGCCCAGGTTTGTCTGACTCCAAAATCTACTCTTTCAATGAGTTCTAGTTCCTGATCTGTTACTATATTTTTCTCTGCTTCCCTGGGGAAAGTCATCAAGGAGTCGGAACCTCAGTTTTCTCACCTATTAATTGTAGAGTGGGAACACAGAGGCTAATAGAATGTGATCTTTAGTATCCCTGCTCTCTTTAGAGATCAATGCTGGTAACAGCAAAGCTGTGCCTTCTTGAGCTGATACACCTTTTAGTGAAGACTGGGCTTGCTGAATAAATATAGACAAGTCCCTCAGTGTCTGTGGACAACTGCACCCAATCTGGAAAAAAAAGAAAAAAAGAAGAATGCCTCCCACATGACCCTTGAGGGTATTTGGGTTGGGCGTAGTTGCTAATTGGCATGATAACTAGTGTGACTGTTGGTTAGTAATGCTGCACCTAATTGTGTGCAGTAATGGGTGGGCAGCCAAGAGCCTTTTGAATGCCAGGAGCCAAGGTAGCACAAAGCCTTTCCTGACCCTTCTGTGCCCAGTCCCTAAGCACACACCTTTTGCACTCACTTTGTTTCAGAAACAGACTTTTGGGCTCCATCAACTCAAGCAGCTCTCTGGGTGCCTGGGGGAGGGAATGGATGAGGTAGGGCAAAAGGAAGTAGCTGTAACAACTCTGCCAAATTTCTCCACAGTGCCCTCCAGCAGCAGAAGAGGCAACTTGCAAATGTTTTAGTCTCAGCCAAGGTGTGGAGTATAGTTTAGCAATCTCAAAGACAGGAAAAAGAAAAACAATGAGAGAGGACAGACATTCTAAGCTAGCTGTATGATCACAAGGGGGAAATAACCAGGCTTGTCTTGGTCGGGTATGGTCCCAGAGGAAAGGATCCTTGGAGGATATTTGGACCAATTTTCTTATTTCTCGAGTCAACGTGTCATAATGAATTAACCACATGCGGGTACTGCCCCGAATACGCAGTCTACTTAACTGAAACATCAAGTAGGTAAATTCTGTTTTTCAGAAGGTAGAGGCACAATTTGTTCATTTCCATTTTGTTTCTGTTCAATGTTTCAACCACAGAGTGGTGCTATTGCAAAAGATAAGGGTGGGCAGAGCAGGAGCTCTAGAAATTTGCTTTAGGAGAGAGTTTGAAAAGGGGCTTTCAAACACTAGATCTGGTTTCTGTTCTCGCAAACCAGTTTCAGGAGTCAGGGCCTTACATTCAGACACAGTGGGGAGAAAACAAAGGTTCAGGAACTTACCAATACAGTCCACAGATGACGGCTAAGGCCATGACTACAGAATCAACGTGGAGGGAGGTGGTGACCTAGCTAATCAAAAAAGACCTCATTCTGGATGGACTTCACACACAGCACTGTCTGTGCAGCAGGAACTCACCAGCTTATTTCCAAGTTCCATTCTTTGCTTTAACTATTGATACCACTAAGTTCCTTTTCTATTTAGAAAATCAGATTGGCACAGTGTTCTGCAGTTCCAAAAGGACTCCCTATTACATACAATAATCTTTTATCCTATCTTTAAAAAACAAAACAAAACAAAACAAAACAAAAAACCACTCTCCTTTTTCTGGCCACCCTATTCTTAACACCTTGCTGCCCTCCTTGGAAGCTGAAAGGAAGACCCGGGTGGCCGCCCCTTGCTGTCTTTAGAGGGGAGAAGAGAATCTTTTGCTCCAAAGTAGAAAGGGGAACAGTAAAGGAAAAGGCATTGTGCCTTTTCGGGAGAGGCTGCATGAAAAATGTCTTCCACAAAGGGAAGGGCTAGTGGCTGTGCATTTAGGAAAAAGTAAGAAAAGTGGATCACGCTCTGCTTCAGCCTGGTTCTCTCACTCCTCTCTTCTGCTCCCAACCCCCCCCCCCGACCCCCCCAAGGCACCACACATATTTGGCAAGATTAAGGTGTCACCTCTCATATTACAAGACACGTTGATTGCATGCAAAGACAGACCCACCAGCTCAGGACAAAACCCTCTGGAGTTGGGAAACAATACGAACTCTTCCTGTGATCGCCTAGGTCCTGGCTAAGTGAGGCGGCCAGCGACCGGCATCTGCTGAACAAATCCGGGTCTTAAACTCACTGCTGTCTTTTCTCCTTTTTTTTTTTTTTAATTCTGATTTTTCAAATTCAAGTTTGCCCCCTCCCTTTCCCTCCTCCCTCCAGACTTCCATTGACCGGGAAGCTGAAGGCTGGTCAGCCCGCACGTGTTTTTAACCCATTCCTCACTCACTGGAGTGGGAGCCAACCACCTCTTTCTTTTCCGTCTTCGGGTTACCGGAGGACCTCGAGCTCCAGAAAAAGAGACCCTAGAACTCAGCCAGTGGAGCTGACACTGGGCCCCGAATCTCCCCTTTGAAAGCTGAGGGTGGGAGGGGGGCAAAAGCGGGAAGTGGAGGGAGGGCAAGGAGGCGGGCCAGAGCAGGGGAGAAAACCGGAGCCCAACAGAGCACGCCCAATCCAACCTTCATGTTGCTGTGTGCCAGGTGGAGGGAACAGCGCGGCAGCCTAATCTGGCCCGGAGGAGGACCTGGACAGTGTGGCCCGAGGGAGGCACTGAAGGAGGACCCTATTCTTCGCAGGGACCGCGGGAGGTGCCGCCCCTGGGCCTCCGTGGGCGCTTCTGGCCGTGTTCGATGTGGCAGCCTCCATCAGCCAGGATAATGATGAGGCAGGTACAATCGATCCAGTAGGCAGCCCCCAGACTCCTCATCCCTTCCCATCTCCCAGCAGCCTCTCTCTGTGTGGGGTTCGGCCTGATCTGGTAGGCAAAGTGACCCTTCTCCTCGGTGTGTGACCCAATTTTCAAACAAGTCAAAGAAATTTGGGTTTTTTGAACCTAGACCCTAGCTGAAACAGCGAGTGGACTGTTTATTAGACACCTGGAATGGCAGGCAGGGCAGGGAGGAGACGGGGTACGTCCTCACTTCCCTCCCCCAAACGCGCGCGTGGAGTCAAAAGGTCCTGGCAAGAGACAGAGTGAGGAGTGGCTGTGATGGCAAGGAAAGTGGAGGGGGTTCGCAGATGAGACCTGCCGCGCCACGACCCAGCGAGCGGGGTAGAAGGGGAGCAGGAGCGGCAAAGGCTCTGGATTTCTCACTGACCCCTAAGTGACCCCCCCAATCTCTCAATGGCAAATGGGAGAAAGCAAGATGACTTAACTCGGTAAATTTAGGGAGAACGCCCAGAACAAGTGAGGGTCGAACAGGCAGCTAACATCTCGAAATACGAGATTTTGCACCCTCCCCCACCATTACGTTCTTCGAAAAATCTACCGGTGGGGAAGTGAGCGGCACTACTTTCCGAGGTCTATTAAGTAATCTGTTTCCTCCCTTTTCTGCTTCCCGTGCTGCCCCTCGTGCAGACTGATGGGCGCTGGGCGGGTGCTCAGCTGCAGGGCCCGAACCTAGTTTAGAGAAAGTGGCTTAGGAGAAGTTGGAGGCTGGGTGAAATGGGAGGCTCCGATCCATCCTGCTCTCCGTTCACATCGTGCGCGCGCGCGCGCGCACACACACACACACACACACACACACACACACGCACGCACACACGCACACGCCCTTGGTCCCCAGACCCCCGCCACCCCCGACCCCCAGCACTTTCTCCCCCAATACCTCTCTGATTTGATCTCCCTTGACCACCCGCACAGTGCTCTTCGTACTGGTCCCCACGAGCAGGCTGCAAGTTCGCTGGGGAGCGATTGTCCTTGGGCGTGTTCGTGATGTGGGGTGGGGGAAGGAGTGACGGGTGGGCTAGATAGGGGGTGGGGAGAGATCTGGAGCTGGAAGGGTCTAAGGTTTGGAGGAGGAGTTTACACATTAGACCCAAGCCGCCCAGAGGAAAGGGGCAAGAAAGGCCCTTCTGCCTAGTAAAGAAAATCTTAAATAAAAAAGAAAAAAGGAAGAGCAAAAAGAAAATTTTAAGAAAAAGAACAACTAAGACCGGCTGGAGACATTAAGGTGTAAAATGCAGTAAAAAGTTGACTATTTCGTTTTTCCCCCTGGACCTCTAAAAGGGACATCATGGGGGAGACTGAAGCAGACTACTCATCTGGAAGTTTTTGGTGTTTTTCTTTAAGAGGGGCTAGGAGGAATGGCCCAGTCCTCCCACTGGCACCCAGACCAAGCCGGGGGGAGGGGGACGCTGGGGCGCAGGCCCGCGAGGCGCGCGACCCGCCGGTCGCGGGGGCGGGCGACGCGGCGCGCAAGGGGTTAAGGCGCTGAGCGCGGAGCCATCTGGCTGGGTTGGCTGGTTATAACCGCGCAGATTATGTTCACGGGACTCAGAGTTGAAGGCTCCTCTCCCTACCGAACAGCTCCGCGCGCGGCCCTGCGAGAGAGCCCGGAGCAACTACTTTCCTCCCTTTTCTTCTTTCTTTTTTTTCCCCCTGCTGGGTAGTGGCGGCGGTGGGTTGGGGGAGACTTTGAATGACCAAGTTTGCGTCCACCTTTCTCTTCATGTCGATGTCCCTGGAAACAGTCACACGGATGCCATGGTTACTTCTGCCACGGTAAGGGGAGGCGGGCACGTTGGGTGGGCAGGTTCGGGGCTTGGGGGCCTAAGTGGGGTTTTTTATAGTGGAGTAGCGCGGGGGCCCCAACTCCGCACCCCGCCCCACCCCCATCGCGTGGCACTCACTTTCCCGGGCTTGTCCCTTCCCCGAAGTTTGCGCTGGGATCGGCTCCGGCCGAGGTGCTACCACAGCGCCCCGCGCGCGCGCGCGCACGCACACACACACACACACACACACACACACTCACTCACTTCTCCCCACCTCCTCTCTTTCGTCCCTCGGCGGCCCGAGAAACCGCCCGATATCTGGAAAAGTGATCAGGTTTAAGGGACCTGGATTGGAAACGAAGGGCGGAGGCGAGGGGAAATGGGGGCGACGGAAGGGCAGGGAAGGGATTCTGTAGAACTGCCACCCCCCCTTCCCCAACACACGCGTGTGCTCCTGCAGAGAAGGCCCCCTGTGCATCCTGTAACAAAAGGTGACCGGCAGATCTCTGGCCGGGAAGGGGCGAGGTGCCACCTTCACTCCCCGGCACGCCCCCCGCGCCCTGCTCCTAGCCGCTCGGAGCTCTCCGCACTGCTAGGCTGCCTTTGCCTGGGCGTGGGCTGGGGGAGGGGACTCGGAGCTCCGGACCTGAAGGGTCGCTAACAAGTTTGGGGAGTTGAGACACCTCACTCGGCGGGACGTACCTGCTGTGGAGTCCCCCTGCCTCCGCGGAAAGCTTTTATTTCGGAAATGACCCCGGACTCGGGGCAAGTCTTGGCCAGTTCCGACCCCGCGGCTACCCAACCCCGGGTCTCTGCGCAGATGTTGGAGCTCCGCGCGAGGCCCGCACATCTGGGACCCGGCAGAGGAGCGGGGGCCATGGGGGGATAGGGCCATTCCTGGGGAAATCCTCGCGGTTTCTCCAAGCCAGCTCTAGGAATTTGAGGCGAAGGTGTGGGAAGGCTGGGACACTCGGGGACCGGCAGAGCTAAGTTGGTGTTAAGAGGACCCACAACGGTCCAACTCGCTTCATTGCCCCAGAGCTCTACTCATAATACTAATTAAATTTTGGACGCTTGGAAGTTGAAAGTTTGGGGATGGGTGGGGGAGGGGACTCTGCTCGTTGCTTTAGGGGGCCAGTGGGTGCGCTGCTTCTGTGGGGGAGTTTGGCTGCTGCGTTCCTTATCTGCGCTTCACAGGCACGGACCTGAGAACCCTTCGCCCATTAGTGAGGATCCCTCTTTTTGGATCTGTGGCTTGGGGGATTCCAGGTGGAGGAAACAACGAACCTGAACCTGACCGCCTCGTCTCGACCTCTGGCGGCAGGCGGCAGGTTCAGAGTCTGAGTAGAGGCAGCTGCTTAGACACAACCGGAGTCCCGGACTCAGAGCTGGAGAACTCGGAGACGGCGCGCCCGCGGACTTGTTTATGTGTGCGAAGAGCTGGGGGCGGGAGCTGACTGGGGGCGGGGGCTAAAAGGGGGTGGGTGTCACTCCTGGAGTCTGCTGTTTGCAACGCGGACAATTACAGAATGTGCTGGACAACCTGCTTTTTAATAAAGAGATACCCTCTCCTACTCTGCAGAACAGAGCAAGAAAAACATCTAAGCTCTGTGCCCTGAATGTCAGGATGGGAGACAGTTGGAACAGAGGGAACTTTTCAGTCCGTTCTGGTTTCACAGCTCTCAGAAATCCTCCGGCATACTCAGCCTGTACCGCTGCGGCCCCCAGTTCCTTCCTGACATGTTGTACAAAGAAAGTTGAGCAGTAGAATTCAGGGGATAAAACCCCAGCAGACTCTGTTTTGGGCTGAAACACTGAGACCTAGCTTTGGGAGTGGGGCGACATGAAAGGCAAATCGGGTTCTGTGCACACTGTTGGGGGAGAGCAGAAATGCGGGGCGGGCCGGTGGCGTTGGGGGTGTGCTGGTGAGGGCTGCATGGTAGCTGGGATTGGAAGATTTGGTTCTGTGTGATGGGGTCTGCTTTCCTGCGGAGGTTAGATCAGGGCCCTTGCTTGCTGTTTGGTGAGGGAAGGAGGTTTTTGGAAAGTTGCCTGAGGTTGTGTCTAGGGGGTGGCCAGAGAGCAGGAGCTCCACCCTGTCTGTTCGGTGGAGGTGTTTCTGAGGACTCTGCGAGATGAGCATATGTGTGACTAGCAGGAGATGAGAGCATGTGGGAACATAGGTGTAGCTAATGAGAAATCTGTGCCTGTGAAGGGTGTCAGAGCAGGAGGAGAGGTACAGTGTGTTGAAGACAGATGGCATGTGCACGCCTGCGCAGACACACGGAGTGGGTGTGGCGTGGGAGGGCGGCTAGGCTGTGTGTGGGAGTGGAAGGTGGATGTGTGTGGAAGGTTGGGCGCCTGAGGATTACCAAGGGGATATGTGTGGAGGTGGGGAAAGATTATCTGAGAAGAGCAGAGTGTGAACTTTATGAGTGTGTGTCGGGAAGTTTGGCTGGGATGGCACTGAGGTATGTGGGAGGGAGAAAATGTGGGCTCAGACACTCCTTAGGGAGAGAGTTGTCAGCGAAGGATGCTGGGTTGGTTTCTGCCTTCTCCCCCTCCCCATTTCCCCAGAGAGGAGAGAATTGGAGAAGACTTAAAAATAAGGGATGATGTACATTTAAGGGGAAAAGTCCTGTGTGTTGGCACTCGGGGCTGGGGGGAAGTCAGAGAGGATGCATGCGCAGGATTGTGGTGAGTGAAAAATATATTCTGCATGCCTAGTGGCAGAGGTGCATGTTGTGTTATGTTGTATAGGAGATTTCTTACTTAATAGAGGAATTCACTGTCACCAATTGATACTGATTATCAATTAAAATTTATGGAATGACTACTGGATGCTCAGCTCATTGCTGGGTACTGGGCCATGGCACAGCGCCCTGGAAAAATTCCTCCTCGGAGCTCAGCTGACTGCTGCAATTTTGCCAGGAGGAATGAAGCGAGCTCGATCCTAGTTGAGGTTTCTTGAAGAACTGTAATTCAGTTTTTAGAGATGTGTATGGATCTTGGGGGGCCAAAGGGATGCTGACTTGAAATATAGCTGTGGTTTTGTAAAAAGAAGGCATAAAGATAGGGATGATGTATAGTTTTGTGTGTTGGGGATGGACCTAAAGCGTGTTACTGCTTTTCGTAGGGGGTGTGAGCTGGGAACTGGGGTGGGGGGGGTGCCTCAGTCCAGGTCAGAGTGTAGATCCTGATGCATTTGAGGGGAGAGTTTTTGAGTGGGGAGTGCCTACTTACTAGCGGGAACAAAACTTGATGTGTGGAGCTGCAGAAGGGTGAAGCACAGATCAGGGAAGATGTGGGTTGGGAGTGTTTGTTAATCTTGATGTTTCCTGGGCTATGAATGTAAAGCTAACCTGGTGTGTGTATGGTTGTGTTCATGTGTGCATGCGTGCAGGCGCGTGCGCGCGCTCACACACACACACACACACACACACACACACACACACTGCGAGGCTGGAGTTAAGTAACTGGGAGAAAGTTAGCCATGAGGATAGGAGAAAGTTAGCCATGAGGATAGGAGCAATGTATATTCCAGCTCTTGTTGGGGGTGGGTTTATGTTTTTTGTAGGAATTCTGTGTGTCTGAGGAAGGATGCTCATATGTGTGTGCATCTTAGGCAAAAAGAAGGGTGTAGATAAAAGAACAGCTGTAGGCAAGAACTTCAGAGCCTCTGGGAAGTGAGGGGAATGTGAAATAGGTTGGGTTCATACCTTGAGAGAGCTGGCGAGGCAGCTGCATCAGAACAGGGAGGGTGGTGTGCTTTGAGTGCACATACTTGCTTGTCTAAACCAGCTGATAGGGAGCCTCATTTATTAGGTTCTAATCATGTGAGAGCATATGTTTGGGGAGACTTTGACTCATGACTTTTTGAATTCACAAAATGATAGCTGTGCCATTTTGAGATTCAATTTTATTTTTATGGGTATGCATCTCTATGAGAGAGAATTAATATAGGGTTTGAACTTTGGTCAGACCTCATGGCAGATATTTCTGAGGATGGTATGGTGGGAGTGGAAGACTTCGCATTGAGAATGTCTTGGTTCTAGTCCCCCTCTGCCACTATGGAGCAGTGTGACTTCAGGAAAGTTGTTTCATCTCTCTGATTCTCTGTTTTGTTTCTCCTTTTGCAAAATGGCAATGTCTGTGATGCGTGAGGGAGGAAAGTCCACTCTGCTTTTCTCTCAGTCAAAGCTTGGTGTGTTTAGGAGTACAAAGCTTTACTCAGAAATGAAGTCTAATTGTGTACAAGTGCCAGCATGTGTGCAAACCACTGTAAAAATGGGATCTGTACCTCTCCCCCCGACAGTGCAAGTTGGTAAAATAATGTTAATGCCCACTGCATGTCTACTGCTCACCCACCGGGTGAGTAGAACTTTCTTTAACGGCCTCAGCTTACTCATCCATAAAATGGAGGCAGCCAAACCTAGATTATAGTTGATGGAAATCTGTACTCATAAAAGGTTGTCAAACTGTTTGGAAGAAAGGGGGTCCAAAAGTCCATGTTACTAATTGTCAGAAGCAGACATTGTCCTGTTCTTTAGCACGAGCTGTGTCGACCATGACACCGAAATAAATGTGACTTTGAGAAGAGAGAAAGTAGCAATTGTCCTTGGCATATTTCAATAGAAGAGGAGCAAAGCCCAGCCATCCTGAATTACTAGGAAGGTCTGATTTCCTCTAAACTGCGGGTCTGGCAGGCAAGAGTCTTTAGATATGTGAAATGGCATGCACCCACCGCAGCAAGTTGGTACAGCCACTTTCCGCGGAGATAGAAATGGAGGCAGAGGGGCAAGGAAACCCACTGAAGCCTCCGAGCCCTCCTAGAAGTCAGCACACGCTGTCAGCTCCTGGCTCAGAGTCAGGCTCCCATCCTTGAGTTCAGTGGCCATAAATAGTCAGGAGCTAAGCTATTTCCATGAGGCACTAAACCAATTCTGTTGCTTTTCTTGGCGCGATCGGGCCAATTAAGTTGATTGGAAGAGGTCACTGCTGATGGGTCTCACATTCCCCAGGCGGGACAGGCCAACAGTTTAATTACACAACATTTCCCATCTCTGCAATTCCACTCCCAGATATATCAGATGTTCAGGCCTCTCCGCTTCCCCTCCATTCAGGACGACTAATTGGGCAGGCAGCTTCTGCTCCGGGCCTTTTCCTGAGCAGTGACTCCCACCCCAGCTGAAGGGAATGTGAATCCACGTGTTGGCTGAAGTGGGAGAGGGGAGTCATGCAGACACTAAAGATCTTTAAAACCCACCAACCGGCTTCAGGACCTCACCAGCTGCTGTTTTACTCTTTAATGAGGCAGGCAGTTTTTGGCAGTGGGTTGAACTAATGACCGTAGCTAGGGTTTTAGATTTAGTTTTATTTAAAATTGAGTTTGTTGGAGAAGGACCAAATCTTCTACTGGAGACAAGCCTAAGCCCCGTGTGGTGCTGCTGATAAGGTCTGTGGATATACTTTGTGTGTCGACAGGCGTGTGCACAGTGAGAGGAGAGCATGGGATGTGTGTGTGCTGGGGGGACACGTGAGCAGGAGACATTTGTAGACTGTTGTTATGAGTGGCAGGTATATAGGCACCTGTCATGATATTACTTCTTGCAGAAGGGCCAGCTTGTGGAAAAAATCAGAAGTAACTTCTTTCATATGAGGCCAATATAGACAGTACCTCACTCTTGCCTGGACAGATTTCTGTTATGATGAACGCTGGACAAAGGAAATTTTCAGAGGCCTCACCATAAAAGCTGTGAAAGCACATGTAGATGGCCCAAGATCTTTATAGTATTTGTTGTTGTTGTTGTTAGTTTTCCATAATTCAGCCTTTTATTCTACCCCAAAATACCAAGCGGTATGCACCCCTGGGTGGTCAGAATGCATCGGCTCTTTCCTGTCCTCATCTGCGCCTTGGTCCTTTTCAAGTGATCTTAACTGTGAGCGACTAGAGGCTGTCCATGTCTCAGGGCATCGTCACAGAACAAACCTCTGACTATAACTGGTTTAGCTGGAGAAAAGCAGATTTCGAAGTGAACTTGGGTGGGGTCTGTTGTGGTTGCTCACTTTTTAACAGCATCTCTAGAGAAGACGTTTTTTGAGCCCCAGATCTTTTATGAACTTGTTCAGACAGGAATCTTTGAAAGGATGAAGGTTCTTGCTCATTCAGGGCCACAGCTGTAGGGAGCTTTCTGTTCTCAAAATATGCCAGGTCAGGGTGATCTTAAGTAGCATGGGACAGCAGAAAGCCTACTCACTTGGAGGTGGGGACCAAGTTTGGAGTTGAACTCTCACTAATCAGCTGTTGTTTGATACTGGATGTTTTCACCTGCCCTTGATTTACCCATCTGTAAATGAAGGGCTTCAGTTAGAAGTTCTCCAAGTCTCATTCCAATTCTGCCATCTTAGGATTCTATTGTAGCCCTTTCCTCCTGCTCAATCAGTGCTAGTATGTCTTGCTTGAAGGTCTTGGCACACCCTAAATGAGCTCCTGTTTTTATCTTTGGGGAATGACTGAGTCAAAGGCAGAAAGCAATGCAAAGAATTTGCCATAATGTTTTGTTCTGGCCAAGAATACTCATGAAGTTGGCTTAACCTCCACAGTGTATACAGAACTGAAAGAGGTTGGGTTTGGCTTTCTGGTAGGCCTGATGCTGATTAATCATCTAGCTTCCATGTAAATGCCTCTTAGTGTCAGTGTGCCTAAGATAAAGACCCACCTTTCAGATGATTGATGATGATGATGATGATGATAATGATAATGATAATTAATATTTGAGTACTTGCTGAGTGCTAGACATGATTACAAATAGTGCATGGCATTCATTATCTCAATGCCCAAAATAATCTAATTTACAGATAGGGAGACTGAGGTTTCGTGAGGTGAAGGGATGTGCTTATGGTTACACAACTAGATGTCTGGTTTTCTATCTTGAAGCCTGTGGCCATCATCCCGAGTCCATCACCTGCCAGTTAGAGTCTGTTTCCTCCATTCTGTGGTGTCATCCAGATGGGAGATTGTTCGATAGCCCTCTGCAGAGTCTATCACCCCACAGGGAAACCTGCTCCACTGGACGGTTCATTTTCACTTGCAAGACGAATGTTGAGGTTTTCTAGCCACCTGCTGGCAAGCATGTGTCAGATCTGTCTTAGCTCCCATTGGCCCTCCTGCTTTACTTCCCACTGTGTTGACAAGAGAATCTGCCCTTCTGGAATGGGGGTATTGATTTCAACACCAATTGCCTCCTTGCAAACTCTGTAAGCTTAGAGCTGGACATATGGTTTTGATCCACATGCCCACGAGAGGTGGTGGGTCCCAGCATTCTTGAGTCCTGTGATAAGGGTTGCAAAGAATCAAAGTAAAAGAAAATCTGAATGGAGATCATGAGGGCTTTTCAGAATTTGGAAAATGGTTTTCCTTGATAGGCCACGGAATTCCCTCCACTTATACTGGAGCCAATGTGAATGTAGTTTTGTTTTGTTTTGTTGAGGTTGGGGTCTGAGTATGCTTCTAAGAATTGGGGTCCCCAGGCTCTATTTGGTGCAGAGCAGAGCAGTTGTAGAGTCCTCCAGCCTTGGCACTTGCCTGCTGCATGCCCTCCTCTGGGCAGTACCAGAAGAAGCGCAGCCAGAAGGGTGCTTTGGGCTGCATGTGACGTCTCTGAAGAGTATGAATAAAGGCTGTTGTTCTTCTTTCTCCCTCCACTCATTCTCATCTTTAAGGAAATTAATGAGAATGACTTTGTTCTGTTGCTTAAAGGTATTGCAATGTGCAAATAAATGGCAGCACTAACCTAAAGCTGGCGAGGTTGTAGGTACTACAAAGCTATGTGTTAACTTGGTTTAAAATAATTTTTCATGTGTAAGGTGATGCATTTCTTCTTTATATGATGACATAGCTGTTCTATTATGATTTTTTAAAGATAGCCAGGTCCTTGAAATGTACTGCCTCCCTCCCTCTGTTTCTAGGTCTAAGGCCCTGGCATGTAAAAATATCTTCCCCCTCTGGTTCCAAAGGATCCCCTAGGGAATATGTCTCAAATTCTCAGTCAGGGATTATTTCTATCCTGTGCCTAGCAGACTTACTCCTGATGGTTCATAGGGCATGGCCCCACATTCACCCGATTCAGGAGGGAAATGCAGCTCTGGGTATCACTTGATTCCCAACAAGTGTGTCCTATGATTGGGAAGGAGCCCAGCTGACCTGACACCCAGCTTGCTGTACTACTCTTTGCAAAGGACTCAAGCTAGCTGCCTGACCTGGAGCAAATCACTCTCCCTCCATGGGCCTCTATTTCCTCTTCTGGAAAAGGAGGGTCTTGGATTCAGTAGAAGGTCAAAAGGACTCTGCCAGTTGTGACAACTCACATATTTCATGATCCTGCTGTTCCCTGAGGCTCACCGTGACCCAAGCCTGGGATTTCCAGGTATCCTGGCTGGCCTGGAGGACTTCCATGCAAAAACGTGGAGGGAGGAGGAGGAAATTAAGTTATGTGGTGCCAGATAAGTTATTGAACATATGGATGAGTGCATGTTTATAACGTGCTGAAGACGCAAGCTTGCCAGATTTGTGGCAGACCTTGAATTGGAAGTTGGGAGCATAGGGAGAGTTTTATGTGGGATAAAATTATCTGTGGGTAGCTGAATTCAATAAGCTAAATCAGAAAGATCCTGAACTATGAACAAGGAGACCAGACGCCCCCCTAACTCTTCCAGAGACTGACTATGCCTTTTGGGAAGTCCCCGAACCACACCAGGCTTCACTTTCCTTGTGTGTTGTGTTAAGTAAGCCAGTTAAGGGCTGCTGGCCTTGGTGATCCCTAAAGTCTTTCCTGCGTCATCATTTGTTGTGGGAATTGGGAATTAATAGAAAAACGTGTATGGATGATTCAATAAGAGGATATGGCTTCAATATAGACGTAAATGTCCTTTGATTGAAAAACTATACTAGTGGCAGGAATATACGTCTGTTCTTGAATTGGAGATGGCCTTGGAGGACACAGTCTGTGTGTACAATGTGTTTAGAATTCTGTCCACTCCATCTCCACCAAGGATATGGAAATCATCCTTCACACCTTTGCTTCACCATTACCTTCTCTGGGCAACCTCCCTGCCTTCCCTAGACAGCCTGGGGTTCCTTCACCAGCCATCCCATGTTATACCATTTAGCAGCTTGAATTTTATTTGCATTTCTATCTTCTCACTAGAATAAGAGCTCTGCAAAGAAAGGGATCTGGTATTTTCATCTCTGTGCCCCTCAGTACCTTGAACAGTGTCTGCCACAGAAATGAGTTGGGGGAATGAATGTATGATGGGTCATAGCGATTGTGCAGAGGTTCAGAAAGTGATGCACTCGCCAAGGGTCCAGAGCCTTTGTTCTCTGTCCGCATTTGGCCAGTCTCAGGCCTGAGGTCATGAATCCTGCTCACCAAGAATGGCTGTTCTTTTTCTTTCTTTGGAGACCCTTCTCCCCCATGGCTTAGTCTGCTTAGCTCTTCTACAAATTTGGACTCTCAGTCAAAGGGGAATTGAGTGTTATTGCACATGAACTAGAGCAACTGATGTCTAGACACTTGGAAAGCTCATGCTGGAAGATTATTCAGTAAACATCCTGTTGGTAACTAAGTCTCAGGCCTGTGCTAGATGTTGGAAAAGGTGCACGGCGGATGCTGCAGCTCCGATTCTGAGGGTCTAGAATTTGGTGGAGGAGACAGATGAGTTACATCAGCATGCTCCAGGGAGGGGCAGTGTGAGCACGGAAGGTCAAATGCAGGGGTCCCAACTGGAGTGTTGATTTTTAGTGTGAGTGATGATGGAGAGTCCTCCTGGTCAGGAGCAGGCTGAAGGGTCTATGAATAGCCTTCACTTTGGCAGGGTGGTGGTTTTGTTGTCCTCAAGTTCCCGATGTCAGACCAAGTCTCTGAGCATCTCAGAGCCTGTTGTGATATATGCCCCTTGGTTGTTCATGGGGAGACCTTGGGGAAGGTACATCTTGTACAGGCGTGAAGACTTAGGTGTGTAGGTGTGTATGCTCACAGGTATGATCTTCAGAAGCATCTTGTTCATGGCTGCGGTCCCCGCGAACAGGAAGGTGGTCTGCCCGAGGCGCCCAAGCTCTCAAGGCTTTTCTCTGCTGCCTCAATGTGTAACGTCTCTGTGACCATTTCTGACACAGGAACAGACTGCCATCTACTGTCCACTTCTGTCCTCTGAGTCCCTCCTGCTTTGTAAGCTCCTCAGCATGTTTTTTTCCATGTCCTGTTTTTAATTGGTGCAGATACCAGGAGAAATGGAATAGACATCAGGTCCTTATTTAGTGATATCTTTGGAATTTAGAAGGGAGCCTTTAAAAAACATAACACATCTGTTAGATGTTTTTCTTACTTGCTTAACAGAAGTGTTATTTTAAGGGGGCCTCCTGTCTTTCCCGGTTCTTCTGAACCTCCGTGCTAGGTCCCATGTAGAATACCAGGAGGCGAAAGGCAAGCTCTACCTTCATGAGCCTTGCACTCTAACTCAGAGGTCAGGACAGACTTGTGGAGAAATAGACAATAGGATGGGGCAGGATATGTTTGGTAAGTGGCAGGGACCACGGAGACTCTGGAAGTTTGGATAAAAGAAGTCCTTGCAGGCTGGGGTGATTGGGAAAGACAAGGGTGGGAAGGTCTGAGCAACCCCAGGGTTTGGAAAGAGCCTTCTGGGAGAGCTGCTGGGTGTCACAGAACAGGCTCTGCATTGGGGGTTCTGGGACCCAGAAGGCCTGAAGTCCTCCCCACCATGACCTGGGCTGTGGGTCTTGTTGTCTCAGCAGACTCCCACCCCGACCCTGCATTAGGGACCACACTTGCACACAGTGGGAGGCGGCTCTTAGTTTCCAGCTTGTCAAGGGGGAGTAGAAATCGAGTTCCACTTGGGTCCCGTGCAGGGGGGGGCACTCAAGGTGTGGCCCTGTCCTAACAACCCCACACACTTCTCATACCTTCTCTCTCTCTCTTTCTTAGCAACTTTATCTAAGAGCCAAGGAGTAAGAGGGAAATGTCAGAGGACTGCAGTGACAGGACACTTGAGAGAGGCAGAGAGACAGACAGACAGACACTGACTTTCCCCAGAGGAATCTCAGGAGCCATACAAATACGAGGGGGGTGAATGGCTTCAGGAGGGGTGTGCTAGGCTGCTGCTTCTGTCCGCATCTCCCCTGGACCTTCCTTCCAAAAACACATCCATATAGTACTTCAGTCAGAGATAGAGACTGCAGTAGGGTTAGTGATAGCGCAAGTGTAAGGTTCTTTCCCATTAGAATTTGTTTTACCATTCATTGCTTTTATGGAGCTTTTTAAGTATCTGAGACTTTGAGGGTTGTGGATTAAAATGGGAAAAACATTTTTATAACTCATTCTCATATTTTTTCTCTCTCTCTTAGCATTTAAATGATCACCAGGAAAATCTTCAGTGTATTTATTTCTTGTTCTTGTCTTTGGCGGGGGGGAGGGGGGCGGTGGGCAGGGAGAGAATATGAGAGAAAAGAAGAGAGAAAGATATTTTGGATTGTGGTCTATTAGCAAGTCTAGGAAATCAAGTTGAGTTTGGGTTGGATTACTGGTAGAGAGACCTCAGCTTGTCACTATAATCCTCTGACATTTCCTTTTTATTTTTTGGCTCTTGTACGAATTGGCAATATATCTTCCTAGTCCCTCCGTCAGTGTTTACATCTCCTTTAGGGGCTGCTGTATAAAATTACTGTCTGTCTGCTGCAAGTCTCCTCAGTTCTTTGAGGGACCACTTGACAGAAGCACAGCCAAGGATAGAGCCATTAGGGAAAGTCTGATTTTTGACTAAGAGGGGAAAAAAAATGTTAGGGAATTAGGAAAGGATTCTGGGGGTTTCATGTGCTTTCCTGTGGCACAGCGATGTCTGTGACTTTCATCCAAAGAGAGGTAGTGGCAGGGGCTGGGATAGAGACAGAAAGGGAAATTCTTCCAGGAGAAGCCGATGTGGGGGGTGATCATCTGTTCCGAGCAATGGATATGGAGCCAAAGAACCCCAGGAAATACCTGGGATGTGTTCTGATGGCCTGCGATGTGATTTGTAGTCATTGGTGAAAGTAGGAGGAGGTTCGGAGAAGAGTTTCAGATGAGGAGGCAGGTGGAAAGAAGCCCTGAGGTGAGAAAAAGTGGGACTAACAAAACGAAAAGTCGTCCAGGTGATGCACAGTGACTGACATGGGTGGGGTGGGGTGCACGGTTCGTTGGGGAGTAGGCAGAAGCCAGTGCGGGGGAGGGGAGCTTACTCTTTACTCCACGGGTGATGGGGAGCCATTGAAGATTTGAGAGCTGACATGCAGGAGGGCACAGTCAGGCTTTTGTTTGAAAAATGATCACTCTGGCTGCAATGTGGAAGATGGCTCTTGGTAAATACAGTGGTTCAATGAAAAAATGACTTTGGTTGGATTGATGGAAGAATGAATGAGTGAGGAAACAAATGAATGAAATGTAGAAGGGGACCACGGAGACTGATTGTATCTCAGCTTACTCTGATCAGTGCTGGATCCTGGGGAGAGTAAACCAGCCTGTGAGGATGGGGGTGGGGGATGGGTGTCGATAAAATGATTCTTAGCTCTAGATGTAGAAACCAGGGACTAAAATAGTAACTTAAATGCTGACAGCTTAAGGTGGTTGACAGTGGGGGAGGTCGCCCAAACTTTTTCCTTCTTCTATGCATTTCCTTGCTAATTTGATTTCATTCAGGATCAGAAATGAAAGGGGCTTTGGAGTCGCACCACAGAAAATCTGAAACTGACAGTGACTTGCTCCAGAGGGGGCTGCTTGCATTTCAGAAGTTTTCCAAGGCTCAGAGTGGCCGGTGGACAGACACTAAGGTTTCTAAGGGCAACCGAGGGGAAGCCAGATTCCTGGACATTAGCTGCACCTGTAGATGATCCCTATAGATTTGTGTGTGTGTGTCTGTGCGCACACGTGCATGTGTGATTCAAAGTCTCCAAAAAATTACCAACTCTACAGAACTTCTTTGCCAGTAGTGGATCTATATAGAGAGTTACTTGCAGGTTCCCATTACTTGGCTTATTTAAGGAGAGTGCGCATGACAGTGACCCAGACAGATGCCTGACTCGCCATTGCCATCGAACAACCTGGGATATGGGAACATACACACTCCTCTCGGAAAAGCCAAAGGGAGCCGAAGAGAACTTCTGTCATTGCAAAGGTCTTTGCTCTGCAAAAATTCTCCCGTGTTCTTATTGTCCTGATCTCACCTTGCACTTTTGAGATCTGTTAGCTTTGGCCAATTAAAGTTGAATATCTAGGGTTGAGACAGAGGCATCTCTTTTTTTTAAAGCTTGTCATGTGATTCCAATGTACAGTCAAGGCTGAGAACCACTAACTTGCAGTATGACCCCAGCAACCTGTCCCTGCCCTCTGCAACTTTGCCCCGGCATCCCTCCCACCCTGGGAGTGCTTGTGAGAACTCCCCATTTAGTTAAGGGTGTTCAGCTCATGTGAGCCGAGCTCTCCTGCTCCCTACCTGTCCAGCATTTGCCTCCAGGACTGGCGAGCAGGAGGGTAGATCACAGGTGCTCAGAAGATTCTGAAGTGCCCCGCAACCTACTGAAAGGGGTATTGAGGGTAAATGGTGGGGAGCAGGGGAGAGAGGGGAACATAGACCAGTATTCCCAAGGCATGAATACAGGTACTTTTATATTCTTGTATGCATCTCATTAGTTCCCCAATAGTCATCAGGCTGGAGGGTACATTGTGGAAGGTCTTCACAATGCATTCAGAACACAAGATGGTTTGGTCTCTGAAGGATCAGTTTCCTTGGGAATGTGCCTATCGCTCCTATACAAGGCTTAGCCATGGACCAGGGCTGCTGCTGTCTGGCACTGGTGGCTCAGTGGGGAAGTGAGCACTTTTATCCCCTTTTAGTTCTGAGAGATCGGCCCACGTGCCGTTTTGGACGGTGCTTCGAGAAGACCGAGGCTGGGGACCTGCTTTAACCAAGGGGTCTCTGGGTTGAGAAAGCAATTGTTCTCTTTCTCTCCATTTTCCTGTTGGAGGTCAGGGCTTGCAGGAGGCCTGAGGAGTGGAAAGTCAGAGAAGGAAGCTAAAAATCAAGGTCTGAAAAAATTAGGAAGGTCTGATAAAGTTACGTTTTCTACCACATACAACCTGAATAGTGAAGTGGACCATGAGGAATCATTGCAATCCCTGAGTTTCTCACTTACAAAAAGGTATCCTGTCCTGTGCCGTCTGACAGGCTGGGGCTGGATGTCTCACACCCATTGCTAAGTGCATGCCTTTGGGAGCATTTTGGATTTGGGATTCTCCTGACTGCTGAGTGGCATAAGTGTAGTTCAGGAGCTATAATGTGATGGAGTGAGCCACGCTGAGCAGAGGTGAGGATGATGATCCCAGGGAGGAGGCTGGACGGTGGGGCAGCCGTGATCTGCAGCAATGACAATGAGATGGAGACAGGCCTTCTTCTGCACAAGGAACTGCTTAAGGATTGCACGTCACTGACAGACACAAGCTCCACAAAGAGCAGGGGGAGCACAAACCCACAGGGCTCTCACTGCTCTCCTTGTATATCATGTGGATGGGACTGAAGTCATTCTTGGCACTGTGTAGCTGCCACCGTCCCACCGCCTCTCCCTGCTACTCCTCTCTTCCCCCATCCCAAGTACAGTCACCTTCAGCAGTGGCTTCTAAGAAAATCGGGGACAGTAATGTTTTAAGTGAGGGGGAGAGATGAGCTGAAGCATTTATATCTGGAATCTAGACAGTTTATTTTGTTTTCTGAAGTCTAATCAAAAACATGTTCATAAGGGACCATGGACTGAGTAGAGAGTTGACTATAGTATTGAGGAACATGAGCTGCATTAACTGTAAGAGAAGTTAAGAGTGGTCCTCCAACAGTCCCCCGACAGGATCATGCAGGGGAGTATAAGGAGAAAGTGCTCCTCAGGCTATTTCTGCCTTAGAGCTAATGGTGAAGGAATGTAAACCTCATTACAGTGAAGGAAACAGAGAACTAACATTTAAGCAAGAGGACCCAGGCTCTATTTCCACTTCTGTCAATCACTAATAGACACAACCTCTGGGAGCCTTCATTCCGTCTTTTGTAAACTGGGATAATGAACCTTAACTACTAACATAATTCATGTGGAGTTTTAGATGAGATCATGCATAGTGTTTTGCAAGCTGTAAGTTAACTTTACAAGTGCATGTTCTGGTTTAAACTGGTACAAACAGTTTGGTTGAAATAATGCTAATAGCCTGTTGCTCTGTTTGGAAGATGGCTGTCCTCCAGGTCGGGCTGGGGACATGTTCCTCAAGAGACACTGCCAGCACCTGGGTGCTCCTGTCACACTGAGCATTTGGGAGGTAGCTGTCAGGCGGCACCCATAAGAAATGGGAAGAATCAATGTATTCTTTTACCTTTTTCTGATTATGTCATCGTGGTATGCAAGCTCAGGGTAGTGCCATTTGGGAGGGGCAGCTCAGGGGACAGAGTATTGAGAGTGGACATGCACAGGGCAGTCAAAATGTTTTGCAGGAAAGTTGAGTTTATTTCAGTCTATGTCACCCACCCCTTCCGTGAGGCTGGTCACTGAGTTTGTCTCCAGCTGTTTGTTCCTGTGAAATTCTTTCTGCCCCGTTACAGCCATATCTACAAAACAGAACCTCATAGTACCGTCATGGGGCTGGTTGCAGGTCTCATAGATGACCTTTCCTACTGCAGTGGGCCCACCTTTTTGATTTATTTTCTTATCATTATGAAAATCCCCTTGAAACATCCCTACTATCATTTTGCATATGCAATGCCTTATATCTTTGAGATCATGAAATATTCAAAGTCCTTTTCTGATTGCTCTTTAATGGCTTCCTTGCGTGTGAGTTTTTCTGGTAGTGGAGTTTGCCATCTCTTTCCACATGCTGGCTTTCTTTGGATGTGGTCGGTTTATTTCATTGCCTGGGTATCTCCGTGGCAGATTCTCCAAGATTCCTTGCATGTGACATCTGTGCTTGACTTCAACTTCTTAAGATGTCTGTGGTTTCTTGAATGTTTACCTTTTTTAAGGGTTCCTTACCATTTCTTACCACTGGAAGTCCCCCTTCTTGTTTTCAAGCCTAGGCAGGTACAAATCTACATTTAATATATTTTTGTTGTGCATTTGGATTTGATACAAGAAGAGGAGGATTGCACTGCCCCCTTGAAATGGGACTCTCTTTCAGGTTCTTAAGAATGCTTCCCTTCACTCCTCTGCCATCTTGATTTGACATTTAAAAAAATAAAATAAAATCAATCTGCATTTAAGGAAAGAAAGAAAGACGGAACTCCTGCCTTTTGCGACAACATAGATGGAACTGGAAAATATTATGCTAAATGAAATAAGCCAGTCAGTGAAAGACAAATACCGTATGATCTCACCTATAAGTGGAATATATTCAACAGAATAAAGGAACAAAAGAAACCACAGGCACAGAAACATGGAGCAGACTGAAAGTGACCAGAGGGGATGGGGAAGGAGGACAGTGGTGGAAAGAAGGGGAAGGGACTAGACAGAGAACATGCATGAATGACCCATGGACACAGACCACAGCGTGGGAATTGACGGGGAGCGGGGGTGGGGGTGGGATGGGTGGAGGGGGATAAAGGGGGAAAAATTGAGACAACTGTAGTAGAACAGACATGACTTAAAAAAAAATTGCTTTGCTCATGGGAAACATTTAAGTAGATCACTATAGTGAAGATAATGGTGATGAGAGCTAGGTCACTTAGCACCATGCCTGCCCCATAGCAGGGACTTGTTTTGTTATCTGTATATTATTGTGATTAAAAAAAGAGCATCAGCCTCGTTTGCAATCCCATCTCTACCTCTTCTTGGCTAGGAGACCTTGACAATATCCCTAAGATTCAGTCAGTTTCCTTAAATGTAAAAGGATGGCATTACATTGTTAGAAGGACTCATAAGGCATAGTACATAACTCTCTGAGTCTGGAACATGGTCAATGTTCAATAAATGTTAGCCATGGCTATCATGGCATTACTATTGTGAATGTCATTAACCCAGAAGGGCTGGGGCAGCTACAGTGCCATCTTAGGGAATTCAGGGGCAGGAATTGCAACCAGGCTTCGTGAGAGACTAAGGAGCCTGGAGGCCATTCTCTGTCTGCAGGATCCTGTGGTTCTGCTCTCTGTGTATCGGTACCTGGCTCTTCCTCTCTCTCATTCTAGGTCCACCAACTGTCCCAGGGACCCAATACCAAATTCCATAGAGAGAGATACTGCTTGGCCCAACTGCAGTCAGAGGTTCACACCAGTTCATTAGTTGTAGGCCAGGAAGCGGGGGCAGGTCATAAAAACGTAAATAACTGCACAGGCCCAACCTTTCCACAAAGGTACACTGGTCAGAGTGCGGGCCTGTAGACCAAGTACTTACTCTCAAGTTATCCATTAAAATGATCCATACATCACATCAGAACTGAAATCAGCTATGAGACATGTGAGGATGCTCAGGTTAGCTTGGATAAGGGCAGTCTGAAGGGTGTCAGTCTTTTCGCAGTTGCTCACAGTCCTAAGCTAAATTGTAGGGCAGAGCATCTCCTTAGGAGCTTCTGTGCCAGGGAGGAGAGAAGCAGTCAGCACAATGCAGGCTAATGTAGATGACAAATAAGCAGACTACATGGAGCATCCAGTGAGGGAAAGGACAGGTTGATGTGTCTCTGCAAGACTAGTTCTTGCTGAGGCTCAGGCCCTGTTCAGAACCATCCCTGATCTTTGTCTTTGGGTACTCATTCAGTCAGGGCCTTTACTGGAATAGACAGGCATAGAATGAATTCTGCATGGGGTTTAGGAAGGCATGGTGCTGTTCGATAGGACGGGTCCTCCAGGCACCCTTATGTGTGCTGTGTGGCCCTGGGAGCCGGATCACGCCTTCTGGCTTCTTTTTCTGAGTACAGATCTTAGGCTTTTCTATCTGAAGCTTCCCCTGGGTTCTGCCTCCATAGCGCAGAAAGTTCAGCTCCTCGGTGTACACATGCAGTTACCAATTTGTGCGAGCTTTACCCTGTTAAATCCCTGCATTTTTCATGCTGAACGCAAGATTAAACAATGAAGGCCTTAGGCATATCCAAAATGGCAAATATTCAGATCCTTAAATCCTGGACAATTAGATAACCAGTTTGTGATCCAGGAGGAGGATTTTAAGGTGATAATTTTTTATGATATGTTCAGGATTTGTTGGCTTATTTATTTGCATTTGGATCACGACACCGGGATCACACTGTGCTAGGTGCTGTATGTGCATGTTCCCCATCCCCAGAACAACTCGACAAGACGGACTGATATTGCCCATTTTACAGATGCGGAAACGGAGACTCAGAGGAGATAAGCAGCCTCATTGGTAGAGCCTTGATCACAAGGCAGATCTCTTCCATGCTGCCCATGGTCATGGCATCTCCTCTGTTCAGGAGCACATTGTCTGTCTAGCTTCCATTCATCCTCCTTTAAGTGAAGCTGTTGTATGTGTTTTTCTGTAAGAAGTACACAGTGTCACTTGTGAAATTATTTTTCTATTGGAGCCCTTTATCTAATTGCTAGATTAATTTTTGAGTTAACTTCAGAAGGTTCTAAGCCATCATCTTTCCTTTCACTCTTTATTTTCCACATGAGCTGGGATTTCGGTTGATACACAGTTTCCTTAGGGAAGAAAAGAGTGAATACAGCCAGTACCGCCTAACACTTGTATATTTGAAGAAATCCACTGTGGTCAAAGACTCTCTCCATCATGCACCAAGTACAACCAAGCTCCTTGAACTTGCCTTGTCCCTTCACGATACACTCTGCTTACCTCACATTTTCTGATGAGCGTCCTGCCTCCGTGGGGTTTCTCACAGCCATACCTTTGTTGCTGTTATTTCCAAAGCTTAGAACCTCTCTCCTGATTTTGTTTGCCTGGCTGGCTACTACAGGTGTTCATGCAGGAAGCCTTTTCTGAAGCCCAGAACATCCCTGGTTTACTCTCACTGCATTATGTGTGCTCGTGTTTCTGTCTCCCCAATGAATCTGTACACGTACACTCTTTGCAGGTAAGGGCCCTATTCTAATTATCTTTATATCCATGAGGACTTAATACAATTGTTCAAAAAATGTTGGTTACACTAAACTAAACTCCAGGCAAACCTACGGCAGCAAAGGGGGTCCGGAATTTGGCAAGAGTCGTTTTAGCACTGATATATCTTTGTGGGAGGGTTTGTGGTTGTCTTTAAAAGCCTTCTTTTGTTCCATGGGAAATTCATCTAGATAACTTTAATAAAAAGCAGCTAGTTAATTATTGGCCAGCGCTAGAAAGTCTTGGCTTTTGGTTTCTGATCTCTAAGAATTTCTTTTGGCATTAATTGACATTAGGGAGAACTCTGCTGGCAGGTAATTTGTACATCGATACCAGAAAGATCCTTCCATACAGAAATATTTAGTAAGTTCCTGTGATGTGCTGGGCACTGTTCCAGGTGCTGTAGATAGTGCTGTGAATGAGAAAAGTTAACCCTTTGCCCTCTAGAAGCTTATATTCCAGCAGAGACATCCATAAATGCAGAGGCAAACAAGCATATAATAGATAGATAAATGAGTGAAATTCCCCATGATGGGAAATAAAACAAAGTGATGTGCTAGATAGTGAGAGAGGGTATTTTAGATTGCCATGCTCAAGACCCAGCAGGAAGTCTTGGGTGGCTGGGACAGAGAGTGAGAGAGGCTGACCAGTCCAATTGCATAGGGTCTTGCAGACAGAATTTATTTGTGTGATGGGTTGTGGTGTGTGATAAGAAGCCAAGGTTTCTTCGTGTGCCCCTCCAAATATATTGGGAAGTCAGAGTCTCCTGCCACCCAGGTAAGGGAAAGCCATAGGAAGGTTTGGAGCAGGGAACATTGTCACATGGGGGACATTTTTTAAAAGGTCCCCCTGCCTACTTTGTGGAGGACAGGCTGTGGGGGCTGTGAGAAAAATCTGATACCGAGAAGGGCAAGAGAGACTTGGTCTGGACTTGAGTGGTCACTAGGGAGGTATAAAGAAGCTAGAAGACTTGGGATCTGTTTTGGAAGTAAGGCTGGAAAGACTTGCTGATGGACAAACGGGATGAAAGAAAGCTGTGACAAAGAAGGAGCAATCTTAGTCCCAGAAGGAAGACACACCATTGTTCTTGTCGAGTTCCTAAGCCCCACCCCCTAAAAGAGCTTCTTGCCATGCCTGCGTACTCTGTCATTACCAGGAGCACAAGAGAAAGAAAAATAGAATGTTCAGTATGCTTCATTTATCTAATCTGAAAAATGAACTCTGCTCGGTGACCTAATGGACATAAATTCTGGTTCTAAAAAAGCTGCTCATTCAGCAACGAGCCACTGAGGGCCTGATATGGTAAGGAATTGTGTCCTGTGCTGGCGGGGGATACAACATCCATGATTCCTCACCTCCAAGCACTTAGAGTATATCCAGGGCAAAAAAGACATCCCCAACTAAATAAAACTCAAGGTAGGAATGAGAGGGCCACGGGAATGTTATACACAGAGGGCAGTTGGAGTCCCAAAACCTTCTGGTGGGTGATGGAGGAGACCCCCAATGAGGCAGGAGAATTTTAGTGGGTAGATCTGGATGGTACAGACAGAGGCACAGAGTGGGGAGGAGCATGGAATGTTCCAGGCTTGACCAATATGCCTGAAAGGGAGAGAGTCTTACAGAAGCTGGGTCTCAGCAACTTGCCCCCACCTTCTAGGGCGCTCTGGTTTGGGGGAGAGGCCTACTCTATCCTCTCATGGCTTCTCTTCCCCTTTCCTGTTCTTGGTTTGCATTATTTCCTCCTAAGAGCATTCTTTGAACTTTCTGGAAACTCCTCCTGGGGTCTTCTCATCTGTTCTTAGTTTAATACTGTGGGGTTCTGCTTTGTCGTTTATAGCCTTCCAGAAGGGTTTCTCTGATTTTTTTGCTGTCTTGTTGCCCTCCCAGTCCCAGGAAAAGAAGAACTCACCTTGAGTGTAGAAGCAGGGCTTCAGAGAAAAAAACTAACATGTTTAACTCCCAAGTTTACAGAGCTCTGCCAAACCTGGATTTACAGAGAAGAGGAGAAGCACTAACAAGCTATACTCTTTTCAAGTGCAAAGAAATCATTTAGCCCCTCTGAGGTCCGCCAAAAATAAGCTACTGGTTTGCGAAACCCTGGGATAATCCCTCTGACTTAAGCCCTGCATTTAGTTACTTAAAACATCCCTGCACATGCATTTGCTGGCGTGCGCACTGACAAATACACACATCTATCTCTTTGTGCCCTTTGTCCAGCCCCTGATGATTTCTATCCTCTCCAGGAGGCTGGAATCCAAGGCTTCTAGGACGTGACTTCTGGAAAGCTTTTCCTTCAGCCTAGCCACGGTGTCATTTCTTTCCTTCTTCCCCAGGAGCATCATTGGCCAGTGGTTGGGACATGGATCAGAAATGCCCTCATGTGCTGGGGGTTTGTCCCTAAAGCCCAGGTGGGCATCTGCATGGTGGTCTGCAACCTGGCTCCACCAGGCTTCGGGAGAACTCCATTTGAGTCTTTAACCAATCTCGTGACTCCCAGTGGCCCCAGAAATGTGTGGACTTAAAAGAGCAGAAAGCTGCCTTGCCTCTGCTCCAGGCTCCTGCCATCTTTAGAAAGACCCCGGGGAGGAAATTTTAGCAGAGCACCATGGGCACAGGTGAAACTCCCCAGCTCTTGGGCTCTTTGTTAATTATCACTCTGTAGTGGGAGAAACCAAAGGACAGGCATTATCTTTGTTAAATAATAGTGGAATTGATCAGGGATTCTTCTGATTTCTTGTGAGGTTGGATGAACCCCAGAGTGAGAAAAATTTTGCCCTTTGTTTTTGTCATTAGGAAACTCAGTATCCTACTACAGGGTTGTTAGTTTAATTTTTCTTCATCACTTTGGGTTGAATCCCATTTGCCTCTGCAATTTCTGAATGGCTTTCCCTGTGGCACCACTCAAACAAGAAGAGTAGATTTGGCTCATTTAAAATAATGGTAATAGCTGATATTCACTGAATTGAGACCCATATTCAGTGCTTAATATGTGATCTCATGAAGGCTTGCAACTGCTCGAGGAAATAGCTATTTTATTATCCCTCTTCCACTTTGCAGACAAGGTAGCTGAGGCTTGATCATCTGAGAAACTATATATTTTACTTTTTTTTTAAATGTATCATCTGTTTTTCTCTATTATAAATTCCATAGGGACAGGACTTTTTTGTATCATTGCTTTACCACTGCATCTCCAGGACCTGAATACTGCTTGGCACATGGCAGTTGCTCAATGAATATGTTTTGAATGACCAGGCCACATGCCCAAGGTTAAACGGCTAGGAAATGGTGGCAGAAAGCTTGGAATCACTTTTTATTGATTCTGGAGTCTATGTTCCTAACCCCTACCTCACACTGCCTTTTTCTTTGTTTATAAATAATTTCCCAGCTCCCATTCTACCTCTCTCTCCTGTGCCTCTCACTCTGTAATTGAGTAAAGAACAACAGCTGTCATTTACTAGTTGCACTAAAGTGACAGGACCCTTCCACAGGGCATCCTCAGCCTCCTGAGCAAGATCCTTTGTTGATTCCGTATTAAATCCACAGGTACAACGATTTGATATAATCAGAAACATAAAGCATTTGCCTCCTTGGCTCTTCCTAGATTAAGATTAGGGCCAAAGAAGTCCCGCGGAGCTGAGCAGGGGCTGCTCAAAGTCCCTCTTTCTTGTTCTATGGAAAGAGGACGAGACTGACAGCTAAAGACAACAACTAAGGCTGTGGGGGTCCTTCCAGAGATAGTTATAACATGCAGCATTGTTTTCTGATAATGAAGTAAATACTTGTTCCAATGCATGTTTATTTTAGAGAATTAGGAAAGTGTTAGGAAGAATAAAGAGAAGACACCAGAAATCCCATCAACATTTTAGTAAAAATCCATTGAAGTTATTTCTTCTGTCCATATGTGTGCGCGTGCACATTTGAGTCGTCATGTTTCCTTTTTTTTTTTTTAATAAGGGAGCTTATCATACTTTATAAACAATTTTTAATTGGCATTTTCCTCTTAATACTGCATTGTACGTATTGTCCCATGTCTGTAACTGTACTTACAAAAGATGGAACACTGGGTTCCATCATGCACCATACTTTAACCATTTCATTTTGGTGGTGCATTTTCATTGTGGCCACAGCCTTTCCACAGCAGTTAACCATCCTTTTCTTTACATTTTTATACACATATATGGTTATTTTCTTAGAATGGATTTCTAAATGTTATCTTTCTGGGATTAAAGATGGTGACATTTTGAAGAAAGGCAGTGATTTTTTTTTTCAAGGCTTTTCTGCTCTGAGTGAGAAATCAGAGTTGGTGGTTACCACAGGACAGCAGGAGGGCTCAGGGGCTGCCTCCAAGGGTCCCTGCCTTCGCCTGCCTCGCAACATGCGGCCGCAGTGAAGAACACTGTGGACGATGAGATGTGTCACCTCCCCTTTGCTTCCTTAGCTTGATCTTCCAGGTCTGTGTGCTTTTGTGATCTAAGTTTTGGATTGTTCTCCCATTGTCTTTCTCCCCACGCCGCCCCCAGCCTTTGAGCTGGTGCACATTGCAGAGGCAGTGGAAAGAAATGTGGGCGCAGAGGCCAAGCCAGCTTGGCCCTGAATTCCAGTTCTGTCCCTTACTAGTGGAGTGACCTTCAGTAAGTAACTTTACACATCTGTATTCCTCAATTTCCTCATCTATAAAATGGAGATAATCTAATGACCTCGCTGGAGTGTGCAAAGATTAAATGATTAAATCCAAATAGAATGCTTGAAACACTGCTTGGCACATAGAAAGTATTTAATAAGTGGCAGTTTATTAAATGAATTTTAAGATGGATAAGTCAATAACAGAGTATAATTATAATATATATACACTTGGTTTTGAATAAGGTCTTTTGCAAGATGTTAGCACTACGATGTATTTGGGACATACAAGAAGACAGTCCCTCCAGTCCCCAGTACCAGCTCTCTTCTCCCTTTTGGTGTTTTCCTGTCCTTTTCTCTCCTTTCCTGGGACTCTCACTGTTTTACAGAGCATGGACTTTTCTCTGGTTTCCCAATCTGCCCACATGTGCACGTTTTTCTTTCTTTACTATTCCTCTCAGTCTTTCCCTCCTTATCAGTTTATTTGTTCCATTTAGGAAGAATTGGAGCCTGGCTGGCAGCTTTTCTGGTTGGCTTTATTGGTGCTGCATTGTAAAACATTCTCTCTGTTACTTAGAAATCTCTTTGATCCATGTCGCACTGTATTTGTTCTCCCAACAGATGTGTTGGGTAGGCGGAGGGTTTTCTTTCCCCCTTCGCCTAACCTCCTTCCCCTTTAAGCTCCTGACTTGTTCGGGATCTTTTCTGCAGCTGACCACAGACCCTCTGCCCAGCAACACCAGGAGCGGCATGGCCACCAAGACTTTCTAGAGTGCCTGCTTAGGAGGAGGAGGGAGGAAGATGTTGGGAACTGTGCAGGTTACAGTTTGAATTTCCTAGACAAGTTCCAGGAGTTCTTTTGATTCAGATTGTACTCTGTGGCACGTTAACAAACCTCACCCTTACATTGTGTGATGTGGACAATAGAGTGAGCCCTCGGGGGTGGCAGGCAGCGTAGGTGGACCATGAGAGTAGGTAAGCATATTATTTTCTCAGGGCTGCTGTAACAGAGAATCCCAGCCTGGGTGGCTCAAACAACAGGAGTGTGTTGCCTCACCATTCAGGAGGCCAGAAGACCTAAATCGAGGTGTCAGCAGGGCCAGGCTCTAGCTGACATTTCTAGGGAAGGAATTGTCCCATGCCTTTCTCTATGATTCTGGTAGCTTGAGGTGTTCCTTGGCTTGTAGATGCATCACTCCTGTCCTCCATCCTCACATGGTGTTCTCCCCGTGTCTGCACTTGGTCTTCCTTCTGTGCATGTCTGTCTGTGTCCTTTCCCCAGTCACTGGATTAGGGCCCACCCTAATGACCTCATCTTAACTTGATTACCTCTGTGAAGATCCTACTTCCAAATAAGGTCACATTCTGAGGTACTGAGGGTTTAATATGTCTTTTTTTTGAGGGGTACAATTCAACCTACAATAGGAAGGAAAGACGCTGAGGATCCATAACTGTACACACCCACCATGTGTAGGGCAGGCTCTGTGCAAATATGCAATGGGTTCTTTGCAGGATTAGGGGAGATAAGGGCAAGACCTTCAAGTGGGGTCTCTGTCCGTCTCAGCAATAGTGATGGCCAAGGAGGGAGGTGTCTTGCCTTCCTTGTCTCAGTCCCACCGTCTTTATTTTCAGTCTGACTCCTGTCTTTCTCTTTTATCCATTTGGGAGTTTCTGAGAGCTGACTAGAGAAAGCAGCACAGTGAGAGTCTACCTGGGAGGGAACAGAGGGAAGCGACAGAGAAGCAGAGGGTGGAGGTAAGTGGGAACGGTAAGGAAGAGACAGTGAGCGAAGCAGTAGACCGGTGGGGAGACTGTGGAAGGTTGCTCGGCAGCTGTGAGTTTTTGTCCCGACCCTGTCACCAAGCTGCATGCCTTTGGTCTAGGCATTTAACTTATGGCCTCAGTTTCTCCATGGGTGTGATTGGGAAGTGGAGGTTGCTGCCTAGGATCTCCTTTCTGGCCAGAACAGAGCTCGCAGAGCCTGATGTTCGCAGCAGTGAAAACTCTTGGCCCCAGCCCTCTGCAGAGAGCACAGCCCTTCTGCCTGTGGAAACATCTTCTGAGCAGGGCGCCCTGTCCACAGCATCACCCAGCACACAGCCAGTGCCCTGCCTGCACCTCTGTAAATGGCTCCCACTCCTCTCACCCCTGACTCCTGTTTCTTTCCACATGTAAGTTTGCTACTCCTTTTCATGATCCTCATTATTCTTTGACTGCTCACATCTGTCTTTGATCGTTGTCAGCTCTGGGAGGCTATGCCAAGCTTCTTGAACACAGCCTGTGACTGCCTGGGCTGTGCACTGTGCGTTAGCTGGGAGGCGGGAGGAAGATGCCTGTAAGCCTAGTGGGGACCAAGTACCTCGGCCTGGCCTCCAGCTTTGACTGCAGAAGTGCTGCCCTAACAGATTAAATAAATCTTTGAGCTGTTAGCTTGAAAATTAAAAGGGCTTTCCAAGTGAGAGGCAACAAGCATTTATTTGAGATCAGTAAGAATAGCCATTCAGGCAGCTCTGGTCTTGGCAGAAGCCCAAATAGTGGTCTGATTAGGAGACAAAGACAAGGGGTATTTATGAGAAGGGAAAGTGGACCAATTAGATCAATAGAACGAAGGCATTTTTATTGGTGCTGATGATATAACATAGTAATGTTAATTCTAAACAGTTTTTTTTTTTTGATTCTTCAGTCCAGTAGGCATCAGCCCAGTAGTCATAATAACTGCTTTCTATTCTCTTTGGAAACACTTCATTGGGACACAATGTCCAATGGTTATTTTGCCCTGTTTTAACATCTCAAGATTTGAGTTATAAGACAGGCAGGGCAGTTCCTCTGGCATGGCAGCTCAGCTCCGTTTTAAAGTGGTTCCATTTATATTATTGTTTATAGGGCTCTGATCGCCTCTGTAGCCCCCTGCCGCCTCCCCCATGCACACTGCCCCTATATTCAAAAGAGCCCAAGCCCTGCTCATGCCATTCAGTTTAGCCTGCCTGCACCCCGTTTAAACGAATGATGGGAAAGGGGCCGGGTAGGTGCGGCTCCGAGAAGTGAATGTCTTGCTTGGGCACTCACTGGTTAAACTGAGGACACACTGCTGACCCAAAGACACTGCCCTGCAAGAAGCTGGCTCTGCCCATCCTTTTACTGAAGCCCTTTATTATGGACAGGGTCAGTGAAGAATGACCAGGGAGTCGGGTCAGGAATGAAGGTCAGTGGTTAGAATCAGATGATGCAGAGTGTAGGGAAACAGGGCCAGCTTTGGCGAGCTGCGGGTCTTCGTGGCCCACCCCTGACTGGGTGAGCTTCAGTGCCCCGGGGGCTGGGAGAGGAAAGAAGGGCTGTGACCTCACTGCAGGGCAAGCGAGCTGTTTGCTTACAGATGACTTCTTCCCTCAAGCGTCCTAGGAATTCCCCAGCCAGTGGCTGGGCTTTGGGAATATTGCTGTCAGTGTGCACAGGACAGGGTGGTTCTTAGTGGTGCAGGATGTGCTGCAAGCATTAAACATCACCCTTCCATTTACCATGCCAACAGGAACACCTCCACACCTTTCCAAATGTCCTTTAATAGGCCTAGTACCAGCCCTTTTTGAGAATCACACAGCCCAACATTGATTAAATGAGTGGAAAAAAATGAACAATAAATTATCTTTGCGATTTTGCAATATTGCAGCTTTCTTTTCTCACCCTAGAAATGGACTAAACACTGGGGACTTTGGCCTCTTGAACCCCAGGTGGAACTGTTCCAAGGTTACTTAATCCATCTTCCTGCTTGGGGGCCGACTGCACCCAGCTTCCTCAGGCAGGCCTGACGCTGGCTCTTCAGACCTCTCTCCAGGCCAAGGTGGCCCTCATTGTGTTTGTCAGGCTGCGAGGTCAGTGAGCCCCCCTCCCGCCTCCCCTTGGAGCAGTGACTCGGGGTCATAGCTCTGGCATGAATCTGCTAAGTGTCGGACTGTTGCGGGGGGTTTGTATCAGATTCTCTCTCAGCAGCTCAGTGCAGATGGGATGACAAGGACCAGATTCCAAGTCTGAGCTCTGATATTTGCCAAGAGTTTTACCAGGCTTCCTGGAATAGACAAGGAAACTGCCCAAGCTCCCCTAGGTCAAGTGATCTGGGCCCAGGTTTGCCAGCCTCTGAATGACCGGTCTGTTAGTAGCGCAGGTGTGCTGAGCGTCCCGCAGCTGCCCATCCTGGAGAGGCGGGTGAGGCAGCTGCTGTCTCCCACCTCCATCGCTCACCCACGGAGTCTCTGCCTGGGTTTGCTCACCTGCAAAGTGGAGACAATGATCATCTGGCTACTTTTTCTGCACAGATAGAGAATGAAAACAAAGGAAATATTTATGAAGTGCTTTGAATTCCAGAGAGAACAGGAACTGTGTAAATTCACGGCATATTCAGATTTGAGGAATGCAGGGTCAGAAGTTAGAAATTAATCTAATCCAGCCATGAGTGTCATTGCCAGGAAGTTCTAGGGTCTGTGAACTGGAGGCTCCTGGTGTCCCTCTTCCCACCCGGGGATGACTTCTTTCCAGCTCCTACCTTGATTCTCTCTTCCTCTTCACAGCCAAACTTCTTTAATGGAGACCCTATTTCCACAATTTCTGTTCAATGCTCAAACCCCCTGCCTTGTGGCTTCCACCCCTGACATGCCACAGAGCCTTCTCTGGCCTGGGGCCACCGTGTCCTTAAACCCAGTGAAGAGAGCCAGCCTCTTCATGCTTGCCCTTGGAGCACCCTTTCCCATGTTGTCATCTTTCTTGAAATTCTCTCCTCCCTAGATCTGCCACACTGTCCTGCTTTTGGTCTTACCTGTATGGCAGTGTCTTTTCACTTTTCATAGCTGACTTTTTCTCTTCAACTGGACCTAGGCTCTCCTCTCTGCACATACTCTCCATAGTCAATGTCAAGCATTCCAGTGGCCTCCTACATCTGTATGAGGCCGACTCCTGAACATACAGGTACTTTCTCTTAAGTCACAAACCCACATATGCAGCTGCCCGATAGATAATCCACCAAAATGTCTTACAGGTGCCTAAACATCAGTGTGTCCCAAACTAAACTCGGCCCTGCTCTGTGCCCCAAACCTGCTCTACCTCTAAGTGAATATTTGCCATTTTTCCCCAGCTTAGAAAATGGAACCACCTGCTACTGCATTTGGTGAAGTCGGAAGCCTAGAAGTCATTCTTGGTGTGTCCTACTCTCTTACTCCCCACAACTGGGCAACGTCCAAGTCCTCTAATTCTAACCTCTAAGCATCTCTTGAGTTTGTCCAGATCTACCACTTCCCCAATCATCTCTTATCATTCTCCACACCTTGCAAAGCTAATGGGGTCATTTTTCCACTCGAAATTGTATAATGGTTTCCTCTCTTATTCTCTCCTTTCTTCCCTCCCCTCCCCTCTTCTTTCTTTCCCTCTATTTCCTTCAGCCATACTGGGTTTTGTTGTTTCCCAGAATGCACACTGTACCTTCTTGCCTCTGAGCCTAGTATTTAGGCATTCGTTCTTACTACCTGAAACAATCTCCTTCTGCTCCATCCTCCCCCTTCCCCCCAATGCCTCTTTCATGACTCTTATCACCCTTCATGTGTCAGCTTAAGCATCACTTCATTGGGAGGCTGTCTCTTATCCACTGTCTTAGGTCAGGGCTCCCTGCCACATGCTTTCATAGCACCTTGTACTTTCCCTCACACCTAGCATTTCTTATTCTAACTTCTGGTTCAACTGCTTTCTCACTAGACTATAGATTTCTTGAGGGCAGGAACTATATTCCTGCTTGTTCATGGCATCATTTCCAGTCACATCTAGCACAGTATGTAAACAGTCAATAAATAGCCATTAAATGCATGGATGAATGAACAAAAGATGTTTGCCCAGCAGAAAGTTGGAATAGGATCAAAGACCAGCGCTGGAATTAAAGAAAGAACTTACTCAGGGTGGCATTATGATTTCCCAGAACAGTTGACTAACCCTCATTCACTTTGGCAAACATTTATTCCATGCCACACAGCCAGGTAAAAAGTTGAATGAGGATTAATCTCTTCCCAAAAGGAGCTTATTCCTTCTTTGAACGTCCATTAAAACAATCTCTGACATGATTTCTGGCAAGTAGATGAACTGGTCCTTCCTCCTCTGTGACCAGAGGTGTAGAAAGACGGAGCATGCACACACGCACACATGCAGACATCATGCACACACACAGGGACACGCCTGAACCTTCCTTCTCCGAGACGGTAACTCATGGTTCAGTCTGGGCTCATGGCATGCCGTGAGCAATCCCCTTAGCCTTAGATCTGGGAAAGCAGGTGTGACTGTTGTAGTAAATTTGCAGCTCAACCTTTGCTGATTTCCTTCAAGGACACTGCTGCTGCACTCTCCTTCCTTTCAAAGTGAACACCTGACTAGGTTCCCCCAAAACTAGCCTTCTCCTTTCTGTGCTTAGAGCTCCTCTTCTTCTGGGTTCTCAGATGGGATGAAGTCAAAGGATGGAGACTGACCCCACCCTTCCTCCTTGGCCCTGATCAAGTTCCTTGGAAGCTGCCCAGAGGCAGCCATTTCTTGATGGTGGAACATCGTCTGAGACGAGGCCTCAGGAAGCTCAAGACTCAGTGCCTGCCCCCAAGTCCCTCAGTTATGGACGTGTCCGTCCTCCACTCTCAAAGACATTGCTGTTATTCCCCTGCTAGTGTGACACACGGCACTGGCCCCTGCCCTTCCCACCCCAGCAGGGTCTTTTTCCTGGAAGTCTTATAACTGACTCCATCCTCTTTGGGGCTGTTTTCATTTTTAATTATATTCAGGGAGGAACATATGTATTGGACCTTGGAAGGGCTGTGAAATTTCATTTTTATTTCTTTACACCTGCAGTTGCAATATGAGAAAAAAGACCAGAGCTCAGCTGATGTTCCAGACCTAGGTTATCAAGGTGCTTTGGCTGTTGGTTCCCAGAAGAGGCTGTGTTCCTAGAGCAGATTTCATTAGCGGAGCATTTGAGGGGCCGCATTTCTTCAGCTGCCTTCTCTTTGGGGGTCTCTGGCCTCTAATTCTTTTTTCAGCTCAGTCCTATGAGCTCAGTCTGTGTATTTGGTTCACATCTTTAAGTCGGATGTTGAAAAGATATTTGATTAGCCATTCCAGATGCTGATTCCAATTGTAATTTGTCCTGAGGGGCTAGCTTATCCTCTTGCTTTTTCCCCATTTCTGATCCCACCTGTCAGCTTCCCCCATGGGACCTCACAGAAGCAGAACTGGTCTTTGTTTTGTTCCTTTGTTACCACAATGCCAGTCATCTGAGAGATTTCTCTATCATAATATGCTCCTTTCTATATCTGTGGATGCCAGTGCTTAGAATATCACAGATGTACAGTTCCTCCCAAGACCTGGGCCACCTTCTCAGGGACAGCAAAGAGGGCTAGGTCCGTTCCAATGCCCCCCGCCCCCGGATTTAACCTCATTCTCTCCTTTCTACAATAAACTGGATCGGAACCAGCAGCCCTGTAGGGATACATTTCTTTGCCTCAAAACCAGGCCCCAGAGAGCATTTGAAACCTTGGCAGAGAGGTGTAGACTTAATTAATTTTTCCCTTTTTTCCTTTGAATCTCTTGGAATACACACACGTACTCACATTCGTGCACAATTGGGTGTATAAGAATTTTAATGGCAGGTGGTGTTAGCAGTTCTTTTCTTCCTGAAACAGACCAGGGTTTTTCCATCTGGACTTCTTAGCAGGACCTAAGAATATTGACTTTCTAACCACTTGGATATGGGTGGAGCAAGCAGAATGGGAATGGGGGAGAAGGTTCAAGGGGGAAATATGCTTATATATAAATCACATGTGAAAGGGGTTTTGAAGTCATTATTGCTTCAGGATGTGTGAACTGTAATTATTTTTTAAGGCCCTGTTCTGCCCAATGAGCATTTCCCGGGGTTGCTGCTCCAAGCATGACGTCTTGGCTGTCAGGAGGTCCAGCCTGGTCTGATAGGAGTTTAATCGCTTTAAAGGGGTCTCAGGATAGGATCCAGTTTCTCCAGGTTCTCAGCTGCGGTCAGTCCTGCCTGCAGCACAGTGTCCAAATGACTTCGATGATTAAGACAATGAAGTTAAAATGAAGAAGAGACGTTTCCCCCCACTCTTTTCCGTTTTATTTCTTTTTAATGGTTGGCTGCACAAGGCAGTAAATCACTTTTAGGCTGCAGGACTATTGGCCATTAAATATGCTCTTTGCTCTCCTCCGTTTTCTGCTCAAAACAGGCAGTGACGTTCTGCCTAAACTCTAAAAGTGACTTCTTAGCTGCCTATGTGCTGCCTTTTGACTCCCAAGCCCAGTGCTGCGACTGTCCTTGCCTTCATCCCTCACGCCCCGTCGGCTGCAGCCCTCGGCCAGGAATGGCCGATCCAGGAGAAGGTTGTCAAGGGGCATGTCAAGCACGCTTCCTCCGTGTTTTGAGGGTGCTTTCTATCCCCAAAGGGCCATTCTGGGTAAAAGGAGGGTCACACTGGGGTGACTTACAGGAAGAAGCCCTTAGAAGGAAAATCTGCATCTGTATGTTACAGTGATCCAACACTATTTAGGAGGATTAGCTACTTAAAAAGAAATGTGGAGAACTTGGTAAATGGGAAAAAATTGAAAAAATGTTGAAATGTTTGGAGGGATCTGCATATAGGGGAACTTTAAAAGGACATAGTAGAGAATGGGATTTGTGATAAAACTTTGTAATAGAGTAACCTGTTCTTTCATTGAAGTATGCTTTAGTGTGGGGATTACAAATAAATTCAGCACATGTACTACCATTCTCACTTTTTCCCCAGCACAGACAGCACTAATCAATCACAGCACTCTTTCCCTATCACTCCTGTACCTGTAGCAGACATCACTAATTGATCATAGCAGTCATTCCCACTGAGCTTTACAGTGCCTTTTAATCCTCAAGACAAGTCTCCAGGTAACTATACATGTCAATCAACTGGATTTGGAACTTAGATTGAAATCCACTTGCCACTTCTAGTTTAATAAAACTTTAAGGTTAGTTAGAATACCTGAATTCTAATCTCCCACCTAGTTCTTATTAATAATTAATTGTTAATAATTATTATCTAACCTCAGTTTCCTTCTCTACATTAAGAAAATATGTATTTATTACTTATGTAATAAGTAATAATTGATAATTACTACAATTAATAATGGATAAGTAATAATTGGTAATTATTTATAAATACTTATAATTACTTAAATAATTACTTGTAATTATTACCTATCAATTATTACTTATTATTTATCATTTATTACTTATCACATAGGTCTGAGGTAAGGATTAAGTAAGATAACATATGTAAGATAACATGTGGTGGAGCCTAGAACATTGCATGCACATTGTAAGCATGCACCGATGATAGACAAATATGAATGTGAAGTGGCTCAGACACATCGTGCCCTACCTCCAGCAATATGTAGTACAGTAGATGGCACATCTTTCACCCTTGCTGCTTCTTTTAACGTCCTAGTGAAGGCAGATGGAGAACAGCTGGGCCCTCTAAATCTACCTCATTTTAACTTCATATTCTTCCCACTCTTATGAAATCTCTCTTTCGCAAACTGATAAAATGTTCCCTCATTACCCTGGGAAAACAGAGTCAACCCCCGTGGGTGAGGACCTGACACATTGCGTGTCACTGTGATGGAGGAAAGTCCTGACAGAGGTCTGAGGAAAGATCTTTGCAAAACAACTCTTTTTTTGTGGTGTTCCCATGGGCGTGATGACCGAGAAGTGCACTGATGTGGAGGTAGTAGGACAGGCTTTTGGGAGGAGGTTTTACTGTAGTTCATCCCATTCTAAGGTGAAAAGATTGGAGAGGGTTGTGTAGGGAATGCCCAGGAAGGCCTTCTCCCAGATACCAGGCTGGCATTGGACCTCACCTCTAGACGGGGAAGGTATTGTTTCCAGAGCAGCAACCTCAGCAAATTGAAGTCTTAATAACATATATTTACATATCCTGCAATGTCAATGACTTCAAATGCCTTTCTTAAGGTATTTTTATAACACCTTAAGTAAATAAGCATATATGTAGTACATTTTATTATTTTCCTTCCTGGCCTACTGATATGCACTGAAAAGGCCAAGCTGAATAGCTTTCTTCCTTGTGGTTTCAAATTCCTTTTGGATTTTGTCTTGTTACTCCTTCCATTCAGTCGTGGGCACTTCACACCAAAGGTTAGTCAAGGGCATTATGTTCTTTCTCCTGGACCCAAACAATTCCATCAGGTCCAGATTCAGTTTCATTAAGCAAATACATCCTCATCATTGAGGTGTGTGCTAGATAGTATAGGGGGCAGTGAAAGATATAAAATGTAATCCCTGCCCTTACACAGCTTAAAAGCTGTCATGAGGGATAAAGAAATACACAAAGGATGAGGCAAAACAGAAGATCTACAAAAGAGACCATGAAAATGCCTGGGAATTCCAAAGAAGCAGATCCCAAAAGGCTTCATGGAGGTAGGGGTTGTAGCATTTGAGATCAGTCTCACAACACAGCTCTAGATGGATAGGCAGGGGTGGTTGGGGGTGGAACAGTAGGACCGGCGGGCAGTGGGGCTGAGACTGTGGAGCTAAAGAGCCCTGAAGGTACAGATTGCCATGAGGATGGATTTATACAAGGGGCATGGCCTAAGAGACAGGAATCTTTCTTTTGCTGAGGATGCATTTTAGAGGCAGCAGTCTGATGTGTGTGGGCACGAGAGCAGGTCCAGTGTGGGATCTTGGCAGGCCTCTGGAATGCTCAGATAACTGCACAGCTGGCTCAGGTCACTTTCCTTTAGGCCGCACTACTGAAGCACTGACGCAGCCAAGCTGCGGCCTCTCTCTGCGCCTCCGTTTTCACACCTGTAAAATCGGGAGGCTGAATTAGCCCATTCTAGGTCAGACAACTATGATTTTGTGATGATGATGAGGATGAGGATGAAGAAGAAGAGGTGATATGGTTATGTGTTTATTTATTTGTCATGTTTCTTTGAGATGGGAGTGGGAACAAAATGGTATCTGTTTCCACATGCACGTAAAGTCAGGGGTCCAGTTTTGGGCTTGTTCGAGCTGTGCTTTGTCCGTCCGCTGCACAGGCGCAGGTAGATAGCTGACTCCATCCCATCTGGAAGGCCCCAACGGGTTCTTCATTACAGGGCCACCAACTTGGAATTTCAGCTGAGGTCAGCAAACACTTTTTTTTTTTTAGTATAGTTGGCATGCAATATAATATTGGTTTCAGGTGTACAACATAGCGATTCAACATTTATATATCTTTGTGATCACTACGATAAGTCTAGCAATCATCTGTCCCTGTACAAAGTTATTACAATATTATTGACTCTATTTCCTGTGCTGTACATTACATCCTGTAACTTATTTATTTTATAACTGGCAGTTGGTACCTCTTATTTTCCTTCACCTTTTTTACCCCTACCCCCACCCTTCTCCCCTTTGGCAACCGTCAGTTGGTTTTCTGTCTCTCTGAGTCTGTTTCTGTTTTGTTTTCAGCAAAGGCTTTATGACCAGTGTCTGTGCCAGGCATTGTGCTGAGGTTGTTGAGGGAGAGCCCTGCCAGTCTCGAGGCTGACAGGTAGACATGGAATGTTTCCCAGACCTGGTACTTACTAGAGTCACTGTGGAGGATTTTTTTAAAATATAGATTCCTGCGCTCCATCCCTTGCTGATGTTGATTTAGTAAGCCGGCCGTAGGGCCTGAGAATCTGTAATATGCAATAGTAACTGCCTCCAGAGGGTCCTGGTGCTGCACCCAGTTCAGGGAGCCCTGATCCAGGGAGGACTGTCAGTCGTTGCTACTCAAAACGTCTATGCTCTGCCTTACTTGTATTTATTTGCATATATGGACTATTTGTTGTTTTTTGTCCTATGTGCTTGTTATAGACATCTATGCCCCAGGGATGGAGACTATAAGTCAGAACATGGTAAGCTCTCCACTTCTGAGCAGTGACACAAGTTACAGATTCATTAGGAAGGCAAGTCATTCACATGTGAAATGACGTCACCATTATCATCTTCATTCTCTGTGGTGTTTATCTGAGACTCACATTTTATCATCTGAGACTGGGAAGGGCCCCTGAAGGTGGGCAGGTCAGATGTCATTATCTTTTTTTTCCAGATGTGGAGGCTGAGGCTCAGAGAAATGAATCTGTATGTCCGAATTCACAGAAGTAGCAAGTGGAAGACCAGGCCTCAAAGGAAATCTCCTGCCCTCAGTCCAGGGCTGCTCCCTACTCCATGCGAAGTGAGACGTGGCCCCTTCCCCCAAGTATGGCGGATTCTGGGACTGGGAGAGGCCAGTGTGGGCTGGGGGGGTGTTGAGCCGGAATCAAGGCGGCAGAGAGCTCAGACTGGAGCTTGTTGCCGAGAGCAGGGCAGCTGGCACAGCTTTGATCTGGAAGGGTTCCTGCTGCAGAGAATGACAGCTTCTTTCTAAGGTAGTAGCAGCATGACAACCTGTGTTTATGTTATTTCATTGGTATGGAATTCACAGGAGGCAGAAGGAAGACAGAGTTTAGTACCCCGCAGTTTACCAGTGGGAAAATTAAGGTGGAAAGTAGGAATTTTCCTAAATGAATGGGCCTCCTATTTACTGAATGCCTACTATGTGACAGGCACTGTGCACACTGGACATTAATCATGAAATGCCTCATTTATTCCTCATAGCTGCTTGGTGAGGTAGGCATCATCAGCCTGATTTTACAGTTGGGAAAACTGAGGCTTCCCAAATTATATTTACTCACAGTGGGGCTACTAGGAGGTCAGAGAGCCAGCCTTTGTGTGTGGGTCTAACTCCCCAGCCCAGTCCCTTTCATCAGAGTCCCCGAATGCCTATCTACTTAGAACTGGGTGCCCATCAAGGAAACTTCGGTGGCAGCAGCTACAGCAAAGGCTTGGCCTTCCTCCCATGGCAGCCTCCATGCTTACTCAGTATGCACCGTGCACCAGGAGTGGCTACTCAAGGAATATTTACACAAGAAACTTCTCTTCTTAGCTCTCTGTTGAGGCTCAGAGAGATGACAGGAGTTGCTCAAGTGGCAGAGCCAGGACAAAAAGGCAGGTCCCCTGACTCAGCTGTCCATGTCCCATATGTGGCTCAGCCTCTCTGGAGAACGCTGAGCATTCTGAGGCATCACCAGCCAGAAGCGGGGCCTGAATGAGACCTGTGGTGTCCCGGGGCCCACACTCCAGCCTCCGGGCTGAGCTGCCTTTAGCTTGTCTCAGGACAGGTCCACACAAGAGCTTTACACATCTCTGAAGCATTCTCTGTCAGCATCACAATTAGCATGTCCTTCCTGAAAGGCTGGCCCGGCTCTGTTCTGCTGTGGCCTATGATGAGGTGTACCTTGGGGAGGGCAGCTCTTGGTGTTCTGCTTTGGGGCTGTCGCCAGTATCTAAACAGAACTGGGGCCTGTCCCCTTTTGTGCACTTGAGTTCTAAACCCAGCCTGTAAGGATAATGCCAGAAGAATGTGCTGCCAGCCCCAGGGGTGTCTTTTACGACAACTGCTTATTCCCTCGTAATTCTTCTGACAAATTCTCCTTTTGATCCAGACTTTCCTAGGCACTGATTCATTCCAGAAGTGATGTGTGTGCACACATACACGCTTGAGGGGGATCCGGAGAAGGGGAAAGACGGGAGATAGGAACTCTAAATCTGCTCAGATGTGGCAGAGAAATATATTAAGGGACTACTGCCTACTCACTGAATTGTTATTTGCTTTTTTTTTTTTCTTCCTGGGTAGAGTCTCCTGTTCAAACTTGAACATGAAAATTCCTGCACTTCAGAAAGAACAGGCAAGAAACACTTTAGGTTGGGATTTCCCAGGAAGACTGTCAGCATCTGCCCCAGGCCCAGCTAGGGAACCTGAATTCTCTGTACTTGTTCACTTTGTCCCACGGGAAGGAAGCGGGAAGAGAGAGGGCAGCAGGAATGGACCAGCCGCAGACGTTTTCCTCCACGCCCTTGAAGAGTGGGGACTTCCCAAGGGTCCCTTTTCAGAGCCTTGGGAAGGAAATTAGAAAGAGCTGGTCCTGGGATCTGGGTTCTGAGGTCTTCATCAGACCTTTTCCTCTCCCTCCCGTAACCTCAGTGATGGGAGACCCAGCACTCCCACAGGTGGGCATCCTAGAGCCTGGGAGGGTGAGGCCTTCAGTGTGGTGCTTGTTCGTCCTCCCTATTTAACTTGCCCATTCTTAGGCCATATTCCTTTGAGTGTCTTGTACCTATTGAAGGTTACAAAATTATCAAAAAGCAGCACAATTTTTTTAAAACTTAAAAAAAAAGCCAGTAGAAATGTATTTAATTGAGTGTGCCAAACCCAGTTCCCGCTCAGTCATTACCTGGCTATGTGACCTTGGGCAGATCACCTGAGCATCTTGGGCCTTGGTTCCCTCCGCTGTCAAATGAAGGTGAGGAGCAGATGATCTCCAAATTGCTCTGAGCGCTAAAATCCTGCTTTCTGGGATTCCTTGCTTTAAACGCTGCCATCATTTCACGGTGTGTATTTAGAGAGATCCCCAGGTGAGCATGACCTCATGTTGTGTCTGAGAGGTTTTTGCCATTCAGTTAGCCTGGGGTCACCTGTAGGTGTGAGTGGCTTTGACTGGCCCAGAAGGGTGGAATTCTGAATTCGGCATTTTCTTCTCCAAGGGATTGGCCAGATGCCAGATTCTTCTGTCTCCTGCCTCTCACCTTTACTCAAATGGTTTTGTCTAAAAAGATTCTTTTGATGCATCCTGCTAGACCTGTCCATTAATCTTGCTTGTTTGAAACCTACACATGATGAATGTCCATCCTTGAATTCCGACAGAGATGAGGTATGTTTCACTGTTTAGTTATCAAATTGGAGTGAATTTATTTCCCACTTCACAGCAGCAGAGGAATAAATGGGTAGGTCCTATGCGCTTTCTTTCCTCTTCTCTTCCTCCTTCCCTGCCCAGATTCCCCTTTGCCCCACCGTCCCCTCAGCCCCCTGGATGTATCGTGCTGTATGCCTCTTACACAGTTGCTAGTGGAGAGGTAGGTGACTCTTTTTCATTTCACTTTCCCAAATTCAGCCATAAAGCAACTTCGCCTGCTCTGCTCCCCACCTCCCCACACCAACCCCCATGGTTTTCCTCTGATGAGATTTCCTCTCTGAGGGAATATTATGGTCCTGTTCTCTGTTCCCAAACAAATTCCCCTGGTTCTTTAAATCTGGTTTCAATCAGCATAATCACAGTCTGTTCAGTGATATCAACTCTGCCTTGATTTGTTCATGTAATTTACTCTGTGTCCTCTACCTCTCAGGCTGTTTTATATATACACACTTAAATGAATATATATGTGTATATATTACATGTAATGTATGTATATTATATATTGAAAGAGAGGTACATTTTTTATCATGCCTGTAATTTCTTTTCATCTTTTTCTAAATCAGTATCTTAATGCATATCATTTAAACCGGATTCATCTGAGAACCCTAGGGACTGTTTTCTTTTTCTTTCTTTCTTTTTTTTTTTTTTTAAAGAACACCTATCTAAATCTGGGTCAAAAACTAGTTATACACTGAGGTTAGACTTCTTTTATCACTTGTCATAAATCTCATCCACGTAATGAAAAGTGAACTGGACGATTTGCTTTTCCACATCTTACCAATACCATGTGGTGTTTTCTCCTCAGTCAGCTTTCATTTTTACCCAGTTATCAGTTCTTTCTTTTAATATGAGGAAAAGATATGAAGTGGCCCTGGGGAATGACACATGGAGGCCACAGATGACACTATAGGTATGAACTTGAGAAATGGCAACTCAGTAGTAGGAGCTCGGTATACACACCCCATATGAGCCTGATAAGTATGCTGCCCTGGTTAAGCCAAAATATAGGGAAGCAGGCACTATTCCAAGTGATAGTGAAGCCCCCCACCCCCACCCTGTTGGGTCATTAACACTCAGCTCACCAGGGAGGGTAGATACCACCTAGAACAGAGAGATCAGTTGAATTGCTGAATAGGATCTTGTAAATCTGTAACAGAAAATTCCAGGAAGTCATGGCTTCAATGTGCAGAGCCAGGCACTTAAGAGAGAAATATTTTTTGTGAATTCTGAAAATTCAGCTTTACAGCGGTCATAGCCACAGTGTGGCGTGGAGGGGTCAGAGCGTAATGACATCAAAGCCACTTTCCCAAACAACAGGTTAGGAGGGAAGAGTTTGGAGGGGCAGATGGAGCTTAGACATGCTCCATGGAGGGGGCCGGGGAGGGGCTGGAGGGGGCAGCATCCTGGAGAAGGAGGGAGCTGCCCTGGGGGGCCCCGCCCGGGGGGGCCGGTGACACTCGCTCTGGTGCAGCCATGGCCGCACAGTGAACAAGATCACAGGGAAACCAGAACACATCACCTTCTTACAGGTGAGTGGAGAATTGATCGGGATTTTATAATAATAATTTTATAATTAACCTACAATTATCCCTAATCAGTAAGGCAAAATGTCGAAGCACTGACCAAAGGTTCCTTGAAAGTCACAGATCTTATTGGATGTGTGTCTCTTTGACATTCCAAAATAATATAAAGATATTTTTCGAACCATGCATTTTTTTAACATTTATTTTTGAGGTAATTTTAGACTCATGGCATCCATGTTTTAATTACCCATGTCTTTGATTTAGTGAAACTCCCCATATTAAAAAAAAAAAAAAAACACAATGAGAAGAATCCCATTTCCCTTTTACACTGTGACTTAATCATAAGTTCATTTTAAAAGAGACTTCTGGCATAGACGTTCTCATGGGGGAAAAGGAATCTCAGAGTTGGGACTCTTCCGTTCCCTGATACGTGGCAAGAACTCCTTTGAACGCCACTGAGAGCCACAGGCTCCAGGAGGCAGTGTCTAGGACATACAAGTTTTGCAGCTGGAAAACACCCCCTCACCCTGAGTTTAATTCCTGAATTCCGTGTCATGGTCAGGACACCGAGGTGGAAGCGGGGATGTCGGTGTTCCTGGGACATTCCCCCGGGGGCCCTGCTGTAACCTGAGAGAACCATTTCTGCAGCTCCTATTAATATACCTCCCAGCCGCCCATCTTCCCTTGACTGCAGGGCAGGGGGCGGTGCCTTTCTCTTTACCTCTGGTCCTCGGTGGGGGTGCTCTGCCTTCTCCTGGGTCCCTGGTGCAGTGGCTGGCGAAGGGGGACTGGAGAGGGGCCTCCGCCTCCCCACACTTGACTGGCAGAGCTGTGACGCCAGAAGGCCTAGTGTTTCCCTCACCTACCAAGTCCAGATGCACACTCCGGGCATGCTGTCTGGGCTTGAGGCTTCCCTGCCATAAAGTACTAATTGTAAGATGAGTACGTAGCCAAAATGACTTCTGATAAAGGCTATTATTTTGAAACACAAAATGTGTATCTCTCAGTGGTGGTATTCACAGAAGCTGGGCATGTTGTCAACAGCTGTTTTGAACTCCTTTCCCTACCCTTCCTTCTGGCAATACAAATTGCCATCGATTCCTCCCTTCTGTTACTGGTCTCCCCTCTTCTCCCCTATTACTAGATGTTGTCATAGACACTTTAACTAGTTTATTTATTCACAGTATAGACTGTGTTGAGAAACATGACCTCACTGACTTTAAGGTCTTTTCTAGCACTAAGAAGTCCCCTGGTTTTTACAGACTGTTTCGTGGGCTCTTAATGTGGAGCAGACCGCCTCTGGAAACAGAGATTCACAGGGGGCTGGGACACCTGGATTCACACTCCCCCTTGTGTCATCGACTGGGAGTGGCCTTAAATGTATCGCTGTCCTCAGTGGGCCTCAGTTTCCTCATCTGTCACACAAAAACACTCTGAGTTTGGAAACCCATAATGCAATAATATATTAGAATTATAAAGTAATATTAAAATACAGAAACATGGTCAGGTTGATACTCTGTTCACAACCAGAACATATGAAAATAAAAGGGACTTGCATTGCAGTAAAAGGAGCTTTTGGGTAGACAGTGGGGGAAACACCGATGCACAGGGGCACGGACGCTTCCTAGAGGCCTTCGGAAGGGTCAGCTTCAGTATTTCTTGTTTATTTTGTGCATCTGCTCTGTGGCCATACTCTTAGGGAGCTCTTCTTGGGGACAAGGAAGGGAATCTGGGTGGGAAACAGTGACCGGCAGTAAGAACTGCACATGAAGAAGCACTGGGAAGAGGGAGGACCTCTGCACAGGGATTTGAATTTGTTCATTGAGGATAAATTTCTGGATCTCTGTGGAATTCAGTAACGCATTTCTTGGTGGGAAGTTTCTGCTTTTTAGTGGAAGGTAGAAAGTTGGCTGTAGGCATCCTAGAGGCTCTTTCAGTCTTTGTCGGTGGTAGGAAGGCTGGGAGCGACGGGACAGCAGCTCCCCAGTGGGTTGCATAAGCCCTGCAGGTCTGAGGCAGGAATGCGTTATGTACAAGACAGAAAATCAGCCTGGAGTCCTGAGACCTTGTCTGCATGCTGTCAATTTTCACCTGGTTTCATGCTGATAGATGTGTTATCTGAGATCCTCTCAAGAAAGTGTCCTCTGGCTAGAAGTATGATTTAGCTAATGGTAAGGTTGCCATCTATACATAATTAGGCTCTAAAGGAAGTTTGGGATTTATTAGTGGAAATAATTTGAAATTTCTATACACAGACTTGACCTTCATGGGATAGGTAAGAACCCCAGGACTATGTCAGTGAAAGCAGGGTTGAAGTACGGTGTGGTGCAAAGGGCAGGCGTGATCAGGCCTGCAGGGTACGTGAGTACTTAGGAAAAAGAACAAGAGTTAGAGGACGGGGGATCTGTTCCCAGCTCTGTCACTTACTGGCTATTTGCCATTGGGCACATCATTTAACCTTCCCAAGACTGAGTTTTCTTAAATTTAAAAATGAAGTATATATTGGTCTTCCTATCTCATTGAGCTACTGTAAGGGCCAGTTTGAAAGCTTACAGCAAAACAATATGTTAAGAATTATGACATTTGGGTCCCCACCACTGCCACTAACCTCGCCTTTTCCCTTTAGTGGTGATTTACCTTTTGTTCGTCTTTCTGGTCAGTTTTTTTATTGCTCTAATTTGAACCAGCCTAGGATGGGGGAGGAGAGGCACTGATGTCTAATGATGCTGGGGACCTGCAGTCTCTCAAGGCCGGCTTGACCACCATCACTGGTCACTTTTCCCATCTGCACCTCTTTTCCTCCGCGCCAGGCCCAGGGTCCCTGGGAGGGTGATGCTAAGGAAGAAAGCCATGGCAACGGGAAGTGTCAGGATGAGAGACCAGCTTTGCCAGGAGCTGGTCTCAGAGCTGGCCTTTTTGCTTTCTGTCCTAGAGAATCAGCGATAACAGATTTCTATGGTAATGCATAATTTTCCCTCAGAGCTGTGATTCGGTGAACTACTTAAGTGCGAAAACTTTTTCAAATCTTTTTCTTTGGGCCAGGAGGGTATCCTCTCCGCAGCTTACTTATAATGTATATATATTCTTAGGGGGTTCCAGCAGAGTTCCTGTCTTATTTAGTCCAAAAGCAGCCTCTTCTCCCCTAAATGGTCTTGCTAAAGACATGAATCTGAACCTTTTTTGACACCATGGGGATTTAAGCCTTTATTCTCTTTACCTTTTGCCTGCCCAGTTCTTCCCAGATCCTTGTACATCTCCTGGGAGTAAATTCTTTTTCATCCATACACGTAATTGTACAACTCATGTTGTGCCAGGTACTGTGTTAGGCACTGGGGCTGCAGAAATGAATATATGTGAGCCCTGCTCTCAGGAATAATGAAATCCAGCAGTAACCTAGAGCTCCACGAGCCTGCTGAGCTGATAGGAGGGTTTCCCAGGGCCTTGCCCCAGCCTGGACTTGGACTTCACAGCAGTGGCTAAGGGATACTTTGGCCGAGCCCTGGTCTCAGTTTCATGGGTCCCACTGGGTACTTTGATCTGCAGGTTCTCCAGTCTTTTGCCTTCACGTCTAGGAATTCCCAGTCTAATCCTGATCCCATGCCAGAGCTATAGGGCCAGGAAGCTTTCTTAGAGGCATTATGTCCTCCTAGCAGGAGGGGTATGAGAAAGAGAGACTTGGGTGCAGACGGGCGTCAGACTTCTGTGCAAGTTTCTTCTCATCTTAGTACAGGTGTCTTCTCTGTGAATACGAGTCCTGCCTTCCTCCTGCCCTCCTTCCTAAAGAGAAGAAATGTGCTGCTTCTGGGCAGTGGGCCAGGGCTGCTGGAATTGAAATTTTTATTTTCCTCATTGGCATCTGGAGTCTTCCTTTGCAGTTACTGACACACAGTTTTGCATGAGAGATCACCCAGGTCGTCCACTGTCACCCAGCACGTCCAGAAAGTCCTTCTGCCAACTCTCACACAAGCACCTTGAGCCGACTCACCCTACCCACTTTATTGCTCTTGGCTCTGAATGAGTTTCTCCAAAGGGCGCAGGTGGTCCATATTAAGGGCCTTTGGAGAAGAGCAAGCATGAAAGGGAGAGCTAATAATCATTATACCAGGACAAAATCATAAATGGTCATGCTTCTTAAAAGGTTCATCCCTTCGATCCACTGACGTTCTTTATAGGAGCCCTTTATTGAGTACTGACAATGAGCCAGGTGCCTTTTTAGATGCTGGGGACATCAAACACAGAAAGAGAGCTCCCTGTCGCTGGGGAGATAGACAAGTAAAAGGATGATTATAAAAGAAGGTGGTAACTGCTAAGGGGAAGTCTTCCTCAGGGAGGTGATGCATGGGCATTATCAGATGGACAAGTAGAAATCAGTCAGGTAAGGGGAATGGTGGGCAATGTTCCTGGCAAAGGGGGTAGTCACGGGGAATCCTCACAGAGGTGAGAGAGCACACGCTGTGTCTGCCGAACTGCGGGCCCTCGCTGTGGCTGGCGGGCACTGTGTGAGAGGGGAACTGCTAAGCCTGGCGCCCAGGGACCAGAGCACGAAGGGTCTCGGGCCAGGCTGAGCTGTTGTGGCTTTATCTTCAAGGTTTTAAGAAAGAACAGAAAATGGAGACAAATGTATTTGAACAATAAAATATAAAATAAAATAAAATAAAATAAAATAAAATAAAATAGAACAGAAATTTATCCAGCTGCAGAGTGTGACCCAGTTAGGCTTAATTTTATAAAGATCAGTCCATTTGAATGTGGAGAAGAAATGATAAGGAGGCCGGGAGAGGGCAAAAGTGGGGTGTCAGAAACCATCTAAGAAGCCGCTGAAGTAATTCAGGCCAGAGAGATAATAGCATGGGCGGTAGAGAAAAGAGGGATGGATTTTGAGAAATAGGAGGAGGCAGGATCAACCAGAATTAAAGGTCAATTTGATGTGGGAGCACTGATGCGTGGTCTCTGATGAATGCTGGCGCCCTCTCCTGAGCAAGCACACAGGGCCAGAGGAGCAGGGTCTGGGGAAGAGGGTGTCCTCAGTGTTGGCTATGTTACCCTTGAGATGCTTCTGAGACATTCTGTGGAGATGTGCAGCAGGCAGCTGGATCTACAGGCTTGGAGTCTAGGGTTGAGTTCTGTGCTAGAGGTAGGGATAGGGACGTCGCCCACTCACACACGGGGTGCATGAGATTGTACAGTCATATAAGCACAGATGAGAAGAGAAAGACAGCGTTTGGGAAGTGACACTGAAAGAGTGAAAAGTTAAGTGCCAGTAGCCATTGGATGACACCACAAGTGAGTGCGGTCGCAGAGCAGAAGGAGGGAGATCCAAGAGGTTAAGGAAGGAGGGGCTGCAACAGGTCTGGTCTGTCCGATTTTACAGAGAGAGCTCAGGTGGTCCGGGAGCGCCACTGCGCCGTGAGGGCCCTGGGGCTGGTGGTGATGAGGGAGGGGGAGAGAGCTCTGCCTGTGGGGAGGGGGTTGAGGAATTAATTGGAGGTAATGGGTGCAGGTGCTCTCCTATGAAGCTGGGCTGGATCAGCGAGTCGTCCTTAAAGAAAGACGACTATTTCCCTTTTCTTTTTTTAAGTTTGGCAACAGCCGGGCATTACATGCTGAGGATAGGAAACCTTCAGAGAGGGTTGAAGGTATGGCTGGGAGGGAGCCCTGGTGGACTGAGGCTTCTGAGGAAATGGAAGAGAGTGGGACCAGCCTGTCAGTGTGGATCCTGTTAGAGAGGGTTGTGTGACAAGGACAACTTAGCCACTCCGAGCAAATTATGGCTCACTCAGGGTGGTCACACAGCCTGGTTGGCCCAAGGCAGACCTGCCGCACAGCAGGTACCCCAACCAAATGATTAATAATGCTCCCTTTTAAGTGTGTTCTGATTTGGGTGATAAAGTATCTGGTCACTTCAATTTATGCATTTAAGTAGATTTGTAGGGGGCGTTAGAGAGTGAGGGATTCCTACCTAAGGGACTCTTTTTCTTCTCTTTTCTTTTCCCCTGTGAAGAGGGAAGATTTTCTGTGTTTTATGAGAGGAGCAGACAAGCGCAGTTTGAAAGGGCTATTGTGAGGAACGAAAGGCAGACCTGACATGAGTATAAAAGCGTGAAAGCAACAAATTGTGCCTCTACATACAGCCAGGCTGAGCTGAACCTGACAGCATCAGTTTGCCTGGCACCATGCAGTGCGCACGTGTGTTTATTTTCCCAGCCCTCAGCAGCCAGGGTATCAGTGGGAGAAATGGATGTTTGAATTGACTTGAGGTGGGGACGTGCAAGGCAGATGTGACCAGAGGGTCGAGAATGGCTGAAGCCGATGGACCATGGGAATAACGTATACCAATTGTCAGCTTTAAATATGATAACATTTACTGCAGCATTGTTTATGAGAGTGGAGAGTTGGAAATACTAAGTTTTCATGCAAAGGCAGTGTAATCCAGTAAATTATGGCATATTCCTATGATGGAATATTATGTAGCCATCAACACTTTGTTTATGTAGAATTTTAATATGATAGAATTGATATATAATATGCTTAAATAAGATGAAGAAAGAAATTCACAGAATGATGTATATTAAACAATCTCACCTATGCAATACATGGAAAAACTGTGCATGTTTCAAGAAAAGTCTGGGCACAAATATTCCATAGTGATATTCATGGAAGCTGATAGATTTCTTTATATATTTTTATATTTTTCGAATGCTCTTTAATATGCTCTTATTACTTTTATAGTAAGGAAAAAGAATCTCTCTAGAAAAATGTATTTAAGGAAAAAATTCTTTAAACACACAAAGGGGTGTACACAATCATGGTTCAATCATGGTTTGAATCGGCTTCCTCGGAAAACCACCGTGGGCAGCCTTCACTTCCTCAGGCCCCAGGATGGGGACCATGGCAAGCACGGCCTGGTGTTCGACGGTGCGGCTTTGGTGTCAGGCACGCCTGGGTGTGAGTCCCAGCTCTGCTACTAGTCTTCGCAACAGCACGGTCATGGTGTGAGCTCAGGCAAGCTTCTTCTCTCGGGCTGGTTTTATTTATTTTTTAAATGAAACAGAATAATACACCTCCCTAGTCTCTTCTTTACAATTCCAAATCCTGAAAATCTCAAAACCCAGAATCATTTCTTAAAGTGATAGCCGATCAGTTTGGCTGCAGAATGTGCCCTGAATTAACATACTCTTTATCTCACTTAAGTGAATATATCTTTGCAGTAGAAATATGAACTTGTCTAGTCATGGGATGCTGCCCCAGACCCATTGAGCATATTAGGTAACATACAATAATGTACAGGGTTTCAGATAAGGAATTGTGAAGTGTAAGACCTGCCTCACAGGCATGCGGGAGAAATAAATCGGATTGTGATTGCACAATTCTTAGCACAGTTCCTGGTATGGAGTAAATGCTCAGTGACGTTAGCTGTCATTGTTACTGATACTATAATTATTCTTGAGCCTTTACTAAGTGCAGACTGCGTGACTCCTGCTTGCCCTCTCTTCCTTCCGACCCTTTCCTTATTGGGATTTTTAAGAAGGCTTTTATGGGAACTTAGGTTAACATGCTTTGGACATAGGAGTGGAAAAATGGGAACTTCCTGCAGGGAAATTCTCCTGCCTCTTTCCTTCTTTTAGATTTCTAGCCTCCTGAAGAATGTCATAGAGAATAATGCATGTTAAGAGGGCATCCAGATAGTTGAAGAGCTAATTAAAGAATAATCTTCTTTCCTTGGTAAAGACTTTAATCTCAAAACACTTATGTTTGCTGTGGAATTATAATGCATTCACAGCAGAGTTGCTCTGCATTTAAAGATGTTCTTTGCTTTAAACTGAAACTAGTCAATATATATTTTTTTAAATTCAAGAGTTCTTATTTACTGCTTTCTGTAGGAATTTACAGTAAGATTTGTTATTGCAAACCCTCCTACTATTTTAAAACATAAATCAGTTCACCGAAATTTGATTTGTACTCAGCCTTTCCACAAGCATAAGTCGTATACAAACTGAGATCATTACTTCTTCCTTTTCTTGGGTGAGTCAGTGCTTCATAAATTTTGTTAGGGTGCCGTTAGACAACTCCATTATTAGCATCAGCAAGGGGAAATAAAATGTATCATGTTATAGAATCAAAGTCCCATATTCTGAACCAATGCCAGTATGTTTCCAGACCCTTTAGTCTGATCAGTCAGCAGCAGTCCTGTTCCCTCACCCACGTTGGAGTAAAAGTCACTCTGCCCCACAGACCTCGGTGGCCCCATCAACCTCCCTGTAGTGGAGTGTTTTGCCTTCACAACATCCACATTGAATCACAGGTCCTCAGATCTGGAAGGACCTTTCCTTGCAGTTCTGTCTGTAAAATCCAGCTAGTTTGGTCATTTAGACTGCACACTCAGAAACTCATTACAGCATTCTTCCTAGCAAACTGAAACAGAACTCCCTGAAATAGATGGCTCTAACGCTTAGCACATTGGTCCAATGGCAGAAGAGCTGGTCTATTGGCCAAAAATGACTGCTTGTTGTGAGGTCTCCAACATTTTCCACTTCAATTCATCAGGTCCTTGTTGGCCCCGCTACTGTGTGCTCAGCACAGTGTCGGGGCACATTCCTGCACATTCGTGGGTTCCCCCTTATCCTCCGTGTTAATCCATTCATTAGCACCAAATTGCAGGGCTCCTTGCCAAGCCCGTCAAGCATAATTGGAGCTCCTGAAGTCAAATTCCCCCCAATTACATTAATTCAGTTGTCTCATTAGCTGCCATGCACCGTTCAAACACATCATCAAACATATTTTCCTTCCCTGTTGTCATTTTCTTAATACAGGTATTGTTGAGATTGTTTTTAACACACACTTTGGCTTAATCTGTTGTTTGATCTCCAAATACAATAAATCTTTAGAATAAATGGAGCCAGTACTGGGGGAGGGCACAAGTAGGGGAGGCTTAGAAGTAGGTGTAGAACTTGGCCCATGACAGGCCCCATCCACCTCCCTGGATGGGATACTCTTGCAACAGAGGGGCCCAGCTTTGGAAATGATTGATTCCCTCTGTATAAACCGGTGCATTAAAGAAATGGTGGACCTGGGGAAAAGTACCGTCTGCATTTTGTACTATAGGGGATCTCCCAAAGTTCACAGATAGATGAAGGCTCTCTCCTTCCTGAGAAGAGATCACAGGCATGTGGTCCAGACGCTGGACTTAGGAATTTGATAAGAGAGACAGGATTATCTCTTATTGAATGTAGGATTGGGAGTCAAGTTTTAGCCTTACAATAAATGGTGACAACTGTGAGCCCATCACTCACCGACTTTGTGCTCTAAATTTCTCAGCTTTAGAAGAGCAATACCCTCCCTTGATAATTCTCCTATCTCCATATCCACCAGAAAAGCTAGGGACAGGAGGATTAAGTTTTCAGTTGCAGTCCATGACATATTGTTGGTGCTCAATGTACCAGCCTTCCTTCCTTTAAGAGTTGATGGTTCTGCCATGTCCCCAGATGTGTTTCTCTGCCTGAGACCCACGTGTCTATTTTGGAAAGCCTCAAGCCTTCGATCTGGGCCCCAGAGTCTCACGTTCCCCTCACTTGTTCCCGCCTCTAGGTTAAAGGGTTGCCTCATTTCCTATTTCAAGATAGCCTCTGTCAGCTCTACAGAGCACCCATAGGGGCCTGTAGCCTTTCAATACAATGATGCTTTTGAGGAAAAGGAGCGGCATGCAGTTCTCAGGCTCCCTTGACCAATTTGAGGTCATCTTCAGCCCACCCAACTCAACCCCTGCAGAGCTGCAGAACCTATCAAAACTTGTGGGAAGCTGTGCATTGCAGTTTTTTTAATTTTTTTTTTTTCTCAAGAGTCAAGCTCAGTGGCCAAAAGCTATATCAGAGGGGGCAGGGTACATAAGGAAGGTGCATGGGGTAGGGGTCAGGCAAGGAGGGATGGAAAGTCTGTTTGCATCCCCAAAAGGAACATTGGAAGTTACATTGGAAAAATCTCTTCAGCCTTTATTTACCATGGTGGGTAGCCACGGGGGGAGAAGGGGGAGCTGGGGTGGGGAAGGAAGACAATAGAATGCTGTGTTGCCCTGCTATAAAAGCACACACGCTAAGCAAATAATGTGGCCAGCTCGGTCAGAGTACTGCTCAATTAGCCCCAGTGCTTAAAGGAGGGTCCCCCACAGCTGTCGTGGCGGCGGGTGGGCTGGAGCAAAAGGCAAGTGCTCTGGGCACTCAAGGGGCAAACCTGCAGGGATCCTAACTGAGAACTGACCTGGGGGTGGGGGGAAAGCACAGGGTGCTCCAACCTGAGCCAAACTCAGGCTTCTTGAATAGAGAGGCTGAGAGGGGCTTGGTGGGCTCTTCTAGGGAGAGGCAGTGCAGGGAGACCACGGAGGAGGTGACCAGAAAAGTGAGTGCAAACATTTCATGCAGAGTGACCGACATATGGAACGTGTTATCCAGAAGGGTTACAGGCTGGGGGAGCTCCTAGAGTTTTTCAGGGGTGGGATGGGGGAGGGGGAAGGCTTCAGAAACTCAAGGAGGTTTCTAAACAAAAGGAATTTGAGAAGGGTTGGGGAAATAATGAGAAATGCAAACTTGACCCAGAATTTCTCTATCTCCCGGGCTTCTTCCCTGCCTGTCCTTACTTGTTTCCAATTCACAGGGACCTGAGAAGGCCACTGGAGCCCTGTGTCTTACTCTGTAAATTTGAAGAGCTGACGGGCGGGGGGAGAGGTTGTGTATGGGGGGCGGTAAGTAGGACCCCCAGAGCCATCTCTCACTTCTCTGTGCCCAAGGGGACCAGAGAGAGAGCATCAAGCCTAGAGCCTTGTTCAGACCTCCTCTGGGTAGGCAGACAGCTAGCACTGGAATGACCTTAGGATGATTCTCTTTGACTCCCTCACTTTGTAGAAGAGCAAACTGATGCTTGGGAGAAGGGAAAAATAGGCTCGTCCAAGGTCTCATGGAGGCTGGATGGGAAAGCCAAGGGGAGTGCACCCAGTCTTAGTGCACTTCCCTCTTAACAGTGGGGTTTTCTCCCCTTCTCAGCCTCCCTCTCCCAACATGCAACACAGACACACATACACACACACATATATACACTCACACATACAGACATACACACAGAGATAGACGCATGCTCACACACACATGCTGCCTGGGCCTGTTTCCCAGCAGCATGTGTATTGTTCGGAATTCCTCCTCCCACCCACCTTGGATGGCAGTGCTGATGGGCACTGCCCCAACCACCCTGGAGACAAGGTACAAATGACTGGCACCATCATGGCTTGTTTTGTGGGCCCCTGCATCACTCAGGGAGCTCTTTTTGAAACTGAGTGTTCATGCCTTTGTGCTTTCTCATAGTTCTGGGTCCGCGGCTACCTGCCATGTCTGCAGTACCAGCTTGTTCTTTTCCCTGGTGGGTGGGAAGAAAATGTAACCTAATGAAAGGACTTAACTAGCTGTGGGATAATGGTGGGTGGAGCAGTTTCCAACATGAATCTAAGTGTAGAAGTTTCCACCATGAATCTTAAGTATAGACACCCTCTGGAGCTATAGCGGTAGTGGCTTGGTACAGGGCATTCTCTGTCACTCCCCCAGTTTTTTCCCAGCCAGGTAAAAAAGCCACCTGTTCGGGAGCCTTTGACTCAGCAGAAACCCCTTTCTCAAAAACCCTTATCTGACGCTCTCTCTCCCCCTCCTTCTCCCCACCCCCACTCTCTCTCTCCCTTCTCTCTTTGTCTCTTTCTCACACACACACACACCCACACACTCACCCTGAAGGAGGGTGGCTTCACACCTCTGGTTGCCACTTTGCAGTCAGACCTACTGAGATGGCAGCACCTCAGCTAGAGCCCACGTTTGGTGACATTCCTGGTCTTCAGGGTCCAAGCCTCAGGTAGTTAGTTGGTCACAGTAGTTATCCTGGAGATCCACTTCACCTCCATCATCCAGGAATTGACCCAGACCCTTCTGAGCAAATTTAATGACGTGTCTCTAAAAGATGACACTTCTGGCCCCTTGTAGTTTTTCCAGCACTGGTTGTTTGCTTATCTTTTGCTGTGTAACAATCTACCCCAAAACTTAGTGGTATAAAGCAATCACCATTTTTATCATTTGTCATGATTTTGTACACCAGGGATTTGGGTAGAGCTGGATTGGGGGATGCTCCTGTGCTGTGTGACATTGACAGAGGTCACCTGGTGCTATTCACTTGCCTGATGGGCCGGTTCAGATCATCCAGGCCAGCTTCACTCACAAGACTAGCGCTTTGGCAGGGCTGGTTGGAAGAGCACCGGAGGGAGCTCCAGCACAGTGGCCTCAGGACCATCACATGACTCACATGGCGGCTCAGGGCTCCAAGAACAGGAAGAAGCTGCCTGGCCTCTTACAGCCTAGCCCTATCACTTCCACTGCACTGTGATCAAAACAGCCACGAGGCTCCCATACACAAGGTGAGGGCACAAGGGCACCGCCTCTAGATGGGAAGAGTCTCAAAAATCGGCAGCTGTCTTCTAAATTAGCAACATGCTTGTGCACAGCATCTGGCCCCACTGTATTTTCTGGCTAGACCCTGTTGTGGAGTGATGGGCTTACCCACTTTTGCTGGCTGGTATAGCAAGAGAGCCTCTGTGTAAGCTAAAGCTTCCCCTCTCGAGCTTCCAGGGGCGTCTCCCTGGCCAGTGTCCCATGCCTGCCCTGCAGTCCTCCTACCTCCAGCCCCTCCTCCTGAGAGAATGTACAGCCATGCCCAGTGTTCCTCATCCCTAGAACCATAGTGGTAGCAGACTCTTCAGAAACAGGGACATTTCAAAGGTAATGGAGATAATGGAGAGTACTGGTCTTGAGGATATTGCAGAAAAAGACCAAGAGAATGGAAAAGCCACCAGGTTAGAGGCTAAGTCATCCGGAGTTGTGGCAGGGTGAAAGATGGAAAGGAAAACACACGAAGTGCCAAAGCCCTTGAGAAATGTGAATGTCACTAGGTGACGGCACTTATGCTACACAAATATTTCTAAGAGGAAGGAGGGAAGGATGCTGCCTCTGTGGGCTACCTCTTGGGCTGCATGAGGCTGCCAGGGCTCCAGCCCTCTCACAGTGTGGTGTTAAACATGCCATGTTGTGCAGGCTCACATGGAACACCTATCACTCCCTGAGAAAGCCCCAATGGCAGTTGAGCCTTGTGGGCAGATTTCTGTCCTTTTGTTCTTAAACACACTGCTCTGTGTTGGTTACAGATGAGCATCCCAGGGCTGGTCCTCTGGAGGGCTGGGTTCTAGTTCTGGCTCTTCCACTAATTTATTGTTTCCTTTTGGGCAGGTCACTGTCTCATCATAAATTTCCTAGTATGTGAGAATCCTATTAGACAAGGATGCCATTGCCTGGCTTTATAGCTTCAAAGGGGCACAGAGAAACAGGAAGGACCAGAAAATGAAACCAGTGATGAGGACCATGTGGCCTAGTGAAGAAATGACTCAGGCTTGGCCGTTGTGAGACATAGAGTATTGTGGCCAGAAAGAACCTTTGAAACTTTTTAGTTCAAGAATTCTTCCTCCACGGTATGTGGGTCTCTGGGTTAAGCTTTAGGGAGCCTGTGAACTGCCTTGAAATTACTTTGCAATTTTTTCCCTTATGTGCACATGGATTTTTTTAGGGGAAAGGTTTTTTTAGCTTTTATTACATTCCAAAAATGGTCAATGATCCAAAAATGGCTAAGAAAAACTGCTTTAGTCCACTGGCATAATATTAGGTGATTCTTAACCAGGAGGGGTAAGGCCACCCCACATGGCCTTTGGGAAAGTATGAGTGGTTTTTTAGGTTGTCACCATGACTGGGGACAGGGTTGTTACTTAGGTGGGGGCCAGGGCTTCATGCGTGGGGGCCCAAACTGGACAATGAAGAGCTGTATTTCCCTAAATGCCAGCAGTACCCCCAAGGAGAAATTATGTTAGGAACTGAGACCCCAGACCAGCCATGGTTGTCCCACAGTGACAGAGCTGCTTCGTAGCAGAGATGGGTTTTAGTCCTAGATCAGAGCAGAAGGTGTGCCAAGAGTCCATGGTATTTTATTTCTCCTTGTCAACTGCAAATATACTAAAACTGAGGAAAACCAAAGACTCAGAAATGTGTCTTACCTCCCAAACTCCATCAGTTTTTCACAAAGAATCCCTGGGTTATTTGTCTTCTTTACCATCAAATAAGGAAATGGGGAAGGAATAGTTTCCAGTTGGGGAAACTGAAGCATAGGTAAACGAGTCCATGTTGCAGAAATAGCCTTTTCAGCGGCTGTGAGTTGGTGATGTCAGCCTCAGACACTGAAATGTCCTTTACATTTCAGAGGGCCTGTCTTGGATGTCTCTTTCTCAAAAAAGGGAAAGAATAATTAATATACCGGCATGGTGCTCACTGTCTGGTTTGCTGCAAGCCAGCAGCAGGTGCCTTAGACTCTCTGGAGTGGATTGGGAGGTGTAAAAGTGAATTTTGTGGGGTCGCACACAGAGGGGTTTGCATCCTGGCTCTGCCTCTCAGTTCATGTGTGATCTCAGACAAAAGGACTTAATCCCTTTGAGCCTCAGTTTCCTCAGCAGCAAAGTGGGGATAACGATCCTATCTGTGAGGATTAATTGAGATAATCCATGTGAAGTGTCCTGTAAAGTCCCCAGCATATGGCGCAGCTCAGTAAATGCTGGCGATTATTATGACTGTGTCTGTGATTAAAGGCAGCTTTGGGTTCAGGGCGTTGGTGCCAAAACTGCTTTCCGAGGACGAGCTTTGGGTTGTTGCTCTTTAGTCTCGCCCAGCTGCCCAGAAAGAGAGTCAGTAGACTGTTTGGGATTGGAGTCATCATGTTTATGAAGTACCTGCCACTCATGCCAGTTTCAGTGGGAGGGAGATTTTCTCTCCGTGTACACATACCCAGCATCACTTCACAACTGGGCGAGAAGAGGCTCAGGAAGTAACCGTGCTGTCGTCTCTCGTCTCATTTCTCTGGTCCGTCAGGGTGTTCGGGTGAATGATGGCAGCTGGGGTGAGCAGAGAGGGGAGATGCCAGCAGTGTGGAAGGACGGCTTGCCCTTGGCATCTTCGGATGTGGCAGTTTCCTGGAGGTGGGATTCAGATCAGAGACAGCCACGGACCCTTTGCCAATCCCTCATCCTCCTGAAGGGAGGTTGGCTGTGGGGCCAGGAGGAGGTGGGGGCGGGGGGACACAGGCTATATTTGACAACAAATATGGCCTGATCATCAAGACTGGAGGAGAAAGGCTGCCATCTGCCCGTACTCCCCGCAGCCAAGTCCTCATGGGGCCAAACCATTATGGTTTGGGTTGATCCATCCTTGCTATTGCTGCTCTGGCTGAGGCACAGTCAAAGGGTCGGGTGTTGCCAAGCCAGCTGTGGTCTTGGTTTGGAAGAGGCATCCAGAGTGTGAAGGGAAGCCATGCTTCGGGATTTCCCTTAGCTTTCAGCTCTCAAGATGAAGCCACCTTCTTTATTCTCATTTTGAGACTCATTCTTGGGTAGGTAGACAAGAATGATACTTTATCATCACCATCATCCTTATTATCATTATTTATTATAATCATTAAAGATCAATTCTCAGCAGCCCTTCCCTTGTGATAATATTAACTTACAGCTTAGCACATTGCAGGTAATGCATATGCTTGACTCATAAACCCAACTCAAACATGAGGCATAAATTAGAAACAAAAAGGTTGACTTGGAACAGTTATTCTCTGATGCTAAGAGTTTAATACTAGGTGTACCCCAAACTGTGTATGTAACTGAAGCAACGGCCGTCCCTGTGTATTTTCATACTTGGAAAATGGAGTTAACCCCGATGCAGAAAATTAAACTTAAATCAAAATGTTTCAGAATGTTAAGTGATATGATAATTTGGGAGTAGCCTAACTGTAACCCATCCTCATCCTTGGGAGCTATTCAGTGCGGTGTGTGGTGTGCACATGGATTGTGTGTGTAAGTGCACTCACAGGCCCATGCACGCACACCTTTATGCCTAGTGGGGGATGTGTGTTAGTGCCCAGCAGAAAGAAAACTGTTTACTAGATAAATGCCCTTATGGCCAGGAGCTAGATTGACACAGATGTTCTCTGCAGACCCTTCTTGGTCTACCCTCTGGCCGTGAGATGAGTGTTTGTAGAATGGAAAGGATAAAGTAAACCTGGGTTTCCTGGGGCTTGTGCCGGCATACCAAGCTCCTTTCAGATCTCTTTGCCAAGATGGGACCATGCCAGAGGGTTCCTTAGCCTGAGGAACAACTGCATTACCTTCCTCTTGGAGCTGATGGTGCACATTGTTTTAACATGTGCCATACCTTCCCCCTTTCCCTGCCGTGGGGCCAAAGGAGGGTATGCCTTGAACAATGTAAAGTTCCTCCCTGACAGCTGTGCAGAGCAAACTCACAGCTTTCCACTTCCATCTCAGGGTATCGAGCTTGTTTTTGGAATGTAGGTCCCTTGTCTTTTCAGGGGTCTCTATTCCCCATTTTTGGACCTCTAAGACCAATTTAGAAATTGAAACAGCACAGAGAGGATGGTCCTTCCTTTTCTAGATCACCCATCCCTCTGGTGTGGGGAATTTAGAGCACGCTCGTCACATTGTTTGGTGGCAGCCATTGACTTGCTCTCTGATCTTGGCTCCATTTTGTGCCTTCTCTAAAGCTCAATTTATCTGCATTTTTTTGTGCTTCCTAGGACCAGGAATGTGATAGTTGCCACCACTCCAAAGGTGTGTTGATAGCGAATGAGGTGGGTTTTCGAAAAGAATGTCGAGCTAGGGGAAACCCACACAGCCCTATTCGTGTGAGTTCATTTCCCACTTACTCCGTATAGCAATTCCAAGTCACTCTTTCCCTTCATCCTTTTACAAGCCTTTCCCTCCCTTGTTGGTTTTGGATTCATCTGGTCCCCAGTGGGTTAACCTACATGTTTCCAGTTTGAATCTCATCAGGCTATTTCCGGGTTGCCAACCCCTACGGGTGCTGGGGAATAATTGGTCTGTCCTCGCCGATGTTTGTAGCACCTTCCCTTTGAGCGTCATCTGTGCATTTTAATTAATCTGCCACTTTTTCCTCTCTCTTGCTTCGGATCATTAATAAAGAGATTAACCAAAACCAGACCAATCCCCAGCGGAGACTCTACCAGGATTTGTCTCTCCCAGCTCCCCACCTTCTCATGGGTCAGGACGTCTTCACGTGGCCCCACTGACTCATTCTGAGGCCTCAGGAGCTGTATTCAGAATAAAGGCAATTTGAATTAATTTTGCAATTAAGATATGGGGAACAAGGTTAGCTGGTCTCTTATATGGCCTTAGTTTAATATTTCCAGCACATTCCTTTCCTTTTTGTCATTCTACTTTAAATCTATCGTTTTCCCACCTCTCTCCTTTTCCACTCCCTGAACAAGATGTTAGGGTTATCTGGCAGGATGTGGTCTTTCGAGCCCTTAGCATTAGTCAGAGACCATGTCATAGCTGCAGAAATTCTCCAAAGGATCAGGCCCTTCTGGACACAGCTGGACAGTGTCCTTGTTAACCCCAGCCGGAGAATGCATTTGCCTCCAGAGATGTGGCTGTACCAGAAATCAAGAAATCTCTTAAATTTGCATATTACAACCTTGGCAAGTTTAAAAGTGCTTCCACTGGTGCCAAACCCAGAGCCAGAGAAGGTACAGCCAGTGTCCTGTCCACTACAACACGCGGCCTCTGCAGGGATGGGCGTCCTGCACAGAGAGGGACTCACCTTGGAGAGCAGCAGGCCCGGGAGGGGCAGGAGCAGCTGAATTTTGTTCATTGATTTCATGGGCAGTGTTTTCATCGGGAATATGGGGAGGAGGAGACCGGGCTGGTGGCCTCAAATCCTTGGAAACTCTGCTTAGAGCTGAGGCTTCTTGGAGAGACGCTCAACCTGCTGGTGGCAGCTGTCCTGGCTCCAGGCTTGGAACTTGAGCTTCCTCTGGAAATAAACTCTCTGGAATGTTTGGGAGCAGGGACAGACAGAGAGACAGTATAGTCGTAAAGAGCATCAACTCCAGAGCCAGACTGGGATCAGACCATGGCCCTGCTGCTTCTTAGCTAGTTTTCAAGCCTACATTTGCCTCAGTTTCCCCATCTGAAATCAGAAATGTAAGTACCTGTCTCAGAGGAGTTGTTATCAAGGTTAAAGATTGGATCGATGTCAGTATATGGCACATAGCATTTTTGTTCTTGGCGCTGCCACCCTGGCCAAGCTAAAAATTTACTCCATTCATATGCAGTAAGCGAGGTCATTGGTGTATGGGTAGGAGGAGCTAGAGAGTGTCGGAGAGGGAAATTGGAACGCAGCAGCTGCAGGCCCCAACTCTTCGTATGTGATCAAGGCAGGCCTGGTACCTGCTCTGGGCTCGATCCCGTACCACTCTTCACCCCAGCTTCCTTTTCCATTTCATCTGCTTCTCGAATACCCCAAAGTCCTTTGTGTATATTGTAAACTGAGCCAAAAAGGAGGAATCAGAAATTGCTCTCTTTTGAGTATTTTGAGGGATGGTGAAACCTTGTAGGAATGTTGCTCCAGGGACTGAGAAAACACCATATGTGGGAAAGCATTTCTAAGTGAGGAAAACAGCATATGCAAGTTGGTCAGGCTCTTGGAAAACTCCGAGCAGGGGAAATGGGCACTGGGGAGAGTGTAGGAAGGGGGTTTTACTGAGGTATTTAACAGGTCTTTTTCCAATTACAGCCAAGAAGAGCCTAGGGACCCTGGCCTACTTCAGAGCCAGGGCCTGTATTTTCTTTGGGAAAAGAAGGCAGAGTTGATTGGCTTCCAAACCAGACTTGGCAGAAATCCATACAGATCGCGGGCCAGTAAGCTGTGTCTTGGGTAGATCTGGATCGTAGTAGGCACTCATTCAATAAATGAGGCCTGCCCTGTGCTAGGCATCAGGCTTGCGTGGGCGAAATAGACATGGCTCCATCATCAAAGGGGAGGCATGCGAACCGTGATGATGCAGTTGCTTAGTTGTTCATAAACTACAGTGAACACCAGAGAAGGAGCACAGACGTCTCTCTAACTCCAAAAGTTCACTGACGTGCTATGCCCGAGTCTTGTTGCGCTGGCACTGCCATCCCTTCTCCACAGCCCCTCTCCAGGGAACTAGTCCCCCGGTACTTTGTGTGAGTGCATGGAGGGCGGGCACACAGCATCTCTGCTGCCACAGACAGTTCAGGTTTATGTTCCACTAACATGTCCAGGGCATCACTCTGTACCAAACACTATGCTAAGAGCTCTCATATAGATTTCATCATTGGCCCCTCACAGTAGCCTCCCTCAGGCACAGTTACCTCCCTCAGGCACCAGCCACATGATTTTTTTGGTGAGCTGAAGGACGGAGGGTCAGCTATTCCTGCCTGCTGTAGTTTAGCAGTCTGACCTTAGAAGACCCCATTCACCACCATGCCAGACCTCAGCTTCCTTATTTGTAAAAATGAGATTATCTAGGGTCACTTCCAATTTCCAACATTGCGTTTCAGTGAGTTCTCCTACCAACGTTCATGGTCTTGCTCTTCATGGAAAAAGCTGAAGGCAGATCATAGAGTGGAGTCCACAGGAAGCCTGCTGGGTTTTAACACAGCCTTGCAAAGAGTGCAGGAACACTTACCAGCCTGCAGACAATTACTCCCACTGTTGATTACAGAGTATCCTGGCAAGGTTTGGGATTTGGTGGTAATAAACAGCACAGATCCAGAAATGGCCGGACCTATTCTCAGGGGCATTGAGCAGCTTTAGTTATTATTAACTTTTTTTTTCCCATTTATCCCACTCCTCCTCCCCCAGTGGTGGCCTGATTTCTCTGTGCCAAGTTTGTGTGTTGGGACTCTGGAAGGGGGCAGGGCTGTCTAAGAGTCAGAACACTTACTTTCTAACCCAGCAGCTTTGGGGCTCCTGGGGGTGTACGCGCTGAGATGGGATGGTAGGAAAGTCCACCAGGGTACAAACAACAGTATTGTCTGTAGAGAATTTAAAAACAATAATAAAATCAACTGAAAGTCCATCAGCTTTTTATGCTCATCATACTTTGGCAATTCCTAGCAATATGAGTGAAAACATCTCTTCTGATAACCCTGACCACTCCCGCCACTCTCTGCCAGATCAAGTCACAGCTCCTGTCCTCCACTCCGAACATGACACCCTGCCCTACAGTACTCCGTGGGCTTCGCCCATCCCTCTGGAACAAAAAATGAATTTCCACTTTTTCAAACAATTTCACTGAGATAGAACATCTCAGTTTCTGTAGCCAAGGCTCGCCTCAGGGGTGTACAACCAGCACAGTGGCGCAGGGTCTCACACTCAGAAAGGGGACCCCACTGAACTCAGGGTGCAATGCTCTGTGGTTGCCGTCTTGAAATTCTTAAGAATTTTATCTCTGATTATGTGTTTTATAAGTGAAATGCAATGGGACGACGGAACACGGGCCTGGAGACTCTGCATGTTGACTCACGCCTCCTGTAGCCACCCTGCCTCTAAATACCGTATTTTTCCATGTATAATGTGCACCCACGTTTTTGTGTGCATTATCCACCCGTTATTATACCCATGGAATGTAGTCATTATACCCATGTATAATGCGCATCCTTATTTTTACCTCAAAAACTTGGGCAAAAAGTGCACATTATACACAGCAAAATACGGTGATGTTTGCATGAGGCCCTGCCCACTGTGTAGCTGATTCTGCCTTCAGCTGCCCTTGCTTCCAGCTCGCACTCCCCACACCCAGGCCTCCACCTTGTATGCTCTGTGGTGTGAACACAGGGGAGAAGCACAGACACAAACAGGAAGGAAGAGGCTCCTGGCCTTGGAGAAGAGAGTGTCTACTGAGTAAACCATTTAAAACCGTGAGGGTTGCCATACCTGCCACCATCGCCATTTGGAGAACATGCTGCAGGAACTGCCAAGGGAGTGGGGATTGCTGCTGCTGGGAGCTTCATAGAAAAGTTAGTTTTTGAACCAGGCAGTGAAGAATGAGTAAAATTTCAACCGGAAAGGTGGTGAAAGTGTGTGAGGTGGAGGGAACAACACATGGACATGGGCTGTAAAGCATAGTCAAGTATCTTTTGCAGAAAGAATGGCGCTGGGGCATAGGGTGCAGGAACCCAACTGTAATACAATGAAAAGAGAGACTGGGCCAGAGTTCATAGTACCCCTCTCTTTCCCTAGTGTCTCCCCTCTTCTTCAAACTGTGGTTTAGGCTTTCCTCATCTAGCAGATGAAGTGGTTGGATTAAATGCTCTTCTCCTTCTAATACCTTTTGGTTACGTATGGAGGCCACGAGCTGTAAAGACACATCCCCAATCCGTTGGCATCGTCCATCATTCTTCCTGGCAACTCACCCTTGTAATGACCTTGCTAATCTACACATTGTTTCTTATGCTACCTGGGACCTCCCTCCACTAACCATACTTGGTCTCTTTCCTTATGAGAGGATACTCTGTGTATTCCGAGTTTATAGTGACTAGGTTTTGGGGGAATTTAATAAATTTGGTTTTTGATAGACATTCAGTCTCAAATTGTTTTATTGCAACTGTGTTCTGTTTGAAAGTGGGGAGGCGGGTGAAGGGGGCACAGTTCTAGTGATATGTATGCCGTATTTGTATTTTTCAACTCCAGTTTTTTGGTGCTGCAGGATTGAAGGAAATATCATTTATGTGCAGAGTGAGGGGGAAGATGAGTTATCCTGTGGGAACAATTCTAGGCTAATACAGTTCCTAGGGCAAGCTCTAGGGTTGGGAAGCAAAGCTAGACTCCTTTGCTCAGCTTTGATCTTGAGGGAGTCAGTTGTCCCGACAGTGGTTCCCATGGAAAAGGATGGTCCTCTTATCAGAGAGACAGGCCAGGAGCCAGGAGGCAGAAATTGGAACAAAGTGCCTGCAGCATTGCTGGCCTTTGGGGAGAAGAGAGAAATCCTTCAGGCAAGATGGGAGCAGAGTCTGCATCTGTAAAGTCCTGGGAACCAGTTAGCATTGGCAGGCGCGGACACAGGTACTGGGTAAGCAGGAAATCTCTTCTGTTTCTCCTGACGCCTTTGTTTATTTCCCTTCTGTTCCCCTCCCCCCTTCACGGATTTAGTAAAGTCTTCCTGAAAATACCGAAAGTGAACCAAAGGAAGGGTTTTTGTTTTCCACACTTACAGCTTTAAAGGGGAAACAGTGTGCCTGCGGGGGCCGGCAAGATGGTAGTGATGATAATTAAAGAATTGCTGCCTCCATGGGTGGGCGGGTGGTGTGGATCACAGGGTCCAGGTTGGGATGACTTGTGCAGCCACCCTGAGAGTCTCCTTCCAGGGCCAGGCTTCGAAAATCTGGGCTTTGCTCTAGTGAGAGAGACGCCAGCAAGGAAGGTGTCTTGAGATCAGCCCACTGACTCCCCACTCCCCAAGGACTCTGTGGAAACCCGGTGTTGAGGTTCTACTATGGCAAGAGAATAAAAGTGTTGATGGGTTAAAATGTCATTTAAACAAGGAGATAGCAGAATTAGAATTCTAACCACTGCAAGAAACATTTTGTAATGAAAACATTTATAAGCCAAATAAGAAAAATTAATCAGCGAGGAATCGTGCTGTTTGGGGCAAGTCCAGCTCATTAATTTCAGCTGATTGCTGCTGCTGCTGCTGCTGCATCTTCTGCTGTCCATCTTGTGAAGATGGTCTCTGGGGAACTGTTGGGTGTCCTGGGGCAGCATGTTCACTGGAGAGCCTGGCAGAGCACCCGGAAACTCAGGCCCTCTCATAGAGCAGGTGGTGGCCCCACATGTTCGTTTCCAAGGGTAGGAGAACAGCCCTATCAGGCGGGGCCCAGCCAGGGAGGAGCCCATCTCTGATGTTACAATATAGAAGTAACCAACCCAGCCCCCAGCCTCAGGGCATTCCTTTGGGAGCCCCAGGGCCTGCAGCTGGGGACAGTAAGCTCTGTTTCTTGAGACATTTACAAGGCTGTTTCAGCCAATAAAAGGCTATAAAGACGCATTTATAATTTTCAGGTTCAGTTTCTTCATATTTTGCCAAGGCGGAGTAGGCGATGGTCTTTTCAGGCTCAAGTGATGTTTAAAGAAGTGGCAGGACATTGCCCACATGCTGCAGAAGGCCGCAGGTGGAGAGGACGTCAGGTGCAAGTGCAGGGGGCGAGCTGTCTGGGGGAAAGCGGAGGCCAAGGGCTGGAGCGTGGTCCTTACCCTGCAGAGACCTTTGGGGCCTGGGGCCTAGGAAGAGACCTAACCCTTTGAAACTGTAATTCTCTCCACTTACGTTTTTCGTTTCTTTTGTTAAAAAAACATGCTTTGCCCTGTCCCTTACGCTTATACAACACGCGCATGCACACATGTCCACACACAACACACATCTCATTCCCTATCACACAGCCGCAGCGTTAGAAGAGAGAGGAGCTACAGGCACTTGGAGGTCTGGGAGAGAAAGGCACTGTAGAGATTCAGAAGAGTGGCAAGAAGGCAGCATTTCCCAAGGCTGGGGACAGAGAGTGACGGGCTCTGTCTCTGGATGTCAGAGAGTTCTGTTTGCTCACCCAGAATGGTGACACCCTTTTCCCTCTTATCCACACAGGGACACTTGACCTCAGGTTGCTGGTCCCAGAATGACGTCAGCTACCACAGCCTGCTAGTAACACCTGTGTTTCCTTTTCAGATCTTACAGGTGAACAAGGTGATGTCCATCTTGTTTTATGTGATATTTCTCGCTTATCTCCGTGGCATCCAAGGTAACAACATGGATCAAAGGAGTTTGCCAGAAGACTCACTAAATTCCCTGATAATTAAGCTGATCCAGGCAGATATTTTGAAAAACAAGCTTTCCAAGCAGATGGTGGACGTTAAGGAAAACTACCAGAGCACCCTGCCCAAAGCAGAGGCCCCCCGAGAGCCGGAGCAGGGCGAGCCCGCCAAGTCGGAATTCCAGCCGATGATTGCAATGGACACAGAACTGCTGCGGCAACAGAGACGCTACAACTCACCCCGGGTCCTGCTGAGTGACAGCACCCCCTTGGAGCCCCCTCCCTTGTATCTCATGGAGGATTACGTGGGCAACCCTGTGGTGGCGAACAGAACATCGCGGCGGAAGAGGTACGCAGAGCACAAGAGTCACCGAGGGGAGTACTCCGTGTGTGACAGCGAGAGTCTGTGGGTGACCGACAAGTCATCGGCCATCGACATTCGGGGACACCAGGTCACGGTGCTGGGGGAGATCAAAACCGGCAACTCTCCCGTCAAACAATATTTTTATGAGACGAGATGTAAAGAAGCCAGGCCCGTCAAAAACGGTTGCAGGGGGATTGACGATAAACACTGGAACTCTCAGTGCAAAACGTCCCAAACCTATGTCCGAGCACTGACGTCAGAAAACAATAAACTCGTAGGCTGGCGGTGGATACGGATAGACACCTCCTGTGTGTGTGCCTTGTCGAGAAAAATTGGAAGAACATAAATTGGCGTCTCTCCCCATATATAAATTATTACTTTAAATTATATGATATGCATGTAGCATATAAATGTTTATATTGTTTTTATATATTATAAGTTGACCTTTATTTATTAAACTTCAGCAACCCTACAGTATATAAGCTTTTTTCTCAATAAAATCAGTGTGCTTGCCTTCCCTCAGGCCTCTCCCATCTGTTAAACCTTATTTTGTGACCCAGCTCTCAGGAGCCGCTCTGTAAAATCTGTGTACACCAGTATTTTGCATTCAGTATTGTCAAGGCCATGGCTGTCGTTTTAGTAAACTTGTTAAAATCAGATGATGTCAGAGTTGTGTGTAGACGCAGTAATACCGCGCCCCCCCCCCCCATGGTATACTTCCTGTTTGATGGATTAATTAGAAGCGCTTTTATCACCTCCGTTGAAAAAGATACCTGGTAGCTTTCAGCCCTGCTCTCAATTCAGGCAGCAGCAAGTTCACTGTCAAGAACTCATCTTCCTTTCTCTGCTGTCAGCTTTGCCAATCAGAATGATGGTTCGCCCCAGCGGTATGTCCTGGAACAATTACAGCAAAGTCAAACTTGGCAATTTTAGTTTTGGAAGTTTCTTTTCAGCACATTTGTTGTTTGGGGTTGTTGAAGAGTTGAAAAAAAAATTTTTTTTTTTTGGTTTTGGTGTTTGTTTTGCTTTTGTAAGTGGTTTTCATTCTTTCGATACATAGGGAAAAAATTTAACTATTTGTAACAGAATAATTATATGATTTCCCAGAAGCAGACTGAAATGGCTTGTGAATAATCTACACACAGGAAAGGATTTACTCCTTGGAGATCCTTTGGCGCCTCCCCTGGTGGCGCCTCCCTTGGTGGCGCCTCCTAGACCTGCAGTAGGAATTAGAAACGGCTCCACTTTGCAGTCAGGCCTGGGTTCAAGTTCTGCTCCTCCCAGCTGACTTGGAGCACAGCTTGGAAGCTGCCTTGATCCGGCATCTCTCAGGTCAGAAAGTCAGATGGGATTCTGCCTACCTCACAGGGCTTTACCAGGGATTCAGCTAAATAACCCCTGTAGACGTCTGGCACGGGTAGGCATTCAAGAGGGACAGTCCCTCCGCCCCTCCCCTCCCCTCCTTTCTCAGCTATTGTGTGCTTCTGTATCATTTTTGGTTGGTTCATCACTTTGCAGCGTAAAAGCTCAAATGGAAGGAATCTCCCTAGTGCCTTCTGGGTCCCGGAAGGGTCACAGCAGCTGAGGGGTCCCTGTGGGGATGGCCACACCTGTCCAGCCACCACAGGCTTGAAGAGGACACTAGTCCCCCAAGCTCTTAAGGCTGGAGCCTAAGGAATCTCCTCTCCCATCTTGTCGTCGATGCAGGGTGCCCCCATCCCACTGCGGCAGCTGCCGTCCCTGCCTTGCCCCCCTGCCCCGGGCCTTCCCTGGACCGCCCTGCTTTCAGGGTCCAGGCGTGCTCTCTGCATCGGGAGCAGCCTGTGCCCCAAGACCTCTCTAACACGTGCCTGATAGGAGATGTGTCCTTCATATGCCATGAGCCTTTGAAACAGGCTCAGCAAGTAGCAGTGATCTGCTTGAGAGCATTGTTACACTGCACTCAGCTCTAGGTGCCTAGAGGAGGGCAGGAAATGAGAAATTTGCCCCCCGTGTCCACTGTGTGGGAGGCACTTCCAAAGATGTCCACCCCCAGTGGCCACAGGTCCTTTGAGGTAGTCACGATCATCTCCAGTTAACAGATGGGGAAACTGAGACTTGGGAATTTAACTTGCCCATGACCTCTGAGCAGATAAGTAGGCAAGTGAAGATTTAAATCCCTGTCTGAATGATGACACAATCTGTTTCCCCCTCACTAGTGCCTCGCTCTCCGCCTTCTGCGTGGCACATTGCATTTCAGAATAAACATTAAAATCCTAGTGAAATGAAAAGCCTAATTCTCTGCATGGAATCCTTTTGTATCTTCATGAGCCTATAGCAAAAACACAGCAAACCCACTGATAGGATAATGGGAGGCTTATGTTTGACCCAAGCCCTGTTCTCAGGCTGGAACTTATGTTCCTTTTCTGGAACTTCTCTTCCAAATGAGTAGAGAGCTGGTCTAGAGTGTCTGTCTGCCTGGAGAGATGGGCTTAAGTGACAGAGGCCCCAGGTCCCAGCCTGCAAAGCCACAGTCCTTAAGCGGCAGGGCTGAGCCTGGGTCCTGCCTCGAATGGAAGGGGTTTGCTTGTGTGTCCAGAGCAGTCTGGAGCAGCATGCTTCAAGTCCAAGTGTGGCTCCGAGGAGAAAATGAACTGGGGAGGAGTGAAAGAAAACCTTCCTGAAAGGATCTCCAGGGTTCCGGCCATGTGACAACGCTGTCCTAACAGGAGCTTTCTGTATCGTGAGATTCTACTGCAGACTGGACAATGCTCACTTCCTTAGAGAATGTGAAGCTGAGCAGCTCTGCTGGCCATGGGTGGTGGCTTCTCTCTACCCTCTTATCTGCCTCTTAAGGTTCCCCCATTTGTGGGCTGTGTGAACTTGAGCAAGTTACTTAACCTCTCTGAGCCTCTGTTCCCTCTATAAAATGAAAATGGTGCTTATTTTATTAGACTGTTTTGCAATGTAATGAAAACTTCCAGTTCCTGACATATAGGAAGCCCTGAGTGTAACATGATGATGACAATGACAACAACTAGCTTTTGTGGGATTTTCAGGGACCCTCATCCTGGAATTCTGGTAGGAATCCGCAACTCCGCAGGAGAAGTGTATCAAGCCTCTGTCCCATGGGAGGCAGTGCCCAGGGTCGCATTTGCTCAGTACCAGTGGCCAGTCTCACTGACAGGCCTTGAATCCTTCTCAGTTTACATACAAGGAAAGGATTGCTAACTCTTCTCAGCAAAACTACTAGCAACCTACCTGATCTTCGGAAGAGAGAGAGTGTGTGTGTGTTTTATTCCTTCTTGCAATTTATGATACAGCTTTGTTCTTGTTCTCATTCTCTCCCCTGCCTCCTCCCTTCCTCCTTGCCTCTCTCTTGTATCCAACAATGCTTTCTCCAGGTTGGTGTTTGAGAGTTTGGCATTTTTGAGGATTTCTTTACTGGGTCCCTTTCCCGGGTGTGTGTTTTCATGTATTCTTTTTTGTTCATTTACTCAATGTAAAAACCCTGCATTGAGACTTGGAGAAGCCATCTGCATGTATTTTTATCACCTTTGAACATGTGTTTGAGCGTGAAATCTGTGTAGTCTGTTTATGGCTACCTGGAGATTTGTCTGGCTTCGCCAGGAAGATGCATCTCCCAGGCTTCAAGGTCTAACAGCCCTGGGTGTGCAATGCCAATACCAGGGTGTTGGCAAGGCTCAGCTCCACCTCAGAGCATACTATGAAGCCTGAACAGACAACTGTCTACTCTCCCTGCCTCACCCCCAACAACCCTGGCCAGAGGGCCTTGAACATGCTTAATTCCACAGACCCAGGAATTGCCACAGCTACTGAAGACTGACTCTCTTACTGGAATCTTCTTCAGCCTGACCCTCTTCCTCAAAGTCCCCACACACAAATCTAAGGAGACCGGAAGTCCTTACACAGGCCTTCTCAGGTTACAGTGGGTGAGTGGACTTCTCAAAAGGCGAATGTGTTTCACACTGAGCTGAATGCAAGTGCCTCTGTGGTAACTGGAAACCCTGGGTTTTTGGTTGGTTCCAGATGAAGGTCAGCCCAGCTTGGAACAAGAGAACCACAGAGCAGGTTGGAGCACTCTGAAGGACTGTCGATTTGCTGCCTTCAGCCCTTGGCCTGTATTTGGCTACAACATATGGAAGGCTAATGAAGCAAGCACAGATGTGCCTGCCGTAGGGAGGAGTAAGGAGGTGGAGAAGGCAGTGGCCCAAAGATACCAAGTCTTTTCTAGAGGTGGATGAGTTTGGCTGAGTTGATTGTTGCAGAGTTCAGCAATGGCATTACGTGTTCAATTACAGAAGTCTCTGGGGCAAGAAAACATAAAAGATTTTTGGAAAATTGTGAAGCAGCCTAATGAGTTCGATGACTTTTCACATGGAGATGTATGGAGGTGGGTGGGCATGTGTGTGTTTGCACACATGTATGTGTCTTTGCATGCATGTATGTCCATGCATGTATGTGTGTGTGTAGTTGCTTTGATATCCTAACCATTAATGCATTGAAGTTTTTAAAGGAAGGGTAATGTTTGAAAAGAATGCTCCAGAACACAAGTTTAACCCTTAGGAGACTGAGCTGGTAGCCAGCTGGGGAGCATATGGAAAATGAACATTCTTGGGGCTAGAAAATAGGCTGGTCAAAAGTTGAGAATCTGCAGACAGAAAAGGATCAGGCTGACTCCACCAACCCAAACAGAAGGAGGTGAAGTCATGGACCTTTTGATTTGTTAGGAAAGCCCTGGAAGCCGGTGTGGGTTTTGGGATGGAAGATAAGTCAGACCAAAGAATAAATAATAGTAATGGTTACCATTCACTGGCTGCTTCCTCCATGTAAGGCACTGTGTACATCCTGGCAGTTTTAACTCTTCTTGAAGTTGAGGACATATAGTTAAGACAAACTAAGTATCTTGTCCGAGGTCATACAGCTGGTGAGGCTAAGCTGCCAGAGAGGAGCCCCAGAGGTCTGTGTGGTGTGGAAGGACAGCGTGTAACTGGGTAAGTAAGACAAGGATGGAGAAGATGCTGAGTGCTTCCGGGGCCTTGACTGCAGAATGTCAGTGGGGCGAGGGGAGCAAGAAGGGTGGCATGCCTTTGGCACACAGGAGATAATACAGCGTCAATACAGCAGGATTCCCAGTAGTTGTCCCTAATGAGGGAGGTTCCAGATTCATCAGTAAAGCAGTTCACTGCCATAGGGGTTCTCAGAGGTTGGGGAGAAAGAGTGGACCTCCCACGCAAACCCACCAGCTTCACAGTCGCTGTCCTGGGGGAGAGTGGCGGTAGGTTCTCCTTATGTGTGAAGATCAGCATTGCTGTCGTAAACTTTTGGGAGTCTTCTGAGACAGGAATTTCAGTTTTAGACAGAACCTTTTATCCTCTCTTACAAGGCAGAAATCTTTTATTCATTGAATATATTTTCTAAAACTTGTTAAATGCCTGGTAGATATCAGACACCCTGCTCCACTGTATGGCCTCAACACAGGAGATGTTAACCTGTGTTGGAAGGGGAGTGAATAGAAAAGATGGAACTTTAAGATACAGCTGCTTAGAGTAGCCGTGACAATTTCCATATTCTCTCTGTAAGCACCTCCTCTCAAGGAGCAGGCTCTATTTTAACACAGCCCTAATTATTTTACAGAAATCCATTCTCTATGTTAAAGTCAAATATAGAGATACAGCAGTCATGACTAGATTGCCAACAAAAGGGCTGCCAGAATTCCAGAAAAAGAGCAACGAAATGTTGCTTTGCATAATCATGGAAGACTTCGCTGAGGAGGTGACCTCCGCGATGGCTCTTAAGGACGTGTAACAGTTTGAAAGGGAAGAAAGAGGAGAAGGATATTTCAGACAGAAAAACAGTCTACAAAAAATGCATAGTGGTGCAAGGGTCCAGCATACAGAGAGGGAAATAAAAGTTTGGGGATAACAAGAGTTTCGTGAGTGTTGGAAACTAGAGAGAGAAGTTGGGACCAAGTCATTCAAGGCCATGTGTGAAAGGCTATGAAGTTTGCGTTTGATTACCCTGGTGCCCTCAACTTGAGCATCAGGATCACCCGATTGCTGGGCTCCATCATCTGAGTCTCTGACTCGTTAGGTCTCGGGGGAGCCCGAGGATCTGCATTTCTAACAGGTTCCCAGGTGACGCTGCTGCTGCACAGTTTGAGAATCACTAGGTTATTAAGCAATGAGGAACCAAAAGTGATCTTTCTCAGTTATTTTTATTTCGGTGGCACTGAAACTGATGGATGGACTGGAGGCAGACAGGTGGGGTGCTAGCTGGAAGATCAGAGTCCAGTAACACCGTAGAGGGCCCAGACTAGGGAGAAGGCAGTGGAAGGAAGAAACATCAGATTAGAGAAGCATTTTTTGAGATGGAATCAGTAAGATTTGGTCAACAAGTGGATGTGGAAGGTGAGAGAGGGAGGTATTAAGGAAGAGGCCCACAACATTCTTCAGGCATAATGGTTCTAAGTCACATTTGACAGGATAGCAAGACAAGTAGGTCTGAAGACAGGAATGATAGATAATGACTTTGAGGTGTCCATGGGACATCAAGGTAGAGATATCCAATAGACAGTTAATGATTGAGGTACATGTATGCTTGAAATTATGAAAGAACAGCTCTTAATTATTTACAAATAATCCAGCATAGATAAGCCTCTTTGTTTACAAATGAGTCCCATTGAAGCCAAAATGGATGAAAGCTCGTGAGCAGATCTGGGGGAAGCATCTAGACTCCCCTGCAGGGGTCTGTGGTCAGGCTTCCGTTGCAGACCCATTCAGCCCACCGCCTCTCAACTTTGGACACTGGACATAGCATTTGGCGATGACCCAAGAGAGGAAGTGCATAGCTGAGCCCAAGGCTTCTTCAGGCCCATGTCACTCCAAGCGCCGTGCCTTAGTGGTCAGACGCTATCAGAGACAATTCAGGTTCCATTTCATAGGAAAATGTCAGATGTTAGGAAGCTGAAATCTAAAGATTCTGGTCCAAAAAGGATTTATTGTGATTCTATTTTCTGGGTGAAACCCTTTTCCAGTTGTTAACTTGGTTCCCTGAAAGTCTCTAGGTTGATCAGGAAAATAAAAGATTCTTCTCTCTTAGGAAAATTCTGGAAGGACCCAAACTCCCTTCTGCCCCAGAATTGCAAACATGTCTCTGCCTCGAATGCTCTTCCTTTGTCCTTGGGCTTCCTTTTTCTGACTCACTCCTGCTCGGTCTTAAGATTCCAACTTGTAAATTCCTTTTCCTTGGAGAGAATTTCCTGATACCTCCTTCTGAGTTCATTAGGGTCTAGGCTTCCTACCATTGTAAATTCTCATAACACCGATCATTTTGTTTCATACCACATAACACAACTGCAATGATAGCTAAATGGTTATTTGGGTAATAACTTGCTGGATATATTGTTCCATTTGGCTGTAATCTCCTTAAGTAGCTATCATGTTAGGTTTAGTTAGAACATATGTCTATCATCAGTTAGGGGAATACATTTTGGAAACAAGAAGCTCCACAATATAGAAAAATAATGTCCTTTCCAGTCCAAAGATTTGGGACTCTGTTATTCCATTGCTGAATTGTTGGGAAGAGGATTCAAGTAGGAAGAAAACAACTTCTAAATATAAGCAAATGGAAACAAAACACAAGGTCATGAACCAGGGCTATGTTTCCGCTTCTCAGATAAGGAACATCAGGATTGGTTGAGCGGTCATTCATCCATCCAAGCATGCATTCATTCAGCAGATTCTCATACAGCCCTACTGCGTGCCAGCTCTCCTCCTAGGCATTGATTAGTAATTTCAAATGGGCAGATGAATCTCAAACTTTAATGGAGCTCCCCATCTAGAGGGTGTGACAGGAAAAAAAATAAGTAAGAAAGTCATCTTTAAGATAATTTTGGGCAATGGTAAACACTAAGAAAAATACAAAACAGTGAAAGGATAGAGAATGAATAGCGAGCAGCTGGGGCAGGGTGAGGGTGGTGTTATTTACTATATATTTCTAGTGATTAAAATGCTTGCTGCCATGAAATTCAAGACATGAAATGTCAGTATGCCCAAGGGAAGCCACACAGTTTTTCATATATCTGAGCGTATAATGGCCCTAATTAAAGCATAGGATCTTTAACCGAAAATCAAAAGCCAAGCTTTGGCAGCAGAAGTGTAAATAGGACCCAATTTGTGAGTCATCATTCCTCAGCTCCGGGTGAAGCTTTTCATCAGAGACCTCAGGCACCCCATTTTCCCTGTAACAGAAGCAAGCATTATGTATAGTGCTGCTTTTCCCCACAGGGTTTTCTTCAACCTTCCCTCCCTCTGAGGAACTTTTACCCTGTCAGACCTGTTCCATTCCAGAGCAACAAGCCTCAGTCACTCCCTCTTGCTGTCAGGGTGAGCCCTCTGGTCCCCCTCTAGATGCAGAAAGGCCTGGCCGGGGGAGGGAGGGTGCAGACAGTGGGTAGGGCCACTCCCTCTGAATTACTGTACCTCTGGCTCCTTCTGGCAGATCTCCAACCAGGGTAGGCAGGAGAGGGTAGGTAGCTATGTTCCTGATTCTGGCACCCAAGGGAATGACAATCTAAGACATGCTTCAAGAATACTCCTCCTGGGGTCCCATCACAGTGACTTTTCTTGATATGGTAGTTGAGTCATTAGTACTCTACAACCCTCAGTTTTCCTTCCTGAAAAGTGGATATGAAAATATACCTAGTTCAATTACAAAGTACCCCAGGAGCTAACCCAACCTACCTTAAGAATGAATGGCAGGGTTGAGAACTTTAAGATGCAAGAAAGGCAACCTGGATGGCTTCTGAGAAGCCCCAGAAAGGCTGTTAAAACTGCTTCCAACTGCAGCCCTGTAAGCCAGTCAAAGTCACACAGTCTTGACCTTGTAGGGCAGAGCTGGGACTGCCCTAAAAGGCACCTTCTTGACCAAACTACAGGGCTGTATAACTTGGGAAGTTTAGACACTTCAGCTGGGCCTGCTGATATCAGCTCAGCCCTGCCAGCAAGTGCTTCTGCTGTTCTCAGAGACCTGGAATTTGCCACATGGGATGTTAAATCTGCAGTTATCAGGCCCTCCAGGGACTGTCACTCTCATTGGTGACCCAAGTCCAGGAGACCTAAGCTGGATCCCTGATCTCACCATTCATAATTGTGTGACCTTGGGCAATTTCCATGATTTCTTTCAGTCTCAAGTTTCCTATTAAATGGAGATGATGATAGGACCTCCTTCTCAGGTGACAGTGAAATGTCTGTAGCTGGCACAGGCAGTGTGGCCCAGTGGACCAGTAGACTGGAGCCACATCCTGAGGCCTCCCCTGGGCCTTCTTTGAGTGTTAGAGAGCAGGGGATTCCTGCAGACCCCAAGGGAAGGGTAAGGGCAGTGGGAGATCCTTTGGGGACCTTGAAAGAGCAGTTATTAGCAACTGGTACTGCAGTCGTTTGGTATTTTAACAACGGATCCAGCCATGCCTTCTTCCAGCCTGCCGTCCACTCTGCCTACCTCATGGCGATGTCATCGGGAGGGAAGGCAAACCCGGAAGCCATTTGGCAGGGTGCTTGGCATCCAGGAAGCTCTCAGGAACTTTGGCTTGCTCCCCTGAGAGATGGGACCATGACTGCAGGCCCCAGGGGAGGAAATCTAGCTGCTCAGGGGCCGCCCTGCACAGACACACACAGTACCCTGCTGCCCATCACCACCCTCACACATAGAGAAGTGCTTCTTTTTCTTGCCTAAGTGCCTCACACTGTAGCCCAAGTCAATTTGCCTAGTGCTTTTGATTTTCAAGTCTAGACCAAATCTGACAGCCTTCTAATGCTCTTGTAAAAATACCCCAGGTTCCTGAAGCACATTGCCATTTGGATGGGACAGGCAGTCGGGAAGCAGGAACGTTCCTAATTCCCATGGGCTTTGTTGGAACATCTACCCTTTCTCCTCCTCATGCTCTAGCAGACAGTGGCTTCCCCAAGGCTCAGGCCTGCCCCTGCTGCTGGGTGGGGCACTGCCATGTCCTGGTCCTTTCAATTGAGCAAGAGGTAAGAGGGATGCAGTTAAGACAACCAAGAGCCGGGTGTGGCCATCAAGAGCAACAGATGTGAACCCTAGGACTCTGGTCCCACTGCATGACCTCAGACAAGTCAAGGGTGTCTGGGCTACATCACTCCCTCCTCCCTCTTCACTGGCTCTGTGTCAGGCCATGGATTGCAGCAGAATCTCCTGAAGAGATAGACCCAGACAACTGTGACACGATGTGTTCAATGTTCCGAGAGCTTTCATGACAGCTTGTTAGGGCACAGAAAAGGGACTCTTTGCCTGAAGCCAACACATAGGTTTAAGTTAATGGGACAAAAGAGTGAGGCCAGCAAGGACCAGGCCATGCAGGCCCATTGTGCTGTGCTAAGGAGCTTGGACTTTGCCCTGAAGAAAAGGGGGAGCCTATGTCCTGTGGGAGTTAATTAGAAAATGACTTTTAATAGCTAGGTCACCCAAGTGTCTCATCTGTCAAGAAGGGCTCTGAGCTTCATCATTGCACCTCCTAGACCCCTTGCAGTAGCTGCTCCAGTGTATCTGTGCAGACCCAGGCCTACCTGGAGTCAGAGGAGTCACGTGGTGGCCCCCGAGTAGATCCCAGCATGCTCTATTACATTCTCTCTCGAGGATGGATGTGCTCAGTCATGTTGAAGGGAAAGAGCTGGGGGTGGGGGCATCCTGGCAGACTGAGAGCCAGGTTTGGAGAAGGTAAACGTAAGAGTTTGGCTATGGTTGGGCCACTTCATTGTTCATTTCCTCACCTGAGTTTGACCCATCACTCAGCCTCACCCCGTGCATTCCCTGGCCCCTTGGTTTGATGGGAAGGCCCGCTCTGGTCACTGCTCTTTCTGGTCTCCTGTAGTTGTAAGGCCAGGTGCTAGGTCTCAGTCCTGGGATAACTATGCTGTCCACATTGCTTCCCCTCCCTTTTATCCTGTCGAACTTCCTCCTGAACTTTTGACACAAACTCTGCTGCATGTCAGTGTGACTGTCAGCCCACTGGAGCCAGCCTCCTCAGGGTGGGTGTTGCAGCTGAGCTCAGCCTCTGGAACCCACAGGCCCTGCTCCCGGCCATTGACCCATATGTCCCTTTTCACCCCAGGGGCATTAAGGCTACAATTCCTTAGGAGGGTAGGAGGACAGACAGCACAACTCTGGTGGCCTCAGGGACACAGACTCCCTTACTGTCCCATCAATTCTTTTGCATTGCTGAACTAACAAGGCAGGGTTCCCCCCGGTCCTGCAGTAGAGTTGGCTTTTCTTTGCCCAGTCTGGCCTTTGGGAGGACCTGAATGAGGATACTCCCAGACAGGAATTTTCATCAAATGCCGCTTTCATCAGGTCCCACCCAAATGCTTTTGGGGGTCTCTGTTGTCTAGAGTCCATGCTTCCTGGCTGGGCATTTGGGGTCACTGGCAGTGTAGCCCCAGCAGCTTTCCTGGCTATTCCTCTCTCACTAACACTGAGAATGGCCCCTCTGATCAGCTCCCCTTTTGTCAGGCCTGCCTTGAACATGCCCACTCCCCAGCCTTGGAGTAAGAGGTTCCCCATCCCCAGCCCTCCGCCTCCTTCCCTGACCCCAGCCTTCATCACATGCAACAGTCTCTCCCGCTCCTATTCAGAAGTGATGCCAGAAAAGAAGATATGGCCCATGCATGAAGTCCTGACTCTTTGGCAGATGGGGAAGCTAAAGCCCAGGGACAGTCAGTAACTCACCCATAGTCACGGTTGGTGAACAGAGTGTTGGCACTCAGGCCCATGGGCTTCAGCTCCAGAATCAAGCCTCAAAGTGTTCTCCATGTGGAATTTGTGTTGTCCAACTCATGAAGAGGAACAGAGTTCTCAATTACACACTCAGGGCCCCCTGACTCTTGTCCACATATCTTGACATTCGAGACACGTTCCTTCTTTCTGGAGCATTCATGCTCCACTTTTCCTGAAGGGAAAACCCTAGCCAGCCATTAGTGTTACCTTGACAGTAACCAGAAGCCGAATCTCTATTCCCCTCCTTGGGACTGGCCACAGAGTGTTGGGGGCCTGGTGCAAAAGGCAAACACGGGTCTCTTGTTCATAAGTAATTGAGAATTTCAAAATGGTGACAGCAAAACATGAAACCCCAAGCACAGAGCCCTACGCCCTACGCGCAGGGCCCCATGTGACTGCCAAAGTCGCACATCCATGAAGCCCACCTTGCACCTGCTCAGCCTCTAGATTACTGGGGCTTCCCTTCCTAGCACTCACTTCCTCTTCCCTGGCCTTGGAGAAGGGCCCGTGGCCATCCTTGCTGAAGCCCCAGTGTGAGCAGTGCCTGGCACACAGTAGTTCCTTAATAATGTTTATTGAGTTGGAAAGGCATCCTGTATGCAACAGGCTATAAACTTCAGAAGAGGTGATTCTAAGAAAAGAGATACCCATAAGTCTAGGTCCAGATTTTTGGTGCTTAAAACTTAAAACAACAACAACAACAACAACAACAATAATTGAAACCCTCTTTAAAAACACAGTACAAGAGTGGGTACCATTACGTGTTTAATTGTGCCCCCCGCCATTCAACTGTTGAAGTCCTAACCCCCAGTACCTCAGAATGTGACTGACGGTGTTTGGAAATAGGATCTTTAAAGACGTGAGTAAGTTAAAATGAGGTCATTATGGTGGTTCTGAATCCAATCTGACTGATTTCCTTATAAGAAGACAAGATTAGTATGCAGACACTGGAGGGACATCAGAAGACTAACTGTAAGAAGGTAGAGGGAGAAGACAGTCATCTACAAGCCATGGAGAGAGGCCTGGAACAGATCTTTTTCCTCATAGCCCTTTGAAGAAGTCATCACAGCCAACACCTTAACCTCAGACTTCAGCCTCTAGAACTGAGACAGTACAGCCCTGTTTAAGCAGCTAGTTTGTACCTCTTTGTTAAGGAAGCCCTAGCAAACTTAATACAGGTACTTAAAGAAGAAAAATAAGTCAAAACAAATTATAAATGTTAAAAGCTGACAGGTACCATAAACAATCAGGGAACATACAAAACCTGATACTAATAGTTTAATTAACTGGCTGGCATACCTCTACAATATTTTATTTCCCATATTTTTTGTCTGCATATCATTCATATCTGACAATAGGATTAAATTTTTTTCTATAGAGAGAATAGGAAGATAATTTAGCTTCTCTTGTAACATGATGAATCAAGTTTTGTTTTTTAATACCCAAATTTCAGAAAAGCTTTTTCAGGCTCACAACTTAATCTTGATAATGTCATGTGTGTTTTCAGAATTGTTACCAAACTTAGGAAAACCTCTATGAAGGTTCTCTCACATATCAGCTGAAAAATGTCAGGACATTTCCATCTGTTTTAATGCAATGATTAATCTTAAATGCTCTTTGAATTGCCAACTCTCATTAACTAATTTGTCATCAACATTCATACTTGTAGGGTTATGTTACCTTTATCTATTATATCAGTTTATGTTGAATCAGCAAAAAAAAGGGACATTATTTTTCCAATGTGAACATATAATTCATCCCTTTACTTCAGTTGGATTATATAACAATCCAAGAGCCTACTCATTACTTCTGTTGGAAATGTATCATTTCTATTAGAAATTTATCTCTCCCTCTTAATGAATTAATAATTTAGTGTTACCTGAGATTTTTTGGTTACAATTTGTTTTTGCTACCAGAATAATTTTAAATCTTACTTTCACAAAATTTTAAAAACTACTACATAACGTATGAACGCATTGTTAGGGCACCTCCCAGCCTTTGAACGGGGCTGACGCAGGTGAGGGAAGCTGAATCTGAAGCTTCGTTAGCTTCCCAGTGAATCAGCCCTGATCAAGGCTGGAGGCTGGGATGCAGAAGAACTAAACCGACACAACCTTCCAGCCTCCACCCTGGTCCCCACCAGAGGCCCCGTCTTCAGACCCACAGTCCCAGACTGCAGCACATTTCTGTGAGGTTCGGAGGAAATTACGCACATTTTCTGTGTTTGTGTGTTGAGAAAGAGAAACAATATTCTGAACCCAAAATAAATTTGCCTTTGAGGGCATTGTCTACTCTATTCATTTGGTCTACCCAAATAAGATTTTCTCTGGTTTTGTGTGTAAAGTTTTTGTTTCTCTTTTTCAGCAGTCTTAAAAGGTTGTTTTTTGTCATCCATTCCACACTGAATCTCTGCATTCCTTCGGGGTGAAAGAATCGTTCGAGGTAGGTGAGAGGACTCCTAGGGTCCCCAGTGTGGCCTGTCTCCTGTGTGGCCCTGACAGTGGTTCGGAATGTGGGGTCTGCAGCCAGACAACTGGGGCTCTGGCATGAACTTTACTAATATACTAGCCGTACCTAGGGCGAACCAACCCCTCGGATCTTGCCTTTTCTCAAGGAAGGAAATGTACCTGCTGACACAGGAGAGATGTTATAGTGAGAAGTGAGTGAGTTATATCACAGATAAAGCACTTAGGACAGGACTGAACACTTCACAAGCGCTCACTACGGAACTATTAACGTTTTCATAAGGGGATAATCCAGAGAATTGGGGAAGCTGCTGGGGGCACGGGTCTCATCCTTGCTCTGGGGGCTCTTCTGATCCCCTTCCCTCAGGCTTCATTGCAATTGGAAGTTGCACCCTCTGCTCCTCTAGCCTCAGGGACAGCCATGTGTCTTGTCTTTCATTTCCTATCAAATGGAGGTGGCGGGCGGTGGGGGCGCACTACTGGGAAGACTCGGGGCTTCGGCTCCTTCCAGGCTGAGGGCACAAGGTAGCTGTACCTGCTGCAAAGGCCAACCAGCAAACACCTGGTGAGGATTCCAGGCAAGCGCAGGCTGCAGTGTCCAGGCCATACCCTTCGACAAAGACCTGCTGTAAAACCCGACCCAGTGTGTGCCGCATGTCAGCCATGAGAGGTGCAGGTCACGCTGCTTCTTCCCGTGGCCTTTCCCAACCTCACCCTCCTGCCTTGAACTCTGCCCGTAACTTGAATCTGCCCAAACCCTGGGATTAGCTTGTTCAAGAGCCTGCCCCACTGTTACATGTAGTATGTTTCCAATAGTGTGCCCTAAAATAAAATATTCAAAAGCATAATCATAGGCTTACATGGCATAGGGGTGGTTTCCCAGGGATCTAAAAAAAAATAGCAACATCATAATTGTACCTCACTTTTTTGGAGCAATTTTTGCTGTATGCTACTCATATTTTGAACCTATTTGTTAATTCATTTTTTGTGTTTCTACAATTCAACATTCATTGATAGTAATGAAATAGTAACGTGGAAAACCAAAGTGGTACCCTTCCTGCCAGACACCAGTCTAGGTGTTTGGGCTATATCTTCCACGGAGCTGATGGCCTAACAATGGAAGGAGACAGACCATAAAAATTCACAAGTCAGTCTGTCAGATGGTGATGAGTGCTGCAGAGAGTGGGGGAGACAAAGCAGAGCAGAGCAAAGAGGACCCAGCATGCAGGTGGAGGGTAGAATGGAGGTTGCATTTGGAAACAGGAGTGTCAGGGGAGCCCCACCGATGTGCTGAGCTTTGAGCCGTGACTTAGAAAGTTGGTGAGGGAGTGAGCCACGTGACAGTCCAGGGAAAGAGCATGCTGGATTGAGGGCCAACAGCGGAAATGTGTTTGATCTCCATTGCATCCCTCAGTCCATTTAATTCTGGTGAGCGTCTGCTGATGATGACTTTGCTCTCCTTCAGCACGCCTCCTGACACCTATCTCATTTGTAGGATGTTTATGAGACTTCTGCTTTCTAGCCTTGCTTCCCACTGCTTTCTTTTCAAAACGCAGTGAGGACAAAACTCAATGAAATGTGTACAATAACTGGCCAAACTCTGTGCCGGAGGCGGAGGGGAGCAGGCTGACTCTGAACTGTCAGCTGGCACACTGCGCCCCACGTGGAAGCTTGGAAGGGTTGGCCCCCAAGGCATGGAAGTTCCAGTCTGGCACTTGGAAGGAAGTCCCGGGGATCAGTGCACGGTGTCCCAACCTGCACGCTGAGCACAAGGGAAATTTATACAAGTCAAGGACTTCTTGCTCCATTAAAGAAGGGCCCAGGGCAGAAACAGGGAGTTGGGGAGGGGTGCTGGAGGAATGTGGGCCACACCCGCTTTCCTCTCAGAGCCAGGGAGGGCTTTCCTGTCCTTGAACCAGGGAGCAGACAGTCTCCCTGAGGCAGCTGTGTGCGTGCAGTGGGTGGCAGGGTTCTGGGAGAGGGTGCGGTGCCAGGAAGAGTGCCCTGGTGGATGACCTGGAACACGCAAGTGCATTTTGTACTTCTTGGCAAAGGTCCTTCTGTTCCCTGGATAAGCATGTCTTTCCCCCCACCTCCCCAACTCCTCTGGGCCAGGACCTCTGAGGCACCCATGCTGCTGTTCCCAGAGGCTTAAGGACAAGCTGTGGGACATGTGAGCGTCTGGGCTGGTGAGCCTGGGAATCGGGGAGGGGCTGTCTGTGTAGGGAAGCTGGCCCACCCCAGTCATAAATGCCATCCTCTTAGGGAAACGCAGGAGTATTTTATTGTTTCATTGAAAACTGAGCCCCCAGTGCAGCTGTTCTGCCCAAGAATTCCAGGAGGCAGGACCGGTGCGGGAAGTGGGGAGAGGGCCCGCTTGTCAAGCATCTGAGATCTTGTTACTGGGGTTGGAGGGAAATCGGATGCGGTTCCAGGGCTCAAATCGTTCTTGCCCCACACACCAGGGCGCTGGCTCCGCTAAAGGCCATCGAGACACAAGGGCTATGTGTTTTGTTTATTCCCCTGTCAACGAAGGAAATGGTTTCTGAACAAACTCTAGCAGAATCTGTTTTCAAATAGGAAAACCTTTATTTAAAAAAAACAGAACTCTGGAGAGCGGAACCTGCTTCATATTAAGGGTGACAGGTTAGGCTATGTGGCAGACAGGTCTTTCCCCTCCTGCGTTTCCTTGTGGAGGTTCTTGTGCTAGCTGGCACCTGGAATGCTCTTTCCTCGGATTTCTGCTTGGTCATCTTCTTCTTGCCTTTCAGGTGACGACTTTAGAGCTTACCTCCCTGAGGATGCCTTCCCAGGCCACCAGGTGCTCCGTCCGTCCCCGTCCTGCTACAACCTAAAGAGTCTGACCTCCTCCCTCACTTGGAAGAGGTTGTGATTTTACATTCTAAACATCCAAAAGAAAAAAAAACCACTTTTTGTTCCTCCAAACATCTCCAGATTCTCCTGCAGCCAACAGTAGCAGTCCAACCTTGATCAAGTCACTTCCCTTCTCTGGGCCTCAGTTTTCTGTAAAGGGAGGTGATGCTGCCAGTTGATGTCCAGGGTCTATTAGAAAACTGTGAGCTTCTGAAGCCCACACCCAGGGAACATCCACAAAGGGGGCTGCCCCTCTGACGAGAAGCCTCGTGACCCCATAATTACAGGAAGCAGAGGGCCTCCTTCCTAGTGTCCAGACCCCCACCGGCTTGTCCCCAGGGCTGTCCTTCTTTTGTAATAGGCCACTACGACATATCATAAAGATGCTATTTGACAAGAGAGGAAAAGCTAAGTTGCTCCCCAGGGTAGATTGAGTGCAAAAACGGCTCTGGCTCTCCGCCTCACCCTGTATCTGAGTCCTTTGTGGTACGAATTCACACTCCCCTCATCAAGAGGTAGAGTCTATCCCCCACTCCCTAAATTTAGACCAGCTGTTTTGGTCAAAAGGACACACTAGAATTATCAATGTGTAAATTTAGAGCCCAGGTTTCAAAAGGCCTTGCACCATCCCTTTCTCCTTCTTGAACCCCTGTAGTTGCCATGAAGGTAGGTCTAGGCTAGCTTGTTGGAGAATGAGACACACAGCACAGTGCCAGCCAGCCCAGTCACGGCCATTCTAGGCTAACCAATGGCCAACTGAGTGTCAGACACACAAGTGAGCCCTGGCCAAGACCAGAAGAACTACCCAGCTAACATCAATCAAGCTTGGCTCAGATCAGTAGAGCTATGCAGCTGACCCACAGACTTGCAGGCAATGATAAATGGTTGTGTTAGGGCGGTTTGTTCCGTAGCGTTAGCTGGTTGATGACATTCTCTGGATTGCCCTCCCCCTCATGGCATCTCGGCTCTCCCTTATTTTGTGCTCTGGAGCATCCTTGCATGTGGTCTGCACTTTCTGCCTCCACACAGCCTAATTAAATTCTTAAAAATACAACTTCCCTTCTGTAAGTATGCATGAAGGCATAAGGGTAACAGCCTATGGAATGTAATTACATTTTTCAGGGTCTCTTAAACACTGGGTGGCATAAAGAACAGTTACTTGGGCCAGCCACAGTATCTGACATTGTCATCCCCAAAATCAGTCTTTTGAATGACAGTACAGATAACACACATCATGTAGATGAGCACGCATCCCACCTGCAGTTCAGTGGTGTGAGGTATCGGGTGAAGTGGAAATCCAGTGCAGGTACCATCACTTTTGTGGTTGGGAAGGGATCCCTGCAGAGATGCAGATTCAGTGGGTGCTGCAGTAGAGGCCTCCGTGAAGTCAGTGGAACTAAAGGAAGCAGGAGCCCCGAAGGCACATCCATATCCACCAGTTTGCTGAGGATTGGCCCTGCTTTCTTGTGTAAGCATTTCATTTCCCTCATGTGTTCAGTTAACATTCGTCAGACGTCTATAGGGAAGCAGCCAGGCACTGGGCTAAACCCAAGAGATGACAAAGCTAGATAAGGTGGAGACGCTGCCCTCAAGGAACTTGCTAACTCATAATCCCGAAGACACAGAAAAACACTAGGAATGTATGCTGATGTAGGATTAGGTTCAGATTTAGTTCTTCTCAAAGCCTGCAGAAAAAGCCAGAATAATCAATGATCAATAATTAGAAAGATATATATATATGTATCATATATGTATGTGTGTGTGTATATATATGTAAAACTTATGAGTTTATAGTTCTTCAAATTTTACTCAAAGTGCATTTTCTTTGTAAACACTATTGATATTCAAAGGCAAACTCTACCTCCAGATCTCTCCCCACGCCTCTCTCCCACCACAGCTTTATCTCCCACCATAGATGACCTCTGTTGACCTCATTGCTCAGGCCAAAAATAGAGAGGGGGTACAAGTTAAAAACAAAACAAAACTCTATATATTTATATATAACATCTATTATTTTTATACTATATCTTATCCTTTGCAATTTCTCTAACTCTACCCTGACCGTACATACAGAATCCAACCAATTCTTACAACCTCCACCCTCTCATTCCAGCACAAGCGATCAACACCTCTCACCTGGACTTTTGCAGAACTCTCTTAACTGCTTTTCCTGCATCCATCTTTCTCCTCTACATTCTTTTCTAACCAGGGGGCAGAAATATCCTATTCAAACTGGAGTCAGGTTATGTTACTCCTCAGCTCACTCCCCTCCCGTGGCTTCCTATCATACTTAGAGTAACACCCAGACTTCTCATTAGAGCCCACCAGGCCTCACATGACCTGGCCCTCACCCCCTCTCGAATCACATCTCCCAGGCGTCTCTCCCTCACTAACCCTGCTCAAGTTATGTGGGCGGTATTGCTTTTCCTTAAACCCACCAAACATTCCTACCTCAGGGCCTTTGCACTTGCTGTCCCCACTGCCTGTGACTCTCCTGACCCAGATCTTCTCATGAATCATTTTCTCATGACATTCCAATCTCTACTCAAATTCTAACTCTTCAGAAAGATCTTCCTTGGCCACCAGAGCTAAAATAACCACCATCAGCACTACCCCAGCCCTCCTCCACAATGACCTTCACTCTCTACCCTCTTACCCTATTTCCCACCATCCTGCATTATATTATGTATGTTGCTGAATGTGAGCACCTGAGTACTGAGGTCACGGCTGTCTTGTGTGCCACAATATGCCTGGCACTTTGAACAGTCAGTCCCTTGCTCTTCCCAGCAGTGTAATGAATGTTTGTAGAACAAATGGCTGTGTTCACATTAATTCTCCTAATATTTCTAAATGTTTCACTGTGTAATCATTAAATGAATGGGCAAGTTCATAGTACAGCTCAAACATGACTCTTAGAATTCAGAAGGTGTGCATTAAATCCCATTGCTTCTCTATTAAAAAACAAAATAAAGCAAGCATTTGTTTTTCCTGCTTCAAATCATGCCTTCCCCCATCCCAGCCTAAGAGGTACTATAGTTATTTCCATTTTACCAATGAGGAAACTGAGGCACAGAGGAGGGAATTCAGCCTCAGTCTTTGCTCTTTCACCAAGAGGTCTGATGTCTAGAATGCAAATTATCTTCTGGAATTGTGGCCAGAGACAGTGATCTGTGAATCACTTTTGAGCCAAAACCTCTGCACTTTGGGTTCTCAGCTCCAGTAGCAAGAGAGCAAAGTGCCCCTTCCCAGGCGCTGCCTCTGTCCCGCCCGTCCCTCCCCTCCCAGGGCAGGCTGAGACTTGCTTCTGTCTATGAACAGGCACCATGCATGTGGGTCTCTGGTTACTAGGAACACTGCCAGCCTTCAGGAGCCCAAGGCTGCACTCTCCAGCACCTTCTTGTCAGGCGCAAATAAACAGTTGTTAATGTCTTCCTGGGCGTATGTGCTTGATGTCATCACAACAAGGATCTCCGCACTTGGCACAGGCCAGGGTGCAGACACCCAAAGCCTCCAGGCTGACAGCTGCATGGGGTCACTTTCAATTAGAGGATGTCTTGGAAAAGAAAATAAAATCCAGCATTGCAGCCTCTCCTGAAGCCTGCTTGCCCAAGGCCTGGGGACTCCCAGGTGCAGCCGCCCGCCACTCCTCTGCTTGCAGGGAGAACAGTCAGCAGTGTGCTCAGCTGGGCGCAGCTTGTACAATCTTGCCCTGCTCAGGCTGCACTTCCAGACAGGAGGAGAATGCACAGGGGCCTCCGTAGGCTGGTGGCCTCCTGGAGAGTCTCATTTTTTGCAAGTCCTTGTTATCACAAGGGAGAGAGAGGCCACACACCACAGAGGAGGGGGCAAGAACTCTGGGGTCATACAGCATTGGTTCTGAGCCCAGGTTTTGCTCCTGCTAGCTGTGTGACCTTGGGCAAATTCTTTGACCTTGTTGTATTAGTGAGGACTCCAGCAAGAAGCGGAGGTACAGTCTGGGTAATTTGAGGGGAAGTATATGAAGGGACTGCAGCGTTTACAAAGGTGTGGGCACAAGCGGGTCTCGTGGCCCCTGGGGCGAGGGACAGCAGGGCGCCATGACCCCGGGCGGGCCGCAGTGAGAACGAGCAAGAAGGAGATGCCACAGGGCTCAGCGATCCAGATCAAGACTATGTATGTTTTTAAAAATAGTATTAATTAGTATTAATTTTAAAAATCCATGGTGAATAAAATATCAGCATTGTGAATAAAAATAAAGCCATGTCCAGCCATGTTAGAGCCTGAAGCAAAAGGGAAAAATGGCCTTCCCTTCCCTATATACAATACATGCGTATTTTTCATGGTTAACCGTTTCTCAGAACTCTCATGGAGTTTTTTAAAAATTTTTCGTTATTTTTCTTATATTTTATTGTTTATGCTATTACAGTTGTCCCCACTTTTTTCCCCCTTAGCCAACCGCTACCCAGCACCCCCTCCCACAGGCAATCCCCACACCATTGTCAGGGAGTTTTTTAAATATTGAAAATAAGTATATAGAATTCACATTATTTCAAGTATTTTATTCATATCAAAACCAGAGTGTATTATAATTTTAATTTTCCGCCTTAAAATTGAAGCAAACTCACCAATAATGTTTTTAGAGTCTACTTGTTGATATATGTCATTTTCAATTGAGAGAGTTGCTATGTTTGACAATATCTGTTGACCAAGTGTCTATCTTAAATAATTTTTAGTGAAATTCAGCTCACTAAAACTTCTTTCAAAAACAACATTAACAAGTATTGTTTAAAAAAAAATCCTCAAGACCATTTCTAAATTTGGAGAGAATTGCACTAAGCAAATATGTGAATCAGTTTTAGAAGATCCAAATACAATATTATTTTACATTATAAATGGTTGCTATTGCATAGTTACAACCATTTCAGATAAAATTTCTACAGTGCTTAAGTTGTCAGTATAGTTAAGAGTTAGTTAATTGCTTGGTTTTGTAAATCAGATCTATGCATGGAAACAACTTTTACAGCTAAAAATTCAAAATCCAAAATTTGTTTAATTTTCCCATCTCCATTTTAAGTGTGAAATTAGGATATTTAAAATCTTAATTTCTATTTGATATGTGTTAGTGTCACCTTAATTCATACTCTTATTCATGATTCATGCACTTCCAATTTTCTTACTTGTTCTTTCATTTCTTTTTAAATCCAGAAAGTATATTCATATCTCTTGATAAAGTTTTACATTCATCAAACATTTTCAAAGTTACTTTCTCTTATTTGTTGCAGCTCACCACTTTCAGGAGAAAGTTAAGATAATCAAAGAAATAGATTTTGAAAATGATGATGATTTTGCTTCTATGAAAGCCAGGAAAGTAAAATTATATTACATTCAGTTTAGAGTATACAGAAAACATGTAAACCTGAAATATTATCTTGTGAGTTTAATACATTTACTTTCCATTTTTCAGAATTTTTTCAACTCATGTTCTGGGGAAAAACCCATTAGAAATAATATATTAAAGCCCATAAAAAGAGGGGGACACTCAGTTTTCCTGGTACCTCAGGCTCCAGTATGGCTCTATAGGACATGACCATGACCCCGCCGCTTCTTGGCCTGCAGGTGGTGCTTACAGGGCCCTGCAGACAGAGATGCTAACGTAGAGAGGGCTGATTGACAGGAGCTGAGACATCTGCAGGAAGCAGCCAGGAGAGCGTTCTGACCTCACTCTCCTTTTCCTCTCATATCTCCTGCCAGTGTTCTCCTGAGCTGGACCCAGCTGCACGCCAGCAGGCACGGGAGCCCGTTGGTGTGCTTCATGGGGGTTCATGGGGGGTGACTGTGAGGCAGTGTAGCACAGAGCAGGGAGGAGAAGGGCTGAGAACAGGTCTGGAGAAACAAGTGAAAAATCTGTGGGACATCATCTGTCTTTGTGCATATTCTCAAAAATGGAAGATATCTTCCTTGCAAGGTTTTCATATGGGGAAAATAAGGTATTGCATGGAAACTGCTCAAGATACAACAGACACTCTCAAAAATTGAACCAAAATTACCATTAAGTTGAAATGAAAGGAACCAGCAGCAGAGAGAGAGGAGGGGACTTACTGGGCAGGGCGGGGGCAGGCAGGGTCCTATGGCCATATGTGACCACTGTAGCAAACCGACCCCAGGAGCAGCTCGGCCTTCGGAGAAACAGTGGAAGGGTAGAAGGAGCTCTAACTCCCCAGCCTCGGTTTCCTTGTCTGCACAGAGAGTCTGATGGTGGCAGAATGATGCCCACCTCGCCGGATTTCGAGGACTGAGAGATAATGCATGGGAAAGTATTTTGTGAACTATGAAATGTGTTTATTTTTGACTTGAGGTAGGAGGGCTGGTGCTTGTTTCATTCTCAAAACAAAAAAAAAAAGCCACATAAAAGCTATGGGGACATATTGTCTCCTTTACTATGTAATCAGATGTGGGAAATATTTTCCTTACTTTAGGAGACTGTGTGACTTGTCCTTCATTGACAGACTAGTGCCCTGAAGAAGTAAGGAACAGAGTCCAATACCAGCTTTCTCCTGTTCTGCTGAGATATTTTACATCCGTGTCCTCCCATTGTTTCTCAGTGTCCCTGGATTCAAAACATGGACCGTGATAGTCAGTGAAGGGCTTTATGCTTTGGAGAAGAGAAAGGAGTCCCTTTAACAATTCAAGGTTTTGTCAGCCTGAACAACCTGTCCCAGGAGAAATATGTGTTCTACAGTAGAATTCAGAAATGTAGGAGAATGTAGACATATCTCAAGTGTTCCAAAAACTGGAATGACACAGAGAATTCTTTTCAATGGCTTGTTTTCCTGGAGGAAAAATTAGTTGGAAAGATGCCAGAACTGGATCTCATGGGCAGAGCTCAGCCCCAGGCCCTGTGGGCAGCATCAGCGGAAAATAGAAACTGTATGGCTTCCCCAGTGTGTGGATGAAAAATGGGACTTACAGCTGTGACGTGACCTCAGAGCCCAGCACTGGTGGCCAGAGGCATACCTGTCGTACTGGGAAGCCGAGAAGTGACTAGCTGCAGCGCAACAGGGATCATGTGTCAGGCAGGGGACCCTGCTGAGGGTCTGTTCCGTTCTGCTATGCTTGGCATTCACCCTGAGCCAGCCACATCGCCCTTCGGCCCCTGTTCCCCACCTGGGTGATGAGGTGATTAGGTTGGCCCACAGGTTCCACAGTCGGGATGTTCAGGCGAATGAGCTGGGGGTTTTAAAAAAGCTACTTTCCTGAGCTGTTACCCCTGCAGATTCTGAGTCTGGACTTGGGGGCACCACCACAGAATCTGTATGTTTTGCAGGTATCTGTGGTGATTTTGAGAGGTGGCCATACTTAGGAACCGCAAGTCTAGGTGGTCCCTTGGGCCCTACCAGCCTTCCTCCAACACGCTCCTTCTCTGTGGGGAGAGGCTCCAGAGAGGGCGGGTTTGGAGCAGAGCTCCATGGAAGGGCAGGGGGTGCAAGTTCCTTCAGCACGGGGGCGGTGTAGGGACGGCTGTGGTGGCTTTTTTTTTTTTACAGCTTATTCTGAGTCCTGGTTGGTTTTTACTGCTATCATCATGCGAAATTATTACACTATCTTGACCGTTTCCATGCCTCATTAAGCCCAGTAAAATCCAACCTTAATTGATCAAAAGAAACTGTAATATCAACATCCAAAATATTGCATGCCCCCTCTCAATGTGCTGACAATTTCTTTGTGACCTGAAAACAATTTGCAAGACGCTTGCATCCAGCTCTAGGCTCTTCCTCAGATCAGCTGTTTTGCAGACAAGCAGGTGACTCCAGAGGCTGAGTCTACACACAAGGAGTGCTCAGCGGCCAAAGGGAGCCTGTAAGAGCTGAGGGTGGAAGGAGTCAATAGGAGATGGGGCAAAGTGACAAGTGTGACAGGAAAAACTGAGGCCCAGAGCATGGATCTGGATGCTGGGGATATGGCACAACCCCACCGGACAGGTCGGGCCACAGACCTTTTCCAGGATGACACTGGGTGCTCCAGAGGCTGGCCCTGCAGAGGCATTAGGATGACTTAGACACGAGGCCTGAGGCTCATGTTAGCTGGGCTCCATCTTGGAGGGAGCATGGTGGACAGGGCTCCAGGCAGCAGGCAGTGCCAGGGGTCAGCAGTCCCATGAGTTCTACTCAGAGCCTCAGGCAGGCACAGCTGGACACCAGGGTCCAGCCTCAGGCACAAGGACTGGTGTGCCTCAGATGCTAGTTCTCTGGGAGGGTGAGAATGATGGGGGGAGACCAGGGAGAGGAGCTTCCCATAACCAGTCCTGTCTTATGCCAGCTGCTGCGCCATGCTCCTCATTCCGTACAACACTCTGAAGTGATAGGGGAGGAAACGGAGGCTTAGGGAAGTGCAAGGATGTGACCTTTGGGTGGCAGAGCTGACATTTAAACCTGAGCCTGTGTGACTTCCAAGCCTGTGTTCCTTGCCAGGGGGCACATCAGAACCCAGGAGAGGGAGGCTGGGCAGAAACCAGTCCATGGAATGTGCCCCAACACAAGTTGGTGTGGGAGGCAAGAACGACATGGGCACTCACAGGATCCCCCCACTTTCCAAACCCTGGGTGGTGTTGGTTACAAAGAAGGCCATGAGGTTGGATGGGGGAGTAGGGGCTGATGCTGGCTCTCTAGCCTCTCTCCATTAGGTTTGGTGGGTAGACCTGGGAGGAGCAGTGGCGAAGACCACAGGGCAGTAAGTTTGTCCAGCCCCAATGGTCTGCAGATTAAAAAACTAAGGCCCAAAACCTGCCCAGGGCTCCACCTGGCATCAGTCAACATGAACCCAGTGTCTGTGGGGAATTTTACTGTAAAGACAAAGGCAGCCTGGAACAAACCCTGGTATAAAGAAACTGCTGGAAAAGAGCGATCACGATGATGCTGGTGAGGGGTGATCAAGGCTGGGAAGGTGGAGAACGACATGCCTAGCAAAGAGACCGGGGAGTCATTTTGGGTTGGGGCAAGAGCGGATTGTGGGATGGCTCAGAGATGGAGGCGAGTGAGAGGCAGGTGGTGGAGTCGGGCCAAATCAGCTTCACATCCCAGCTGCCGCTTGATGAGTGGGGTGATCATGGGCCAACCCATGACTTAGCTGAGTCTCTGTTGTTTTCTACCTATAAAAAAGGGAAGAATGACACAAACCACTTAGGGTTGTGTTGTGAAGAGTAAGTTAGGTCACTTGTGTAAAGCATTTGGCACAGTGCTCGGCGTGTGCTAGGCCTCTGAAACACAGCTATGATCGGGTAATTGCCGATGGTGCTGAGGTTCCTGGTAGCCGAGGCGGGAGGAGAGACAAGGGTCAAGGATGCTGATGGGGAGTTGATGAAAGGTCCCCTAACAGAGCAGGAGATTATAAATGACATCACAAATGAGGCGCTTGGAGGCTGCCCCACCTGAGCAAGGGAAGCAGAACACACAGGGCTTTGCAGCCAGCTTCGCAGAGGTGGGCTTTCAATGCAGAGCAATTTCAATTCAGGCCAGTGGCACTGCCTGGGCTGGTGGCTGCTCCGTTCTGAGAGGCATAGGCTACCTACTTGCCTAGGCTCCTTGAACTGTCTCCGGAACACCAGGCAGCCAGACGTGAGGTCATGTATTTACTTCAGGGACCTGTGCAGCTTGGGGTGGAGGGACAGAGAGGCAGGGCTCATCCTGTTGAGGCCCAGGCTGCTCAGAGGGACTTGATCAGACGCCCTCAAGCACAGAGTGCATTAGGTGCAGAGGTGATAGGAAAGCGTCCTGCATCTCTGCCCTCCCCGCCCCTCCCCTTGTTTCTTCCTCTCTGTCCTGGGCCAGGTGGCCCCCCCAAACAGAGCTCCTGAGCTTGGTGTCAGGTGTTGGCATAGACAGAGCTGACAGGTCTGACAAGCATCTTTTGAGAGCACACTCTGCTCAAGTTGCCTTTCAGTCACTGCTCCAACACCTTGGGCAATTGAAACTCCCCAAGAAATAGCCCCGATGGGAAGGAAGATGTGCACCCCAACTGCAGATATGGCATTCAGGGCCTAGAGAGGAGACAGGTCTGTCTGCCTGAAACGGGCAGGAGAACAGGGAAAGGCTGCCCCAGCAGCTGGGTCATGGGGTGAGGTGATTGAAGTCGAGGCATTGGAAGTTTCAAGAAGCCCTTGAACAATCATCCCACTAGCAAAAAATTGCAGAGCAACTTATTGTTGGATGCATATACAGACACTTCCCAAGGAATTGGTGTGGGGAGGGGGTGGGACAGCCTTATCCCTTGAGAGCTATCGGGCTAGCAGGAGACACTGAATGCATACATGGGAAATGACCTTATTAGAAAGCAACAGATCTAAAAGTGCCAAATGCCATAGGCCAGGCAGACATGGAAATGTTGAAAGGCCACACGGTGGGAGCACAGGAGAGAGGCTAGACTAAGCCAAAGTACTCTGCACTCTCCTGAAGTCTGACACCAAGAACAGCAGGGCCCCAGGCCATGTGTGTGTGTGCACGCATGCACACGCTGGAAGATGGGAGCAGGGTAGGGCTGTTTGGGAGGAGTGTCACTCATCAGCCTCAGGGCAAGGAGCAGGAAGGTCATCTCCTGAGCTGTGATCAGGGTGGCCAAGGCAAACGGAGGTTCTGGGTCAGGAACGCTGTGGTCCCCTGAGCAGTAATACAGGCAAGCCTTCTGATGGAAGGACCTTGCTGAACTTAGCACTAGGTGGGTGGGATGGAGTGGGTGGGCCTTAGTGAGGAGGAGCCTTGTGCCCCTGAAGCACCATGCTGTCTGGGACAGAGCTCGGGTCAGCACCATCCACTGATTGTCGGGTGCCCAGCCTCAGGCAGGTGGCCTTGGAAGTGACCAAAGTTCTAGGAATTCCACAGCAGAGAGAAGCCATGGTCTCCCAGAGCAAGTCTGAGTTCTGGCCACAGTAACCAGGAAGAAACCACAGGGCTGGCTCTTTAGGGGCAGGTGATATCTAAAGAGTGGGACTTCTCTTCTGAGGCATGCGCAGTAGAATGTTAATTAGTAGGAGAGGCAGAGTTATCATCCTCTTCAGGCAGTTGCAAACTGTGGCCATGCAAAAACTCTTATTGCTTTTGTTTCATTAAATGTTTTTTTTTCATCCTCGATCCCCAGTTCTCTTATCCCCACCTAATGTTTTTGGTGAGCATTGAATAGGAATATACTTCCTACAATACATTTTAAATACATTGTGTATGGTATGTGTTTAATGTACATAAATGACTATAGCCTTTTCTGTTTCTTCCTCTTGTTTTAAATTAAGGTTATGTTTTCAAGATCTGCCCGTGATGCCGCTTGTGCCTCTAAGTCTTGGTTTTGACGGCCACTGCCTGGTGATCCCGGGTGTACCCACCCCCACTTGACTTACCCAGGCCCCTGTGGACATGTACCTCTCTTCGTCCAACTCTGTTCGTGCCCTCTTGTGCCGAGGGCTGGAGTCATCACATCAAAGCATACTTAGTTGTACTCACTATTCCCAGATTTCTCTTTAGAACCTCTGCGCTAGTCCATCTCCCTGCCAGCAGGGCACGAAGCTTTCTGTTTTCCCCATCCTTACCAACATTCTTGACAATCTGATCAAAACAAAGTTTGGGTTTTGTGGTAGTTAAGAGTGTGGGTTCAAATCTTCACTCCATCACCTACTAGCTATGTGACCTTAGGTAAGCCTCTTCTCTGTGCCTGTATTTTTGCTGTAAAATGGGGATAATAATATCATTATCTCATGGGCTGATTATTAATTAATATATTATGTAATATATAATTACATAATATAATTATTTCGCAGGCTTATTATTATTAATTCAATGAATTAATGAAAAGTGTGGTACATGTTTAAGTGCTTAGTAATTACAACTGCAGCAAGTGCAACCACTAATAGTGAGGCTTAGCATCTTTTCATAAGCTTCTTGGCCATTTGGGTTTTCCCCTATTGTGGATTGCTTATTCATACCTTTCCCCATTATTCCATTGGGTACCAGTGTTTTTGTTGCTGATTTGTGTTTGTTAAACATCCTACATACTAATCCTATGCTTATTTTTTATTGTTGCAAATATGGTCTCTCATTCCGTTACTGGTTTATTATCTTTGACAGTGATGTCTTTTGTTTAAAAAAAATTCTGAAAATGTCAAAGTATCCTTTTACTTCTTTCCTTGTGATTTACATTTTTGAGTGTTATTTAAAATCCTTCTCCCCCCAAATTACAAATATGTTATCTATTCCTTTCATGATGTCACGATTTAACCCTTCATTTATAGAGCATTCATTTTTAAAAAGTCCACATTAGTTTTGATGAGGTAGATATACAAGCTTATTTTTATTTAAAATAATCTTTTCTTCATGATTTTGTAGTGATTTATAAATATGTATTTAGAAAAGGAATATATACTATTAATATAATCAGGCTTTTTTCAGCACTGAATTCTATTGCATTGGTCTCTTTGCCTATACTTGCATCAAAACTGCATTGCTTTCATTGCTACATTGCTATGGGTTCATGGTATTTTCATATTTTTCTATTAAGATAATTATCCTGGCTTGTTTTTCTTTTAAAATTTAATTAGCAATTTATGAATCTATATTGTTTGATATAGATTTAGGATAGGTTTATGTCCCTCAAAAATCCTTATGAGATCCAAATTGGAATTGCAATAAATTTAGAGATTACTTTAGAGAAAATTGACATATTTACAATATTAGGTTGACCATTCATGAATAAAATATACTTCTTCACTTATTTCAATATTTCTTATTTACTCTAATTGAGCTTTAACTTATTTTCATAATGATCTTATACATCTTTTATAAAGCTAATTCTAGTTTTGTTGCTATTTTATAAGGTCTTAATTTATTCTTATATTTCTAATATATAAAACTGTATATAACAAAAACATTTTGCAAAAAATAATGTTACTAATTTTAATAAACTGATCTTACATCTGTCAGTTTAAGTGAAATCATATTAGTTCTGATAGTTTGGCTGGTGGTTCTGTTGGTTTCTCTATGTGGATAGTTCTAACCATCTGCAAATAATTTAGCTTTTTTTCCTTCCCCTTCTATCATTACTTCTAATGTTTCTCTTGCCTAATTGAATTGGCCAGTCTTTCAGTTAAAGAATAGTGGTCATACCCTGGCCAGTGTGTCTCAATTGGTTGGAGCATTGTCCCATAGACCAGAGGGTCATGGGTTTGATTCCTGGTCAGGACACATACCTAGGTCGTGGGTTTGGTCCTGGTTGGGGCATGTGTGAGAAACAACCAATCAATGTTTCTCTCCTTTTCTCTCTCCCTTCCTTACCCTCTCTGAAATAAATAAGCATGTCTTCAGGTGAGGATAAAAAGAAGAGTAGAGGTCATAATGAGCATTCCTTGTATTGAGCCCTGACTTAAACAGAACATGTCTAAAATTTCTCTTTTGAGAATAATGTTCACTGTGGGATTTTGATATATATCCTTAATCAAGTAAAGAGACTTATTTTCCTGGTTTTGTGAGAATTATTACTATTTTTGCTATTATTCTAAAAAGGCATTGAAATTTATTTAATGCCTTTTCTACATTTATCAAGATAAATTGTATTATTCTTCTGTGGTCCATTATTTTAGTGAATTACTTTGAGAGAATTTTTATGATGTTACTTCTTCCAGAAAATATTCACTTTGATTATAATGTATTATTTTAAATACAATAATTTTAAAATTATTGGATTCACTTAACAATTTTTTTTTTTGGTTAATCATATATATTTAAAATTAAATAAATCTTTTGAATTGTCATTTGTTGGCTTTGGAATTAAGGTTACAGTAGCCTTATAAAAAATTGGGCAGCTTTTTTCTCTCCCTCTCTCTCTCTTCTAGAAAAATTTGCATAAGACATTATTTATATATAGCTTGAAAGCTTAATAGCACTCTCCTATAAAACTTTATGTGTTTGGAGATTTGTTGGCACATGTGTGAATTTGGAGGGAACATTTAATGTTTAAATTTTTAGAAGAATGACTGCTTATTCAATTTTTAAATTTTTTTCTTCTGCTACTTTTACTTTTTCAGAATTTTATTCACTACACCTGTTTTAAAATATTTTTCTGGAACAGTTCATGGTATTTCTTTTGTTATTTAAAATTTTCTGTTGTATCTAGAGTCATTTTTTATTCATTCTGTATTTTTAAATTTGTGTCTTGCCTCCTTTCTTAAAATTTTGATGTCTTGCCAGAGATTTATCTTAAGTATAAACTTTTTCACAAAACCAAACTTTAGTCTTATTAATTTTTCTTCTTTTTTTGGTTCATCATTTTGTTGATTTCTGCCCTCATTTTTATTTTCTATTTCCTTCTTAGTTCTTTGGGTTTATTCAGTTGCTCTCTTTCTAACTTCTTGGGTTGAAAGCTTAGCTCATTTGTTTTTGTTCTTTCTTGCTTTCTGATAAATGTATTTAAAGCTGTAAATTTTTCTCAAAGAAGTGATTTATTTGTGTCCCACATATTTTGACATATGGTGTTTTCATTTTGTTCAGTTTTAAGGATTTCATACTTTTCCCTGTAATTTCCTCTTTAACCAAAGGTTTATTCAGTAGTATGCTTTCTAGTTTCCAGGCACATGGGATTTTTTAAAACTATCTTTTTGTTTTAAAACCAAGTCCTGATTTTATAGCATTATGGTCTGAATGTAGCTTGTGCAATGTTGGTCCTTTAGAATTTATTGACGCTTCCTTTGTCACCCAAGTTTAATATTGACTTTTGTGAATGTTCCACATGTTCTTGAAAAGAATATGCATTCTATATTTATTAGGTGTAAAATATATATGCATTAGTTAAGTTTTATTAGTGAATAGCTGTATAGTTCAGATTTCCCATATCTCCCCCGACCCACCTTTTCTTAGATTGGTTTGATTGATTTGGATCATGGAAGAATGTGTTAAAATCATCAATTGCAACAAATTATTTATCTATCTATTTCAATAGTTTCAATCTTTTAATTTATACATCTCAGGGATTTATCATTAGGTGCATATTTGTTAGTGATTATTGTATTTGTCGATTTTTCATTTTACTGATGTACATAGTATCTCTCTTTGTTTCTTTGGATGAAGTTTACTTCAAAATCCATTGTGCCTTATAAAACTGACACCCTGACTAGCTTTTGGTACATATTTGCTTGATATATTTTCCATACCTTTATTTTTATATACTGAATAAATACAAAGGATATTTCTAACACAAAAAGAAGAGTGTAGAAATGAACAGAATATACTCATGAAGCCACTACTGAGCTCATGGAGAACATCCAGCCCTTGTGTGCTTCTTCTAGATCTCATCATGCTCCCTTAACCCTGAAGTAACCTGAATTTTTGTCTATCATTTCTTCACTTTTCTTTATGTTTCTCACATACCCATGGATCCCAAACAGTAATTACTTTTTCAGAAGCTCCACACTAATTTTTTCAAACCTTGACTTTATCTCTTTAAGCATAGCAAATAGTTTATAGACTATATTTGATGATCCTAATATTTAAAGCATTTGCAGGTGTGACTCTGATTTCTTTTTTCTGGGGCTAGAGATTAATAAAGGAAGAGGTAGCTCTGTGAGATTACTTCAGAGGAATAGACCTACTCCTGGAACTGGATTCAGGCTATGGATCTGGAGGAGTTAATCCCAGGAGCCAGGCTTACACAGAGGCTCTCAGGCTCCAGGACAGGGCTTCCTATCCAGCTCTGTTCCGATCTAACACCCTCTAGAATCTACATTGAAAAGCACAAAATGAACAGGCCATGACTCTGTGATCCTCTGAAGGAAAACCCAGGAAGAAATTGAATCAATACAGTGTAGAACTACTATCCTTTTCTGCCCTGACTACTGTGACTCAGTTGGTTGGGTGTTATCCCACAAAGCAAAAGGTCACAGGTTCAAAATCCTGTCAAGGCACATACCTAGGTTGTGGATTTGGTCCCTGGTAGAGGCAACTGATTGATGTTTTTCTCTCACATTGATGTTTCTTTCACTCTCTTTCTCCTTTCCTCTCTCTCTCTCTCAAAATAAATAAATAAATAAATAAATAACTTTTAAAAATATATTTTATTGATTATGCTATTTCAGTTGTCCCAATTTTTCTCCCTTTGCCTCCCTCCACCCTGTATCCCCATTCCCTCCAGCAATCCCCACCCCCCGTAGTTCATGTCCATGGGTTGTACATTAGAGTTCTTTGGCTACTCCATCTCCTATACTCTTCTTAACGTCCCCCTGTCTATTTTGTACCTACTAGTTTGTGCTTCTTAATCCCTGTACCTTTCCCCCCATTCTTCCCTTCCCCCTCCCAGCTGATAACCCTCTAAATAATCTCCATATCTATGATTCTGTTTCTGTTCTGCTTGTTTGCTTAGTTATTTGGATTCAACTGATAGGTGTGAATTTACTTCCATTTTAATATTCATCTTTTTTATCTTTTTCTTTTTCTTATATAATTACTTTCAGCATTTCATATAATAATGGCTTGGTAATGATGGACTCTAGTTTTCCCTTGTGTGGAAAGCACTTTATATGCCCTTCAATTCTAAATGATAGCTTTGCTGGATAGAGTATAATTTTGCTGGATAGAGTAATCTAGGTTGTAGGTCCTTGCTTTTCATCATTTTGAATACATCTTGCCAGCCCTTTCTCGCCTGCAAAATTTCTTGAGAAATCAGCCGATAGTGTTATGGGAACTTCTTTGTAGGTAACTCTCCGCTTTTCTCTTGTTACTTTTAAGATTCTTCCTTTACGTTTAACCTTTGGCATTTTAATTATGGTGTGTCCTGTTGTGATCATCTTTGGGTCCATCTTGTTTGGGACTCTCTGTTCTTCCTGGACTTGTATGTCTTTTTCTTCACCAAATTAGGGAAGTTTTTTTTCATTATTTTTTCAGATAAGTTTTCAATTTCTTGCTCTTCCTCTTCTTCTGGCATCCCTATGATTCAGATGGTGGCATGTTTAAAGGTATTGCAGAGGCTCCTAAGGGTGTCCCTGGCTTTTTGAATTCTTTTTTCTTCCTGCTGTTCTGATTGAATGCTTTTTCCTTCCTTATGTTCCACATTGTTGATTTGAATCTCGGGTTTCATCCACTCCACTGTTGGTTCCCTGTAGATTTTTCTTTATTTCACTTAATGTAACCTTCATTTCTGCCTGCATATTTTTTATGCCATTGAAGTATCCAATAAGTTCCTGGAGCATCCTGATAATCATTATTTTGAACTGTGCATTTGATAGGTTGCTTATCTCCATTCCATTTAGTTCTTTGTCTGGAGTTTTATTGTTTTTTCATTTGGGCTATATTTCTTTGTCTCCTCATTTTGGCAGCCTCACTGTGTTTGTTTCTGTGTACTAGGTAGAGCTGCTTTGACTCCCTGTCTTAGTGAATCTATTAAGTTGTATGGGTTGGAGCCTTAGGAAATTGCCAAGGCAGGGCAACCTGTGTTACCTCTCTGTTGTTCTGTGTTGGGTAGGGCTTACAGAAGAGACAATGCTGCTGCCTGGCCTCTGGGGTTTTGCCCTGGAGGACGCTGCCTCCTGGCACTCGTACTTCACTTTCTCCCCATATGCCACTGATGCCCTTCCAGCTGTTGCCTTGGTGCTGCTTCCCAGAGAGGGTGGGTTTCCCTGAGTCCTAAGTCCATTACAGGCCCTTTAAGAGGACACAGTTTCTTCTGCTGCCCCAAACCCCATTGGCTTTTACATCCATAAATTATGGGGACTTATCTTCCTGGCACTGGGACCCTGGGCTGGGTGGTCTGGACTGAGGGTGGGATCCCTTGCTCCCAAGGTATCCTTACCATTTTTTATCTATCACACGAGGATGTGGGACCACCTGTTCCCGTCTCCATGTCTCTTCACATCCCTGGCCCTCCCACCTGTCTAGATGAATGTGGCTTCTTTAAATCCTTGGTTGCTGGACTTCCACACAGCTTGATTTTCTGACAATTCTGGGTGATGTTTGTTTTGTAGCCTAGTTGTATTTTTTGCTATAGTTGTGCATCGAGGTGAGGCGTGTTTACCTTTACCTCCACCTTGACCAGAATTCAAATAAATAAAAATTTAAAAATAAATATTTTCCCATCTAGAGTCACATGTGGAGGAAGTTTATCATCTTTGTGCTGGCTGTATCATTCCAGTATTTTTAGAGCTGTAATAAAGAAATACCATATTTCTCACCCCTGCTGGCAGAAAGAATCAGGGCTGGGAGGAAAGAGGGTTCTTTTTGGGGGAGCCAACCCTAAATGAGAATTGTAAACAAACCTTATGTATTACCTATTCAGCAATCACTTCTCCTTTGTCCTTCTTAAAAGAACCCTAAAATTTCTCAGGTACCCATCTCCCAAAAGCCTGTTCTTTGGGGGAGACTGAGTCGGTTTCTTCATTCTTAATGAGAGATACAAGAAAGAGCTGCTTCTCTTCTTCTGCTGAGCATTGTCATGTCTGAATAGGATACCAGTAACTGCTGCGGCCAACTTGTGACCATGAGAGGAGTCAGCCTGAAGGTGAAGCCAGCTGTCAGAAGGAGACAGAGCCAGGAGAATTCCAGGGTGAGGAGCCAAAGCCCTGCCATACTGAGCTGTCTCTGCTTGACACTTCTCATGTAAGAAATGAATTTTCTTATCCTTTAAACTCTTGAGTCAAGGCTGTCTATAACTTGTAGCCAAAACATCCCAACTGAATCAAGGATAGGAGAGAGTACTTCAAAATCACAGTCATAAAATGGAAGAGAGCTAAGAAATTGCCCCCTGTTCCCCATGACTTTCCACATAAGGAAACTGAGACCTGGGTCCATGCTAATACCTATCAGAGCAGTGACTGGAATCCAGGTCTTCTGGTCCTGAATCTTAGCCATTTTTTTCCATGACTGCCTGACTAACCAGCATTTGCCACTGTTCCCCAGTAGTCAACACTTGTTACTGTTTTTCTACCCCAAGTCCCTCCTTTATGTGATTTGCTCCTTACCCAACTCCATGTGATTCAGATGGGCCTGACAATCAAGGGACACCACTGGAGGAGTAAACATGTGTCCCATGCTGGCCAATAAGACAGCATTCTTTCTGTGACCAGTCTGTTTTATGATAAGCATGTGATCCAAATCTGGCCAGTCAGAATCCTTTTCAGCAATCGTTACATGCAACAAGAGGGGTGGAGTCAAACACTTTCCTTTATCACAGGATCATAGGAAAAACCTAGGGTTCTTTACATGACTGAGTCTTTCCTTTCATTTGACCTAATTTTAAATGTCACCTTCTCAACACAGTTGTGGGGTTGTAAAGTACAACCTAAGGAATATAGTTGATAATTTATTTGAATTTTTTTTAATTTATAAATCACGTTTATTCTACTACAGTTGTCTCAGTTTTTCTCTCTTTACCCCCTTCCAACCATCCCAGCCCCACCCCCCACTCCCGCAGTCAATTACGACTCTGTTGTCCATGTCCATGGGTCATTCATACATATTCTTTGTTTAGTCTCTTCCCCTTCTTTCCACCACTGTCCTCTATCCCCATCTCCTCTGGCCACTTTCAGTCTGCTCCATGTTTCCATGCCTGTGGTTTATTTCATTCGTTAGTTTATTTTGTTGAATAGAGTCCACTTATAGTTGAGATCATATGGTATTTGTCTTTCATCAACTGGCTTATTTCACTTAGCTTAATATTCTCCAGTTCCATCCATGTTGTCATAAAAGGTAGGAGTTCCATCTCTCTCTCTCCCTCCCTCCCTCCCTCCCTCCCTTCCTTCCTTCCTTCCTTCCTTCCTTCCTTCCTTCCTTCCTTCCTTTCTTTCTTTCTTTCTTTCTTCCTTTCTTTCTCTTTCTTTCTCTCTTTTTTCTCTTTCTTTCTTAAATGAAGATTGATTTTATTTTTTAAATGTCAAAATTAATTATAAAGTATTAAAAAATTTAAAACCATTATAGTCTCAGCAATTAAAACAACATGACACCAGCACAGAAATAATCGAGCAGATCAATGAAATATAATTAGCATTCTAGAGATAAATGTATATATCTGTCTAACAGTACAATATATGATTAAGTTGATATTTCAAATCAATGGGGAAAATAAAGCTTATTCAACAAATAAGATACATGGACTACTATTACTTGAAATAAAACAAATATAGAGCCCTATTTCACACATTATACAAGAAATATTCAGGTGAGTTAAAAATCAATATGTAGAATCTAAGGAGTTTTAGGAGAAAATACAAACTAATATTTTTCATGACCTGATGTAAAATATTCAAACCCAGAAGCTATCAAGTAAAATATTGACAATATGACTATATTAAACATTTAAGATTATATAGTGATATACATATAAAAAAAGTTAAAGGGCAAGTAATAGAATAGGAAAGTATTTGCAACACATCTAAAGCAGGTCTAATGGTTTGTTTTGTTTTGTTTTTTAGGGAAAAAAATTCTACAAACATTTAATCAAAAAATGGATAAAGAACACCAAAAAGTCATTTAAAGCTTTTTAAAAAAATAATAGAAATAGGCAAGAAATATACAAAAACAGGTTTAGTTTCAACAAATATTAAAATAACGAAATAACACACCATTGTCATATCAGATTAATAAATATTAAAAATTGGTTATATCAAATATTGGCAACTCTGAAAGGAACTGGGTATTCATAGACTCTTTTTCTTCATCTTAAAACAGTCCCTTTAGTATATTTTGCAGTGCTGGTTTGGTGGAGGAATTCTCTTAGCTGTCTTTTGTCTGGGAATCTCCTTATTTTGCCCCCATTTTAATTGAGTGCCTTGCTGGGTAGAGCAGTCTTGGTTGCAGGCTTTTGCTTTTCATGACTTGGAATATTTCTTGCCTCTCCCTTCTGGCTTGCAGTGTTTCTGTTAAGAAGTCAGTGGATACCCATATTGGGGCTCCCTTATATGTTACTCTCTGTTTCTCCCCTCCTGCCTGTAGGATTCTCTGTTTGTCTTTGATATTGCCATTTTAATGATGATGTGTCTTGGAGTGGGCCTCACTGGGTTCCTCTTGAATGGGACCCTCTGTGCTTCCTGGACTTGTGTGACTTTTTCTCTCCTCCAATTATGGAGGTTTTCCATCATTACTTTTTCAAACAAGTTCTCTATCCCTTCCTCCTCTTCTCCTTCTTGTGTCCCTATTATATGGATATTATTACATTTCAGGTTGTCCTGCATTTCCCTAAATGCCTCTTCATTCTTTTTGAGTCTTTTTTCATTCTCTTGCTCTTTCCGGGAGCTTTTTTCTACCTTGTTCTCCAGCTTGCTGATTCGATCCTCTGCTTCATCTAGCCTGCTTTTGATTCCTTCTATTGTGTTCTTCAATTCAGAAATTGTATTCTTCATTTCCTCTTATCTCTTGTTGATAGTTTCTGTGTCCTTTTTCATGTTGATATAGTTTGCAGTAAGTTCCTTGTAGTTCCTCTGTAGTTTTTTGTTATCGTCTCTGAGCTCACTGAGCTCATTGAGCTTCCTTAGAACCGTTGTTTGGAACTCAATATCTGATAGTTTACTTGCTTCTCTTTCATTTAGTTCTCTTTGTGGGGATTCCTCCTTTCCCTTCAAGTTGTGGGGTATTTCTTTGTGTTCCCATTATTTGTGAGACTCTTCTTTTTTGTTTCAGCTTAAGTTGATGTGTCTTGATTTCCTGACTTTGTAGTGTGAACTTCTATGGTAGGAGACCGCTGTTTTTACTTTCTGGACCTGCCTCTGATGATGTCAGATGTCATCCCTGTCTGTCCTTAGGCAGTCTATTCAAGACTTCCCATAATCTACTGTTGTGGCTGTCTCCTTCAGCTGTTAATCTAATCACTCTGCACTCAGCAGGCTGCCTTAGACAGCTCAGGGCAGGGTGGAATCCCTCCTGTGGGCAGGGTTATTGGGTCCTCTCACGTTGCTGCCATATGGGGGAGGAGTCAGCACTGGTATCCCGCTGGCTACCCTCCCCATTTTCTCCTCAAGTATTTCCAGACCTCTCTGCACCCCCTTTAGCCAGGGATCTACTAATTTCTGTGGCTGCCACTCAGCAGGCGGCTTAGACAGCACAGGGCAGGGTGGAATCCCACATGGAGGCGGGGCAATTGGGTCCTTTGATGCTGGTGCCACTCAGGGGGAGTGGTCTCTGCCTGAGAAAGATGGCTGCTGCCACATGGGGGATGAGTCAGCACCGAGGTCCTGCTAGCTACTCTCTCCGTTCTCTCCCTAAAGCCTCCTTCCCCAGTCACTCCTCAGGGGTCTCTAGCTCAGTCTCCCCAGCCTTTGCCGGAGACCAGGGTAAGTGGCTGCAAATAAAATTTATGCGTTGGCCCTTTAAATGGCTCTTTGTGTCTCCAGCCGCCTGTCTCTGGCAGAGAGCAACACTGCCTCTTTTTGCAGCTGGCTGTTTTGTGTAGTTTTTGGGCTCTGGTGCTGTAGGCTAGGGATCCCCGCTTTTGGTTTAGACCCTGCTCTTCTCAGGGGGATCCAACTGGCCATTTCAATATCCATCTGGTGCTGCTGCCCATGGGTGCCCCACCCGCCTTCTCAGGTCTGTACCGCACTCCTTACCAGTTAGATTGTGCTAAAGCTGATTCTTCTGTCTCCGAGGTTAGAAGGCTCCTCTCTCACTATTGTTCAGTTGTTTGTTCCAGGTGATTTCTCCACAATTTAGTTGTAATTCCAGGTTGGTCCTGGGAGGAGGTCCGTGTGACTTCCACTCACTCCTTTGCTATCTTGAGTCTCTCTCGATAATATTCTTATAACTATGGTGCCAAGTGGGTACTAGACTTACCGGGGGGTGGGGGGTCAATTCTTAAATTATGTAAAGTCTAACCATTAGTCTATATGCCTGAAGCTAATATAAAATAATATTGTCAACTGTAATTAAAATAAATACATATCACCTTCTCTGACAAGTTGAGCTAAAGTAGCCCACCAAGCACAGTGTCTCATCATATTGCTTAATTTTTTTATGATACTTACTACAATCTGATTCTTTTTGCTTATTTGTTAATTGGTCTCTTTTTATGTCTTTTTATACCCTCCCACCATCATCAGGAATTTGGTAACTCCCAGAAAACATGGACCTTGTTTGTATTGTTCACTGCTATGTCTTCATCACCTGACACAAAATAAATACTCAATAAAAGTTAATTATGTTGGATGGTAATAGTGACTAAAATATTTGCTGGCTTTCAGTACTGGGTATTCTCCTACATATTCCTCCATGATGCTCTTTCTTGTAGGAGAAGTATATGCCCCACCACCAATGATACCAGCCAGGTGTGACCATATGACTATTTTGACCAGTAGAAGCCATTGTGAGCATTTCATCAATGCAAGCTGAAGTGAACAGAATTTTTAAGAACTAATAAATGCATGGCTTCAAGGATGTATTTTAGTTCTTTCACAAGACCAGGAAGCTACCTTCTCAATCTGGTCCAATAGTAAAGACTGATAAAGAGCAGAGCTGCAGACTTCTTACCCTATGAAGGTCATATAACATGAGTAAGAAATAAACCTTTGTACATGTAAGACACTGAAATTTTGGATGTGGTTCTTACTGTAGCAAAATCTAGGGGAAGTTGATTATACATTGGTTAAGTTAATTGATAAGCCAACGAATCATTTTTTCATTGAACTAGCTTGAACTGGATTTCCTGTCATTACAACTAAATGGTTGTCATTAATGTATTATGTTATTCTCTTTCCTTTGTTTATATTTCACCTTCCACTCCATGTGAGGAAAGACATCATCTTACTCACCATTGTATCCTCGAGGCCAAAGACAGTATTTGCTTATTCCATGTCTGTATTTTGATTCCTTGGTCTCTGCCTCTACAGTCAAGCCATTCAAGACAAAGCCTGAGGAGGAAACTTTCTGGCCTGCAGTCATTCCAAATTAAGGGTATTCTTGGCCATCTTTTTCTCTTACCTCTTATCCCACTAAAGTGAAGAAATAGCAAAAGTGGATGCTCAGGTGGTTTCAAGTGGAAGAGTCCTGCCAATGAAACCAGAGAAGTAGGGGTGAAGAGAAATGACCTGTAGCAAAGGTCTGGGCTCTTCTGAAGTTCCCATCTTTCTTTTTATATGGGGACCTGACAATTTACTAATGTTCAGCTGAGGGTACCATATTTTGTTTTTCTGAGTAGAGTAAAGTTTTTGGATCTAAAAAGAAGCTTGAACCTTCTGTGAATAACAGATGGGGATAGATGAGAAAGCTCATGAGGATAATCAGTGCCAATGTAGTCCTGGGTGAATGGCTGATGACAGGGCTGTGACAATAGGCCCAGGAATAAGAAGTCCATTGACCCAGCCAGTCACCAGTGAGAGGAGATGGCCCCTGGTGACTTCATTGAGGTGTGGAGAAGACTAATACATGATAGGTAACTATCTTCCAGACCTGCTGACACCAGGCAACCTGGTTTGGGGACAGAAAGAAAGGATCAAAGTTTGATCTGAAGGAGGGTATTCATGAAATTGATTTATGGTTTATTTCTGAGTCAAGAATACAAACACATCTACATGTGTGTCTGGTACATGCATGAACGTGCACGCACACAAGACACAACGCAACATACATCTGTCTCTTCCAGGTGGTTCAGAGAGGATTTGAGTGAGATGGTTTAAAGAATGATTTTAAGCCATAGATCATTTTGACAGTCTGTTGAATCCCATAGACACTGTTACTAGATTAAAGGGGTTTGTTTGCCTGTGTGTATCAAAACCCAATAAGATACCAACAGGAGCTTGCAGCAAAGAAAGGGTTTATTTTTAGGAAGTAGCCATGCCCAGAGACAAAGGTGAGCTAATGCTCAAAGACTTGGCTCCCTGATGGCTTCCAGGGGACGGATTATGTAGGGAGGAAATCATTAATCATGGCAATTAAGGGAGATAGGGTTATTGTCAGGATTGAGGTCTCTACTGAGCGGTCAGCACTAGGGTAGAGGGTAGGTGATCAGTGTGCCTGTCCCTGATGGCAGCCATGACATTGCTTTACCTGTTTCCACTGCTTCTCTGGGCCTGGAGCTGAGACATGACTGAGGCCCAGATGTTATCTCTAGTTTGACCTGACACTCTGTCTCTGTGGTCAACAGACTAGAGGATTTGTTTCTAAGATTCTTTGATGCTGACCAGAACCTTATTGTCCTGAAAAGATTAAGGGAGTGGTTGTGCAAGGGAGAAGAAGACAGATAAGTTAGGGTACGGGATAAAGCCAGTTTGAATCACAAGGAAAGAAAGGCGAAAGTGTCCTATTAAAGAAATGAAGTTTCTGCACAGTTACAACACTTTTCAGAATGATGTTTGTAAGATCCACATAACATAATGAAACACATAGGATTACAAATAAAACCAATGATATTAAAACACAATTATCAAAATATGATTAAAAACAGCATTAGTAATTTATTAAATAGTAAGATATTGCAAAAATTCTAAAAACTGCCACATTTCAAAGTAGTGATGAATGTAAATGATATTTTGTGACATCTGCAGCAACAAGAATATGATATGAAACTATCCATGAATTCTGTTGCTGACCGCATCCTCACTACCACTAATAGCAGTGTGATTTGGTACTTATACTCAAAATAGAAGGACATGCTACACTTAGTCAGAGGTTAGTTAAATAGAGTTGTATTTTTTTCCATCCAGGATCTTGGATAGATCCTATCCAAACATACCTTGGGAGTCACAGAATCTTGGGTAAGAACATTTCATTTAGAGATAATTCACTTCAAAGAAACAGGTACAGTATTTCCTTGGGACTCCATCCTACCCTATCAATTCAGACCTAAACGACCTAGTTAGTTAGTGTTTGACTCAAGGAGGCAAGCTGTTGCTTGCTTTGTTGTTCGGGCCCATTGTGCCAGAGAGCCAGACTGGGCTTTGAATATGTATGATCTGGGTTAGTGCTTGTCATTCCTCCCAGTGCATCGCAGAAGGCCTGGTGGCACAGATGGGGCCTGCTCTGTGCCCTCCAACTCAGCAGGCCTGGGAGCTATCCCAGCAGGAGCCATGGCTCCAAGCTCTGCCACTACCCTCATCTTCAGCCCCTGCCTGAATCTATGCCCCCATCCACCCTTGTGTTCTTCAGGCCATATGCCCATCTGGGACCACCACATCCCTGTAGGGGTAAGAGAAAGAAGAGGAAGGGAACCAACTCTAACTATGCACCAGATGTGTGTGGAGCATTATGATCAGCACTTCACATATACTGTCACCACATCCCTGTGACACAAGTGATATCCCGTCTTACAGGTGAGGACACAGAGGCCCTGAGTGGTTAAATGAGCTGTATCAGTTGAAGCTCAGGTAGGTAGAGCCCATATCTTGCAACATAATGCACAGATTCCCAAAATGGAGAGCATGCTATCGCTCTGAAACAGCTCGTTCAACCTGTGAGTAGTTCTCACTCTCAAAAAGTGCCTCCTTATTCTGAGTGTTAGCCTAGCAAGAGGGATGGTCTGTACTAATTATTCATCTTATTTAATAACAGAATGTTCATTTATTCACTCACTCAATTTCATTGAGCACTTACTAAGTGCTGAGTAAAGCAAAGCCCCTTCCCTCATGTGGAGAAGACAGGCAATAAAAAACAAGTGAAATTTAGGGCATATCAGATAGTTGAGAGAACTCTAGAGAACAATACCAACAAGGGAGATACGGGTGTTGGGGATGCTCTTTTGGTCCGGATGGGCTTCTCTGAGAAGGTGGAATTTGAGCGGAGGTCTGGAGGAGTGAGAGGGTGGGTATGTGGAGAAGTGGACCCACACAGAGGAAGCAGGAACGCTTGGCACGTGGCAGTAAGGGAGGCCAGTGTGGCTGGAGCAGAGTAAGTAGGAGGAAAACAGCAGAACGAAGTCTGATGTTCAGCCAATATGCACCTATATGGGAGTACCAACCATGAAAATACTAAAAACCTCCCAAGCTGGTTGGCAAATAGGCACTGTGCCAAGATCTCAAGTGCCACCCACCGTACCCTGGCCACACCAGCCCTCACCCTTGGAACTCCTCATATCCAGCATCTCCAGGAGTAAAGCCCAGCACAGCAGGGCACCATCACAACTCCCTTCCAGCCCTATAGTGGGCTCCCATTCCGACTGGTCCGTGCCCATGTAGCCCATTTTGTGCCTTTTAAACATTTTTAATATCACCTTGTGTAACAGAGGAAGCGAGAGAGGGAGCAGGGATCCAGACCAGGTGGTAAGTAATTTGTTTGTTTGTCTGCGTTTATTTTGAATGAGAAAGGATATCTCTTCCTGGTACTGAGCATAAGAAAGGCATGGGCAGCTTCCAGGTTTGAATGGCTACTCTGGCTGTGATGTGGAGAAGGTTGAGAAAAGACAGTAAGGAAGCGAAGCCTGAAGCAAGGAGCCCAGCAGGCTATTGTCATAGTTCTGAGGAGGTTGCAGAGGTTTGGCATTGATAGCGCTGGCAAGAAGTGGTCAGATTCTGGATATATTTTGAAAATAGAGAGGACAGCATTAGCTGATGGTGAAAATATGGGTCATGAAAGGAAGCGAGGAGGCATGGATGATGCCAAAGCTTTTGATTTGAGCAACTAAAGAGATGGAATTTCCATCCACTGAGGTGAGAGAGACTGTGGGTGGCCTTTCAGTCCTGGCATGTGGATGAAAGGCTGACCCTTTGCACTGAGTGAGGCCCTGGAGGGGCAAGACAATGAAAGGTTCTTATTGGTGAAGCGATTGGAAAGCACAGTCACTATATACTGTGTTGGAAATCCTGCAGGAGGAATCTGGTTTGGGGAGATATTAAAGTTGAGATAAACGTTGACCTTCACATAATGTCCAATAGTTAGTTAGCAAGAAAAGCCTGGAGTTTGTACTTGCAACCCTGCTACTAGATTAAAGGCAGGGAGAAAGAAGAAAAGATCCAAGGAATAAGCCCTGGGGCAGATGTAAAAAACAAAACAAAACAGTAAAACCCAAAAAACTTGAAAAGGAGGCAGAGCAAGAACAGTGAAGAAGGAGGACAATTAAGGGGAGGAATGGCCTGCAGTCAGATGAAGGCTGTGTATCGAGGAGGAGGAGGCTGCGACCCCCTGTAGCAACTGTTATATCAAGTAAGAGAGACTGAGACCGATCATGGATGGAGCAGCATCGGGGGCTTTGGTAACCTTGCCCAGTAGTGGGGACAAAAGCCAGATGGTGAAAGTTCAAGAGAGAATAGGAGACAATTCTTCCCTGTGGATACAATTAAGACTTAGAACTCTTTTAAGGAAATTTGCTCTGAAGGAGAACAGATAAATGGAACAATCGTAATTGCCCGTCTCAATCTCAGTGCCTTCATGCCTCTGTTATCTCTGTTAACACTTTGTTCCAAACCAGGCAAAGAGTAAATGCTCAGAGAAGACTTGACAACTAATGGTTTAGCAAGATTTGATACTGACACAGAAAAATAACCATTGGACCAACCTATCTCTTGCACCCACCTCCCAAATGCCACCCCCGCCCCCACCCCCCACACACAGCATGTAACAATAAAAATGGAACTCTTCTGACACATTCAGGCAGCACAGACAACAAGATCAGAATGTAGTTTTGTCTCCACCCCCACTCGTCTTATCTTTCCCTTGTCATCACGTGTGAAACTCACAAAAGAACATCTGAGCAGAGAGAAAATTTGGAAGAAGGGATTAGATGATTTCCATGGCATGAGGTAAAATGTACATGGGGAGCAAAGGGGTGGGAGGGAGAGTGGAGGCCCGGAGAAAGAGCATTCATTCTACACTCACTCTGATGAGTGTCAGATGAAATCAGCTGGCTCCAGGATCAGAGGTTGGGAAGAGGGCAGAGAGCACGCCAGACCTGAACCCCCTCTCCAGGGATCTTCTTATCTAGGCAGCCACAGCCCTTCGCTGGGTGCCTCAGCCACCTGGCTAAGAGCAGGAGCCAGTGTGTTGCAGAAATGAAACATGTCTCCTCTACACTGGCTGTGTGGTCTAGCAGGCAGGCTCCCTGCTTACACCTCATCAGTAAAACAGAGACGATAACTGTCTGCTATCATCGCATCTAGAGAGGTATGGAGGGACACTTTCCCTTATCTGGTGATCACGCTTGCCAACTAGGGGCTTTATACTAAGTATATTCCAAACAAATGCCCAGAAATCATTGTAATGAGCTCTCCCAATACTTCAGCACCCTGAAACCACCAATTGTGAACATCGGAAAGACCTGAACATTTACTCTAGACCCACCCTCTTATTTTGTAGAGGAGACATGTTTCATTTCTGAGCATCCAGGTCATGTACTGGGGTTCCAGAGGGCCCTGATGCATCTCTGCCTGGGGAGCCCTGGGCTATCAGGAAAGGCTGCCAGGAACCAAACTTACATGAGGACTCTCAGACCACCTGGGAGAAATGACAAAGGGAGAAATGGCCAGCTTCCCATAGTCCAAGTTGAACCTCTCTGTGGCCAGACGTGGCTAACACAGTAAATGATGACCATGACTACTGTGCAGGGCCTAGAGAAAGGCTTGTCACCCCATCAGAGCTTTTCCATGGTCTTTTAAGTATAAGTGCAGGAGAATGACTCCCACTTCCTTCTGCAGCCACACAGTTGGCTATCCTCAGCCATGCCCTCCTGCCCTCACCCCATGGAAATGGAGAGAACCAAAGAAAGGGGGAAAAAAGGGGGAGGAGAGACGGAGGGAGGAAGACTTGGTTAAGTGTTCATGGTTCCTCAGCTCAACTTTATTCCTGAACTTCCCAGTTACACAAGTAAGGTTTCTGCCACTTGCAATTTTGAATAAAATATACTTGTATAAGGTTTTATATTTAGTGAAGCCCTGATCAACTTGATTCTTGATGTTCTGGTCTTAGAGTATTAAAGGATGGGTCTCTGTCTCTGTTGTGATAGCGGCAGCTCAAGGTGAGGGTGAGAGGTGACCTGACAAGGAGTAGAATGACAGTGGGAGCCAAGCTGCTGGCTAAGGTGTCTGTTGCAGCTGAGGCACATGGATGGTACAAGCCATGATTCCTTGGGGGATTACCAGAAATTCTTGGGAAAGGGAACCCTGTACAATGGAGTTGGAGCCTGATCTAGACATTGAAGTTTCAAGTGCCCCGTAGGTTGCAAAGTCTGGAGTCAAGCTGATTCTTTCCCTCCCTCCCTTCTTTCCTCCCTTCCATCCTTCTTGTATCTGCTACAACAGTAGGTTTCTTTCATGGAGTGATGTCAGGAGGGGTATGGCTGTCTGAAGATCTGGTGACTGCAGATGGAAGGTGGAGTCACTCTCCTGGTAGCTACACACTTGTACTGAGTCCACATCACTTTACTACATTTCTTGGCTTGCTGGATCTTAGAAACACCCACCATGGGGCAGAAGTGGGGTATGTAGGGATGTCGCTGGAATTTGCAATATAACCTCACCCCATCAGGCCCTTGGAAGCACTCAAGTGACCAGGCTGCCCAGACTTCACTGGGGGCAGGGAGCTGAGCCTTCCTGTCCTCTCCCCATCATCAACATCAGCACTCTTTATGGCAGGACTATGACATCGGACTGGACTGGAGGACGGAAACAGCCCTGAACCCTGATGTCTAGGCTTCATAGACTGCTATTGATAGAATGAGCAAGAGGGCTGCTGCAAGGAACTCAGAGAGGGAAGGGGCCTTTCTGGGGAAAGGAACAGGAAGGGTGGTGGTGGGAGGAATGGAAGACCAGGGCAAAGGCTGAAGGATTTAAGGAACTGGGCTGCGGAGCCCAGAGGCTGTTGCAGGTGGATAAGAGCATGAGTTTTAGAATCAAGTACAGATAGGAAGAAAGCCAGGCTTCACTATTTACAGTCTTTGACAAGACACGTTTACCTCCTGAAGCTCTTCCTCTGTAAAATGGACACCACAAAATCCACCACATGGCACTGTTATTAGGATCAAATGAAATTATGTCTTTAAAAGCACTTGATTTTGTGCCCAACACCTAGTGAGCTCACACACTGGAAACTATCACCACCTGAGGCTTCATGAACCACACCTAGAATCTCTCCATTAGTCTTAGTCTGGCATTCAAGGTTCATTATGATCTGTCTCCTGCTTGTATGAGCAGCCTTACCTTCCCTAAGGCTTCCGTGTAATTCACTCTGAACTTCAAGAGCCTTCTGTTTTCCTCATTTTAAAGTCCAGGAGGAACGTTCGGAAGGATGAGTGCAGAGAGTAATAACTGCCTATGCAAAATCTATCCTCCTTCCCTTCACCGATAGAACCCTGACTTTGTTGAGAGATGGGCAAGTGCACAGCAAAGACAACTACATTTCTGAGGCTCCCTTTCTGATAGGGTGGCCATGTGACTGAGTCCTGGACAACAGTGTGTAAACAGAAGTTATAGGGTAGGGCTTCCAGAAAGCTCCAAAGGAAAGGAGGCTACCTTAACTGGCAGCGTTTTCTTTTTTAACCTTCTCCTTTACTCTTTCTCTTTCCCTAGAATAAAGTGATGGCTGGAGCAGAGGCCATGTTGCAAGTCTGAGGTGGCCTAGAGGAGCTCAGCAGCACCAACCCTCTTGATCCTGCAGGGTAAGTCTTGCTCCCTGTGTCTCCCAGTCATGCCCCTTCCCACACAGTGAGGAGTACACCCTCCTAGACTGCTTTGCAGATATGCAGGACCCCAGAATTTTCTGACTAAATGGCGCCAAGCCATTCGTAGGGCTGTCTGCCTTGTCTGTGTCCATCCTCCCAGGAATAGTCCATGTCACCAGTGTGTGCTAAGTCCTGGGGTGGTCAGGGAAAGCCTCTCTGAGGAAGTCACAGTGGAGCAAAGACCTGAATGAAGTCAGAATTAGGGTTAGGGTCAGTCAAAGGAACCTCAAGCACAGAAGCCTTATGTGAGAAAAGATTGGTGTGTCCCTGGAAGCTATGGAGCCACCCACCCCAATCCTACCCCTGGGACAATGGCACAACAACACTGGCCTCAGAACCCACTTGTCTCAGTTCCTTCCACAGCCACCCCATGCCACTGGGGCATACTTCCTGCTGGCTATGGAATTCCATTTCCAAAAAACAATTTGAATCAGATAAATTCTGACTTTAAGTTGTATATAACTAGCCTTTGGTCCCCTCTCAAATGTTCTCTACACCATCCTTGCCCTCACCAAGGCTATAATGATACTGGCCTTGTGGCTAGACCTTTGGCCATGGACAATATAGTATCTGAAGAATGGTCTGTATTATTTACTCCAGTTGCCATTCTCTCTTTTCTGGAACATGGTTTCTTTTCCTCTTGAGCTAATTTATTCCAGGCCCTGGGCTCATTTGCTCATTCAGTCTTTGGCACACGAGTCTGGGATGAGTTTCACATGGTTCCTGGCCTGGGAACAGGGGGAGGTGACCTGCAGAGGAATCTGCAAGCCATGGGGATTATCAGTGTGTCTCTGAGTCATATTACCACCAACCAGGCCAGAGTTTGGCACACTTTAGCATCTCAGAATTCTTTCTTGGCAGGAAGAGAGAGGGGATAGAAATGAATTAAGTGGAGGCAGGCAAAATAGTTTGAGTGCCATCTTCTTTCTCCTGGAAAAGATTTATTATATGGAGAAGATAGCAAGTGTTCATTAAAATAGGCTTCTTGGTATTTTAATCCATTATATAATGTTGAGAAAAGATAAGTTACCTTGAGTGCAGATGCATCTCAGTCACATAGTTGCCCTTGGATAGGACCCCAGTTGGCTCAGAATATATTCACTATAGCATAATAAAGGAAGCAGATCTCCAGGGCTTTGGGAATGTGATGAAGGGCCTGCTGTGATTAATACATTTCCTTGGGATCAGATTAGAAACAATAATTATCTCTTCCTTTAGGAAGAAACTTGGATTTGGGGAGGGGAGAGGAAGAAGGGGGCATGTGAGAAACTGGATACATACAAACCTTTGTCTTTGCTCCAGTCTTGTCAGGAAATCTGGAAGGTCCAAAAGTTTTTGATAAGATTCCCATTGAGAAGCCAACTTGACAGATGCCAAAGCTGTTCCCACCTTGCATCTCACTTATGTTCTGGAATCAAAGCAAAGGTAGGCAGCTACTCTGCTTGGCTTGTTTCTTTTGGAATGAACTCAGGCAAATTCCTCCTGGGTTTGTTTATGTTGGCCACCGGCAGTGACTTAAGAGCCTTGAGACAAGAGGGAACAACCTCTGCCCAGAAGTTCTGAGCAAATTCTGATGATTTAAAGCTACTGAAGGGGAGTTTTTGAGTGGGGTAGGCTAGAGGGCAAGTGGGAATTGATTACTCCCAAGATTAGGCATCCAGGAATTGGTACTTTTATGCAGAGGTATTTAAACATTTTGTACTTGGTACAGCCTGGACATCTACTGATTACAGGGTTTTGAGATCCCGTGCTGTGACAAGCATGACTCCTTACTTCCAGGGTCATAGGAAGGACCAAGAAGCCTTCAGGGTGTAGCTGGGGTGGCCTGGGAGTATACTTGGGGGGAACTTAGTAGGGGTGCAGAAGCTATTTATAATCTAATACAAAATTATTTCAATATTTTAGTCCTTAGTATGGTCCTTCTGGTATGTCAATGAAATATCAACTCTGAGTATTTATAATATAGCTGTAGAGAGTGAGGCAGTGAGGTATAGAAAGGGGAAGGCATTGGCTGGTCATTGTTGCTTTCCAAAAGAAGCCTTATTACTGACCCACCTCCTAAATACTACAGTGGGGACTCCAGCCCACGTTGCTTCTTACCTCCCTTCCTTAGTTCCTGCCTTCCTTCCTTCCTTGCATGTACCGATCTTCATTGAGTGTGGACTATGTTCCAGGGACTGTACTAGGCTTTGGGTCCTAAAGACAATTAACATGGGCCCATTCTCCTTTTAGGGAGTCAAGCCCATGAGTGAGCCATATGTACCTTTGCTCAGGCTGAGTGCTCTAACATGAAGCCTGTAGATTCAAGGCATGGTTGCAGTTTGGTAATAGAAGAGTGAGGAGCTGAGGAGGGAGAGGACCAGCTCTATGAAATTCAGTATAAACAATAGGCTAGCTATTTGAGTGTAAAGAATAGGCCTTGGTGGGGACGAAGGGTCAGGTTTTAAGACCATAGGTTATCTGGCAGCAAACCAGAAATGAGCCTTCCAGTTGTAGCAAAAGCCCAGGAAAGGAAGATGGGAATGTACAAGGGATGACAACAGACAGGTTTGGCCAAAGTCAAGAGGTTCTGTAACTAAATCATTGCAGGGAAAGAGGGGGTGAGGAATGATGGCAGGCTGGCAGAGAGAAAATAGGAGAGCCTCTGAGACAGACCTAGAATTCACTTCTGGCCCACGAATATATTAGATAGGAGGCCTTGTATGTTAGAGAATGTCTTAGAGCACCAGGTTTTCATTCATAAAATGGGGGTATTGTTATGGGTCATGTAAAGATTACAGATAATGACTATGATGCACCTGGTTCAAAACAAACCCCAGTGAGTGGTTGCTACATCCATACATGCCCATCTCCCTCACTCTCCCTACACACCTTCCAATGCCAGGCCCAGGCTTTGTATGTAGCCCTGGAAGTAATTGGGAGAGCGTTTATGAAGGGAGTTGGTGGAACTCTAAGACTGAGCCCAGTAGACGTGACTGCAGTGGACCAGGAGTCTCCCTACCTGCACTAAGAAGTACAGGCTCAGGGACAGGAGAGAGGCTGACATAAGCTCGAGGGAGGAGCCTTGGGCCCTAGAATGAAGGATGGCCCAGATCTCAGCCAAGTGGGGGTAGTTCAGGCACAGAAAGGGGCCAGGCTAGGACTGGGCACCACATGAAACGAGCAGTGCGAAAGGTCAGGCGGCCAGGAGCCACAGAGAGCGTGGAGCAGTGCTCCTGCTCTAACAGTCAGGGTCATGTAACTCAAGGGGTCAAGTGAGCTAGTGAAGCTATACAGCTCTGCTGTTTTAATAATGTAAGTAATTGATAATCCTTCCGTTGTCCATTACCTGACACACTTGGCATATAGTTTCTTATCTCTGTCCCCCTCTCAAGTAGTTGAACTATCTTGTGTGTTCTAATAGCAATTTCAAATCTCTTTTGAAAGTGGGTGATAGAAACAGAAATATCTTCTGTTTTTAAAAAATCTTTATTAGTGAGACATGCTTTTATCTGACCCTTTGCTTTCCAATCCACATTCTGCTGCCCACATGCCCCAATAAGGGGCAGACAAATGCCTACATAATATCTTTCCCATATAAATTCTCATCTGAGTTGGTGCTTTTCAGTCTGCATCTGATTCTTCCAATCCTTACTGGAAATAGATTTGAGATGGCAAATTTTCACCAATAGATGGAAGACACCTTTCAGAAAGCCTGTTCTTGTTTGCCAGATCTTCTGAAAGGTGCTTTGACAATTTCTGGTTTAGTGATCCTGGAACATAATTGCCTCCATGTGGCATCTTGAACAGGCGGTAGCTTAACCAGAGTTGCCATCTTGGATCCTAGATGAGCTGTGATGCTATGAAGTAATCATCCAACGATCAGTAGAAAAGCCAGTTTTCTTCTGAGGAAATTTCAGTCTTGATGATGAAGCATTTCAATCTGAAGTCTCCCCTGTTCCCACAATAAACTCTCTTTTCTTTGGTAGACATTTATAAGGAACCACTCAAGGAAACCACAATAACCATGAAAAATTAGTTTAGATTAATGCATTTTCTGAAAATCATGGTCTAGAGACTGAAACTTATACTTGGGCATCACTTGATATGTTTTTGATGGAGTTGGTGCAATGTTTTTAAAAAACCGCGACATACTTACTCGACGTCAAAGCAAGGAAGGCATTTGTTTTAAAAGCCAAGGCATGTTAACAGAAGTTGGGGGAGGGGGAGAAGACAATAATTCTTTAGCAAATCCTGGGCAGTGACATCTCATTTGAGGTCCTCCTCCATAGTTTTCACATCTGGAAGTACAGCCTGAAATGGAATTTAGCAAATGTGCTGATGCCAAGAACTCTCACCAGGCAGTGCCGGGTACTCTGCCCGCCCTCCATTTCTGCGCATCTGGGAATTGCCCCACCTGGACTTTAGGTTTACTATTATTGGCCACAACTGTCTTTACCAATAGATCTCATACTGGACCTACATTTCTCTTAGCCATTGATGATAATGTTCATCTTCTTAGAAATGTATGTGTTCATTATAACATCCCTTTCTCATATTGACCTTGTGCTTCGGGACTTACCAAGGACAACTTGAGGAGGAAGCAGGGCAGAGTGGTATCATTTCTTTGGTGCAGATGAAAGCAGCTCAGAGAAACTATGGGGCTTGCCCCACTGGGAGCGTGGGCACTTGAATCCAAGTCTGGTTGCAAAACAGAGTGCATTTTCCATTAGAGTGAGTTCCCTCAGCACCACATGATAGACCCCTCTTCTGCAAACTCTATACGAACATGGAAGGATGAGAAAAGCACTTTTCCTTTTTCTCTGAGGAGCGGTGAAGAGCACAGCTCTGGGAAGAGGCTGACTATAGTCTCACTCCAGCTTGGTAAGGTCCTTGCTTTGGGCCCTTGAGCAGAAGCCCCAAGGGCTTTCTCTGTGTGTGACACAATGATAGTGTCTTCTGCCATCACCCCACACACTATCTCTGCCATGTCAGATTGAAGCCTCTGGATTCAGGAAAGTCTGGCACAGAGGTTTCCTTTTATGTAATGAAGGATTGCATTGCCCAGGGCATAGAGAGAGAATGGATGCTTCTGCTGCCTGGGAGTCAAACCCTTTGATTCAGCTTGGTTTGGAGGGTAGAAAACAAACTGAGTTTTCTTGATTCTTTGAGACTCTAAACTCATAGTTCAAAGTAGGTATTTATCAGAGTGGATTAATGTGGCAGGAGAGACCACCAGGGCCCCAGAGAAGATGGTCCCTGTGTGGAAGCGGGGTCTAGGCTGGTGAACCTGGTTTACTACAAATATCTTGGAGTTCCTAGGTAAGGGCTGGATTTGGCACATGTGGTGAGGCTGAAAGAGTTTGGAGACCTTCAGGAACCCAGCCCCTGCAGCATGATAAGGAGATAAAACAGCGGGCCATAAATCTAGGCAAGGAAAAAAAATCAAAGGAGACAGGTGGAGCGCTGTGAAGTTAGGGGTTGGCAGTTAAGAAAACCAGGTTTGAAGCTGATAAGGCAGACAGAGAAAAATTCCTGAGAATGTAGCAGGAATGAGGCCCATGGAGAAGGGTTGAAGAGGCCTGTTTTAGCAGCCTCACCTGTTTCTCAGCTAGCGGCCTTGCTCAGACCAAGCAGATGTGGTTCTCGATAGAAGTTGACATATACTTTCTGAAGAATTACAGGCAGACCAACCAGAGTCCATCATGCTGGCAGAAAACTAGGAGCAGGTTATGATGTGGGATCCATGTCAAACACCTGCCTCCATTCCTTAGGGTGTGTGGCTTCATTCTCTTAATTGAGGAAGATATCCTGGCTTGGATGCCTTGGTCCTCCACTCCTTGCTCTGTTAGGCCAATGGGAAGTGAGCAAAAGGTGGGGCAATAAAACACAAAGTCTCCCAAACTCATATGGAGAACTGTGTTTTCTAATTTCCATTGGACTTTTGCCCTCCACGTCCTTTCTGCAGATAAAGCTGCATAAGACATGGGGAGGTCAGAAGAATAAGTGGGTTCCACTGTGACTGGGTGAGAGTTCTGGTGAGAACGTGGTCTGAGGGGATAGCATTCTGGGGGCGCTGCCATTCACTGCTGTGCAGAACAGGGAAGAAGGGGACGTGGGGCAGGAGGCTAACCTGATATGCAAATAGGCACTTTGAGGAAGCTTCTGCTTTGTTTTCCATAATGTGGCTTAGCCTCGAAGGGGGAGGGGGAGGGGACTTCTGCTCCCTGGCTCCCTCTACTGTGGCGGAGCAGATCAGATATCACTGGGGATGGGGGCAAATGTGGAAATTACGACAACGCTTATATGGACAGAATTGAGTTAGGACACCACAGACACAGATCCTCAGGGCCTGAGTTGTGAAAGATGAGCAGAATGGCAATGTGAAAGATAATACTGAGCCATCAACACACACCCATACTCTTCGTTTTTGTCATGCTGTGGTGAACCTGTAGAATTGCACTTGTCAGGGCAGGAATGGAAGTTAGTGCCTGCCAACCTCTTCATTTACTAGCAAGGCATGTACCTGGGTAAATACATACTTCAGATAAAGAAAGGTAAGGCCAGCAGTGGCACAGGAAGTTCAAAAGAGTAGGGTTATGAGAAGTTAGGGGAAATCACCTCTTTTCTAGATTATCCATGAAGGATTCATATAAGTGAGAGCTTAGAGACTGCTGGAATAATCTATTGGAGACTATAGAGTAAGCCTTCACTTCAATAGTTTTTGGAAAGCGTGACTTTAAGTGAAATGACATACATATGATGAAACCAATTTTACCATAAGCTAATTGATATAAATAAGAGTTAAGCTCTTTTGGAATATTTCTAGTCAAAAAAAAAAAATCACCAAACTTCTAAACAAAGACCCACGTATTTTCAATATTAAACATTTAAAGTAAATGTCAGTTATACATAAATTTAAGAAAGATTAATAAAAACAAGTAAGATCATTCTTTTCCAACCCACTCATTCCAGTTCAGGGGTACAGGTGGCCACAGCCTATTTCAGCAGCTCAGGGCACAAGGCAGGCACCCACCCTAGAAGGAGGCCCTTCCATTATGGGGTCACTCACACACACACTCCCACTCACCCAAACTGGGACAATTTAGACACATCAACTAACCTAACAAGCACATCTTTGAAATGTGGGAGGAAAGCAGAATCCCTGGAGAAAATCCACAGTCAGGGCCATAACATACAAACTCCACACAGACAGTGGCCCCAGGTGAGAATCATTTTTTTCCCTCTCATCAACATAACCAAATGACATTGAATGAAATGATATTATTTGAGGACCTGCTATAGATGGATTGATTCTGGTGGGAGGGTTATTTTGGAATGGGCATGATCCTGAAGGGTAGAAATAAAATGCTGAAAAGGAAGAGGTGGACATGAAGATTTCAAAAACTGGAAAACCAATCTAAAATTTGTGGTTTCTTAAAGTAACCAAGACAGTTGGAATGGATACACTGGAATCCATTCCTGTATTGAAAGAACACTTCCCAGAAGTGAATAGACAGACTGAATGTAATTCTCCCATTTCAGGTATAGCAAATAAAAGACACTTCTATCAAGACATATTCCAGAGATATTCTTTAACTACAAGAATAAATTTCAAAATCCTATTAGCATCAAGGCAGGAGAAAGAAAAAGTCACGATGGGGTCTTGAACCAGCCATGGGCAACCAATGGGCTTAAGTGTGGTTTGTTCACTGCAAAGTGGGTGCCCAGGTGGTGGGGCCACCTCCTGACTGTGGACCATCAATCCTGCCCACACTGGTAGGAATCACTGGGGGGCAAAACCTCCTTTTTATGGGCCTGGAATCTCCATGACATTAATGCCCCTTGAAGTGAAATTTTCCTCCTGCTGGCCACTCCCCAGATTAATGGAAGCCTGTTGTAAGGTGATGCAATGTTTTTATACTACTGTGGTTTGACTCTAGGCTCACATGACCAGGTTGAACATTAAGGTGTGAAGTAATTGAAATTTATTGTGGGATTTCTTATGTACGAGTGACGGGGGACATGAGTGCCTGCTGCTCTTACTAACAGCTGTATCTGTGCTCTGGTGTCCCTTTAAAAGAAGGGCCCACTTTCCAGGGCAAGGGTTGGCAGCAGTGCGATCCTGCATGTGGCCGGGGGAAAACAAGCCATGGGGAGCGGCAATGATGACCAGCTTATGGACCCACAGGCCCTTGCATCACAGGATGTGTTGAAATAGCAGGACAATGCTCATTTCTCCCCCGGAGCATGGGCCTCTTTACTGCTGCCATTCAGGTATTGAGTTAGGCTCTAGTCAGATCGACCTGTAGAACTGGGGCCAGGTCCAGAGGAAGAGGACTGCGCAGCTGGTTTCTGGGCAGCAGGTGGGATTGAGATGTGTGAAAGGTAATGATGAATGATGTTTGGCCATTGGTTTTAAGTTTATTTGAAAGTCTTCTCACCACAGAGCTCTGGGAGGCTGGTACCAACCAATGATGTTAGCATTGCAAGATATAAGCTCGTAATTACCTTGGGTTTGAAATGAATTCGTATATAACTTGTTAAGTTCCTCACCTCCTGTGTTGTCCTCACAATTCCTGTATCTCTTATCCCTGTTGTTTCTCCATAGCTTTTATTACTATGCATTCATCAGCTTATTGTCTGTCTTCCCCAGGACATAAACTCCATGAGGCAGGGATTTTTGTCTCACGTATCTCTAGCCTGAGAACAATTCCTGGCACATAGTAAGTGCTCAATAAATATTGGTTGGGGGCGTGAAGGAGGGGAGAGGGAAAACAAAAGACGAGGAGAAGCATCTTTATAAAGAATGTTTTAATTTATTTTATTATTTTAAATCTGAATCTGCACAAACTGATGGTTAGTTGCATTTAACTCAAAGCATCCCTGCGACATGAACTGAAGACAAGCCTTGGTTTGAAACCCTGCGGCTCACCATCAGGTCCAGTGGCCACCGTAATCAGCCTTGTACCTCATTTGCATCCACTGAAGCTCTGACAGCCCCAGCTGCAAGTGACTCAGGATTTCCTCGGGCTAATGGTGGAAGGGGGTGATCATCACTCACGATGGGCGCTAAAACAGGGAGCTGACCATGCTTCCGTTACAATTTGCAGCCATCTGACATTAGAGTGTTCCTGAGGAGATGTAGGGAAGGCTCATGGTGATGTTACCGGAACCCCAATGTTTTTCCTTGAGTCTCTCTGCCTGCATCACTGGCCCAAAGAAGTACATGAACAGAACTTTGCAGTATAGAAAGAAAAAAATAGTGTAATATTGAATTGGTCAAACAGAGGTGGGGAGTTTAGGCTCTAAAAAAAACTCCAGCTCTCTGATAAGAGTGTAAGTTAGATCATCTCAGGCAAAATCACCAGACATGTGGGTTAGGGGTTCAGGGTCATGCCAGGAGCTGATTGGTCAGAGGTGAGGTAGGGTAATGAATCATTTCTTCAGGTCTTGAAGACAGTTCTGAGTTCTTTTCTGGTGTCCCTCTGTCCAGTTTCATGGGTGAGTAGCCAGGGAGTCATTCCACCTTAGGGCTCAGGAAGTGAAACATATCTTAGGTTAAGATGTTATCTTTAGCCTGCAGAGGTCCAGTCCTTGTGATTGCTAGTCAGGCCCTGGCCAGTGTCTTCTGCTGCCTTGGGGGTTGCTAATTATTGGGGCAAGGGTGGAGCTAGGTCTCTGAGGGTATGTATATATCAAGAGAGAGGGATGTGATTTCTACAGTTAAGATTTAAAGCTAAATTTATTCAAAGTCATAAGACCCTTGGTTTCAGTGACCGGGAATCCTGGGGTAGAGAGACTCAATTCTTTCACCAATAAACTCAAAGTAATACCAATCCTCCAAAAGGCTACAGCTAAAAGAGGACCTAAAGGAAACTTAAGCTTGAAGTTTCTAAGCAGCAGCAGCATCATTTCTCTTCCTCCCTGAGCTCATTCTTTCTCTCTCTCTTCACAGACACACACACCCTTTTCAAGACCCCCTTGTGCCAGATCCGGGCAGATGACAGATACCGTGCTGTGCAGATGCCCAGAGGTGCCTGTGCATGGTCTCTTGCTGCTGCAGTATCCCTCGGTAGTGGGGCTGGCTCGCTCACACACTGGTGTGCTGAGAACCAGAGGATGCGATGCTGCCAGGCTGGCTGCGGCTGGAGGGTGCTGAGCTGGCTGCCCGGCTTCTCCTGCTCTGGTGTCCTCCTCCCTGGCTGCTGGGGGCTGGCTCATCCATCAGCTTGAGCTTCTCATGTTCCTCTTTCAGGAAGAAGTCCACCAACAAGCTCTTCTCCTTTTTGATCTGGTCGCTGATGTCCGTGGGGATATCTGGGATCATCCAGTCGACAAGGACACTCAGGAACATCACAAGGTTCTGTTGAAGGCAAGAGACGGGTTGAGAGGGGAGGTTGAGCCTGGGAACACTAGTGTACCATTGTCTACCCTTGCCCATCAGAGTGACCATCTCAGCAGCAGGGCCGGTGGTAGCATGCAGCAGTGAAGAGCACAGGCCTGGGACTAGACACCTCTGTGTTATTCTGGCTCCACTACTTACTAGTGTGTGATCTTAGTCATTGAACATAATTGTCCCTTGGTGTCCCCCTGTAGAAAGTGGAATAGTAACAGTACCTACCTCCTGGAGTTGCCTGAGGATTAAATGAATCAATACCTCGCACACAGCGGGACTCCATAAGTGTCAGCCAATGCTTCTGTCTCTCCTCCAGCCCATCTCACATGTCCTGCTCTGGCTTCTTGGCTGCAAGGCCTCCAGGCACCCTGCTCCAGAGCTCCTGGGAAGTGGCCATGAGGCCCAGTGGCCTCTCCAGGACTTTCCCTGGGCCAGTTTCTTCTCTCTTTCTTGCATCTGACCCTCTATCCTCCAGATCAGGGATGGACCTTTGGTTTCTGCACTGAATGTTGGCCCCAGCAGACCCTACCCACTACTCACATTCACTGCATCCTGTTCTCCATTCCATTCTGGCCACTCTAGTCACATTGGTCTGTCTGGGACCTCCTGCCTCTCATTTTTTAATTAATTAATTAAGTAAGTAAGTAAATAATTAAATCACCACTGACCCCTTGCCTCTTTTGTGCCCATTTGTAATTTGCTTCATCCTTCTGTCTGCTAAGCCACATCCCCTCCACTGTAAATGCAGGTAGGATAAGACTGTGTTTCCCTGGAGGTATTTTCTGTTCCAGTGGTTGAATATGTTATAACAGTGCCATCATGGCCAAACAAGTGTTTGCTACTTTGATAATGTGGTTCCTATCCATCTCGCAAGCTACCTTCAACTATGCCTTACCCCATACACTCCTCCAACTGTGTGTTCTGTGCCTAACAATTAGATGCTAATGTGTCTTCTCTCTGAGATACAGAGGACAGTGACAAGGCCCAGAATGAAGTAAGGGCACTGCTGTCTTCCATGCTCTAAGCATGTTCCCAGCTTGGCCTTGAACCCTGTTTGCTACTAGGAGCCTAGGGGGAGAATCTGAGAACCAGCTGCTGCTTCCAGAGGCCCCTGGCTGCCTTAGGCAATCCAGAGTTGCTTCGAGTCATACACGCTCTTCTTTTACACCAACTCCTTACAGCATGAGCGAATGTTACATATGACATATGGCAAAGTGAGGCGACAACCACAGGCGGGACAACAGGGTGATGTCTGAGCAATTTTTCAAATATATCGCCCCATCTCTCCAGAGGAAGAATAGCTGTCTTTTTTAGGTGAAAGACTAGCCAGTGGGCTTCTCCACTTCCTGGGCTGGGGTCGGGGGCAGGATATTTTAGAGCCCTCCAGAGATCTGCCTTCAGGGAATACAAAAGCCTGAGGGAGCTGATGAGAAAAGGATCTGGGCTTGCGCTCTAGCCTTGCCTGAAGACCGGCAGTACCCCAAATGGGAAGGGGGGCCTCGTGCTCAGAGAACCTCAGCGGTGCAATTGGAGCTGCTGCTATTGTCAGAGATAGGAATCACTGGGTTCAAGTTTGCTATTCATTCAGGGATGGCGGGATGGCTCTGGCGGCCCTTCTCACCAGATGTCTCAGGGGCTAAAAACAACACTAACAAAGGAGGGAGCCAGCCGAGAAATCCAGAAGAAAGGTTCAGGTGGGGCTGTTTGTTGGCATGAGAGTTGAGACTCTGGTTTCCACTACTCTTCCCACTTCCTTTCGTTGTCTTAGGTTGAAACGGGAATCTATCTCCACCCTGCAACTTACTCCACATCTGTCTTGTAACCTTACTCTGTGTTTCAGTCTCTTTTTGCAAATCCATCAATTTGTGGAAGCCCAGGACAGGGAGCAATCATGTGTGAAGCCCCCTTGTGCCGCACTGTGCCATGAAAGCCGAGAGATGAGGGGCAGGCAAGAAGACATGGCTGTCTTTATACTTGAAGCTTGAATTCTAATAGGCAATTCCTTATTTGAATGACTCACCTGGAAGATTATGACAAAAGCCAGACGAGCAGACAGAACAGACCAGTACTGTTTGGAAAACTCATATGGGTTCGGGGCCCATGGCGGCTCTCGGTAATCCTTAAACCTGTCCAAAGAGCAATGTGGTGTTAAAATTGAGAAGAGATGAAGGAAGGGGGGTACTACTCTAGGGGGAACCTCAGGGGCCAAAGCAGCAGGCAAGCCCTTGGCTCTCCAACTTGGGAAATAGGGGGTATAGAGAGAAATCTATGACCCAACCAGCAAGTGTCTATGGAATAAAAATACCAATGTCCAAAAAGCCAATGTCAGACTAGAAATCTTTTTCCTATTCTCTCTCCAACATGCCCAAAAGCTTCCTCTGGTGTCTGGATTCTCCTTCCAGAGGAGCTCAGGAATTATGAGAGGGCCCCAGAAGAGTGAATCTACCTTGCAAGTACTTGGCCAAGGTCTCAGAGCCAACAAGAGGTGGAGTCAAGGCAAGAATCTAAGTCTGGCTGAATTCAGGCTTTTCTCCTATCTCCATAGAGCACCTTATTACCAGTAGCAGGTTGGAGGTGGGGGATTCAGAAGTGGGTGCTCTCTGTAGTTTCCCCTACCCTGAATGCACCAGCTGTTCTGAGAGATTCATGTCAAAGAGTGGTGACTTCTAATTGCCCAAGGAGAGATGAAGAGAGAAAAAAAAAACAAACCTGAAAAGAGATGCCCATAGAAAGATAGAAGAAAAAAAAAGCCCAGCGATGGAGTCAGCAAGAGAAAGAGATAAACTGAGAGGTGGACACTAAGCATTAGACTACAGCTGGGCAGGAGGCCAGGAGCTGCCCCCTCCCCACTCAACTCCTCTTCTCCCAACAGCTGATCACAGCTGTTGCAGACTTGGTTTGACATTCGAATGAAAAGCAAAGCTAACTGCAGCCCAGCAAAACACCACGGCATTCATCACATCCATCCGTGGCTGAGGACAGAAACACGGCCAGCTCCAATTATGCTTGCTAATAGGAGAGAGTGAGAGCGTGGCTAACGGAATAAGGACATCCTGAGATGGGAAAAAACTGAGGCCCCCACCCTCCTGCTGCACCCGCACCGCCACCCCCACCAAAGGACCCCATAGCAGAAGGGAATTGAGCCTACTCTTTCTTCTCAAGACCTCTGAGGAGGGGTGTTACATACACACGCCCACTCCTTTACCACAGGGAAATCCTTCCCCAGGTCTAGCCTGATCCCTTCTGTTTCTCTTGTTCTCTAGCTCCATCTATGAAGGAACAGATGTTCACTGACCTCAGTTATGAGAGCCATTGCTCGCCCTGCTTTTTTCCAGTCTGGAAGGAATCCATAAATAATCGAATTCTGGTCCCACCTCTGCTACTAACTCACCACAGCTTTTGAAAATGTCACTTTGCCCTCCCTGAGTGTCCATAACATGTTCTGAATCTAACAGGCACATCCATCTAATCAAGGATCTGGGGAAATATTAGCATATAGATATGTCCAGAAAGCTCTACTTGAAATATTCCTAGGCCAATGGGCTAATGGTGCTCTGAGGGACTACAGGACAAGCTATCCACAGGAAAAAAAACCAGTATGCGATTTAATGAATTGTACATCTGTTCACATTTCTCTTTCCAAAGCTAACTTTTTAAAAACTGTGACCTACAGTAGTAAAAAATACATTTTAAATTAATACACATATAAATATATGTCACTGAAATGAAAATTACCCAAAAGATACTTACTCTTGTTGTGTACAATGCACTAATATTTTTCCATTCTATTCTATTCTATTCTATTCTATTCTATTCTATTCTATTCTATTCTATTCTAATTCTATTCCACCTGTCTTATTTTATTGTATTCTTTAAAATGCTGATCATGACTCACTAGATTGATTTTATAACCTACTAATGAACCATGACTCATAGTTTGAAAAATACTGATTCTGATAAGCCTCAGCTACCAGATAAATGATTGGTTGTTTACATTGCAATATAAATTCAGATATCATAATTAAAAAATAAACTTCATCCTAAGTCTATCCAATGTTTTCCCTGAGTAACTTTAAGACACTAATTAAACAAGAGCTAGTTAGTTTTAAGACTAGAAATGTCCATAGAAGACAAAGCAGTTAATAGACTTATGCCCACCATGGTGACAGCTGTCTGCTTTGTCTGTTTTGCTTCTAAGCTCAGGGCACAGAATCTGCAAAAAGCATGGGCTTTGGAGTCAGGTATCTTGATGCCACCTCTACCACTTCAGTTCCATGCCCTCTACAAAGTGGCCTAATGCTCCGATGGCCAAGGCTGTCACCTATGAAATGGGCCTCAACTTTCTCCATCTCACTGAGGTGTAATGAGATGAAAGGCTAGGGAAGAGCACTCAGCATACCACCTGATCTATGAGATATATACCTAGTAAACAGTAGTTATTCTTTCTCCTTTGACTGAAGGTAACTTATGAACTACACCCCTTCTGTCAAAAGAGGGCAGAGCACATGCACCCTTGTTCCCAGTTCCTCCTGGCTTTCCAGGAGGATTTCTGAGCACTCAAGTGTAGATGCTCCAAGTTTCCTGGGATGCTGATATGGATCAAAAAGAGTCAGCCAGTGCCGCAACAGCTTCTCTCAGGAGCTATGTTCATGTAAATGTAGGCAAGCCTCAGGCTGGTGGGAATTAACTTCTGCTTCATTCCCATCAGCTCAAGTGCTTTCTGAAACCAGACCCTTTCCCCTGGTTTAAGGAGCTTGGTTCTCCCGCAGTCCCACTAAGTAGCCAAACACTGGGGGACCCGATATCTGGTCGCTTCCTGCATCTGCTGGCTGGGATTTAAGCTCAGGGATATAATTTTAGGAACCGTTCCTAGATCTCACCCTCACCCCTCCAGTCCTTTATATTCTTTTAGACTTAACATTAATTTTGAGAGTTATCTTTAGTCTTCTAATAAGGAGAATCTTTCATAATGAAACAACTAGAGTGTCTAAAAAGCAAGCGAGCACTTGGAGTGATGATGTCACTTATTAGCTGTAAGACCCTGAAGGAGCTGCTTCACGTCTCTGATCCTGAGCACTGTAACCCATAAAGAGGAGAGAACAAAATGCGTATCACGGTGCTGAGTACACAGACAGTACACACTCCAGCTGGCTCACCCCAACCGTGAATAAACGAATACACACGTGTGTATTTGTGCGCATTGAACATCAAAATTAGTCAGTGAGAATTAAATAAGATAAAACATGTGACTGTGATTTCTGGAGACTTCTACAGAAAATAGACACAATGGTTTCTTCTGGGAGAGAATGACTGGGATAGGGGCCAAAAAGAGAGTCTTTGCCTTATATTTATATAAAATAAAATATATTTAATACATTGTTATTTATAATAAATGTATTATTATTTATAATATGTTATATTATTTATTTATAATTATGAATAGAAATATATTCTATTCATTTATAATAAAAAAGACTCCTGGCTCAGTTGTCCCCCTCTCATCCTCACTTGCAGGGGTGACCAGTGACAGTGCCATGTGCCACAATTCATGTAACAAATCGCTGTGGGCAGGAAGGGTAACAGACTTAGGAGTCTGTCATCAACAATCAGTGATTTTTTTTTTTTAATTGAAGTTTTAGTTACATTACGCATTAGTAAATGCATTGCTCAAATCCAAACACTGGTATGTAAAATTTTTGGAATAATCCCAATGGAAATTAATGTTATATTAATACTGAATACAGTTATATACATTATTTTCATACCATCTGAGCTCTTTAAAACTGCCTTCTGAAATTGGCCTTTAACAAGGGAAAATAGCACAGCCAATTAGGGACTAATGAGAACCATGTCGATCCAGTGGTTGATAAAGATCAGGAAAGGCAACACCCAGAAAAGCTGACTTTACCTTTGGTTTCAGCAAGAAGCAGACAAGAGGCAGCCACAGGCTGGAAGGAAACTCACCTCTTCAAAGAATTTTACAGGACCTCGGGATATGAAAGAACTTACACCCTTGCAGAAAAACCTAGCAGGAACTACCCAAGAATGTGGTTTCTTCAGACTCAGCACCTCCAAATAGACCCAGTGGGCTAACCATGCCCAGGTCGACTCCTCTGGCTCTGAGACCCAGATCCCTGGCGAGGTCCTGCCCTGCAGATCTCTCTGCTCCCTTCCAGCTGAGCCAGGAGCTTAAGCCGTCATCCATCCTCCAGGACACAGTGGTCCTTCAACCTTGTCAAATGGGCGCTAATCATGCCTGCAGATTGACGTCACAGGACTGTTTATGGGGCAGCCCTGCCAGAGTGGTTAGATGGTTCAGGCCAACATTGCTCCAAAAATGCTGGGAATGCATCTCAAATTGGCAGCCGGAGACTTGCCTTAACTTTTATTGCTATTTTTAAGATACCTCTTCCCTGGCAAGGCTGGCTTGGAGCTGGAGACCTCAGTTTTATTTGACCACGTTTATCTCCAGAGGTCACTGAAAGCTAAGAATAAGAAGGGTCATTGAGTTCCCAACACTATTTGCCAGAAAATCAGGGCAAACTTCATTTCCCACCACGGAAACAGTTTTAAATACAGACTTCGGGGATAGCTACAGAGTTCTCTGTTTCTCATTCTCTCTGTTTCTCCCTCTCTGTCTGTCTCTCTCTCTCTCTCCCTCCTTCTGTCTCCCTCTCCCTCCTTTATTTCTATTTTTAGCCACACTGATGATTCCTAGCTTACAAAGACATCAGTAGGTTATATCTCCACCTCCTAAATCTCCAGAGAATTTGATGACCCAGACAAGTTCACACAGCGTGCATTCAGTAGGACCCATCTGACTCCGAGATTTCCAACAACAATTCTCACCCATCTAGGAAATGTAGCTGGAAAAATATACCTACTTGATAGGGTCTGTCTACATGATATGCTGACCTTGCTCTCTGGCATCTGCACATACTTTAGAGCAGGGCAGGCATCTCTTTATTCCTAATGTAACATACTAGTCTTCACACTGCAGTCAGATATAACACCAAGGAAAAGTTTGACCTCATCATTGCTCCCTTAAACCCTCTCAGTGTCTTCGTGCTGCCCCAAGGAGGAATCCACATACCTCCAAATGACCAATATGCTCTTCTTGGTCTGGCTTTTGTGCCTCCTTCCAGTCTCTCTCACTCTGGCCCCAACCACTGAGCACAAATTGGCCTCTTCCCCTGGAAACCACTGCTCACCCCAGACCTCCTTCTCCACTGACCCCCTTTACCACCCACCATTGCTCTTCCTACCCCACTCGCTACCCAGGTCAGCGTAGCCATGTGAATGAGGAGTTTCAACAAGATGATCCTTCTGGCCACTCTTGTTCTGACCATTCTTCAGGTTCTGCCTCCCTTGAAGCTTTCCCTGAACACTTAAGTCTGAGCCAGGTGGATGGCCTCTGTCCTCAGGAGCACCAGAGTTCCCTGTACTGACACTATTGTAAATGATTAAAGCTATATTTTAGTTGCTTATTTACTTACTTATCTCCTCTATCTAGACTTCTTGAGGGAGGCACTTTGTCTTATTCCCTATCATATAACCAATGTCAAGCCTGTAGTAAGGTCTAAAAACCAGTTATATTAGTGAACCTATAACCCCCACTGGTACTGAATAAAGAAAAAATAATCAGATACTCCAAAAATCATTTTGGTTTGATTCTGGAATTATCTATTTTCTGTGAATAAATTTTCTTGGCAGAAATATAGAATACACTTCCTGTGCATGCACCCATTGATAATTTTGCCACTCAGTCACAGAATTTTTTAAAAAATGGGAGAATCAACATGGCAGAGGAATGAGTGGAAGTCACACTGACCTCTTCCGAGGACCAACCTGGAATTACAACTAAATTGTGGAGAAATCACCTGGAACAAACAACTGAACAATAGTGAGAGAGGAGCCTTCTAACCTTGGAGACAGAAGAATCGGCTTTAGTGCAATCTAACTGGTAAGGAGTGCGGTACAGACCTGAGAAGGTGGGAGGGGCACCCAAGGGTGGCAGCACCAGACAGATATTGAAATGGCCAGTTGGATCCTCCTGAGAAGAGCAGGGTCTAAACCAAAAGCGGGGATCTCTAGCCTACAGCACCAGAGCCCAAAAACTACACAAAACAGCCAGCTGTGAAAAGGGGCAGGGTTGCTCTCTGCCAGAGACAGGCGGCTGGAGACACAAAGAGCCTATAAAGGGCCAACGCATAAATTTTATTTGCAGCCACTTACCCTGATCTCCAGCAAAGGCTGGGGAGACTGAGCTAGAGACCCCTGAGGAGAGACTGGGGAAGGAGGCTTTGGGGAGAGAACAGAGAGAGTAGCTAGCAGGATCTCGGTGCTGACTCATCCCCTATGCGGCAGCAGCCATCTTTCTCAGGCAGAGGCCACTCCCCCTGAGTGGCACCAGCATCAAAGGACCCAATTGCCCCGCCCCCATGTGGGATTCCACCCCACCCTGTGCTGTCTAAGCCGCCTGCAGAGTGCAGAGTGACAGCCACAGACAGTAGATCCCTGGCTAAAGGGGGTACAGAGAGGCCTGGAGACACTTGAGAGACTGGGGCTGGAGGCTTTGGGGAAAGAACAGAGAGAGTAGCTGGCGGGATCCCAGTGCAGACTCCTCCCCCATACAGCAGCAGCGTGAAAGGACCCAATAACCCTGCCCCCAGGAGGGATTCCGCCCTGCCCTGAGCTGTCTAAGGCAGCCTGCTGAGTGCAGAGTGACTAGGTTAACAGCTGAAGGAGACAGCCACAAACAGTACATTACTGGAAATCTCAAACAGACTGCCTAAGGACAGACAGGAATGACATCTGACATCATCAGAGGCAGATCCAGAAAGTAAAAACAGCAGTCTCCAACCATAGAAGTTCACACTACAAAGTTAGGAAATCAAGACACATCAACTTAAGAATCAGAAGGAAAAGAGAAGAGTCTCACAAATAATGGGAAGACAAAGAAATACCCCCAACTTGAAGGGAAAGGAAGAATCCCCACAAAGAGAAATAAATGAAATAGAGGCAAGTAAATTATCAGATATTGAGTTCCAAACAACGGTTCTAAGGAAGCTCAATGAGCTCAGTGCGCTCAGAGAGAATTACCAAAAACTACAGAGAAACTATGAGGAACTTACTGCAAACTGTATCAGCATGAAAAAGGACATAGAAACTATCCAGAAAAGACGAGAGGAAATGAAGAATACAGTTTCTGAATTGAAGAACACAGTAGAGGGAATCAAAAGAAGGCTAGATGAAGCTGAAGACCGAATCAGCAAGCTGGAGGACAAGGTAGAAAAAAGATCCTGGAAAGAGCAAGAGAATGAAAAAAGACTCAAAAAGAATGAAGAGGCATTTGGGGGAAATGCAGGACAACCGGAAATGTAATAATATCCATATAATAGGGATACCAGAAGGAGAAGAGGATGAGGAAGGGATAGAGAACCTGTTTGAAAAAGTAATGATGGAAATCTTCCCTGACTGGAGGAGAGAAAAAGTCACACAAGTCCAAGAAGCACAGAGGGTCCCATTCAAGAGGAACCCACTGAGGCCCACTCCAAGACACATCATCATTAAAATGGCAAATATCAAAGACAAACAGAGAACCCTAAAGGCAGCAAGGGAGAAAGGTAGTAATATATAAGGGAGCCCTGATATGGCTAGCAGCTGACTTCTCAACAGAAACACTGCAAACCAGAAGGGAGTGGCAAGAAATATTCCAAGTCATGAAAAGCAAAAGGCCTGCCACCAAGACTGCTCTACCCAGCAAGGCACTCAATTAAAATGGAAGGCGATATAGGGAGTTTCCCAGACAAAAGAAGGCTAAAAGAATATACCTCCGCCAAACCAGCACTGCAAAATATGCTAAAGGGACTGTTTTAAGATGAAGAAAAAGAGTCTATGAATACCCAGTTCCTTTCAGAGTTGCCAATACTTGATATAACCAATTTTTAATATTTATTAATCTGATCATTACAATGGTGTGTAATTTTGTTATTTTATTATTTGTTGAAACTAAACCTGTTTTTGTATATTTCTTGCCTATTTCTATTATTTTTAAAAAAAGCTTTAAATGACTTTTGGTATCTTTATCCACTTATTGATTAAAGGTTTGTAGAACTTTTTCCCTAAAAAAACAAAAAAACTAAAATAAAACCTTATTAACCATTTTTTAGAGGTATCACAACTACTTTCCCATTCTATTACTTGTCCTTTAACTTTTTTATGTGTATATTACTATATAGTTAAATGTTTAATATAGTCATTATAGTCATATTGTCAATATTTATAGCTTCTGAAGTTGAATATTTTACTTCAGGTCATGAAAAATATTAGTTCTATTTTCTTCTAAAACTCCTTAGATTCTACATATTGATTTTTAACTCACCTGAATGTTTCTTGTATAATGTGTGAAATAGGGCTCTATATTTGTTTTATTTCAAGTAATAGTAGTCCATGCACCTTATTTGTTGAATAAGCTTTATTTTCCCCATTGATTTGAAATATCAACTTAATCATATATTGTATTGTTAGACAGAGACATACGTTTGCCTCTAGAATGCTCATTATCTTTCATTATCTACTTGATTATTTCTGTGCTGGTGTCATGTTGGTTTAGTTGCTGAGACTTTATAATGGTTTTAAATTTTTAAAAATATTTTATAATTAACTTTGACATTTAAAAAATAAATAAAATCAATCTGTATGAAAGAAAGAAAGAGAGAGAGAGAGAGAGAGATGGAACTCCTACCTTTTGCAACAACATGGATGGAACTGGAGAATATTAAGCTAAGTGAAATAAGCCAGTTGATGAAAGACAAATACCATATGATCTCAACTATAAGTGGACTCTATTCAACAAAATAAACTAACAAAATAAACCACAGGCACGGAAACATGGAGCAGACTGAAAGTGACCAGAGGGTGTTGGGAAAGAGGACAATGGTGGAAAGAAGGGGAAGGGACTAGACAAAGCACATGTATGAATGACACATGGACATGGACAACAGAGTGGGAATTAACTGTGGGAGAGGGTGGTGTGGGGGTGGGATGGGTAGAGGGGGTAAAGGGGTAAAAACTGAGACAACTGTAATAGAATAAACATGATTTATAAATTTAAAAAATAAAAATAAAAAAAGAAAGCAAAAAATAAACAAACAAATAAATAAATAAAATAAAAATGGGCCACAGATAAACCATGATCCCATCTACTTGCATGGAAACAATGGAGGGAAGAGTTACTGGGGTTTTACACCTGGCTGAAAAACCCAGTGACTTTGAAAGCAGACTCTGAAAAATAATAGAAATAGGCAAGAAATATATGAGAAACCTTGATCTGATCCATGTGTGCTAATCCCTGATGTCCTGGGCATTTTTGTTTTAGCTGAGTGGTATCCATTCATCTTTTCTTCTCTCTAAGGAACTACCCCAACTTAGAGATCATGTGCTTCAGTTGGAGATGATTTCACCCCCAAACCCAACCCCAGTGGCGCAAAATGCCACTAAAGTCCCTTTGTGTTTAAGGCAGTTTGTATTTGGAAATCATAGTCGTATGTGTTACTGAAAGTTCTGATGGTCAGGGGCAAGGCCAGAGAACCTCAGTGTTCTGGACAAACATGTGTTTCTAGACTAACTAAAGAAGCAGATAATGTTCGTCTTGCCTCCCCATACAATAAGTCACGTTAGTGTTGCTCCCCCTCTGCCCATAGGGGTGGAGGTTTGTGTTCTTGGAGAGATAGGAATTTTAGTTCAAGATCTGTCACTAGAAGCCTCTGTAATCTTGGAGAATTCTTCAACTTTCTAAGCCTCAGTTTATTTTTATGTAGAATGAGGAGTTTCAATAGATGATTTCTGTGGTACCTTCTAGTTATTAAAATGATTGTATAATTCTCACTTTTCAGTGTCTGCTTGTTTAATATAAACCTGTTGACTGATTCCATGGGCCCTGCAGGAGCAGACCTAGATGCTACCAGTAAAGGCCTAGAGCTGGTACAGACTCTCTGTGCAGTAGATCTATGTCTGCTTGATCCACAGACCAAATTCCAGCACCATGGACAGTCTGGCACTCCAGTCATACAGAGGAGTGGCCCCCGGGCACAGCTTCAGTCTAAGAGCCAGAGTCTTCATAGGCCCGGATTTGAAAATTCCTGAAACACCAAGGCTGCTATAATTTGCTATCTATGAATAAATTTACTCATCTGTTCTTAGATCTATCTGGTCTCTGATTTTGAGCCTTTTCTTGGTTGGCTGGTGTTGAACCCTAAAGTTATTGCTCCTGGGTCCAGAATACCCTTCTATTTAAATTGCAAATTAATAAGGTTGTTTAAGTGAGTCATGGGTTGGAAGACCAATTTTTTCCCTCTCTCTCTTCTGTGGTCTCAGACTGTGAATCTGAACAGAAGAAGGCATCTTACAAATGGCTGATCTTGAGTACCAAAGTGTCCCTGGTGGAAAGGCATGACAGACATGCCCAGGGTCACCACTGCTGCAAACACAGCAGACGCACTGTTTCTTCGATGGTGTCCTCAACAGCTTTGACATCAGATACCCCTGGGGATGATTCGGGAAAGCCCTGTATTTTCCTAACAGCACCTTTTCCTAGGTTTTTATTTTTGTTGTAGTTACTGTTCTATTTTTTTTTAATTTATGAGGTGTGATCCTTGATTAAGTCCTTTATGGGGGCTATCATTTCACCAGGGTACAAAAGTATTAAATAATTTAGTCCCCTCTGATCTTCTCTTCATTGTCCATCTTGGGTAAACAAGAAGGAGAGTTTTCTATTTTGCCTTTTTCTTCTTCTTTTTTGGCTTCAATGATCCCTTTGTTAATGGTTTTTAATCATAACTCTGATCTGGGCCTCTCTCGAATTACAGCTTACTGTGTCTAGGAGTTAGGTGAAAATTTCCCCTTAGACTTCCTACCATTATTTTCAATGCAATATGATTGAAATCAAATTCATCAGCTGCACCATAAAATCAGATTCACTTAGCATCTTCCCCATCTCTGTGAATGGACCCACAATTTTCCAGTCCTCTGACTTTAGTCCAAACTTTGGAGATATCCTTGACTAGGACTCTTTGTTTCTGTTCACCAATTTTGCAATATGTTAATAAAATAGCTCATCTTCTCTCTTCCTCTTCTGCCACCCTGGTCTGTGCCCACCATGGTTCATGTCTGAATGATGTAGCAGCTCAGCTACTCTCCCTGAGTTCCCCCAATTCCAGTTTATCTTCCTCTCTAAGACCAGATCGATTTTCCTAAGCCTACCCTTTATCCTATCATTCCTTGGCACTAAAAAAAGTCAGTATCTTCATATTACATCACATTAAAATTCTTGTAAGATTTCAAAATTTCACATCAACTACTTTCTCCTACCTGTTCAAGTTGAACAATGTTTGTTGGCTTTTATTATCCTAGGAATATATATAAATGGTCTATATTATTCCCTATTTGCCAACTACATCACCTATCCCCTATGTGTTTATCTAACACCCCAGATTCATCCCCATCCCCTTGACTTTGCCCATGCTGATTCCTCATCTAAGATATTTCTTTTTCTGTCCTAGAATCCCTCTTGGCCCCTCCAGGAAGCCTTCCCTCTCCATTCTAGCCAACACTGACCTCCCTCTCTGTATAACCACAATGTTTATGGTCCATACTAGATATAATCATTGAATAACCTGCTGTGTCTTTTCTGTCCTGCGTGTTTCCTTCCCAACCAGACCATAAACCCCTTGATGGTAAAGGTGAGGCTATATACTTCTTTGTCTGCTCCACAGTGGCTAGCAAAAGGCACTCAATAAGTATTTGTTGATGCGTGGAAATGGATTTATAGTAATTAGGCATGGGGTAAGAGACAGGGGGAAAGGAGAATGATCTGAGTCTAGGTCATCCAGATAATTATTTGGATCTACCAGTTGAGGTCCTCTGTTTCCCTCCTCTTCAGGATTACTTTACCTGCAGAACTGAACCTCCTGGTCAAACTGTGAGTTTTCAGGTTGCGTTCCCTCCTTCAGCTGGCTGACGTTGAAAAAGGAGAGGGTATGGTTGACAAAGCCATGCAGAGTCCCATTGTGACTATAGGCGTACTGGTACACAAGGCGGGGGATAAAGTCAGAGGTGATGGCAATGACAAAAGCCTGAGGAACAAAACCAAAAGCACTTGAGGATGGGTCAGGATGGACACTGCCCAGCTGGCACAGGGTCCAGCTAACTGAGAGACTGTCCCCTCTTGGGCTTCCCATCCAGAGGTGCTGCTCTGACTGACAGAAAAGTCCTTATCCCTGAGCTCACACAACTGACTGACCTGGCTTTTCTTTGATATGTGTAAGTAAATCCACAAGACAGTAGCTGTTAAAAGAATAAGTTACAACCACTGTAGCAAAGGATGCTAAGCCATTTTGGACCATTCGGTGCTGGAGGGAATAAATCACCTCTGAGATATTTGGTATTGGCCAATCCAAAGTAGAATGGAAGATTTTCTGAGAAAGTTACCAAGAGTGATGAAAATGTCACATAGATACAATAGGCAAGGACTCTGAATGACCAGATATATCTGCCCCTGAATGACATCGGAAAGCCAGGAATATAAAGGATATGGTTCCTCAATCTCCTCAATTTGACCATTACCTCTTGGCGCTTTTTGACACATTATATAATAGAAGTGATTCTTTCATTCATTTTACTTAGGAAAAGTGAGACATCGAGGAGAAATGAGAAGGTCCTGCTGGATGGAACCACATGTAGCCAACATAGCATCTGGCATACCTAAGCATTCTATAAATGTCTATGGAGCAAACCAAATGACAAAAGAATGATTACATGTTTGAATGTGGAGGTACTTTCTGCAGAGGAAATCTTAACTCTTTTTGGTGAGTGTTTACACTATATTCCACACCAACAATTAAAGCTCTTTTTAAAAATGTAGTTTAGGTATTGTTTTCTAAATGTGTATATGAGTGTATGTGGCCATAACCATATCTGAGAATGAGTAACATACTTATAATACATATAATACGTAACATACTTATAAGTAACATACTTATAATAATCACAGCTACAACTACTGAGAACCGATTAGCTGTCTCTTCATCATCCCATCTAACTTCCAAAATGATCCTATTTGGTAGGTATTCTTATTCTCTCCCATTTTTACAGATAAGTGAGAAAGTCTTAGAGAGGCCAGATAAGTACAATTTCTTTCCTTCTATTGTATAGATGGAAAGTGCTTAGTACTTAGGGCCCCCCCTTTTTTTAGTTGACACAACACCCAATTAGCTATTGACCTAAATATTTTCCAAATTGCACCTTATTTTTCAAAATGTGTGTTTCCTACATTCAAAAACACAATGAGCTGATTCTCTCTGCCTCCGCTCACAGCTCTCCAGCCATTTAATGTGTTCTTACTAGGGAACCAGGTCCCAGCTGGAGTTAGCGTTTCTCTCCCAAGGGAAAACAGGCCGTGGATGTCTTGGTGTTCACTGAGCTGGCTGATGTGTTCTTGGGAGACTGGAAGAGGAGGCCCTGCCTGGCCACCATCCGTACAGAAGGCAGAAGCAAACGGAGCTGTTGGCTTGGGCCCCGCAGGATTTCCTTTGAAATGTGGACATGTCTGGCAAGGCAGTTAAGGAGGTCACAACAGGTAGAACCCCTCTTCTTCCATGTCCTATCTTCACCTATATAGTGCCAGAGTCCGTGGGGATAATTAAGACTTCACAATGACAACTTGGAGGAACTGTAATTAGGAATCGCAGCCTGGGCAATGCTCCAGGCATTGTTTAGCTCAGGAGTAGAAAAGAAAGGAAAGAGATGGATAGATATGAGGAATTCTTTCCTCATTACCGTTGGCTCTGAGAAAAACTCTGATTTTGACTTTTAAGGCAAAGTTTTACATTCTGGTGGGTGATTACCCTTCTTTCTCTTAGTGAGATTTACAATTAGGTGGCATAGTTCTGGCAACAGCATGATGACTTAGAAAGGCTTGTATGCACTATTAACCAGGGGGCTGCTTTAAATAAAGCTCCGAATGGAAAAGGCTGAGAGGTAATAAGGGCCAGTATCCTGCTTGGAAGACTTCAGCTCCTCAGGAAAGCCCTTCCCACAGAGCTAGGGTGTCATGAATGTAAGTACTTACATTGCTGATAACAGAGAACTTGCCGATTCCAGAGAGAATGTCAAACCAAATCCCTGTAAGAGAGAAAGGAGGGCGTCTGGCTTACTCCCGCCCTTGGCCCAGCGATGACAACCTTGTGGCTCAGGGTGATGTTTTGCAGGCACATGACTGGGGAACGTTTGCTGGGCTCCCTGGGAGTGGGCTTGTCTAGAGAGGCTTAGGTGCTCCCTCGTCTAAAAACCAGGGGACAACTGGGAGTGGATAATGTAGCCTCTGAAGGCCTCCCAGTACCTGAGGATCTGAGAATGAGGAGCTCAGGGGCATGAAGAGTCAAGGGCTTCCCCAACCCTCTGGATTCCTGACACAGTGTGAGGGTGGTGAGCGGGGATGGGTCTTCCACTGCCTCTAAGCAGGGGACATACCGATATCTTTGGTTCTCACAGCATCTGGCCGTCTCAGCTCTGTGACAAACTTCTTTGCATCAAGCCGCACTTCAATGACATTGTTGAGGAGTGCAAACACAGGTGCCAGAGGAAAGGATGCCACAAAGAGGGTGACAAAGCCAAACTGGACAACTGAAAGAGAGCACAGGCATGAGAAACCAGGAAGAAGCAGGGCTTAGATCAATTCTGCTTTGTTGCTTATGGCCCTGGTCTCTGCGGGGTTTTTTGTTTGTTTGCTTTTATTTATTTATTTTTTATCCTCACCTGAGGACATTGTTTCATTGCTTTTAGAGAGAGGAAGGGACAGAGAGAGAAAAACATTGATATGAGAGAGAAATATTGATTGGTTGTCTTCTCATACATGCCACGCCCCGACTGGGGATCAAACGCACTAACTATATATGTGCCCTAACCAGAAATCAAACCCACAACCTTTTGGTCTATGGGATGACACTCCAGACAACTGAGCCGCATCAGCCAGGGCCCTGGTCTCTTCCTACGGGGTCTCTTCTCTACCTTGCTCTCTTAGGCTCCCTTTTCCTCCTGTCCCGCCATCATGGGCATTTCTCAGTTCCTACAGGCCTATGGGTCAATGCCATCACTTGGGATCAAAGCGCCTGTATTAGGCACAGTTGAGGAGATAAGAGAAAAAGGAGTCTTGTCTCTTTCCTTTCCATCACCCTTTATCTCCAGTCACTAACCCTGGTCACCTAACTCAGAGGTCGACAGACTTTATCAGCAGATGTCCAGACAGTAAACATTTTTGCATTTGCAGGCCATCTTATCTTGTCACAAAGAGTTAACTCTGCTCTTGTAGCATTAAAGCAGCTATAGACAAAACATACACAAATGGGGTTGGTTGTGTTCTGACAAAACTTTATTTACAAAAGCAGTAGAGGAGTGGGCTGGATTTGGCCCATGAGCCATCATTTTCCATGTACCTGATGTAACTTAAAAATATCATCTTCCAAATTTGGCCCCTTCTCTCCATATCCATTGTCACCGTCTTTATTTAGAATGTTTATTCATTCATCTCACATTTATTGAGAGCTCACTGAATGTCAGGCACTGTGCCAAGTATTTAAGGAGGGAAAGGTCCGGGTTTGCCTTCAAGGAGCTGGATGTAAGCAGAAAAGAGAAATGTACATAAAGATTTGCAACACGATTTTATGTGTGCTGAGGGAGAAAGAAGAATGTACCAGAGACAGCGGAGCACCAAAGGAGAGAGAGTGCAAGCCCGTCCAGGGTGGGCACTAAGGAAAGTCTCCGTATCAAACACCTATATTTAGTCTTGAAAGATGGGCCTGTACTTCCAGCAAGATTGGATTAAGGAGAGCATTCCAAGCAATGGAAGTAGTGGGAAGAGCCAAATGTAAGCAGCCTGTGCCAATCAGATGGCTGTTAGATGTCCAGGCCCTCATTTCTACCTGGACAACCTCAGCAACCTCCTCACTGGTTTCCTTGTTCCCAGCCTTCCCATGGCTCTACCATCCCTGTGGTCCTGATTCTGTCAGTTCACCTCTCATAAAAATTTCTATTGGATCCCCTCTGTTTACTGGATATAATCCAAATTCCTTATCTTGGGACACAGCTGCTTTATAGTCTGCTCCCAAACTGCCTCTCCAGCCCCATCTGACAATATCTCCCCCAGAGCCACCATGCTTCTGCCTTCTCGCCCTCCTGATTTTTCCCTGAACGCATTAGGTCCTTCCACCAATTTGTGCACAAGCACTCACTCTCCAGCTAACAAATTCCAAATCATCCCCAAGGCCACTCAAATGCCACCTCCTTGGTGAAGCCCATTTCATTACCCCCTTCTCTGCCCCCTGCCACGTTTTGTGGAGGCCTGTTGCAGCCATCACCGAGTGATGCTGTGACTGATCTACTCACATGCCTTTATTTCCTACTAGAAAGGCAGGGGCTTCATCCATTCCAGAGGCTCAGTACATATTTCCTGATGTAAACACAGTCCCAAGTCCCAGGAAAGTCACAATCTAATAGGGTTTCCCCAGCCCTAACCACTGTGGCTCAGCTGGTTGGGCATCATTCCACAAAGCAAAAGGTCATGGGTTCGATTCCTGCTCAGGGCACATGCCTGGGTTGCGGGTGCAGTCCTTGGTCAGGGCACATATGAGAGGCAACTGGTCGATGTTACTCTTTCACACTGATGTTTCTCTCTCTCTTCTCCCTCCCTTCTCCCTCCCTTCTCCTCTCTCTAAAATAAATAAATAAATAAATAAAATATACTAAGGGCAAGTTATTTAACTTCTCCATGTCTCAGGTAGTTCAACTGTGAATTGATAATAATATGACCCACCTGATAGGGTTGTCATAAGGGTAAATGTTATTGCATATACAAAGTGCTTAGAACAACATCTGCCATTTAATAATTGTTCAATAATGTTACCTGTTATGTGTAATTTTACTCTTATTGGAATAAATATCAGCACATACAGATGGCTGCAATGTATGAGGTATGTCCAGAAAAAGTCCAACCACTGTTAATACAATGAGAATGGTTTATGTGATATCCATGTAACCTGGCAGCCAAGGAGAGTAGGCTGGAATGCTCATGTGTAAACAATGATTTCACTGTACTAGTTAGTAGGGTGGTAGATGCCATTGCATGAGCATGTGTACTGTATGGCTGTTGCATTCAAAATGACTGAGTGAGTAGAGCAACAAATCTATATCCAGTTTTGTGTTAAGCTTGAACAGTCATCCCTGGAAACTATTCAGATGATTCAGAAGGTCTCAACCATGGGCAACTGGCGACTGGGAGCTTTGTCACGACAACTCAGGCATTATGCCTTCTGCAGAGTTTTTGGTGAAACATCAAATCACCCAGGAGACTCAGACCCCCTACAGCCCGTATTTGGTGCCCTGTGACTTCTGGCTTTTCCCAAAACTAAAATCACCTTTGAAAGGGAAGAGACTTCAGACCATCAATGAGATTAAGAAAAATGTGACAGGGCAGTTGATGGCAACTGGAGAACTGTGTGATGTGCCAAGGTCCCTATTTTGAAGGGGATTAAGGCGTCATTGTCCTATGTACAATGCTTCTTGTATCTTGTATTTTCTTCAATAAATGTCTCTATGTTTCATATTACATGGTTTGATACTTCCAGGACAGACCACATATACTGGATACTTATATGCCAAACAAACACCAATTTAAGTTAAAAGCACTGAACAAGAGTCAGGAGGCCTGACTGCTAGTCCTGGATATCACTGGTTACATGCTCTTGGGCAATTCTTTCTGTTTCAATGGGCTTCAGCATCCTCGTTGATAAGCTGAAGAGAATGGGTTAAACTCCCTTCAGGTCTGATTTGCTATGATGCCACCTCAAGATTCTAGAACAGTGTGATGTTCAACCTTTTCATCTCATGGCACACACAAACTAATTACTAAAACTCCATGGCATACCAAAAAATATATTATGTTTTTTTGCCAGTCTGACAAAAAATATTGGTTTAATTTTGATTCATTCACATTAGATAGCTGTTGTTGTGTTGGCTGTTGCCATTTTTTAATTTGACAGTCTATGGGAAGAGAGGTCAGTGCCCCTGAATGTAAACAGTCAGGTATTACATGTTTTAAAAATTCTTGTGACACACTGGTTGAAAATCGCTGTTCTAGAATATTCAAATGAAGAATGAAGAACCAGAATCCAAAAATAAAAAAAAAAAAAGTTCACAGAGGGATAGCCCTAAACATAGTAGAAGTTTCATGAAAGAGAACGCACAGGGGACCTTTGCACAATGACTTTTGACCTGGCAGTTTGCTGGGACCCACAGCTGTGTGTTATTGCTCTGATACACCCCTGTCATGGCCATCATCCTTGATGTCCTATGAATGCTCAGCAGACCCTACAAGACTGACAGGAGCCGTTGGTGGCTAGATGCACCAGAAGGCACAGATTTGTCAAGGTTGGGCCATGGAATGATGGCCTGGCTAGCTAGAAGGCCAAAGGAGATTGGGTTGGGGTTGGGGAGGAGAAATCCTCAAAATCAAGCTCTGGGAGCCAGTTCAAATGCAGGGTCTATGGCATCTTTTAAATGAGGCTTTGCTGAGGAATTTACTTTAGAGTTGAGGGTGGGGGTGAGGGCAGAGCGGGTAAAGGAGGATGGAATTAATGAGGAAAGCAAAACAGATGTTAGACTGTTTTTCTAAAACCTGTAAAATACATGTCTATGTTTATGTATATATATGACTATATCTTTGTTTATAGTGTTCTAAGTTGATCTTGATTCTATGAACTAGCTCTGTAAGTATAAATGTTCTTCCCACAGTGACTTCCTTCAGCAAAACTGCAGACTCTTTAAAGCCCCCAGCAAGGGCTTGGCAAGGTGACTGATGGGGGTGAGGAAAGGGCGGGTTACTTCTGAGTGACCGTAAATATACACAGCATGTCCTCACCACACTCATGCAAGTGGCTCTAGGGGATCCAATGTCCTTCCAGGATTATAGGAAAAATGGGACTCTACTACTCTCCTTTCTTTCACATGAAACATCTCCTCTGGGCTTGCCCTTATAGTTTGCTTTTCTGCCTTCACAAACTCTCCAGACACAGGCTCCCTTTGTTCCTCTTTCGTTGACACAAACAACTTCTAGTGATGGTTCAATGCTAATAGTGCCCATAAATTATCTCAACCCCACAACGCAATGTCTCATCTCTCTCCCTGGCCATGTAAATCTATGTGTTCAGGACTGGACAGCCTCAAGGCAGGGGGCTCAGCAAAGGCCAGTGGCGCTAAGCCTGGAGTGACAGGACACTGCTGTCCCATCTTCTGAGGTTACTCCCTGGTCTCCTGGGTGAAGAGAAGCTACTCTCTGAAGATGTTCCATTGCTGTAGGTGTTGCCTCCTTGAACTGGGGACCCTGAGCATTTCCATGATCAACCCAAAGAGGCAGAAACAAATAGGAAGTTTTATTGTATCTTAGGGAGAAAAAAATAAAAAACAAAAACAAAACATAAACTTGCTGCATATAAATGCCAAATCCAAGACTCACTCTGTGTAGTCAAAAGTCTAAGTGCTGTATCAGATGAGCGTCCTTCTGGGTTCACTTCAGAGGACACATTGATACCGGCCTTCACTCACACCAAGATTTGCTTCTAAAAACAGCCAACCTTCATTAGGATAAGAGCAATGCCAGAAATCCTCAGTGCACTGCATAATAGAAGCCAGCGTCGCTTGACCAGTAACAGATTAAACCTGGCCAAGTCAATTAAGGAGGAATCCATAGTTGATTTTCAGCTAAATCTTTACAAAGCCTGCTGTAAAGTGCCCCAGAAAGGCTGAGCTGGATGCACAAGGCCTGGAAATACCCCTGGGCACAAACCCCTTTGGTTTTCTCTTCTCACTCCCAGCAGCCAGGGACTTTTTAAAATAACCACCATCCCTTTACTGCCTGATGCTGGAGACGATTAAAATCTTGGCCTTGATTACCTGGGTTTAGGTTAAAATAACAAAGAGGAGTGGATTAAACTAAACAAGATGGCATCCAGCAAGGACATTCCAGGACCATCTGCTTAAAGAAAAAAAAAAAAAAAGTATTTTAGGGAGAATAGAGTGGACTGGCCAGAATTGGTGGAAAATTTCTTGATAGAAAACAATTCTGATTATTTATTTATTTTAAAATTCTTTAGTGAAAATATCTACCTTCCCACCTTCCTCTCTCCTTCTCTCTCTCTCTCTCTTTCTCTCTCTCTCTCTCTCTCTCACACACACACACACACACACATTCATATATTACACAAGTCCAAATTCTTGGTCTGGTATTCAAGACTCTTTGTGACCTGACCCTAACTTGGTTTTCCAGACACATTCCTACCCATCTATGCTCTGGTCTCAGGGATAATATTTAGCTGCTATGCTTGAAGATCAACTCTGACTATTTTCCAACCATTTCAAAACCATTTGTACTTCCCCAAACTCACCATGTTTTCCACATATTTGAGCCTCAGTACATACTACAACTGTCTGTAATTTTCCCTCTCTTCTTGTCTGCTGGATGAATTACTATTTATCTTTCAGGTTCAACTCAAACCTAACCTTCTCTAAAAAGACTCTCCTCCACCCTAGTGCCAGTGGGCACCATGGGCATCTCTTCTCTTCGCTCCCATAATGCCTTGCACATGCTACTCTCTTTGTTTATTTGACTTGCTCTCTAGATGGTAAGTCCCCTGAGACCATGAACATATTTTATTCTTTTCTGAATCCTCACCATTAATGTGGCCCCTGTCCCAGTAGCAGATGCTCAGAGGTTATCTGTGTCATAAATACAAACATATTTTCACCAGCTATAAACACAAAACAAATACTGTAAGAGACAATGAAACTATGTAAATGGAAAGCATTGCATTAGTGATGGTGAGGTGAGATGGAGACATGAAGTACAAACACCTCCGCACAGCAGTTCTCAGTGCAGTAATTTGTACAGAAGACTTTGAAGAAAGTTGGAGTAAAAACAGTCAGTTAGGAAAGTCTAACTCCAATGAAAATAACTATATCTTTGTTTCTAACTTTCTATAGTTTAGCAAAAGCAACGCAGTCTTCTTAAGGGATTATTAGAAAACTAATAAGCAATACAAGGGCATAACTGAGGGACACATTGCTGTGAGTTTGTCTTCTAACCAAGGAGGCAGGTACTTAAAAATTCAGCTAGAAATGACTCATTAATATAAACAATTATGAAAAAAACGGCCAGGAAAACTTATCCCTGTTTACTTCATTAGCTCATATTTCAAGGCTGTGTCCAGTGTGAAAAAGAATTGCAAGTGTTGATTGACTAAAATGATGAGAAGAAAGGCATAAGCTGGCTCTTTAGCATGGTCCTCTATTGCTTAGGAAAACAGTAGAAGTCATGACAGAAATATAAGAAGGTTCTCAATATCCATCATTCATTCATTCATACACCCATTTATTCAAAAAGCATTTATCAAGTCCATTCTATATCCTGGGTACCATGCTCACTGCTAGAAAACAAAGATGACTAGATTACTGTGTCATCCTTCCAAGAGCTCCAAGTGTGCAGTTGGGAAGATGGACATGTAAACAAACCCTGTGTGTGTCATGGAGTTAGAGCTCTAGGGGCAGCAATGACGGAATGCAGTGGACCACTGGGCAGCAGTAACTTACTCTCACCAGTAGGTCCATGAAGGCTTCACAGATTTATCACCACTGGGCTTGACCTAATGAACAAGTAAAAGAGGCATCTGAAGGTTTGCTATATGGTATATCTTGCCTGCAAATTTGCTGGTGCAAATTCACAAACTACTTAGGAAATAAAGACAATAAATGGAATTCCCTCTCAATCTGCATGGAGTCCCCCAGGATTTATACAATGGATCAGGCTCAATTCAGAATCCCTGGAAGTCATAACAGGAAGGAGCATGCTTAATGTTAACACCTTAAGTATTGAGTTTACTGCATACAAATCAAGGTAACACTGGGACAAATCAGCAAGGCACATTTTCTTCATTTCTTGGTGATTAAAGAAAACCCCACTTTTTCCTCACCCCCACATCCATGGTAAAATATTAGCTTCTTCAGAAGTAGAGAGGATCAATGACTCATTGAGAGTCCTGCTACTCAAGAAGTTAAAGTCTAGCTATAACAGTGAGTCTCAGGTTGACTGTGTGACACAGACAAGTCCACGAGAAGCCCTCCTCTCTGCCTGGGGAACAAGGCGAGAGTCAGGGGAGCCTTCAGAGATAAACCCTGCTGATGGCCACAGAAAAGGGCAGGAGAATGTGGACAGGGAGCAGTTAAAGGCATGGGCACTCTGGTCTTCCAGAAAAATCAGCCCATTATTTCCCTTCCATGTCCTCTAAGCAAAACTCCAAACCTCAGAAATCATGGAGCTTCATCCATCATGAACACGTCACATGCTCTTAGGTTTATAAATAATCTTCTGTGTCAAGTATCATTATCTCCATTTTACAGGTGAGAAAACTGAGTTTCAGAGAGGTGAAATAATTTTCCAAGGGCCACACACCTACCAACTGATGAAGCTGGGAAACAAAATTGTTTGTGATGTCAAATTCAATGTCCTTTTACCACAGGAAAATGTAAATATTCAACCCTAATGTGACAGTGTCCCTTCCCCTTCCCTCATTACTCTCAAATATCTGAGGTTTCCTCTATTGGATCTCCTATAATACAGTCTGATTTTTAATCTTATTATACAGATACTTTCATTCTCCACGCTGTCTTCATCCACATATACATGTCTTCTACCACTGCTGTTCTTTGCATCATTGCTCTCATCTGGCCTGCACTTATGCTGACCTCAAAAATTTTATATCAGGTATAAAAATTTTATACCTAATTCTGCTTCTTAAAACTAGAGAGAATTGAGTCGATGTGATCTACAGTTACATTTCTGATTTCCAGAGAACTGCATGGCAAATTTCCAGTAAATGTTTATTGAGTGAACCAGTGAATGACCTGACCTATTCTCCCTTGTTTACTTTATCTGCCTGCAAAATAGGAATGTGAGGGACAGTTATATCCATCCTTTTTTTCACCCATTCATCTTCCCATCCACTCATTTGTACTGTGGTCACACGGTCAATGAGGCCAAAGATCAATGAAACTAGTCATGATTGGAAAAATGTTCCCATGCAACAAATTATAACTGAGGACCTTTGTTTGTTTTATTCCTTTGTCCTTACATCTTCCCAAAGGGTTTTGAAAAAGTCAAACAAAAGAATACACAATTAGATTGATGGAATATTAGAAAAAAGGAAATAAAGTATAGAGAAAGGAGGGAGAAACAAATGTGCAAACTCTAAGGACCTATAATAGGGCTATAGTTGAGCAACAAAGTTCAGTCTGAGCTTCCTAGTTGTTAAAACGAGAAGAGGAATTGGAAAATGATGGCTTTTTCATTAAATTTTAACTTAAAAGACTGCCCTTCATTCATTCATTCATTTTCCACACACTGACTGGGCATCTCCTGCATCTCAGTAGCTTTCTGTGGTACACTGAGGGGCGTGGTATCTAGATATATTCTTTCTTTTTCTTTTAAGTGTTTATGGGGAGAAGGACTCCAGTCACAGATAATGATAAGCAGCGTGTGCTTCAGATGCAAAAGGAGAGGAATGACCTGTGACTCACGTGACTTCCCAGAAACACTGGAATGCACCCCTGGATACCGCCTGAGCTGCATTTAGGTGCCATTTGGAGAAAATGGCAGATGCCTGATTATCCAGTGGGATGACTCAGTTTGTATAAACAGGATGCCCCAGGGAAAGGAATTTCCTGATTCTTGGAGCCATTGCCTTGTAGCACAAATACTTGGAGTTTTATGACAGAATATGCAGGCTTCAGTGCTGATGGTTGGGCAGATACTCTGGAATATTTTATCACTTACAGCTAACACAGCCTTGGGACTAGATTTATATATTCAGCCTCTGTGGGAAGCTAGAAAATTACCCAGTGTGATTCCTACCACCCATGACCAAAGAATACCAGAGTTGGAAGGAATCTTGGGTATCACCTAAGCCATCACTCTATCTGAAGCCTCAGTCCCTTCTATTCTTTCTTTAATAAGAAGCCACTTTTACCTGGTCATTTCCGGGCAGGGAGTACCTAGCGATTCCTGGAGCGAGATTTTTCCATAGTTCTTTATTCTCTGTCTCAGTTTATAACAAATACCCCTAAAGTCACTGAGACTTTATAAAGTGTTATCATAGCAGTAGTTGACTTACATGGAGTGTATTGCCAGAACTACCTAGATAATAAGTCCATCATTTTGTGTTGCTGTAGGAAAACTGCCTTCATTTAAGAGGATAGCATTCCCTAATTACAAGCACTTCAAAATAAGGAATCTTGGCCCCTGGAAGCAGAAAGGGGATTAGACTGTCCCAGCTAAATCAATACAGTCAGTGAGTGTATCTGGAGAGACCTGATGAACAATGATGTCTATAAATTCCCCTTTATCTTCAAGGTCTTCACTAAAGGATGACCTTTTTTATTCTTTGTCTTCCTTATTCACCAAACATTTATTGAGCACCTACTGTATGCCAGGGCCTGTGGTTAAATGCTGTGAATAAATAAGACACAAACCTTGCTCTCAAGAAGCTCCTATCACAATTTAAAGAACATGAACCTGGGCCGTTGGTGTTCAGGTGAGACTAACTGACAATCACATCACTGATTTATCTGATAAAATGGTGATAAAAGTTTATCAGGAGAGTCTTTTGGAACTTGTCAGTAAACTCTTACAGGACTAAAATGAGGCTTATGTTTTTATGCCAAATTCCACTCTGTAAAAGTCAAACTGTTTCAAGTGTCCAGATAACTTCGCTTGCAGCTCTTAAAGCGACTGAAGCATTTCCTCTCATCGGGCCCTGAGGAAAACTCTGCAACTTTGAAGTCCAATTTTGGGGTTGGGGACAGTGATGATTAATGTCAAGACTTGCTCCTGGGCCAGCATTCTTTTCTCCCCTCAGAGATGGGGGATGGGGAATGACCCTTGAAGTCCTTCTTAGTAAGCTCTTCAGGAAAAGGGTTTGATATTGGAGATTCCCTCGAAAGCTCGCTGCTCCCCTCACAGGTTTTTCCAGCTTAATCCCTCACTCTCAGGTTTCTCTTTGTCTGGAGCCAGCCCATCCCCACCACGGATCCTGCCCAGAGGTAACTCCCTCCTCCCAACGCCCCCTCCCAGACTTACCCTCACTCCCAGCTTCCCCTTCACCTCATGGCCCCTCCCCCATGCCTGTAGGCCCTAGGCCCCAGTTCCAGCACAATTTAGAAAAACGTAAATATAATACATCTCTCCCTGCTGCCTCCCTCAACTGATGACCTGCCTCACCATTACAACTGACAGGCTCAGAGTGGGCTCAGTGCACTTCCTGTCTGCATGGGTGGTCCTGGGGATCACTGGGAAGGAAGCTGACAGCTGAGAGCAGTGCCAGGGATCACCATGTCAAGTACACTGGAGGGAGTGGGCCGCTTTGCTTTCACTGCTCTCATTTTTGTTCAAAGCCCAAGACAAGGGCCTTTCTGGAATTGGGGAGGTTCAGCCTGTTGAGAAGGAAGGAAAAACCTCCCTGCACCTCATCCCTTCACTGAAGTCTAAGTTCCCACAGGTCCTGAATAGTCTGGAAAAGGGCTATCGATTCAGTTCCACTAATGAGTCCTTGGGGTGACCTTAGACAACTGGCATCACCTATTGAGCCTCTTGGCTTTCAGGAGCATTTTCCAACTGGAATGTATAGACTAAGGTGTCAGCACCAGAAGAGACCCTGGAGGTCACCTGGTTCAGTAGTTTGAAACTCTTTATTCTTGTCAAGACACTCAATGAGAAATGACTACGCACACCACTCATTTCAATGGGTGTGGTCAGGTTTTGAAACGTCCCTTGCTCTCTCACTCCAAAATAATCTAAGAATGTGAGAATGTGATAGTGACTGTTGTACTTTATATTTTAAAAATATATTAGTAGTATTAATGCGTTAATTGTGACTCATTACACAATTGATTATGACCACAGAACAGTGGGTTGCATCTCTGCAAGGGAAAACTCATCGTCTGGTCTAATTCCCTATACACTTGACCCTTGAATAACAGTTTGAACTGCACAGGCTTTTTAAAACTTAATGGGACCAATAAATGCAGTACCACACTGTGAATGTATTTTCTCTTCCGGATGATTTTCTTCATTATGTGCTTTTCTCTAGCTTACTTTATTGTAAAGATACAGTATATAATACATGTAATGCACAAAATGGGTGTTTATCTACTGTTTATGTTATCCGTAAGGCTTTTAGTCAACACTAGGCTATTAGTAAAGTTTTGGGGAGTCAGAAATTATAAGCAGATTTTTTACTATGTTGGGGGTGGGTGCCTCTAACCCCTGCATTGTTCAAAGGTCAACTGTAATGTCAAGGAGGAAATTGAGGCCCAGAGAGATGATTTGATATGCCCCAGGTCATACTGCTAGATGAAGGCAGAGCTGGATTAGGACCCAAGAACACCCCAGGGAGACAAGAAGTAGAGATGCTGCTCTCACTCTGCCCTACAGCATTTTTCTGAAAATAAAAAGGACTTTCCCTTTGAAGACAAAGGGGCAGAGAAATCAGCAGTAGTGGTATGGCTGCTATCACCCAGTCTTAGTTATCCATGAGGATAAGCAGAAACAATTGCCCCCAACTAAGTTTTGACACGTGTGGACTTCAGTCTTCTCTCCCACCAAGTTGTTTCCCAGAGCTGCTACCTATGAGCCGCGTGGATGGGTTCACATTACGCCTTCTCCTATTTCCCTGGCTTCCTCACTGGAGGGGAATTCATAATAGGCCTGGAATGGGGGAGGGGAGAAGGCAGAAGTGAAGGGGAGGAGGGTGAGGGGAAGACCTGAAAGGAGGAGGAGGTAGAGAAAGAGAAACAAGGATAACCACCATTCTTGATAATCCACTCCCTGGATTAGCAGCCCATTAAATGAGAATTGATGTCAGCATTACTAGGAGTGGGATTGTTTCAACCTAGATAAGAGAAAGGGGATGCTAGATCAATGATAGCCTCATTTACTCAGTCATTCAGCGGCTCCTCTACTGGCTACCCAGGCTGTCATGGGTGCCGTACAAGGCCCTGGCCAGTGGGGAAACCTGCCTTCGGGAAATTAATTGCCAACAGGCATCACTGACTTAGGAGGAGGCTTGTCTGAAATATTGTGTGGGAGGGGGCTGAAATACTGAGGATGGGGGGAGGAGTGAGGTTAGGGAAGGGAAGGTGCTTTGGGGAGGAGCTGATGGAGAGCAGGTTTTGGTCATGTGAATGGGAAGGCTCAGGGAATGCCAGGGCAAGGGGAATATGCAAAGTCAGGCATGAAAGCAGTGAAATGTAGGCTGTGGGTGAGAAATGGGCTGTGGGGTCCTCTGGGTCTGGACCTAGGACACACAAAAGGGCTTAGGGTTAAATACATTGACAGGATGTCCCATGAAGGCCTTGTTAAGTATATAGGACTCTGGGGCTTTCTGAACAATGAATAAGACCAACGCTGCCCTTCAGAAAGAATAAACAGGGTAGCAGGGGGATGGTGTTTGCAAGCAGCTGTGTTGAGGATATAGTAGAAAAAGCAGCAAGTGTGGGAGGCTAAGAGGCTACCTGCAGGAGCAGCTTTCAGAGATATTTCAGGGGAATGACCCAGCTGCAGAAGGGTGAAGGAACGGCAACGTGGAGGTTTCCCAGCTGGGGGCTTCGAGGATGGGGGGCGCCACGCATGTGGTAGAGAACTCAGAAAGTGGTCAAAGGAACTAAGTCTCCAGTCAAGAGGGCTGAGAAATGTTTTCCCTGAGATGGATTCTCTTCCTGGCCATGTCCAAAGTCCCAAAACAAGTCTGAGACAGGGGCTGGGAGATGAGCCTCTCGTTTCCAGTCCTGCATTTGTGCTGCGTCAGCAGAAAGTTTCTAAAACCCAAGGATGTTCAGTGAGTGGGCAAGCCCAGGCCCAAGGAACATGAGAGTGGACAGTTCTTAAAACACCTCTGCTCGGTCAAATGAAAGCTGCCAAGACCTAACCTCTCTGAAGCAAGCAGTGAGCTGCATTTTTTCTATGACAATGAGACCCTTTCCTGTAACAGTTTGTCCGTTTCCCTCTGCCGCTAAATCCTTAAGGTCTGTGGGGCCGGGGCCCACTTGTTGCCTCTGTGTCCCCAGTGCCTGGCTCAGGTCCTGACACACGATTGCCCTCAGGGATGACTTGGAAGTGGTGGTTGGGGTCGGGGGTGGGGGGTGAGGTATGTGGTGTACGGAGAAAAAGACTTGAAATTGGAGTTGAGCTTAAATCCAAGTCTGAGTGGGAGCATTCCACTCTGTCCACTTCCGCTAATGACTCGATCCCTGAAGGCAAAGGAACAAATTAAAACCAGAAGTGACTTTTCTTTGAGGGACGCCCTGATAATAAACAGGGTTTACTTTGCTCTTGGGAGATGAAAATTGCTGCGTATTAAAAATACATATAAATATAAATAAAAAATATATAAATATAAATATAAAGGGAGGCTGGCCCACATATCACAGAATAAAGAGAAATGGTGTCTCATATTTCCCTGCCGCTGAAGGAAGGGGATTTTAAGAGCCATTCATTCAAGAAATATTTTATTGAGCTCTTACTATGTTTCAGGGACTGTGCTGAGTATTGTGACGAGAGAGGAATAAGGCCCAGTCTCTGCCTCCAGAGCACTCACATTTTCTCCTATATCAAAACAAGTATAAAAGAAGAGAGGAAGTGAGGATGAGAGAACCAAGGCTTCCAAGAGGTACGTCTGAGCCCGCACAGCTCAGCAAGTACTTGTTGCAGGCGGAGGACAAATTCAGACCGGGTAACGGGAAAACCAGATGCGAATATGTGGCACTATGAAGGACCTGCAGTGCAGGCGGAGGCAGCTTATGGATGCCCTTATCTGTTAGGCTAGGGGATTTACATTTATCTTAAAGGAAGTCAATAGTATTGAGGATTTTAAATAGAAGTGATAACATGCTCTGGATTGTATTTTAGAAAAGCCATTTTTGAAAGTGAGAAGAAGGGCAAGGGAGAAAGCAAAAGAGGTCGGGAGAGGAGCTCGGAGGCATTTGTGGCAGGTCAGGGAGGAGTGGTGAGGACTTCAGTGGGAACTTCCTTAGCAGAGGCAAAGCTACTGAGGTAAGGAGCCAGAAGTAAAAAGACTCAGGATCATACTGAGCAGGCCTCTCCCCGGCTGAAGGTGATGCAAAGTCAGAGAGGAGTCACGGAGAAGACCACAGGGTCTATGTCAAGTCTTGGATGGTCCTTCTGAACCCAGGAGTTCAAGCTTACAGTATCACGAGATGACTGGGATGCAGCTGCAAGGGGGCTGATGTCCTGGTCTCTGAGGCGGACCTGCCCCGTGCACTGTCATCAGCTGGGGGGTTCTCACAGGTCTTGGAATACACACCCAGAGAGCAGGGGAGACCAGCAGCCCTGGGCCCTCCAGGATAATTACCTGGCTTTCACTCCAAATAAGTAAGTAAGTAAATATGCAATCATCCACACACCTCCCTTTCTATCACAGTTTGACAGGATGAAAACTCAGGACTGAGAAAAACGAGATTTCCTTTAATAACTGTGTGAATAACCAAAGAAATTCTTCTCATTGCCCACTTTAACAGCCCAAGGACCCCAGAGCTTGGACTGCATTTAAGAAGCTGGAGGAACACCCTACGGAGAATAATTGAATTCCTGAGTTAGGAAAACAATAGTGATTTTTTGCGGGGTGATGACTGAACAACAAAAGTTTGTGGGTTTTAGATGAACAGATGACAAAAAGAGTGCATTTGAGAAGGCAGACTTGTCACATAGAGCCCTAAGGGCTTGGGTTTCCTGAAGGGACAAGAAACTTGGAATGTTTGTGTCTCAGGTTTCTGAAGTTAAGCCAGATTCACTTCCAAGTCTGATATCCTCCATCTTTAAACATTTCTGCCTAACCTCACACTGTGGGATGGGAAGACCCTCCAGTTCTTACTACATTCAAGGGCTCCAAACTGTGTTTAGTCCATTTCTAGATTAAAGAGAAAGAAATTGGACTCCTAACAATAACAATGGTGGTTAATGTTCATTGAGAGCCTGTGTGCATCAAGCACTGTTTGTTTCTTTTTACTTACTTTATATACCTCATTTATTTCTCAGAACCATCCTAATAAAGTAGGTGCTATTATCATCAAGCCCACTTTTGAGATGGGGAAATTGGGCCTGGGTGATTTTAAACATCAAGGTCAGTGTCATGTCACTAGATCCAGGAGGTTTAGGATCCAAAGCCTGGTGGTTTGACTCCAGAACCCACCTCTACCCACACTTATCCTACCTACACTGCTGGATGAAGTTGTTATTTACTAAAGTTTATTCTGCAGCCTTTGATTGTACATGGAAGCAAATACTCCCTTGAAGGGTGAAGAGGATAATCCAAAGATGAAAAAACGAAAGGATTCTAACTCAGAACCATTGTCCTTGTACTTACATAAAATACAAAATAAAATAGTCACGTCTCTAAAATGACTGACAGCAAAATGGCCTACAGAATTCTATGGGTGACTTTCTATGAAACCCAGCTGGGAAAACCCTTGTGTGGTCAGACTTCCTTCTCCAGACAAAGCTGGATCAACATCAGTTAGATTGTTGACCAAATCCACATCAACCTGAATTGTTTAAGAGACTGTTCTGGTTTCCAAACTTGTTCTTCTAGGTGTTTAATAAATGTTTGATGAATAAATAAATGAATGAGTCTACCTGTGTCTCCTCATTCCTTCTTTAGTCTTACTATCTCCCTTCTACACTTGATGCCCATTTTCTCAAGGGAAACAGAGTTCATACATAGTCACAGCATTGACCAAGGTTTTATAACTATTTCCTCTGGCCTGATATGAAATGCAAATTTGTCTGGCAGTCAGGGTTCTCTGCTAATCCCAGGTGTTTACCTGAACTCTCCCTACCCAAAAACCTATATTTGCACTTGCTAGCCCTTTTCCTTAACATGCTCTACCTTGCTCTTATTATTGGTATGTAAATCCTCAGAACCAGAAAGGAACGTGGGGATTGACCCCAACCTCCTACTCAGAGCTAGAAAACTCTTCAGAACATCCTTGACCCATCAACAACCAAGCCCGGCTTTGAAAATGATCCTTCATTTGCCACTTAAAGTTACAAGAAACTTACCTCTGTTAATTAATAAATTCACTCATTCATTCACTCACTGTTGTTTTTGATTAATTAATTAATTAATAAATTAATTATTAATTAATTTATTTATTAATTAATAAATTCACTCATTCATTCACTCACTGTTGTTTTTGATTATCAGGCATATGATCTGCCGATTATGTGCCAAGAAATATACAGACTCTGGAGGATATGAAGATGAATAAGCCTTAGTTCCTACTTACTGATCTCTGGAATCTTATAGACTGGGTCTGCTGAAGAACAGATGTGTGAGTGATATTACCATGATTCTGCAAGATACACCTTCAGTGTGTCTATCAAATGCAACACTGGGACAAAACAAATAATTAATGATTCCTCTCAGGAGAAACAGGGCTTTGTCTAGGAAGACTTCACAGTGGAAGCACTGTGAAAAGCTTAAAGATAAATCTGAATATTCAGGCCAACAAAGTGGAATGAGGTAGGCACAGGGTCTGAGAATCTCAAGCTTACTGCACACTGATAATTCTTCCATATCACATGACTTCCAGTTACTGAATAATGTGTACTCACTGGAAGGGTGTTTTGTATATTGCCTGTAGGTAGATGAACTAATCATTCAGACAGCAATTTGGTAAAATAAATCAAGAACCATACAATGGCCATATGTCAAATCTAGTAATTACATCTGTGGGAGTCTATCTTGAGGAAATAATACTATTTCCAATGTGCAAAAGATTATATATATGAAGATAATATATATTAGATCATTAAAATAGGGGAAAAATTAGAAAATGAGCCTATAATGTACTTCATTGAAAGATATGTAATAAACTATGATACATTTATGAGACGGATTATTTATTATGTAGCTATTTACTGTGAATATTATGTGACAACTTGGAAATAGTCATATAATGCTAAATAAAAAAAGGGAGACAAATGTGTGAATATGATCACTTTATTTTTAAAATCAGATATAAGAAGAAAAGGGTCTAAGAAATAGCATTAAAACGTTTTTGTTTTTTTAATATGTATTTTATTGATCATGCTATTACAGTTGTCCCATTTTTTTCCTCCCCTTTATCCCCCTCCACCCTGCACTGCCCCTCTCCCCAGCACCCCGCCATCCTCTTTATTCATGTCCATGGGTCATACATATAAGTTCTTCTGCTTCTCCATTTCCTATGCTATTCTTCACCTCCCCATCTATTTTGTACCTACTATTTATGCTGCTTATTCCCAGTACCTTTTACCCCATTCTTCCCCCCCACTCTGATCTCCATTTCTGTGATTCTGTTCCCGTTCTAGGTGTTTGCTTTGTTTTTGTTTTTTAGGTTCAGTTGTTGACAATTGTGAGTTTGTTGTCATTTTACTGTTCATAGTTTTTCATCTTCTTTTTCTTAGATAAGTCCCTTAAACATTTCATATAATAAGGGCTTGGTGATGATGAACTCCTTTAACTTGATCTTAACTGGGAAGCACTTTATCTGCCTTTCCATTCTAAATGATAGCTTTGTTGGATAGAGTAATCTTGGATGTAGGTCCTTGTTTTTCATGACTTTGAACCCTTCTTGCCAGCCCCTTTTTGCCTGCAAGGTTTCTTTTGAGAAATCAGCTGATAGTCTTATGGGAACTCCTTTGTAGGTAACTGTCTCCTTTCCTCTTGCTGCTTTTAAGATTCTCTCCTTACCTTTAATCTTGGGTAATGTAATTATGATGTGCCTTGGTGTGTGCTTCCTTGGGTCCAACTTCTTTGGGACTCTCTGAGCTTCTTGGATCTCCTGGAAGTCTAGTTCCTTGGCCAGATTGGGGAAGTTCTCCTTCATTATTTTTTCAAATAACTTTTCAATTTCTGGCTCTTCCTCTTCTCCTTCTGGCACCCCTATGATTCAGATATGGGATTGTTTAAAGTTGTCCCAGAGGTTCTTAAGCCTCTCCTTATTTTTTTGAATTCTTGTTTCTTCATTCTGTCCTGGTTAAATGTTTATCTCTTCCTTCTGCTCCCATTTGTTGATTTTAGATCCGGTTTCCTTCCCTTTACTGTTTGTTCCCTGTATATTTTTCTTTATTTCACTTTGCATAGTCTTCACTTTTTCCTCCATTTTGTGACCATAGTCAATCAATTCTGTGAGCATCCAGATTACCAGTGTTTTGAATTGTACATCTGATAGGTTGGCTATCTGTTCATCACTTAGTTCTATATTCGGAGTTTTGATCTGTTCTCTCATTTGGGCTATGTTTCTTTGTCTCAGTGTCCCTCTTATGTTGGGAGGGGCAGAACATTAGGTATTCGCCAGGGCAGGGCAACCCAGGTCGCTGTGTTGTGACGCTAAGTTGGGGGGAGGGGTCAGAGAGGCAATGGTGCCACATGCTTGGCTCTCAGCCAGCTTTCAGTCACTTCCCCCACCACCCACAAGCAATTGGACCCTTATAGTGCTGACTCCCTGGTGGGTGGGTTTGTGTACATTCTCGGACCTTGTGGGTCTCTCCAGTGGACTCTTCTGTGAGGTTGGGAGTTTCTCTTGACACCACAACCCCCACAGGTTTTTACCTCGAGAGGTTTTGAGGCTTTCTTTCCCACGCTGGAACCCTGGATTGCATGGTCTGTCTTGTTCCCCAGCTGCTCCTCATGGTTTATCTGCACACAAATGTGGAACCACCCAGTCTGCCAGCCGCCGCCTTGCCACATGTTTTCTCTATCCCCAGTGCCTGTCTCTGCCCCTCCTACCGGTCTGCGTAAATGTTTCCTCTTTTGCTCCTTGGTTGTCAGACTTCCATACAGGTCAATTTTCTGGCAGTTCTAGTTATTTTTTGTTTTTAAATTTTTTGTCCTACTTTTGGTTGTGCAAGGAGGCAAAGTGTTTCTGCCTATGCCTCCATCTTGATCAGAAGTATGCATCAAAATGTTAATAAAAGTTCTACTTGAATGAGGGAAGTTTTGGGAAAGTATGCCTTCTTTTTTCTATTTTCAAGCTTTCTGCTGTATGATTGTTTTATTCCCTTATATTCTTATTCTATAAGTAGGGTGTGTGTGTGTGTGTGTGTGTGTGTGTGTGTGTGTATGTGTGTGTGTGTAATCTATAGAATAAGTTTCACTCTCTTTCTTTTTGGTGTGAATTTCTTCCAGAAATCACCAAGTCTTCTAGTTTTTGTTTTTGTCTCTTCTCATTAATTTGTAAGTGCCCAAGTTCGAATACAGAGTGGCTATCTATTCAGTGACATGACAGCTGAAAAAGGGGCCCATATTTCCTTGCACTCTGCCTTCCTAGGGCCCAGGACCATTAAGAGAAACAACACTTGACACTTAACATAGTTTTATATGTGCTAGACACTCTTCTAAGAGTGTCACAGATATTAATTAATTAAATACAACAACCCCACTAGGTAGATATTATTATCATTTTTTATAGCTAAAGCAAATTGAGACACAAAGATTATCCACTTACCCAAAGTTGCCCAGCTAGTTGGTGATAGTGCCAGAATCTGAACCCAAGAAATATGGCTCAATGGCCTCTGCTCTTAATCACTCAAAAGAGGAAGCATTAAAATAGTCAACTATATAGACAGACAATATGTAAAACCTACAGATAATTGGATGGTGGAGGTAGAAGACTAGAGATGGAGGGTGGAGGTTGAGAGACAGAGCTCAAGGATCCCTCAAGTAAGCCCTTTCCCAGATGGAAACCTCAATTTCTGGCAGCAGTTTCTTTCTGAGAGGATGGCAGGCATAGAATAGCATCTGAAATACCAGTAATCATCTATGTGTAAATATCTGGTTGGAGAGGGATTAGAGGTAGCACTTAACTAAAGGTGAAAAGAATAAGGGAGCTATGTGTTTACATAAACTGGGTCTTGATATTTTCTTTGCCTGTTGTTCCTGAAGCAGACAATAATTGTTTCTTCTCTGTTGAGTTTATTTAGAATACAAAGCTCAGGCTTTGCCTGGAATTTTAGATCTCCAGGGCTAGAACAAAACTTTTGAGGTCATCTAATGTAGACTCTTGCCCTCCTTTCTACCCTTAACATACATGCACACATTTTTACAAATAGAAAAGAATAAATATCAATTAGAAATAACAAGTGAAGTACCTGGTGCCCAGAGAGGCATTGGCAGTCCCCTATTAAAAGTGATTAAACAAAGGAGGCAGGAGTCATTATGGTAATACAATGATATTAAGTATTGAGTGATTATTTTTTTGGACATGATTGATGTTTCTCCAACACTCTGGACAGAGTAAATGTTTAGATGATATGTCTGACCTCTTGGTCCTATGTTTTTAATTCATTAGTTCCAAGTCTTGGAAAGAGGCTTCTCATATATCCACCTCAATAAAAGATCAGGATTATTCACAAATAGCCAAGAGTTTGAAGGCAGCTGGTCTAAGTTGGGACACTTCTCATAATGGAAAACTCATGGTGTCTTAGTTGCATGTAAATAACCATGTTCTATTGGTCTGTACTACGTGCACCTCTGTTTTAAAGTCTTATCCAAGAACAACCAGAGGCTCAGTGGCCAAAAATCTATTTCTCACCCTCTACACAAAACATCACCATGTTTTTTAGGGAAAAGTTGACATCTTACCCAGCCCTACCTGATCAGAGTTGGGGACTCCTATATTCTCCATGTCAAATATGTATATACCCTTGTCCCCAGTGTCATAGGACTATTTTACTTTTCCTTAAGGGAAACTATATCCTCAAATTTCAGACTTCACTGTTTATCTTTTAGCTTTATCAGTGATAAAACCATGGGCAGGGACCTGAGAGACTAAACTTCTCATTTCAAGATGTAGAAAGGAAACCCTAGGAGAAGAGGGCAACATCCTAGTATCAACTTGGTGATAAGAGTTGCCCCTGGTTCTCATCCCAGGGTTCTTCCTGTTTCATACTCCTCAACTTTAATGTGTCACTGCAGGTGGCCTTGTGTAACCAGGAAGCACAGGAAGATGCAGCGGCTGCTGCAGTCATTTCCCTGCCCTCTCCCCTCCCCTCCCCTCTCCCAGACCCCTTGTCTGAACCTGTACCAGGAAGGAAAGATCACATGCTCTTACTCATTTCCATGTACTCTGGAGTCAGTCCAGTATATGGTTCCAAGCTATAATCTCGGTCCCACTGCTCTGGATGCTTTGAATGGGCAGAGTCCATTTCTTCAGGTTCTGTCTCATCTTTCAGCTTCCGAAATAGTTTTTTGAGCTTCCTGGAAAAGAAAAGGACCAGTCACCAAAAGCTTCTGGAGGACAGAGTTAGTTCTGCAGACAGAAAGGAGAAACAAACTAAATGTTGACACTGAAGTCATCCCTGATCCAAGAACAGATAGAGAGATACTAAGGAGAATTGTTCTCTCTTAAAGACAACCTGAGAAGGTCCTTTATCGGGGTAATGAAAAACTCACCACACAAAAGACCAGGAAAGAAACTGAATTCTTACTGCTTTTTAATAAACAACAAGACAGTTGGCCCTTCCTGCCAAATACTGAACAGTCCTATCATCTAACAGGAGATCCATCCCCTCTCTTCATGGAGAAGAGAGTGTGTCCAGAAAATAGTAGAAACATGCTCTTCTCCAAATTTAAACATTTTAAGGTCTTAAATTTTCAGGCATCATCTCTCCATTAAAGCCAAGCTAAACACTGTCTACCAATACTATAAGTTGAAATCAATCCTCCTCAAGAAATTTATATGTCAAAGCTCTGACCCCCATGTGACTATATTTAGAGATAGGGCTTTCATGAGGTAATTAAGGCTAAATGAGGTCATAAAAGTAGGGTCCTAATCCAATAAGACTACCCGTCTTATGAGACAAGGAAGAGACAGTGATTTCTCTGTCTCTGCCTCGCGAGGACACAGTGAGGAAGTGGTTGTCTGCAGGCCAGGAAGAAGGCCCTCACTAGAAACCAAACTTTGTCAGTTCTCCAGAACTCTGAGAAAATAAATTTATCTTGTTTAAGGCCCGCAGTCTGTGGCATTTGTTATGCAACCCCAGTTGACTAAGTCAATCACATGCATGACTTTTTTTGGTCTAGAATGGTAACAAGACAGTAACAATCCAGCTTCTCAGGGTTGGTATAAGGACTAAGTGAAAGAATGTTTATACAATTTTTAGCATAATATCTGGACATAGTAAGCATTCAGTAGATGGTAGCTATTATTATTTTAATATTGAATGTTAAAATATACCTGAGGCTATATAGTCTTTTCATGCTTCCCATTGATACAGAATATATAGAGAATGAAATTGGGTAAAGGAACAGGCTGCCAATTCTGCTAACCATTCTGTGAGAAAGTTTCCAGGAGATGGATGTGCACACAACATTAGAACTGACATAATCAAAGACTTGAAAATTTTAAAGGGATTTTGAAGTTCATGCTCCACCTAAATGCAGAAAACTACCCCTACCCTATGCATTCCTCACACATGACCATCCAACCCCTGGTTAGCTATTTCCAGACTGGCACTCCTGTTAATATTAGGCATTTCATTCTGTTGTTAGAAAGTGCTTCTGACAGTTAATGAAAATCTAATCATTCAAAATTTTATTCTAATCAGTGTTTGTCTAATATCATTTGCCATCAAGATGTAATATAGTGTAGTGTGTAAAGTCTGATCTTTGAGGTCAGGAAATAGTTTTTTAAAACCCAGTTTCACAACTCACTAACTACAGTTTCTTGGGCAGTTATTAAAACTCCATAAACTTTAGCTTCTTATCAATGAGAAAATGTCAACTAGCCCCTAGGGCTAGTCCAAGGAAATAATCTATGTCATATGCTTCACTTAGGGCTTGGTACATGCTAAGAGTTCACTAAATATATCTATCATTGTCCCTATTATCATTATCATCATCAAAGGAGGGTTTAAAGAATGAGTTGAGATTCATAGAAGCAACAGTAAAATATTTTATAATAAATTAGCAAACAATAATTCTGTGATAATAAAAAAAATGGAGAAAAACCCAGATGGAGCCTAATGATTCTGAAGCCAAATAACATGGACCAGCTGACACGCTATCTGAGAAGATGAAAAAAAATTTAAAGAGAGGAGGAGAGAAGAAAAGAAGGAAAGAATGGAAGGAGGGAGAGAAAGTGGAAGGGAAGTCCAGACCTCAAATTGAGACTTTGTCAGGAAACTTGACTAACCCTTTAATAAAAAATAATCAGTGGTTTTAATTAAACATGGAAAATAGAACATATGTGTATATCCCCATCTACTTCTGAAATGCTACAAAAATGACAGTGAATGAATTTTAAAATGTGTAAAACCATGAGACTAAAGAAAATAGTCATGAATACAGTAGTGCATGAGAGTTGTAATGAATATTTTGGAAGATGAACAGTGGATGAAGGAGTTAGCAAAGCTGCAATGGTCTAAGTTGGCACTTAGTGAATACCAAGTGCCTATAGTGAAAGACAGCAGAGACAAGCAAGCCAACTCATGCTGTGAAATCTCAGAAAGGCTCAGGAATTGCAAGCACCAGGTATCCCCAAAGGCAGGGGGTAGTGACTGGTCAACACCCTTTTTAATGAATAGTAGCCCCTAATGTGTCTGTCCACCCATATTCCCCAAGTGACTACCACTTTCTAACACCTGCAGGAGCAAAAAGTTTATTTGGAGGAGAAAATGAACCAGGAAAACTCTAGATCTGAAATATACCCAATAAAATGATAGGAAGTTAAAAATCAATAAACTCAGGAAAAAATAGTACAAAAGACAAATAAATGGAAAATAGAAAAGATAAAAAATTGAACAAATCTATGAACTCCAACATCTAATCAGAAAAAGAAGACCAAGAAAATGGTGGAGGAGAAAATACAAAACAAATACAAGAAAATGTCCCAGAGATGAAAGACATGCATTTTCTGATTGGGAGGACCTACTCAGTATAATGGTTATATTAAAAAGGGACCTCCACCAAAGCACTTCAGCATGAGATTTTAGAACTCTCAGAATGATGAAAAGGATTCCAAAAGCTTCCCAGTCCAGTAGGACAAGAATAAATTATCTAAAAATTATTTGGAATCAAAACAATAATAGAATTCTCAACATCATCCCTTGACACTTGAAAATTTTAGGGAAATATATTAACACTGAGGAGGCAAATGAGCTTAGCACAGGATTCTATACCCAGCCAAACTATACATCAGTTGCAAAGGTGGAATAAAGACACTTTCACACATGCAAGTTTTTCTAAAAGATATCCTTCTATGCATCCATTCTCATGAAATTCCAGGAGGAAATTCAACCAAAGATATAAAGAAGAAAGAAAACAATATATAATCCAGCAAACAAGGAATCCATTAGAAAATGGAGCATTAGATCAAACTCAGATCAATAGCTTTACAGAAGGTTTAGTGAACACATGATTCCAGTTAAAACAGAAAAATGGAGGTTCCTAATATATGCTCTCCAGGAAAAAATAAATCCAACCATCTGATGCATTTAATGAGGTAGTCTAGCTGGAAAAGTAACACTTAAGTAAGTGTTACTAATAATGTATAATGAGTATTATGAAGGAAGGAGGTTAGGTAATTATGAGGACATAACAAAGAAACCTAACCTGGCCTAAAGCAGAGGAAGTGTTCCCTGAGGGAGAGCTGTATAAACCAGTAAAATGATGAGAGATGATAGAAGCATGGGGAAGAGGGACAGTGATATGACAAGTGAAGGTATGTTCTAGGCCCAAGAAATTATTTGTGCAACAGCCAAAGGCAAATATGAGTGGCTCAAAATGTTTGGAGCATAGAGCAGGAGAGAAAAAGTGACAAAAGATAAGACTTGAAAGATAAGGCAAGTTTACAGCACCGAAGGCCTTGTAAGCCATCTAATGCAGTACCTCAGGTAAGAAATTATAGTAGCTGAGTTTATGGTGATTGCAATGGGTGCACAGGTTGAGACGTAGACAGGGTGAGACACGCTTAGGAGGTATAGGTAAGAAGCTTGTGGTGAAAAACGGGGACAACTGTCACTGAGCAACAATAAAAAAAATTTAAAAACAAAAACAAAAAAAAAGCTGGTGGTGAACTGTATGTGGGAAGGGAAGGAGAAGGAGGATTGAAGGGTATTTGGGCATGTGCCTGGAAGGTGACATAGTTTGCTAAGACAGGAAACACTAGAGAAGAGGCAGTTTTGATGAAGAAGAGGAGGACCTGTTGAGGTGGAGGAAGCCATGAGACAACCAAGTAGGGATGTCTAGTTAGCAATTTTGTATACGGGTCTAGAGCTCTGAAAACAGGTCTGGTTTGGAGCTCAAGATCTGAGAATCATCATGGAGAGAACAACTGAAACCCTAAATGAGCACCACATGTGGATGGAGCAGAGGAGGAAAATATCTAAAATTAAGGGATGGATGTAGGGAAAGGAGCCTTGAAAGGACAAGGAAGGAGCAGTCACAAGAACAGAAGGCCAACAGGAAGGCCGCATGGCAAGGAAGAGGGCAGCAGGAGAGCGTCAGGAAGAACTTTGTGGTCAGCGGTATAATACACCAGGGGTAGGTCAAAAACAATGAGGGGAAAACCCCACAAATAAACCTTGTGAACCCATTATTCCCAGAAGTTTTTGTGCCTGGAGATCTCAGTGACCATTAAAAAAATTAATGCAAACAGTCCCTCAAGAGTGGGACTTAACAGGAATCTTACAAGTTGTATAATATACAGATGGGCCATTTGGAAAACTTCAGATTATGATTCCGACTGTATGATGTACTTGTTAAAATAACTCCTTTGATGTTACCCTCATCCTTTTCATCTGCTATTTTCCTGTCCCTTTTTAAATGACAAGTCTGAAAAACTGTCTGGAAGGCTCAGAGCCTTTCCTTCAGTTGTGCCCCACGGGCTCACCCTGAGGCCACGGGGAGTGTCTGTCTCACCTGGGGCCTCCCAGCCACAGGAATCTGAGCCCCACCCAGCCTGCAGTCCTCAGACCCTGGCTCCACAGCCACCACAAGCCTCATTAAAGAAGGCAAAACCAAGCCCTAAATGGGTCAAAGAAGAGAAACACATCAACCTCTGAGCTATGTATTCCTTTTCCTGACACCTGACAAGGTTCAAATTTGTTCCTTAAACTCCGGATTCATGGCCAGATTCCACTGTATTTGGGGAGAACACAGACCTTCTCTGCCTGTGATGGCTTTAAAGAGAGACTGTTTTATGTCTTGAAATGTAATATTTATCACAGTTACTCCAAAAGAGCAGAAAGTTTATAAAACCTTACTGGCTGTGTCCAGAGTTATATTCCAGCTATTTTGAGAAGTGATCTTGTGCTTTTAGTAAAAATAGGGATGGCGGATGTTTTGCCAGTGGAAGTATTGCTCTATCTGCTCTGTGCATCTCAGCCTATGCCCAGGAGATAATCTTGGACTTGAAAAAAAGTATTTACCACACACACACACAGGCACACATCTTTCTGGATAATGCAAGGCCCATTTCCAATTCTGCTTCAAGGAATACTGGACCTAGCCTGAGATAAAACCATAGCAAGGAGTTGGGATGTTGTATGGCGTGTTTCAGAGGCACCATGCAGTTTGGCTCCAAAGGGTATTTGGCACAAACATAGATGGAAGAGGAAAAGGTGAGGTGTGTATGAGGAGGCTGGGGATGAGGGAAATCTCCAACAGTGGGCTTGGGTAATAAATAGCATGAGAGGAGGTTCTGCCTTGCTGCTCACCATGTCCGAAGTCACCTCAGAAGTCACTGCATTATTCTGAGGCCCATAGTGTTTGACCGCCTGGCTCCTCTCCAGGGAGCACCTGCCACAACTCTGTCAGGCCCTGGGAGCCTTGGTGGTATGCGTGGGAATAGTCCAAGGCCAGACCACACAACCCAGTTTTATCTGTGATCATATCCTCATTAGTCCCAGAGCTGCCTTTAAAGCTCCTGGTGCCCCTGGTTTTACTGCTCCCTTGGGAAGCACTTTGTTTTTCTATATCCAGGGTCTCCAAACCAGGCCTAGCAAAGGTGAGATGTGCTGCTGCCTGATGGAAGGAGCGGCACAGAGTTGGGCTTCCACAGCGGCCCTGCCTGGGACATCTGCCACATTAGAGAGCCGCAGAAGCTTACCCACGGTCTCAAAGAGTGGCTGTGCAGGACTTAAACATGCCTGCTACCTTGTGCCAGCTTCATGAAGACCTATGGGATTAAGAAGTGATAATATTGCTCTAAACCAGTGATTCCAGCAAAGGACACATTCCACTAGCTGTGCATATGACACCTTTGGAAGGTCTCTACACTTGGCCTTGTATCTCATTAGAGCATCAGGGAAAGTTACTTCCTTTTCTGCTCTCATTCAGTCCTACTGGTTGCAGTCAAAGAGGAAACCCCAGTCTGCTGCTGGTGTGTCGTTAACATCTCCCCAAGCTTGTGCATCTTTCTTTAAAATAGAGAATACAGCCCTTAGGCTAATGTCCTTGGTTAATAGCGCTCTATTTTTATTGTATTTCTTTCTACTGTTATTTGCTATTTGTGGTAACTGATAGTGTTCATTTCCCACTCTCAGAAATGTTATGGAATTAAATAAAAAATGAATTGGTTCAGAGGGAATCAATATGCAAACAGCTATTCATATAGAAATGAGAAAAAAAATTTAAAAGTTGGTTCATAAGTGACTGAAGATAGGGAAACAATGTTCTAATTCAAGAAGCCTGCTGGACTATAAGATTCTCAAAGCCATTGAAATTGTAGTTGTACTTTTTGCAGCACACACACACAGAATCTAATGAAAAGGCTGTACCCTCAAGGGGAGAGATAAATTATAGTGGATGGTTTGACCTACAATAAAGGTCAATTAGATAGTCTTCCACATTTTAAAATTTTCTTTGGAAGAATGTTAAAAAATTGCTCTCAGAAGTAAATGATGAATACTCTAGACCAGCAATTTTCAACCTTTTTCATCTCATGGCACACATAAACTAATTACTAAAATTTGGCAGCACACCAAAAAATATATTATTTTTTTGTGATCTGACAAAAAAATAGGTATAATTTTGATTCATTCACACTGGGTGGTTATTGTTGTGTTGGCTGTTGTCATATATTTTTATTTGACAATCTAAGGGAAAAGAGGTCAGCACCCCTGAATAAATAGTCAGGTATTGCATGTTTTAAAAATCTTTGTGGCACAATGGTTGAAAATCACTGCTATAGACAGTCACTCTGATATTTTTTACCCCAAACAGTCTTATCTAGCATGATCACCTACCTAACTCCTCAGACTTGCGTCTTTATATAAAAATCAGGTATGGTCCCTAAGATTAATATTTATTTCCCTGGGGGTAAAAACTATGAGGCAGGCTCTGAAGGTACACAAGAGCTCCATTTTAAACCAAAAGCCACTGGGCCCAGAACAGAAGAGGAAAATCATGTTCCTGAGTTGCTCTTTTCAGTCTACTCCTGGACTTGAAACACTTACAATGCATCACGTATAAACATGTAAGTCAATAAAACTCAGCAACACCTTGGTCACCTGGAACCCCCAAGAATGGTTCTTCTTTTCTCAGATGTCCATATTCCCATTTTCAAGGTAGCTGAGCATATATCCAAACTGCATTTTCACATAACCATGTTGGATGGAAATCTTTCTAGAATAACTTTCCCAAAGTCACACAGTAATTATACTGTAAAGCCTGGATTTGAACCCAGATCTGTTAGACCACCCAATATCTGCCCTACAGTGATGTGTCACCTCCACCCAAGAGCTAAAGACCACGGGGTCTAATTTTTACAATTTACACTGCTGTTTCCTCACCGTCAGGTTCAACTGTCATTTCTCTTCTGGCTATAAGAGACTCCTTTTTATTTTCTTGGTTATTTCAACCATGCTACACAAAAGGATATTGCTAGGTGCTGAGTGCTGGACTGGATGGGTCTAATTTATTGAGAGCAGGTTCTGAATAGAGAGTGGAAAATCCACAAATCATAGTCACAGTGATTTCATGTGACCAAACTCAAAATACAACCTGTAGATAAAGATCTTTGAAGATAAAGGGACATAGGGTTTGATGGAAGAACTTTTTGTTCGACTTCCCTACATTCATCTTCATAATTATGTTGTGTGTTTCCTTTAGAAGACTAGAAACTGGAACAGGGAAAAATATTTTGAAGTAGAAAGTTGTGCTTGGAATCAGCAGTGACTAGCTTCATTGACTAGAGGAGAGGTTCGAAGAATGTCTGAGCTAAAATGAGAGCATCCTGGAGATGGTTCTAATGCCATCATTCTCATCACGAGATAAGGACAGGGAGACTTAAAAAAGTGACTTGTCCACAAGCTGTATGAGTTACTATGCAATTGCCATCAAATACCTGTGGCATATTAACCACACATCAAGCATAAACCAGAAAGTTTTGCCTTCAAGGCAAACAGCCGTGTGTTAACTTCATCTGTTATGGAGCTGATGGAGTTGATGGGTGGGGACCATGCCAACACACTGTCCCAACAGATGCCAGAGTTTTTGCCTCACTTATACTGTATAAAAGGCTGCTTGGTCCAGAGTAAAAGAGCTAAATGTTAGACCAGATGTCCAGAAATGAAAAAATGGGTATCCAATGCCCACAAGCTGTTTACTCTTCCATCCTGAGCAGAACAATAATGTACTGGAAGGGCAGGTGTCTTTCCTAGATGTTGAGGGGGAATGTAGACTTTCCACTGTAGCAGTGGTGGAAAGGCTGATTTCATGGCATCACAAGGGTGAGATGTGGCTTTGATACCTCTTTTTTAGGTCTCTACATTTTCTGGGTGTTTGTCCATAACAACCGTGGTCTCTCTGAGATGGTCAACTAGAGAACAGCAACCATGTGTTTCACCATCTTTGCTTAATGACTGTCACTGAGTGACTCTCAGTCAGAAAGCTGGGAAACAGGGCCGAGCTTCAAAGGGCTCAGGCTCTAAAGACTGATGATTTCCTGACTGATGAGCAGAGGGTAGCCCAAGCAGGGAGGTGGAACAAGACGCCCAGACCAATGCTTCCACCAATCCTCCTCCAAGAGAAGCAAGCACCCGAGGGCCACCTGAGGTTGTCCCGTGTGGGGACAGAAGACCATCCTAAGCATTCAGTCTAATTAATGGTGGTCAATGCTGAGATCTGTTCTGAGGATTGGGATGGCAAAGTTTTAAGACAGAATGTTGAAGATTCTCATCCCTTGAAGTAGAGCTCTCACTAAAAAGGGTTTTCTTTCCAGATAAACTATATTTTCTCCATTATCACTTTAGTTCTTCAAGTGTGTTTCTGAGGAAGACAGTGGTCTGGAGACCTTTCAGACAGTTACAGGAACCCCCCCCCCCCATGGAGGCAGGGCACTCTGGTGTACTTTTCCATAGGCAGGGGTGTCCAACTTTTCGGCGTCTTTGGGCCACACTGGAAGCAGAGTTGTCTTGGGCCACACATTAAATACACAAACACTAACAAAAACTGATCTGCAAAAAAAAAAAAGGTTTTAAGTAAATTTATGATTTTGTGTTGGGTTGCATTTATAGCCATCCTGGGCCACTGGTTGGACACCCTGCCTAGAGAAAGCAGAAAGATCATACACCTTCTGATGGTTCCATTTGGCCCAAGCAACCCAGGACTCAGCAAACTTGCAATAGATTTAGAGAGACTCTGAGTTCTTGCCACAACCCTGACAGTCTCCAAGACTTTGATCAGGGAGCTGTCATCTCTGTGAGACTTACTTTTCTCCATCGGTAGCACCACCTGGGGCAGGAGGTGATTTTGATAAGCCTGATTCAATCTGCTGTTTGTTTAGACATGATATCCACACCCAAGAAAAACTATTTCTTTAAACGTAGTAATTGCAGGCCACCTCATTACATATGATGATGGCAGCCTCCTTTCAAGAGACAGTCACAGCCTGGAAAACCCCTCGGCTTAGAAAGCCTTCTTTGATCACTTGCTCCCAAATCCCCATCCTTTACTTAGTCTGAATTCTGAGTTTGCACCACACAGAGAGCACCTGTCACATACTATCTGTTTTGTCTCCCAAACTTAGAAGATAAGCTCTGAGAAGACAAGGGCTACTTCATATATATATTTTTAAATTTTTTAAGTTAAATTGTATGCAAATCTTGTGCTTAGGTTGAAAGAAAAAAAAAACAAACAAACCCAGACAGGCTGTTGTTACAAATTGAATGGTTGTATTTCCTCATATTCATATGTTGGAAGTTTTAATTCCCAACATGATGGTAGTAGGAGGTGGGGGAGATGGGGCCTTTGGCAGGTAATTAGGTTTAGATGAGGTCAGGACGATGGAGCCCCCACGATGGGATTAGAGCCCTTATAAGAAGAGGAGGATACACCAAAGATCTCACTCTCTCCACACACAGCCAAAGAAGAGGTCATGTGAGCATACAGTGAGATGGCTGCCATCTGCAAACCAGGATGTGGGCCCTCGTCGAGAACCAGATCTACGGGCACCTTGATCTTGGACTTTACAGACACCAGAACTATGAGAAATACATGTGTGTTGTTTAAGTCACCCAGTCTGTGTTATTTTGTTATAGCAGCCCAAGCTGATGAAGACAGCTATTTAAGTTCAGACTGCAGTGTTTGTGGGTGTGATTCTTTGGTATACAATTCTCATCTTTTAATGTCTGAGTCATGTGAGCCAAGAAGTGAAAGCTATGGTATTCTCTGCAAGCCCTCCTGCAGTGTGGACATTATTATTCCTGGTTATGTAGCTCAGAGCCTGGCTCTCTGACTCTTAAAGAATATTCTGTTAGCCACTATTGTTCTTAAATTCCTTTGCTTCTTCACTAGCCAGAGTGTATCCCAACATCTACAACTAAGATGGCCAAGAACTTGAACAAATACAGTTGGAAAGGAAGGGATCAAACAAGTTTCTTCATAGCAGGATTTCTCAGAACCATTAATACAATGTGCATAGTCAATCACTCATGGAAAGATAGAGTGTGTGGCAGTATCTTCAGCTAACCCTGGGAGGACTGACTATTGCATCCCAGAATGGTTAATCTCGCAAGGGGTTTGCAAAGAACTCCAGGCCTGATACAAATTGTCCAACCTGTCATCCTAGGCAGAACTGGCCCAGCCTTTAAATACCATCCAGTCATCCCTGGCTCTCTGATGCTGGACTGACTGAAAATGTCCTCTGAAACAGATTCTTCTTTAACACCATAAAGCAATAGAAATGAAAGGCAGAACAGGTTACATTTTCTTTGACCTGAATATAGATTTTCATTTGCTGCATACTCTTTTCTTTAGGTCTTGTGTCTGTGAGTTAGTGTTTATTTTCACCACTATTTCAATGTAAAATCTAATTCTATAAAATTTGTATAAACCCACCCAGCAGGGGCGAGAGAATCCACGTGAAAATCTATTCTGTGTTTCACCAGCTATGAGTATGCATCCTTCTCCCCCTAAAAGAATATATTCCAGACTTCCTTAGAGATTTTCCTAAACAGTTACATTTTGTTTTAAACTTTCCTATTCAACTATCCACCCTGCTGAAAAATCTCTTTTACTTGTTCACTAGGGGAACAGGTAGCACTAAAAATATTAGACACATTGAGGTCAAAGATACCTGATTCCTATCTCTGACACTTACTGGTTATGTGTACTTAATGAAGTGCTTAATGTTTGTGAGCCTCAAACATCCCAAATCAGATTGGCAAACCACACTTATGGTAGGAGGCCTGCCTTATGGGAAAAGTTATTGGCAAGTGGACAAAGGACTAAATTCCCAAGCTATCTGAGAAGAGGGGAGGCCATGAAAATCCTGTTGAAAGCCTTGCCCTGCTGAGCTAGGCTCTGGCAACAAGGACAGAGGTGAGAAGCGTTCATTACATACGGGACTCCGATCTCAAAGATGTTGTTCTGGATCAACTGCTTCCCCAACATGATGATGCTGAGCTGAATGCAGAGCTCCATGAGGCAGCCCCCAGGAGCACACTGCAGAGGAAGAGAAAAATGAAGGAGGGGTTAGACCAGGTGAGCCCAGAGAAGCAAAGGCCGGAGTTCAGAGCTGTGGTGCAAGGGGGACAAGGATGGGGCTGGGGGTGAAGCGAGTGCCCCTACTGACCACTAGCTAGGCAGGAAACACCAGTGGTCAACTACACTTACCTCTTCCATGCGGTAACTGTTGAACACATAAACATAGCTTCCAGGTCTGCCCACAAACCTGAAATTGAAAAATGTGGGAAGAGTTAGGGGAAGAGAGAGGAAGTCAGGGCTGCTTGAGGGCATGCCTTCAGAAGAATAGCCACTGCCCAATGTCATTTTTGAAAGTACTGGCCAGGGCAGGTGATAAATCACCCAGGGACAATTTGTACCCTGTTTTCAGCTAACAATTATGTATAAAACCTCAAGTTCACCTCCCAGGGATGGGGGTAAGGCTTGCGTGGAGCTGAGAAGGTCCCATGGAGGGAGTTTGTGTGTGTGTGTGTGTGTGTGTGTGTGTGTGTGTGTGTGTGTGATGGCTTCTGAGCTTAATCACAACAAAGTCTGGATTATCTGTAAGTGTACTGTGTACATATCTTCTTCTCTCAACTAGTTTCAAGAACTGAGTTCTGATTGCAAATCCTCAAGGAGAGGAAGTTGAAGGAAATGAAGGGTGAGACATACTAAAGTTGTTAAGTGGAGGTTCCTGGGAACAGAAAAGAAAAATCCAGACTTCCTACTGATGCATTTAAAGGAACGGAAGAAGCCTGCCTCATTCTTCTTCAAGGCAACATCAATTTTATTGGGGAATAAGAAGACTGGGAAGGTGGGGGAAACACAGAGGTAAAAGCCAATCATGGATCTAGACAGGTAATCAGAAGAATCCTACTTATTTGAAATGCCACTCCGGGGTCCACCTGTTAAAATCCTACTCAACTATTTAAGGCTCAGCTTAAACTTTTGCTTCTCTGTGAAGTCCCCCTGTCTCTGTTCATTTTTATACCTCTTATTACAGTACTTATTGCAGATTACAATGTGCTATTGCTAAGGCTACTCTTTCAATATACCACAAGTTTATCTAAAGCCAGGAGCCTAGTTATTTTCACCAAGAAGATCATATGTATGCCATTTGTTATTCATAGTGAATCTAGATGGGAAATACCCATGAAGAATATACTCATTAATACAAACAGTTTCTCTGCTACTATAATTTCATAACAGTCAAGGACAGAGGTCCTGGGAAGGGGTTGTGGTTTGGGCCATAAACACATTTATCAAATGTGGATGATGACAGTTCTTGCTACCAATGTCTGTTCGATGAGCATTTGGCTCAAGGGAAGCTTTCCTGACACAGCTGATGCTTACTGGGAAATCTCCTTGTAAGTCACCAATTGATCTGACCACAGAAATATTCATCAAAAGTGATTTTACATCAAGACCTATTATATAATGAATTTGATTGGCCTTTGTTGCTGGTTCCTGGAAGGAGCCTCTAAATCATTGGAATTTCCTGATAGGAGTGTCTTTATTATACTTGGTGGGCCCTTGGGACTATATACCTAAGTTTATGCTAATGAGTTCACTCAGGATGAAAGAGACCATGCCAGAAAGGCCAACCATGGGATTGGAGGGCTGGGGCTTTGAGCCAGGTAATAGCAGCCTGACCTCAGTAGAAGATAGAAGGACTGGAGATTGAGTTTAATCATATGGCTGATGATTCAATCAATCATACCTACATACTGAAACCTCAGTAAAACTCTGTATCATGAAGCTTGGATGAGCTTCCAGATCAGTGGTACATATCAATGTGCCAGGAAGATGGTATGTTCTGAGAACATCCAAGTTTTGTTTGGGACCCACCTAGACCTCACCCAATGTGGCTCTCCCATTTGCTGATTTGGATTTGTATCCCTCTGCTATAACAAAACTGTAATTTTGAGTACAGCACATTCCTGAGTTATGTAATTTGTTATAGTGAATTATTGAACCTGAAGGGTTAGTGATTGTGGGGGTTAGCTGTCCAAATCATGAGTGGACTGGAAGGTCCATAGCTTGTGGCTTAGTGTGTGAAGTGAAGACAGTGTTGTGGAAGACTGTGCCCTTAATCTGTGAAGTTTACACTAACTCTGGGTAGTTAGCATCAGAATTGCATTGCAAAACCTAAGAGCCTCTGGCGAGACATGAAATCCTCTTCTGCCATATCCTCAAAGCTGAGAGACACAAATTCTTCTAAGACTCACTCTTCAAGGCCCAGAGCCAAATCCCTGTAGAATTTCCCCATTTATCAGAATATGCAGATGTTAATACAAAATGGTTTAGTGCTAACACCATTGTTTCCTGAACAGCCAGGTAAGGGTGGGAAAGGGGAATGGGGCTGAGGGTGTGAACTAACAATGGAGACAGGCTGACTTCAGTGGAGGACCCAGGCTTAATGACCAACTTCTATATAGGACCCAATATACTCACCTCCCCTTGAAAAAGGCCACATAGAAGATAGGCGAGTAGGCATTGACAAACTTTAGCAAGAAAGCTTTCAGTATCAGGCGTTCTTCAAAAGTCTGTTCTGTTTTTGGAACCTCTGAAAGAGAAGAGCAAAGTGGATGAGACTGAGATTTCTCACCTCTCCAAGTTTTGACTCTGTGACATGAGCCATTGTCTCTCCTTCAGAGTAGAAACCAAGAGATTCAGCTCTCTGACACATTAGAATTGAATTCATCTGGGAGGTCCCAAATGGTTTGCCAGGTAATATGAGGCTGAAAAAAAAAAAAGGCCCAGAGTACATCAGATACCACCTTTCTCCTTCCACTTCCTTTCTCTTATCCATCCAGCCAACGGTTACACACTATGCTCCTCAAAGAAGGCTTTGGGCAGGCAGTACTTCCGCATTGACTCACCAAGAGAACTTAGCTTTTACCTGTATAATTAAGATTGCACTTGAACAATAGTCCCTGACAAAAAAGAAAGAAAAGAAAAGAAAAGAAAAGGGAAAAAAAAAAAGGCCTATTCAACACTGAGCTAGAGTAAAGTGGCAGCAAAGACTTATCTTGAGCAAGTGGCATTGTTCCTCTTTTTCTCCACCTTCATTTTTAGCAAGAAAGCCCTCAACTGTATGTCCTCTAGATAGGCTGAGACACCTTGCATTCACTCACTCAAATGATGAAGGGTCATCAGATAAAATAAGTAAAACGAACAGCCTAAGACTAATGTCTCAAACTCAGGGGTCCTAGTGCCAGTGTGTTCTATCAGGTCTGAGCAGGAGACAGATGATGTTACCAGAGGACCCTGAGGCACACTGAGCAGAAACCTCCTGGGTGACTTCAGAAGACTTGAGACCCATGGGATGCCCCAGTGGGCAGCTGTGCAGGGTGCTTAGTGGGGTCTCCATAGACCATGACAAATAGCTTGACAAAGAAGAGAGATTACAGGGCCACACTTCAGAGGCAAAAGGAAGGTACTAACCCTGTATCAGGTGCACTGATGAGTTTAGCCTGAAAGTGTGCTGAGCACAGGGCCCAAGTGCTAGGGCCATGTGGCCAAAGGAGCTCTGTGTCCAGATGAGACTGGAGTGTGGACCTACCTGGCTTGCCTGCCCACCTGACTCACACATGGCTTTTGTAGGAATCATTATTAAAGTGGACACACAACCCTGTTCTCCCCTGAAGTGCCCTTCTCTGATCTATTTCCTCATGAACAAATCCTTCCCATCTTTAACATCCAGATCAAGTGTTACACATAACCTCCTTCCCAAAGCCTTCCAGATGCCTTCAGCTGGTAGTAATTGTCCTCTGTTTTTTTCCTATAGTATTTTATATTTCTTTGTATTAATTACCTATTTTCATACTCTAGGAAAAATCACAGTAATCATAGCTTTCATTGATTGTCTGTGTCTTAGATTGGATTACCCTCTAAGTCAAGGATTTGGGAGTTAGTAGTTTATTTGGGAGGTGCCCAAGGAAACTTTGTGAGGATGTGAGATGTTGAGAAAGCAAAGGGAGGGAAGACAACATGGATGTGTCCATGAACAGGTTAACACCCCAGACAACTGAGACTCATTTCCACTAGGGACCTGCTATAGGAGACTGCGTGAAGCACAATTAAGAATCACACTGAGGTGTGAGCAAGCAGGAGAGAGTCCCTCACTGGCTGAAGGTTACTGCTGGACTTGACTCTCTGGCACTTCAGCTTGTCCTATGCGTGGACGGAGCATCGCCCCACAATCAGAGAACCCCCGCAGAGAGAGAGCTGCAGTGACCTCCAGGGGCCAAGGGGATATGCGTGCTGCACCAGGGCCTCTGCTATAAGCTGCGCTACAGGACGCATTGCACGTGGGTGCATGTGTTTGCTGTCTCAGTTCATCCTCCTCTACCTATGTGAGAGAGGTATCATGTCTCACTTTTTTTGGATACAGGGAACTGAGGCCCGGAGAGGTTAATGCCTTGCTCAAGATCACATTGCCAATAAGTGAAAAAATTAAGATTTGAACCCAGACTTGCCAGCTCCCAAAGACAGTTTTTACTACCCCGCACTTCAGAATCAGGATTGTGGATTGATTAACGTGTACATCACACATCCCCTTCCACCTCCCCACCCTTCACCCACAATCTAACATGATGCACCTAAAAAATACTTGTCACTGTTCAGTTCACATTCATTGAACACCAACTGTGTGCCAGGCACCCTGCCAGAATGAATGAAGACTTTATCACTTCCTTCAAAGAGCTGTATTTAGTAAGGTCTCTGTTGAAAGCCTTTTGCAAACTGCCAATTCTCTTCCAGATTTCTCTGTGAGCGACAAGGTATCATCTCCCTTGTCATCAGAGCAGGGGATCCTTTGGAAAAGAATGCTGCATTTCCATGTCTGCTTTCCCACACAGCACAGTGAGCCCCTCATTTATTTGCAATCCCAGAACACCATCTTGCATATTAGAAGGTAATTCCCAAAAGCATCAGCAGTGGCCCAACCATGAACCTCTGCTAAGGAGATTGTGACAGGCAGGCCAGATATAAGCCCTCAAAGATCCATGGCCCAGGAGGAGACTCAGGAGTGAGAAAGTTTGGAGATCCCATAATGCTACTATCACATGTGTAATCCTGCCTTGATTTCCCCCCTAGGCAGAAAGGGCCTAGGGAAATCAGAGTTACTCACGTGTCTTAGTCCCCCTGAGCCCTGAGAAATATGGGATCACTCCTATAAACCCATCAATACCGAAAACCGGTTCACTCTTCAAATTCCCATTCATCCTGATGTCCACTTCAGTTCATTTATGTGAGAGAACAGCCCCGGAGGCCCTGGCAGGCCATGCTGAGCCTACAGAACACCTCATTACCCTATCTGGGGCCCCTCTGTGTGTTAAGGGGAGAGATTATTTGCTTGTTTTGTATGGCTACAGAGATGGCTACAGGTGCAGACTTTAGCATCAGACATATTTGAGTTTAAACACAGTATGTAATTAGAGAAGTGAAGTTATATCAAAAGGAAACCCTGCCTCACAGGGTTTCCCTGAAGATTCAATGAGAATGCTTGGCACAAGAAAGACCACACTAAATGACAGCTCTTATTATCATCATCATTGTCACCATCCAGGTCCTACAGACTTTTTTTCAACAACACAGTTGGGCAGTCTGTGGCCAGGGGTTAGTGCATATGTCTAGCCCCTTGAGGATCTGGGTATCATTTGCATGTTGGCTTCTGATCACTTTCTACTGGCCAATGCTGAGCATGGAAATGGTGAACACACAGCTTGGAAAGCTGGATCAACATGGCCCCTATTCCCACCACCCCCAAAGAACCACTGGCCCAGCTTTCTGAGGTATTCCAGGCAGGTTTGAAAAGAGCATGGTCTGCCATAGAATCTGGAGACACTGTCATAATTCTGCAAGAGAGGAAGTTGGACAAGTCTACCATGACAGCCCTTGACTGATAGACAGTTTGGTGGTTCTCTCCTCCCTGCCACGCCTAGACAGACGCAAGCACAGCCCCATGAGATAAAAGTCCTGGCCAACCCTGCACTGACTCATCCAATAAGCATTTGGATAAAGATTTGAACTCACCATTGACAGTTAACACTGCCACTTCTGTTAGTTGTTTAGTTTATATAATTTAGAAAGGCCCTCAGATCTTTAACCTCTCAGGCCTTTGCCCTCCCTGCTACAAATCTTGCCCACCAAAGACGTCAGTGCCTCCCTGTTGATTGATGCTTATGAATTCCTCACTGGGCTCAAGACCCACACCCACATCTCCAGCCTGATTCTTATTCTCTCTGACTGAAGGCTGAGGCCCTGGAGGAAATGCCTGCCTACAATTTCTCGGGTCACTGTTAGTTTTAAGATCTCATAACTCTGAATCTCCATGTGGCTGTGAGCCTGATCACTTTCCCCACCCTGTCCCACCTCACCCCGACCATGGACAGTTTGTATGGCTTTTTTACAATGAGCATGGTCACAGCTGTTGCCAGATGTACTCTACTGTACTGAATGAATGAATGACAGGGAAAAAACATTATTTGGAACAGTGAAATTTTTTTATTATTTACTAAAAATTCCCTCACATTCTAAAGAGGGCAAATCCTAAGAAGGGGCCTTTGTCTAGCGAGCAGGATAATGCATACGAAGACACAAAAGAGGGGCAGTCAAAGAGAGTTACCTTTCCCTACATGAGATACAAGGTGGGGGTACTGGGCTCAGAAAAGCCTAGAGCCAGTGCAAAGGGGGCAGGAAGGACAGAGAGAGAGATGAGAGGGTTGCCACCAAAGGAGAAATGTAAGTGACAGGCTGGGGGTTGGGGGTTTTAGAGATGCCCAGTGGAAATTTTCATTAAATTCTACTGTGTGATTTGTAGTATGATCCCTTCATTTGCCTCTCCATAGAAGCTTCAGTAAAGATTCATTAAATTCTTACCAGTACTATCAAGTACTGTTTTCCTTACCAGTACTTGAAGAATTCTGGATGTGTTCTTTGGGATGAACACACGGGCTGAGTTTTACATCAAGATGGGCACCGAGGCATGAACAGAGATTGCCCATGGTGCCCTGTTGTAGCTCAGTTAATAAGGAGAGGCTGGGAAAAGAGATAAAAACAGAGGATAGAGACAGAGATAGAGGATAAAGGAGGGATATAAGGAGGAGTAGGCGGAGAAGGGGAAGGAAGGAAGGAAGAAAGGGAGGAAGAAGGGAGGGAAGGAAGGAAGGAAGGAGGAAGGAAGGAAGGAAGGAAAGAAGGAAGAAAGGAAGGGAGGGAGAGAGGGAGGGAGGGAGGGAGGGAGGAAGGGAAAGAAGGAGGGAAGGAAGGAAAAAATTTTTCAGTAGAAATCTGAGTCTCTGCCCAGTGTGCCTGAGGCAGCAAGTGCAAGTTCAATAGTAATTTAACTGCATCTCATCTGCAATCTTTTTTCTCACTGTTAAATATTTTGTGGATAAGAAAATTAAAACCAATGTGACCCCAAAATAAGGAATTGTGTTTGAGGAGCTGAAAACTTGGAAAAATTACAACTGTGGCTACAGGGGGATTAAGGAAGAGGTCTGGAGAGACACATGTCTTTGATTTTCTTTTCTAATCTCCTTTGAACTCTTTGTACTCCAGTCTCCCAATCCTACAGGAATTTCCTCCAAGGTCTCTGGAAGGAGAATCCGGTTCTTTCAAAGTTCTTTGCTCCAACTGGAAATAAATGGCTCCCTTCCTCCATACTTATAAATCATGGGCCGAGTTATTATTTATTAGTTTTATTTTTAAAACAGCCTTTGCCTGTGCTTTTAGGGCCACGAGCCACCATAAATAATGGGCATTTCCAATAAACAATCTAAATTCACTTGATAGGCCACTAAATCAGCTGGGTACTCCCACCTCAGAGAAGCTCTTTGACCATGTCATGTGCTTTGCTGGAAAAGGAGGTCCTCAGGGAACACCTCAAGGGAGGGAGAGAATTGGGGGGTAGAGGGGAGCATCAAAGCCCTGGAGATCCAGTTAGATTTGGGGATCTTTCAGTGGCCAACATAAGGAACCTCGCCAGCACACGACAGAGATTACGTGACTGGAGAAATGGAACAAGTTTTCATGGAGTCCACTTGGAGAGAGATGATGTCTTCAGGGTAAGGAGGATGATCTGCGCTCAGGCCACTAAGTAGATCCCCTCACAGGACCTGAACCTTGAAAGTGGTCTGAATCTGAGCCCCATGAGAAAGTGGCCCAGGCTTGGTGTGCTTCATAAGACTCCACAGTGCCTTTAGACTGCAACGGCTACAAGGTTGTAAAGAGAGTCAGCATGGAGAGGGTGTGAGTAGGCACAGGGCAGCCCCTCTCCATCCTTTGTATGCTCCTGATATCCCGCAGCCCCCAGAAAGCCAGTGCAAGTAGATGAGGGGCCATCTGAGGGTTTCACCTGCTTCTGACCTGTAGAAACAGATTTCTGTCAGAGGGCAGACTCTGTCTAGGACCAGCAAGGACAATCAGAATTCTGTGCAAAGCCATTACCTACCCCGCTTTCTTTTAAGTGTTAAACCTCTGCGGGTGCTGTGTCATGAAAAAATACGGCTACAAATGACCCAGCTGTAAACTGCCTTGGAAAATAATTAGTATGAAAGCCTGAGTTAGTCCCAGAGGGCCAACTAGGAACTGAAAGTCTCCAGAGCGCCATTGTAATCCCATGGAAGCAGAATGGCCAGCAAGGGGATGCTGGCTGCAGAATCTAAATTTTGGAAAAACAGGTCCTCCTAATTGATGTCCCCAACAATCCAGCCAGTAGATATATAATGGTGGTGACAAGACAAAATGAGAAGAAGTCTCCGTGTTTTTCAAGTAGTCCCAGCCCTGGCACTACTCTGGGCAGAAGGAGGGCCTGAACCTGTGTGGCTGAGTCAGAAAGCAGAGGCGCCTGCTCCTCACCCTGCCTCTCCCCTAGGGCAGATCAAGCTTTTGCAAATAGCAATGTTTTCCAACGACAGCCCAACCATCTGGCCTTCTCTCCATTTGTGGGTGTGTGGGGAGGAGGGGTGTGTGTCTCAGCCTCCTGTGTGATGTTGTTGCCTTGTTTGTGCCATGGGGAGGGAATCACCCTAGGAGAACCCAGCCAGCTGGGTAATTAGGCAGCCAGTGCATTGCCTAAGGGAGCTGAGAGCCCCAGAACTGGAGATTAAGGATGAGTGTTCCTGAGATCCTCCTGTAGCCTGAGAGAGGTTTGTTTTTTTCATTTTGTTTGTTTGTTTGTTTGTTTTTTGGGGGGATTTTTGGCGCAAGGGATCCCTCCCTTAGAGTCGGGAAGATGGCTCTTGCTCCCAGATAAAGGGATGTGAGACCTGCTGTGCCAACAGCCTAGCCCAAGGTGACAGCACCCCAGAAGCATCTCATTTTAAGGAAAAAGGATACTAAATAGAAAGCACTGAGACAGGGGGAGACAGAGAAGGAGGGAGGAAGAAGGGAGGGAGGGAGTGGTGGGAGGGACAGAGAGAGAGTGGGGGGGAGAGAGAGTTCCGTTATGGACCCATCATGAAAACCCCATATCTAGTGCCCACTGTGTGCCAGGCACTGTACAGGCCCTTTACATGGATTCCCCATTTGACTGTCACAACTGCCGTATGAGGATTTTTCTCCCCATATCAAGCACAGGAGTGGAGAGAGTAATGTGCCCAGTTCATGACCCCAGACACTTCCAGGACACCAGCGGGTCACCTTGCGAATGCATACACTGGTCTGGAAACCAAGCCCCCAGTGAGTAGGAATGGAGGAAGGCCACTCTCAGTCCATCCTCATGTCTTCCCAGGGGAAGACAGCCCAGAAGAAATGTTTTCACCTTTTCCATCATAATCTTTTTTTATTCAACAAATATTTATCAAGTGATTATTAAATGCCAGGCATCAGGCACTGGGGATACAGCGGTGAACCAAACTAATAAGCTCCCTGCCATGTGGAGTTTAGAGTCTAGAAGAGGGAGGTAGACAAATAAGACCATTGCAGAGAGCAGTGGGCATTAAAGGAACAGGCAGAGGGATGAGAAGGAGAAGAAAAAGGTGACAGGAAGACTGCTTTAGTCAGAGTGGTCAGGTAAGGCCTCTGAGGAGGTGACCTCTCAGCATGGAGGACCTGGGGAGAACTCAGGGTGGCAGCAGCAAGGGCAAAGGCCTGGCGTCAGGGAGACCTAAGGATATACAAGGACTAGATAGGCCTACGTGACTGGAGCATTCTGAGCCAGGAGAAAGTATTAGGCAGTAGAACTGGGAGGAAGGCAGGGCCTGGTTAGTGGAGCTCTGCAGGCCACAGGAAGGACTTCAGATACATTGGAAGCACAATGGGAAGTCACCTTAGGGTTCTGTTCAGGGGAGACGTATAGTGATATTAAATTTTAAAAGGATCACAGAAAATAAACTTCATATGTGTGGTAGGAGATGAGGAGGGGACAGAAATGAAAGCAGAGAGATAACTAGAGGGTATAGTTGTCCGGGTAAGAGAGGACCAACATAAGAATGAATTTGTGCACAGTGGTCAGATCTGGGATATGTTTGAAGGTGGGATAATCAATATTTAACAGAATGGATTCTAGAGGCAAAGAGAGAGAGAGAGAGATCCAGGATGATGCTTGAGTTTTCATCGGAATATTTGAGTGGCTGGTGGTGCCATTTCCTGAGATGGGAAGAATGTTGAAAAGTAACAAGTTTGGAGGAAAAATTAAGAGCTCAAAGTTGGACATAATACATCCTTGGACTTCTGTGCTTTTGTCTTTTCTTGAGTCATGCCCCGGGGGTGCAGGGGAGTGGGCGGATAGAGCATTGTATGATGGAGAATCATTCTTCAAAGTACCTGGCCATCTTTGAGGAACCAGAACTTCAAGCAAGCCACAGCCTCATGGTGGAGATGGACTAGTGATTTCCTAAGTCCTTCCTGCTTCTGGTCTTCTGTGTTCTATAATACAATGAACGAGGCTAGGGCGCCATAGAGAAAGACCCTGGGCTGGAAGCCAGACCTTTCTGTCCCTGTGTCCTGAGGTAAGTGACTTACTTCGCTGAGCCCCATCATCCTAATTCCTAAAATGGCACCTTCCTGAAACATCTGGTGTGAAGACCGAATGAAAGAAAGTATGGGGAGCACTAAGCATAGTATAAGGTCTCAAACAATTGTTTTTGTCATTACAGTGTGGCAAGGCATGCTATTAAACATTAATTTGTACACTGTTTCCTCTCTTTAGTGAGAGAGGTGCTAGCAAGTTACCTAAAAATCCCTGACAGAGCCCTATTAGAAGGTCAGGGGGGAGCACTTCGGCATCACCTGGGGTGGCGAGGGTCACTTCCCTCAGAGCAAAACGAAATGGGGTATCATGAGATCTGTGCTTTGAAAGTTTAAGAAGATAAGCTGTATGCTCCTAGGGTGGGTTTCCAGGGAGGGAAGGGAGTCCTTGGTTCAGGGTCTGTGTGATGAGTGACATTCTGGAGATGGGGGAAGAGGTGTTTATGTGCCCTGAAAGCAGGGACCCTCAGCTGAGCTTACTCTGAAGGACAGGATCATGCCTTCTTGAAGAGCCTAGGACCTGCCGTATGAAGGGACCATCTCAGCAGTGGTCCAGCCTCCTCAGTCAGATGGACAGGCCTGGCATCCAAGGGCACTGCTGTGTAGCAATGAGACCTGAACAAGTGAAGGGCTGGTCATACTCCAGGCATGCCCCTGTTTAAGCGTGGATGCGGGGCTGACCCCTTCTGTTTGCCCGGATGCCAGCAGGAGACAGGATTCACCCCAGATGGTTCAAAGAACATGATTCTAATGAAGACACTACTCATAAGTAATGACGGGACAAGAAGAAAAAGGTGTTACTGAAGCCCAAGGAGGACCGTGAGGGAGGACCCATCCTGCAGAAGCTGTTACGAAAGGATGCAGTTTTGCCAGAGATAAGGAAGAAGCAGGAAAGAAATAACCCCGATTCACTCTCCTTTTGCCCTCTAACTCCTCCCATTGCTTTCTACTGGCTGAACCCCAACCCCAGACCCAGAATAGGGGAGCCAGGTGACACAGTCAGCTGAACCTCATGGGGCACAGAACACAGTATAGATGGTGGAGCAGGGGTCTGGAGAGGAAACTTGGCAAACAGGGAACGACCCCTGCTCTACTTTTTCATGATTTAAGTCTCTGCATTCCTATAAAACTCAAAGAAAAGGAGAAGAATATATTGGACTTCTTGCTAATAAGAGAGATGGGGGTGTCAGTGATTAGAAAAATGAAAGAGACATGTTCATCGTTATAGCTCTAGTTTGGGAAGGAATTCTTGCAAGTTATATTAAGTAGCAGCATTCCCAGTTATACATAAGTAGCAGTGTTACTGCTTCACATACTGGATTAAGTTGTTACACAAACGTGGGCTAAAACCATGATCCCAGTCATTTTTATTAGTAGTAACAGCCTCCCACCATCCTCCCTCCTTCCCAGATGTTTACAATGCTTTCAGCCAACATCACTGAGGGGGCCCTCAGGCAATGGTAGAATCCACTCTCTCTACACCTTTCCCCGGCCTTACAGAAGGGGCAGGCAGGAGACTTCTCCTCAGTTGCCCAGAGCCACACAGGGAGTCAGGAGCTGGTGGCAGAGCAGGAATCCAAGCCAGCAGACCTGACTCTCAAACCAGATTTCAAATTACCAGCACTGTGGTCTCCCCGACACCTCCACGTAGCCATAGGTCCCAGGCTGGGCCACAGGCAAGCACACATATCCACACACACCCAAACATATCCTTGCTCTGGAAGTCCGTTCCTGCGTAGGCTCCGGGAAGCTGACCCCTGGTACCAGTGCTCTGAGCCCACAAAGCCGGCCTTTTACCCTGCACTATAAAAACACACGTTGCGCATGTGTGATGGCAAATTAAATCCATCCATATATACCCCAAATTTTCTTCTTTAAAGAATTTTTAACGTCCCAGCAGCCTTTGGTATCAAGTTTTCCCCTTCTTTTTGCTTTCTTTCCTCTCTTCCTTCCTTAATAGTTATACATCACCTTATGGTGAGGCTGACTTAGAACTGGGTGCAAACTTTTAGACTCAGGACTTTCCGGTGGCATTTCAATTATTTTTTACATTAATAAAGCATGAGGGGCCCCAAAGTCTCTGAATCTACAGAGGGCTCCTCCTGCATGGAGGCCTGGGAGGCAAGTGACAGTACACTCAGAGCTGGCTTCCACTGAGTCTCCTTTCTTGTCCCCAGAGACCCCCACCACTTGACACTCACATGGGTGTGTGCATTGCATTTTAAATCTTTTGGAGCCTCTAGTGTGTTTTCTTTTGCTTTCCCAATCCACTTAGAATTTCCTGAGGAACAAGGACACTCTACAGGCATAGAGGGTCATGGTCTGAGCAAGAACACCGACCAGACTCACCACATGACTGTGGGCCTGTTATTTACCTCTGTGTGCCTCAGTCTTCTCATCTTTAAAATGGGAGTGTTAAGACTGCCTACATTACTGAGGCTGTTTTGAAGATTAAAAATACTGATATACATAAGGTGCTTAGAACAGTGCTTGGCACGGGATTGGGGGGTTTGTGTGTTTAATGCATGCACACATGCGCTCATGTACACCACTATTAACCATGGGCTTTGGGAAAGTTTCTAAACCTCTGCTGACTTCTCGAAAGTAGAATGCAAGATGACTGATCGCTAGCACCATGGTGAAACTTATGTGGGACAATGTATATATGACGCCCACAAGTGCCGGGAACATGGCAGGTGCTCGATAAAAACCAGGTGCTTCTCCCCACACCCTCCTTTTGTTCGCTTCCCTGTCCCAACTTCAGTAGCATCTGGGGCAGCAACAACTGAGGAGGAGGATATCGACAATATTTAAAGGACTCAGAAACACAGCCATTTCATAGGAATGGAAGACTTTGATTTAACACAATTATCATTTTTTGAGTACTTACAACAGGCCCAACCTTGTAACTAGAAGAGGTTCAGTAGAGAGTGAAGGATGAATTGCACAGCTCCACACACAACTCAGCACTTTGCACAGTTTTGAAAGGGAGGGGAAGAGGAGGCTGCAGTGGAGGAGCAGGAGTTAGAGGATGATGCTGATAAAAAACAAGCTGATGGCATCTTCATTATTCAGCCTAGAAGCATGGTTATCACCCTTGCCTCCTCCACTCTGCCCCTAGCCAGAACAATTTCCCACAGCCAGAGAACCAATAGGCCCCCTTGCCAGGCCAAGCCTGACCCATGCCTACATCAGTCAATGATAAGGCCCTATGGTGTTCAGGAGCACTAGACATCTTGCTCCCCAGTGCGTGGGCTCAGAAACTCATTGTTGCAAAGCCGTAGTATATCTCTGTGTCCTGACCTAAGGAGGGAACTGCTATAGTCTGAATGCTAAGTCCCTCCAAAATTCATGTTGCCCATTGTGATTGGAATCCTGGAATCAGGACGTAGGGCCTCTGATAGATGCTTACTCATGAGGGTGGAGCCCTCATGAATGAGATCAGTGCCCTTATTAAAGAGGCTTCAGAAAGACCCTTAGCCCCTTTCTCTCCATGAGGATACAATGAGAAATCTGCAATCTGGAGGACGGCCTGCACCCAACCCTGCTGGCACCCTGATCTCAAACTACCAGCGACCAGAGCTGTGAGAAATGAAATTCCGTTGTTTATAAGCCACCCAGTCTGTGGTGTTTTGTTGTAGCAGCCCAAACAGACAGGACAGAAGCATAACTTGAGTTCTTCTGCTTGGTGACTCTTGCTGCCTGGCTTCCCGTGATATCCTGTCCTTTTGGCCTGAGTACCTGTGCTGTTGCTTTTTTCCTACCCTGGGAACCAGATCTCTTCCCTGTAACCACTATCTGTGACCCCTTTAGGAATGAACAGATCATGGGAATGAAGACAGTCCTCGTCCTACCCATTCACTGGGATCTGCACAAATTTCAATTACTGGTGCTTGCTGAACTGGGCTGTACACTTTGTACTGTGAGCTGTGGCTGCCCAGGCTCCAAAACTTTGTTCATTTCCTTAACAACTTATCCCAGCACTGTAGGCTTCAGCTCGATCCCTGTGTCATCAGTGCTGTGTGGTCCCAGATTAAAGCAGGTCTTGTACCCAGGCCTATGAGCATTGTTATTATGGCAGCCAGGAAGACAATTACTGTCTTTATCCACCCCTGCTGAGTCAATCATTTTCAAGGCATTTAACAAGTTCTGTCTTCTGTAATAACTGTTTGTGGCAAGGATAAACCTCAGATAGCCTGACACCTGGGCACATTGAGGGATGCTCCGAAGAAAGTGGCTGTCCATCACCCAGCTTTGCAGGAAACACTTGGGAACGTGTTGGTGTTGTTTACACCAGCTGTTTGCACCTGGTGAGCAGAGTATGTATTCACAGCCTCCTCATCAATCAGGAGATCTGGGGCAGGGAGCCAGACGGGTATTAAACCTAGCGTGAGAATGGCAAAGGAAGCCCTAAGCCTGGCAGAATCCTCATTCCACTGGGTGGCATTATCCACAGCCCCGTGTCCCCATGGAGGCCCAGGGGACTCTGAAACCATCCCTTTGCCTGCAGTTATGCTGGTCATCCCCTGCTCTGCACAACCATTTCCATTAGTGTGTATAACTCTTTGCCATAAAGGAGAATTCAAGTCTTCTGATATCTCTGTTGCACCTCTTAGTCACAGTTCCATTGTGACAACTTTGCATTTGCCTATTCATCTCAATATTTTCTCAAATTCTTTTGTAAGCAGGCAAAGAGTTGAAATAATGAATACATAAACATTCATCGAAGCCTCTACTGAGACTTACAGGATGCTTAGCTTATGGATATTCCTTGAAAAGAACTTTTTGAATGGAAAGAGAGATGACTTTGCCAATGATTTCATCAACAAATTTATGCTAAGATCTACAACAAGGCAGGCACTGTGAGGTACATAAACAGCAAGGTAAGACAGAGTAGCTATTCTCCAGGACTTGGTAGTCTGGTTGCAGCAAGCAGCAGAGACCATTTAAGTTCAAAAAATATCCACTGACATCCATATATTCCACTGTCTTCATAATTAGACTGGTCCTCGCCAGTGATGGATGGAAGTGATGATGGAAGTGATGGATGACACTTCCAGACTGAAGTGTTTCACAGCCTCTGTGTGACTCCTGCCGACCACCCCAGCTCTCTCTTTCGCTAACATTGTGTCCATGTGGACTCCATCAGTCTGGGTCCTTGAGTGACTGTGTGAAGCAGAGACCCTGGCTTGTCACACTAGACATGTAGAGTGAGCAAGAACAAATAAACAACTTCACATTATGCAACTGAGATCTTCTGATGCGTTTATTATGCTAGCACAACTTCATCTATTCTATTACTGGGAAACGCACACAAATACAGTAATGATATTGGGCAGTACATGGTCACTTCCAGTGAGCAGAGTAGATAATACAGTCCAAGTGACTCCTGCCCCGCTGGTTTATAAGCCACCAAGTCTTGGGGATTGTGTCCCCTCTGCTTTTGCCTTTGCTGTCAGGTCTCTGTGTGGTTTGGTGCCCTCCTGTTGTTCAGGTCTCACCTATAATGCTCCCAATTTAACAGGCCTTTTCTAACCACCTGATTCAAAGTACACAATCCCAACAGTGATCCCTGTTTTGCTTGCTCACCTTCCATGAAATGCTCTTGTCTACTGCCTAACTTTCCCTCGCCACAGTGTTGTCCAAGAAGAACAGGGACCATGTCTTTCTTGTCTACAACTGTGCTTCCAGAATTTGGCCTGGCACAAAGTAGGCACTCAGTCAACATCAGGGGTGAATAAATAGATGAATGATCTGTGGCCCAGGAGTTCAGAAGTGTATGGGAGGAAACTCACTGAGGGCTGCGTGTCCAGAAAAGAATTCATGGGGAGGCAGGCCTTGAGAGGCCCTTTAAAGAGAGGGTCACCGGGGGTCATTACAATGGTTACAGCAGCTTGAGCAAGCATGGGTGGCAACACACAGACAGGTGGTTTTGGGTGACTGTGAGTTGAGGACAGTGGGAAGAAGGTGGCTGAGAGCCCCAAATGTTAGATTATTTCTGACTGATGTGCAAGAGGAAGTGCTCTGAGGGGACTGAATGGGACTGATGCCCCCCAAACCCGCTGTTTGAGAAAGGCTGACTGGGTGGGGATTTCTAAGACAGGGGCCCACAGAAAAGAAGCTAAACACAAGGGCACGGTCATTAAGCTGTGACAACAGTCCAGATAGGGATGATAATCTGTGGACAGGAAGGAGGAAATGGTAGAGGAGGGAGCAATTAAACTTGATCCAGAAAAGTTTCCTCTTTGCCCAATGCCACACAGCTGGGGCTATGAGGGACAAGGAGCTTGGGCTAGCAACAGGTTCTTCCCAGTGGACTCTGTAATTCAGTGGTCCTTGCAGTGCACGGCAGCACCTATCTGAGCCCCTAAGGATGTCCAGTCTGACAGACAAGAGCAGCCATCAGGAATAATGTCTGCATGGGTTCCTGAGTGGAGATCCAACACACCACTTCAATCCAGACAGTAAAAAACGTACATAAAAATAGCACAAAAGACACTTGCATTTTAGAGGCAGACTCTGAATTTGAACCTTCCTAGCATGAGGATATAACACTTCCCTTGCTGACCACACATAGTTTTTGCAAAGATGAAATGGGATACAGAATTTTTTTTTTTTAGTTTAAAAACAATTTATGAGTATTACTAGCACAAAAAACAAAATAAACTTGCTAGAATTTCTTCTCCTTTCCAATTGACAGACTTTCTTTGGGAGAACTGGGCATTGATTTAGCAGCCTGAAGGGGCCAGAACTTTTAGGGTGAGGTATACCATTAGAAACAGTGGATGCAGCTTCACTGTATGGAAACTCTTCTGGGGCCCAATGCAAAGAGAATATGCCAAGCCTTGTATGCGGGAGGTGCCCACTAAATACTTGCTAATGAGTTTTTGATTGTCAACCACTCCATTTCTGTTGTGTCTTTACTACTCTCTGGAGCTGTGTAAGAAAAGTGAAATAAAGTAATGCAAATGGGTAGCAGGAAGAAATTTCTACATCCCTCATTCCCTGTTCCTCTCTTCCCTGCTTCCTGCCCACATGCTCAGTAATCTTTACATCAGATCTTCCAGCCTTTCTCCATGCTGGCATCTTATATCCCTGCCCAAGTAATTCTGCAAACACACAGCTCCTATCACATCACACCCTTCCAAAGACCCTCAGTGGTGTTGGAGCAATTGAGTCAGGAGCTGCTGAGGCGACATTTCTCTAAGCTGCTGGTGTTTCTTCTACATGGAGGGAGCGTGATCATTTGCGATGTCCTGACTCATCTCCGCCACCTCACTCATTTCTCGTCTTGGGTGACAGAAGGGGAAATAGCTTATCTCAGTGGTCAGTCTGGAAGGTGACAGTGGCACTCCTCGCCTGCCCATTCCTCTGCCCTTCCTTTGAGGAGCAAAGGGTCTGCAGGAAGCAGTTGTCCTCTGTGCCCCCCACGTCTGTCCTAAGAGTTTCAGGGCTGCCCTGTCCCCTGTTGCCCGCTGTTGGGAGGGTCTATCGGTCTGCAATCCAGAATTAGAAAGCCTACTGGGCTCTCCAACTAAGACGCTTCCGCTGATGGAGTCCTTTCCACTTTAAAGGTGATATCCTGGCTTTTGTCTACATCTGCCTTTGCTTCATTTCTCAGCTAGTTCAGGACTCGGGCCAGGACGATGGATACTTTTCGTTAGATGCCCCTTTGAACTCCTGCAAATATTTTTCCATTGTCTAAAAAATAAGCAGAGTCCTCAGCTTGACATTTGAGGTCTTCCAACAAACACAGGAAAAAAGGTATCATCAACTTTCTGGGCCCAGTCTCCCACTATGCTGTGCCCTGGACATGCCACAGACCCTAGAACAACCACTCCAACGGCATCCTGGGAATGCTTCATGTTTTCTTTCTTCCGTATGCTAATCTCTGCTCCTTCGGCTCCCTGGTATCTAGGCCCGCCAAAATTTTACCCACCTACCCATCGTATAAGCGCAGGCACATGCCCCTTCTCTGTGTGCCCTCCTTGACCCTGAGGGATCTTATCTCTCTCTTCAGTGCTGGATTTCGCATTCTGTCTCTTCTGCCAGGAACCTTCTCCTCCTGCCCACCCCCTCCTCCCCCTGCACATGCCTATCGGACCACCACTTATCTCTGAGCTCTCTGACTGGAGGCCTCTACCTCCGAGCCTCCCCTGGGCCCTCAGGAGTGTTGGCTGGTCCTCCTAAGTGCTTCCATAGAACCCCGTATACCACTAAATATGCGGAAGTAAAATGCTCTCCTTACTTGTCTCAAGAAGTTTATGAAGGCATATAGATAACACTTACAATTATGTACAAGGCTAAAGAGAGCAGAAGTGCCACTCCAGATGGTAAATTGCCTACATCCACATAGAAACCAAAGGTAAATGCTCACTGTGAACAGAGGCCCAGCCGGGGAAAGGCACTGAACGAGTAACTGGAATAAGTGAAGCCTTTCCGGAATTCTCTGGTCCCCCAGGGAAGGCTCTCTCAAAGAGGGGGTTATCCTATCAAGTGTCTAGCTTCTAACTGGTCAGTGAATTAAAGACATCATATCATTAATTCAACTTCCCGGAGGTGAATAGGAGGCCGAGACTCCTACTCCCTGGATTGCGAGGGAAAGGGAGTGCATCCAGGCCACCCAGAATAAATCCGATGAGGAAAGGGTCTCGGCTCTCAGCCCTCCCCCCACCTAATAAGCACAAATGCCAAAAAGTGGTGTTCAGGCAACAGCAGGTTGCAGCTCAAATGACATGTCTGAATATTGAGGCCACTGCATTTTTCTCACTGGCTTGAAGCTTGGGAAGTCTGATATGCCTCTTTGAAGTTTGCTTGGTGCACAGGGAATGTGTGGATTTTCTGAGGCCTCTGACAATGTGGGGATAGATAAGACCCTCTCGGGCTCAAGTATCAAGAGGCTTTCTCAACTTTATAAACGCTGCTGGGAAAATGAGGAGAGCTGAAACTCTGAGATTTTTAACAGGAAGCGTTGAACTGGGCTTGCTTCTAAGTTAGGCTAAAGGGAATAGACCCATGGATTATTCTTAGGGGAGAGTGAGGCAATCGACCTGGGCTGGAGAACAATTTCTGCCTAGGGGAGCCCTTGGTAGGCCATAACAGCACATAACCACTCTACTCCCTCATTTCTCCAATTTAGATGCACTGTACAAAGCATCCTGTTCCCGTTCCTTTTCTCATGTTGGGTCATTACCACGTAAAGTGTTGCCCACATTGAACTGACCATGTTCAAGGGGGCCCAGGGCAAATAGGTGATGCGATGGCACAGTACCTATTTGGGTGAGCCACTTGGCCACGGCACCATAGATCTCATCCAGGATGAGGATGACCACAAGGTTGATGATGACTGCCGTTGCTGTCACTGTCACCCGGACATTGGAACGCGTGTCCTTGTTGAGAGACAGAGCAGCTGCAACTGTGATACGATACACAATGACTGCAAAGACGATTGAGAAGGTCAGGGCAATCTGTAGAGGAAAAACAGCAAGAGTCACACATCCGTGGATAATTACTAAGCACCTCTTATCTGCTCGGCCAACAGTGCTATGTGCTACATCAGGTATTCTTAACCTGGAGTCCGCTGGTGGGCAACAAGGGAACTGCAAACCCTCTAAACTCATTCAAATTCTGAGTATTGGTGCATTTTTCAGGAGATAATGTCTCCCATTTTTATCAGATTCCAAATGGCCTGTAACGCACACAAAGAACTAGGAATAGAAACATTGGATACTGTGGTGTGTATGATACACATGATGTGATTGTTTTCATGAGGGAGCTTTCAATTTACTATGGAGAAAAGAAGAATTTCTGTTAAACCACACTCAATAATACCTGAGAATGTATTAAGTGCTAAGTGAAGACTATAGTTGTTCAAGGGACTGAGAATACAGAGGAGCAAGTAGATCTGAGTGCTCAGGGAATAGTTTGTGGAGCAACGGGATTTAAACTGGGACTCAATGAAAAGAAATAGTGAGCCATTGAAGGTGATTGAGCCGAGAAGGGGTGAGAGCTTGATGGGGTGGGTGCGAGAAGGCTGACCAAAGAAGAAAGGGTCAGAAAACGGGAGGGAGATTTTCACACTGTCAGTCCCCAAGGGGAAAAAAAAGTCACCCGAGTTTCTCTACCAGGCAATCTGAAATGGAGAACTCAGATTTCTCACGTGGTGTCGAAATCTCTCGCTGCTATGTTTAAAAGGAAAGTCTAGCAGCCACTTGCCTTCGAAGGATCCCCCATTACCTCTCTAGAACCTAAAAATACCATGGCACTCTCCCAGACTGGCTCCCTCCTCTCTCACATCACAGCCCAGGGAGGGCTACTTCCCAGAACCACAAATGTCAGGAAAAGAAAGGGCCCGGGATAAGCCTCCTAGATGGGGCAGGGGGAAGAAAGAGAGCAGCCAGGTGTTTAACCTGCTCAGAGAAAAAAAGTCTAATTTGTTCCAGTCAAGTGAAGTCTTCTTTCTTAGAATTCTTTTTGCAAAGGAGGCTGTTCAGGTCATATTTCCTCTGGGGGCAGGGGATGGAGGGCTAAAGAGAAAACACGGGGAGAGAAAGGAGCAGGTATAAAGGTTCCCTCTGAAGACACAAGCTCTCCTGGACTGTCCATTCTCTCCATACAGAGGAGGGGCGGGGAGGGGGCTCAAGCTTGGGCTTTGCAAGCTGTGTGACCGACACTCTGGTGGGCTGCAAACGGGGAATGGGTTGCAGATGTGTCTGAGGAATGGATGTCTTCAGACCTCTGGGGGCAGGGTACTTGGAGGGGCTGATGCCTGGGGTGTGCTGACGGCAGCCTCAGCCGTTTATCCCCCTGTGCTTTACAAATATTAGTGTTTGCCCTGAGGGCCACGGTGTGAAAAAGAAGCCCTCCCTGAGGAAGAGAGGATGGTGTTGTTCTCTGGGTAGAGGGCGGGTGTGTATGTGCGCATGTGTGTGTACTCATACATGTGTATGACTGGGTGGAGGAGAGGTGGGATGGGAAAATCGCTCTGTGGGAGGCCCCTCTTCTGATGCAGGGTGGGGGCAGGAGCAGCAGAAACACCCGGCTCCAGGACGAGGGAGGAATGACAACCACGACCACGTAAGTGGGAAAACCAGGATGAGACATCGCCGCTCTCCAGCACTGTCGACATTTTCACTTCCCATTCCTCTGGGATTGTCACTGCCAGACAGTAAGGGCCTGGAAAACATGGTGTGAGATTCTTTTTACCCAAAATCACTTTTGCAGTGAAGGTCAGTGATGGAAGCAATGATGAGGCGGGGGCGGCCAGGGCATCGAAGTGTGTGTGAGTGTGTCTGCGTGAGTGTGTGAGTGTGTGTATATGTATTTGGGGTTGGGGTTGGGGGAATGACTAGGGGTAAAACAACAATGGCAAAAACATCCTTTGCTTTGGAGACTGGGGGTGGTGCGTGGAGAAACGAGTGCACAGGAGATCAGCTTCTCTCCTCCTTCTCTAAGAGGCCCAGTTGCTAAATGGGGAAGGAAGAAAGCTCTTGCTGGCTACACGAAGTGTGATCCCTGGGACCTGCTCCATCAGCTGGGAGCTTGGTGCAGGATCTTTAGCACAACTGCAGACCTGCTGACGGAGAATCTGCACTTTAACAAGATTCCTTTGCAAGTTCTAGAGTCACTGCCCTCCTCATTTAGGAAATCCCTTCTTCCTACCCTGTCTACCTCCCCAGCCCCACTCCCACTATGTCCCTTCCCAGCCCTCTGATGCTGTTCTTTACAATCTTAACTTCTCTGGTCTGGATTTTCCATCCCATTACAGAAATCAGGTTCTGAACCTCCCCTTCGGTTTTTCCCATAAGCACCTCAAAATTCACTGTTTTCCAACTGGAAGAGCTTGGAGAGCACCAGCCAGTGCCATGACCATCATACAGATGAAGAAACTGGCATGAAAACAGATTTGTTCAAGACCACAAGGTATGGACAATGACCCTGGTCTCCTGGATCATGGTAGGAATTAAAAGAACTTCAGCATTTCGAGAGATTTATGTTTAGCCTTTGATCTCACATATAAGAAACTGATGCCTAAGAAACAGCAATGTGATTGGTCCCAGGTCCAGAAGGTACATGGTAGAGCTGATATACTAATGGTAATAACATCGTCACCAACAACAGCAGATCCATGTGTAGCCTCTCTTTGTCCTGATTCAGAGCATATTTTCACTAGCACTAATCCTTATAATTACCACAGAAGATATTTCTTTTGTAGAAGCAATTTAGTGCTACCCAGGATTTGAACCCTGCTCTATGGCTGCAAAGTCTACAATCCCATCCTGACTCCCATTATCTCTCTAGAACCCCCATTAGAACTCACAGATTCTGACACTAAGTCCAGCACTATTTTCACCACTTTGGCTGCATTATTGATTTTATTGATTAACTTCAATAAATATTTTCTGACCACTTATGGTGCAAACCACTGTGCTGGGTATATTTCATATTTGTGGTCAGTCTCCCCGACCTAGGGCAAAAGCGCAGCTTGGTTTTGTGCTGCATCCTGTGACTTCAGCTGTTTCATCGAGGTGCCTCAGGTGCGGAATCTGTTTGGTAAAGATTTGCTGATCCTCCACACATGGTCACATTATCATGGTCCTTGTTGCTTTTGGTGTTTTAATCCCATAATTTACTTCTGGGCACAGCCAAATTGCAATGGAAGCCAGGCTACAAAGTCCATAGCCCTATTTGACACTTTAAGAGAGACAGGGAGGAGAGCAAGTTTGATCCTTACCCTCTAGGACTTGCATTCTGAAACAAAGTTAAGAAAACCATTGCACATAACAACTGTTGAGCCTAGTAGCAGCTGGACAGAGTCACCAGCCTCAGCTTCTGGTATGCTCTGAGCAGAGAGCAGGGGGATTAGTGAGAGGAAACTCCATGGAAGCAGCTTTGGGACTGTTTTCTATGGGAAAGGCTTGGAGGAAAGAATAAAGAGGAGTAAGTAGAAATGCACAGGCAGAAGCAACCTCTGCGAGAAGAAACTAGTGGGAGAGTGCCCAGTCTAGGGCATGGCACATAATAGTAGCTCAATTTTTAAAAATACACACACTAATGACATAAGTTGTCTCTGGCATCTTCTTAATTTATTTTCTCATTCAGTCATTCATAAAAGATGCCTTGAGTACCTACTATGTGCCAGTCACCATTTTAGGTGTCAAGGATATACTGGTGAACAAAGATACAAACTTCTTGGATGTTGATCCTCTAATGGAGATAGACAATAAACTAATAAATAGGTAAAATATAGAGTATATATGGTGTGATAAACACTATGAAAGCAAATAAAGCAGAACAGGGTTATAGGGAAATATTGCAATTTAAAATAGGGTGGTCAGGAAAGGCTTAGGTGAGAAGGTGACATTTCAGCAAGGACCTGATTGAGCAAAGGGAGAGTCGGAGCGGGACATGGCGGGGTGGAGAGGAGGGGAACCAGCCCTGCAGAGTTGGCTCTACATCTCATGAGATGTGAAAACTTTAGAGGGTTTGGAGCAAAGGAGTGCTACTATCAGACCTAGATTTTACAAAAATCAGTAGGGAGGACAGTGTAAAAGCAGGGGGATCAGTTAGGAGGCCATTGCAATAATCCAAGCAATGGAAGAGGTTTTCTGATGGCTGATTCCCAATATACAAGTGTAAGTGGCTGTGTTGGGCATAGGAGGAGGGCTCAGGCACCTTGCTCTAGAGAAAGGAAGGACATTGCCTGTGCTAATCCCCTGTCATATAAAAAGAAAACCCAAAGGGGGTCAATTCAAATTGAAACTTTAGCTCAGCATACTGGATTGGAGAAGAAAGAGTAAATTTATCTTTATCCATGCAGGTCTCTATCATGGTGGGGAAGAAGGGCACAGCATGTGACATTTCTTGGCTCTTGTCATCCTATGAAAAACATCCCCAGCTGATCTGGCAGACTGACATCCCTAAAATCGTCCTCATGGCCAAGGTCCTGAAATCTTCTGCCAAGGTTTAGTCACAGGGGACGGAGGAGGGAACGATATTTGATACTCCAGTTTGTTGCCCAAATTCCATAACAGAACGCTCTTTTATAAACACCTCCCTGACCCCTTGATCTCATGTGCCACACATTGTTCCAGGGTAATACCCTGGTCCTCTCGTGTGATGAACTAGGCTGTGAATCCACAAGGCAATTGCCCGTGGCCACTTCTCAGGGACATATTTCTGTCTTTCTCCCTGTTCTACTTAGAACATAGTTTTCTATGCAGTCCCATTAACAGGAAATGGGGTTGACTTAGTTCTATCATCTTTATTCTAAGAATGTAGCCTTTTGGAGTTCCAGTTTAATTGGTGATGACTTCCTGTTAGAATCCCCACTTTGAGTGAGTCATTTCCCCTGATTTCTACCCTCCTTGCCCCCATAACACCTCCAAAACCAAAGCCATTGGCCTAGATGGGAAAATATCCTCAAGGTGGAGGCACCTCCCATTTTCCCTTAGAGCTTAGCCTTATTATTCTGTCAATCCTTCAAGCCTTTAAGATTGAAAAATATATTTATCCAATATTATTTTTGTTATTTTCAGCAAGATGAGATACTATAAACATCCTAACCTATCACTAATGGAGGTAGAAGTATTTTACTTAGCTATTTTCTTATTTATGTACATATTTGTTATCTATAAACTCCTTAAGGGAGGGATTATTTTGTTTTATTTTATGCTCTACCCCGAAGGCCTAAGAATAGCGTCAAGCACATAGTTGGCACCCATTAAATATTTCTTGAATGAATGAATAATCTCTGACAACAAGATGCATATTGTGGGAGGCTTTGAAGTGCTAAATTAAACTTTATATCATTCCAGCGTAACACATTGCAATTCACCACATGTTGTTGAATACATTCTACATGTCCTGCTCTTGTTAAGCAATGAGAAGATAACAAATGTAGACTTCTAAGTTCTGGCAAGGCACCCATCACCTCTGCAGTTCATCTGTGAGAGAAGTTGTTGAAATAGATGCTTCCTTCACTTTAAATTTCTGAGACTAGGACTTGGCTCCTGTCCTCAATGGTCAGGATGTCAACAATAACATCAGGCCAGGATCAGAGTTACCTGTGGCCAGTCAGTCCAGAAAATTATAATCATTTCAGTACCCCCCCCTTTTTTTTTTTGGAATAAGCAAACTCTTTTCCACCCTACAACTAATATGCGGTCCTGCTTAGAAATACTGTAGGAATACAACTCCTTTCTAAAACAAAAGTTCCAGTTTTGAATATTAGAAGGAGTCTACCGATAAAGATGGGGCAGATGTCTCAGTGGCCCATGTTCAGTCCTCTGAGTTTCACCTTTTGTTATTTTCAGCAAGATGAGATGTTACAAATATCCTCAGACCTTCTAGCTTCACTTACTTTTGGATCACTCATCCTGGCTCCCAAGACCAGCCTTCTACCACTTTATTGATATGACTCAAATATGAATCACAGACCCCTTCCTTACCTTCCTTGACACAACTGAGACAATCTGGGCCTGTCAAACAGGCCCTCTCAAACACTCAGGGAGAACACAGAAATAAACATAGCAACTACTGGCAAACTAAAGAAGCAGCTTAGAAAGCCCAGGCTGGCTGTCTCCTGTGGCTACCAGACTCTGTTCTATTCCACAAATCATCAGAGAGAGCCAGCCCACAGCTTCAACAAGCTGCCGCAATTCTATAGCCATCTACCTGATTACTTCTTCCAAGGTCTCGGTCTGTCCCAATGTAGAAGGTACCATCTCACCACCAACCTACCGCATGTAGTTCCAACTTCAAACATCTGTAGTCAAGGCTGGGAAGATAGAACCACCTTCTACCCTCTCCTTTCTAGGAAGATAGAAACTCCTTCAATAGCTACAGAAGGCCACTGACCCCTTCCAGGTCTGGTGTTCTGTCTGAGAAAATCACCTTCCCCTCTTCAGGTGACGGATACCAGAAATGGCCTCGCTATCAGATAAGATCCTGTCCTTCTACAGAGGGATTCATCTTTATTAGCCTCTCATTATTCCCATAGTGTAACAGAAAAACACACCCACAGTGTTCATTTAACAGGATCTAACAAGCATAAGTCATAGGCAGATGTTCCCTCAAGGAAATTACCATGAACAAGATGGAGACGAAGTTTATCAGGTAACCTGGGAAACGATCTCTCCAGGTCAGCTTATCTTCATCATCATCCTGGGAAGAAACAGGAGAGTAGAGAAAATAAGAAGGCACAAATAACAGATAATAATTTTCTCTTAATTTGCATACACTTGCATATCGTTAATCATGCATCATTTTATATATGTATTTTTCTAGTCTCCAATGCCTTACCTTCCATATTAACAACAGCTCTCCTAATTTTGTGATTTCTAGGTAGCCTGAAGAAACTATGGCAAAAAGAGGACAAGATTTGAGTTCTGCCTCATTCTGGTCTGAAGTTTTAAAAAGTTCAACCACTTATCAGCTGCACGCTCTTGAACGTCTCTTAAGTTTTTGGACCCTCTATTTTTTTTATCATAAAATGGGCACAATTGCAACACTCATCTTGCCTACCACACGGCATGGTTTTGTTTGTTTTGTTTTAATGAGAAACATGTGAACATGGTAAAGCAATGGACAAATGACATATACAACCCAACCGCAGGGCAACATCCTAAAATAGAGCATTCTCTAAATAAAACATCAACCATAGGTCCTATTAAGTGGACAAATTACCCACAGTTTTTGTTCTTGAAAGAACTTTTATGTGTTGTCATTTGTTTACCCCAAAACGACTGTGTTCTCTCCTGGTTACAGATGCAGACATTTCTAGATACAGGTTGAGCCGATGCCTTGCAGTCAGTCTGACTGAGAGCTCTACCTTTTCTCCTCAGACTGGGTGCAGTGCACCCAAGCTGCCCTTCTGGGACAACCATGTGTCTGACGTGGAGTCCTTTGGCTTACTCTGACAATCTTCATGGGGTTGGGTGATATCAACAAGGTATGTATGAATGGTAAAAATCTCCACCAATTAATTGCCATGTAACTTTAGTCCAGCCACTTGCTTTCTCTGAGCTGCACTTCTATAAAATGATAAGTGATACAGGGTTGTTCTAAAGACCATTTGATGCCATGTTTGTAAAAATGCCATGAAAGTGGCAAAGCACTCGGTGCTGGTGAGGTAGGAGTCCTGCATTTCTGCGATGTGTCAGAACCAAACTTAGCCTCTGAATGTTCCAGGGCCCCCTCCTCTAATCTCTCTTCCCTCCTGACCACTATTTCAGAATACACCTGATTTGGCTCTAGCAACAGTGCCATCTAGCCTTTGAAAGTTGTACTGTAGGCCAAGGGCCTTTGTGGCCTAGAAGACATCTTCCTAAAAACCTTTGTGCACCCACGGGGTGTAGACCTTGTTGGCAGGAATGGTAGGAGACAGAAGAAAGTGGATTTGACCACTGCCCCTGGGGACCTCACAGTCTAAGAAAGCGAAAGTGACACCCACATACTAAAAGCTTTAGGAAGCACTTCCCAATGTGGGAGTGAGGATTATCTTGGGCACGAGCCTGTGGGGAACTTGAGGAAAAAAATGATGTGTTTTTCTTCCTGCATGTCTGGAGCTGAGCGCAGGGTTGAGCTGGCTTAATAAATGGGGATGGACATGAGTGTTAAGGCTGAAGTCATTTAATAATTAGCACTTTCATTTACAGATGGTGTAAACAAGGGATACTCAGTTTTTCATAAACCTCATGATAGAATCAGGGCTCTAAACTCCTAGCCCAGCAGGCTTTTCATCACACAATTGAGAACAAGGTAAGTGCAGGTTGGGACCACTCTGGATGAGTGACAGCTTATAAATCTATTTCTACAAGGACTGGAACAATGCTCATTTATCTTCTTCTACATTAGACCAAACATCAAAAGGGAGTCACACTTCTTTCTTGTTGCTTCAGTATTAATTCGTAGTTTTACTCCCACTAATGATATTTTCCTATAAGATTTTGATGAGGAAAGCTGAAGGTGGGCTGGTGGATAACAGCACCCAGTAGGGATTCTGCAAAGAAAAGAAGAGGGTACATGGCAGGGCTCTTCCTGAGGTTCATTATAATGAAAGTTCTGATGATTCTTTGACCCTTTTTCCGGTCTCTGGCCTAGAGATAAGTTCTGCCTTAAAACCCAGAAAACCAGATGTGTGCTAAAATACCAGTGGTGAGTAGAAAAGAGGGAAGTCTGGTTCATAGGTTCCATGTTACCAGTTCCTCTGCCAGAGGATTCCCAAGTGAGGAATAGTGCAAGGAGAGGGAAAAAAAACAAAAAACAAAAAACAAAAAACAACCTGTGCTTGGTTCCTGAGATGAAGGAAAGAGGAAACAACCATATGTTAGTAAAGGTGAGACTGGGTTCAGGGTGGTCCTCAAGGCAGATCTGGACAGTCCAGGAAGAAATAGGGGAAAGGGAAGTAGGAACGGAGGAGCAGGAAATATGGCCCAAGATGGCATGGACTCAAATAAATAAATACAACTGTAGAGGATGACTAAGAATCCTGTGGAGGAGTCAGGCATCTGAGATAGCCTCTGTTAAGGTTTCCTGTCCAGTGGTTGTCCGCCTTCTTCAGTCCATGGACCAAGGGGAATGAGATGTCTTTGGACGAGCCTCCACCTTGCAGTGACAATTCTGTCCTGGAGAATGAGCTTTGATTCAGTTCCCCTCAACAAACATGGTCTGGGCATCTTGGAGGGCTGGGCCCTGTGCTGGACACTGAGGACACAGTGGGGAGAAGACTCAGCCCTGCCCAGAAGGAGCTCAGAGACCACCACAGAAACAGAAGGATTTCAATGCTAACCCTATCAAGGCAGGTGGCATGACTATTTTGCATATAAATGAGACACAACTAAAAAGTGATTGACTTGGTTGTCCTCTCAAAGCAACTACCTTAAAGAATATTATTCATTTTGACATAGATGTTCTAGTGCTTGTTGACAAATCACCCCCTCTCATGTTTACATTGATGAGCCCTTTTTTCTGGAAGCCATAGTTTCCATCTCGTACATGAGACACTATCCAAACACAAGAGGCCAAGTGAAACACAAAGATTACCAACTGCCCTCCAAGCTCGCAGAGTTACTTGTAAAGATGACAGTGAGTAAAGCAGACTTCACATATAATAACTGGTTCTGATAATGGAAGCTAATTGAAACTCTCCACTCACTGGCAAATTAAAGATTTGAAGATTCATGGTAAAACACTGTTACTTTAACTACACTCTATGTAATCATCACATAAAAAGCCTGCAGTGTAATGAAAAAGGAAGCAGCCTTGAGACCAGAACACCTGAGCTTAACTCTTAGCTCTAACATTAACTAGTCAAGTAACCTTGGGAAATTTCCAGAACCTTAGTTTCCTCATCTGTAATTATATTCCTGATCTGTAAATGTGCAACATGACAAATTACCATGCATTTTATATAAATTAGCCAACATACAGAGAGTGCCACGCTGGTGCACCTGCACACAGAGGTAGGTGAGAATTCTTAGTGCTTCCCTTTCCTTTTAAAACAGAGATGACAACTCTTGTCCCACCTAAGCGACAGAGGTATTGTGCAGATCACATGAGTGAATGCCTGTGAGAGAGCTTTGTAAACTGTAAGGTGTTACACAAAAGTAAGGCCTAATCAGCTTCATGATTATATCAAAGGCAGGTGATTAGCAAGCACTTAGCTAATGTCACCATTGTTAAGACATGAGCCTAGTTGTCATCTGTGTTTGTTTCTTTGTCCCTGTTATCCTGTTTCTGTTCTCATACTATGGCTCCTATTCCAATTCTCTAATAGCAAGTAGCACAGTGATATTCATGTTACACCATAGAATTGCTCTTTTGAAAATATTTATATTCAGAATATATAGTCTATATACTATCTTTGAAGTTTTCCTCTATATATGCATACACACTTCACACCCAGTTTTCTCCATTATGTTGTGTGGGTTCATTTTTCACAACCAATGAACAAATACTGCAAGCTATTATTAAAGTTCATACTTGATTTGTATTTTCTACGTTTTTACCCACTGGCTGTTTTCTGTTCCAAGATCCTATCCAACCACTGTTTGTGGTCACCGTGTCTCCTTAGGCTCCTCCAGACTATGGAGTTTCTCAGACTTTCCTTGTTTTTGACGACCTTGACAGTTTTGAGGGGTACTGGTCAAGTACATGGTAGAATGCTTCTCCATATGGGTTTGTCTGAAGTTTTTCCCACAATTAGACTGAAGTTGTAGGTTTGGAGGAGGAAGACCGCAGAGGTAAAGTGCCGTATTCATCCCTTCATATCAACAATACAGGCTATAATATGACCTATCAGTGACAATGTTAACTTTGATCTCTTGGTGGAGGTAGAGTTTTTTGTCAGGTTTCCCTCCTGCATAGTTACTCTTTTTCTCCTTTCCATACTTTACTCTTTAGAAGGAAGTCACTACATTCAGTTCACATTTAAAGAGTGAGGAGTTATACTCTATCTCCTTGAGGGGGCAGTGTCTACAGGTTCCCCTAAGATTTAATCTCAACTTTTCTATTTTGCATTTGCTTAAAGCAGGGCTGTAAGGAAGAGATGCTCTCTCATACCAGTGTTAAACCAATACATTGAAGATGATAAATGCCTAGTGATCAGTAGGCATCCTGCTTGGGGAAGAACTGGACTTGGGAATGAAAGGAAGCAGGCTGCGGTCCTCTTTATTTGGGAGAGCCAACAAGAGGCCGGAAGCTGAGCTCTGCCATCATCATTAGCAGCCCTTCATCATCACCAGCCTCACCATCTCCACCTAAAATCAGGCAGGTCAAGAATAGATAGGGTCAGACCAGTTTCTACTGAGATGTGCATACATTAAGCCTATGTTCCTCCAAATATTTTAGGGGCAGTGCTAAGGAGAGGGAAAAACAATAGATTTGGAAATAGAGAATAATAAAGAGGTAGAGACAGGGAATAAAACCTGTCTCTACCTCTTTATTAGCTGACCAAGCTTGAGCATATTATCTAACTTATCCCTACCCTTACATTCACATCTCTACTAGGCTGGCTGGCAAATTTCCCCTACTAAGCACTCAGTGAGTATATGTGATAGTACTTGAAACATAAGTTTTGTATAACCATGAGTTATTATTACTACTCCTCTTTCTTCTATACAAGAAGCATTCATTTAATATCAACTGAGTACCCAGCACTGTGCCTACACTATGCCCTGGGGATATGTAGAAGAATAGCTCACATTCTTTGCCGTTAAGGAATGCCCTAACTACTAGAAGAAACAGAGTAAGATGAACACAAATTAGGACATGATATGACACATGTCATGGGGACATGGAGGAGGGAGTGACCACTTGCCTAGGTGAATAAGGGATGACTTCAGACATGAGGGAGCATTTCACTTGTGACTAAAGGGTAATAAGAGTTTTCTAGGATGAAAAGAGGAATGAATGTATTCCAGAGAAAGTGCCATGCCCAAAAGAACTGTGCTATCATATCATATAGCACTATCAAGTGGTTCAGAGTAACCAGAGGGTAGAGTGTTTGTAGACAGCAGCAGGGTTTCTGGTAGGGTTAAAGGTTAAATCTCTGACCTTCCCATCTCAGTTGGAGACATGCCTCCACCCTCCAACTGACTACCAGTCTCCACCTTTCCTTTGGATCTTACCCTCTCCTCAAGGACTTCATTGTTCCTTATCTTAAACTAGTGTTTTCATACATGAGTGTACATGTTCAAAATCACCTAAAAAACTTCTTACAACAAACTCCTGGGCCCCAGCCTCAGCAGGCTTGGAGTGGACCTGAGAATCTGCATTTCTAATAAGTTTCTCGGGAATACTGGCGCTGGTGCTACTGATGCTGCTGGTCAGGTGACCACATTTTGGTAACCACACTCTTAAACCATTTCCTTTCTGCTAGGTATTGCCATTCACCTATAAACACACTGAAGAATAAGAGCTGCTACTCTTTAATTGCCTTAGATGCCATTTAATTCTTGCAATAACCTTGGAAGTTGCGATTATTATCCTCATTCTGTAGCTGGGGAAAGGAAGTGAGCTTCAGAATGTTAATGCACTTGGCCACAAGCTAATAAGTTGCAGCTCTGGAATCGATGGGATCCCTTGTGATGCTGCCTCTCCAGGGACCTGTCATCTAAAAAATAAGTAGACCAAAGAGCAGCCACACCATAGGAAGGAAATCAGCAGAGAGTACTGCCACAAATGCCCAGGGAGGGGAGTTTCAAGAAGTGAACACAGGTTTTCTTGAGGAGAGATCAAGTACATTAATAGCAGCAACATTATCTATTTGCATTTGCCATTAAAGTTACCTGCAACCTGTGAGATAGTTTCAAAGGAATGATGGAAGCAAAACTAAGACTGCAGATGATGACGAAGTGGAAGGGAGGTGAGAGGAGAGAGCTGCTGTAGTTTGCCTTCTTAAGAAGTTGGAGGGAATAAAGGGTTGAAGCAGAGTTTAATACTAATCCTTCCCCATGCAAGGCCCTCTTCCTGGCTAAAATCTTGGCTTTATTGATCACCCGCCTGGTGAGGACTTTCAAATCTCTATCACCAGCTCAGATCTCTCAGCTGAGCTCCAAACTCATTTGTCCAAATTCTTAGTGGACATCTTCAGTGGAATTTCCCAAGTTCAAAATGTCCCAGATGAGTGAATCATCTTACCCCTTAAACCTTCTTCTTCTTCTTTTATATTCCCTAACTTAGTGAACTGAACCATGGCCCTTTGAGCAGAAACCAAAGGCTGAAACCAAGGTACTCACTTGGGCTACCTCCTCCCACACACTTACCTCAATCAGTCTCAGGGCCTAGAGACCCTATCTCTTTAAACATTCTCCTAGTCTGCCACTCCTCCACTTTCTACTGCTGGTGCCCATGCCATAGTTCAGATCCTTCCCATCTCCAGCCTCATTACCCTCCTTCAACAAGATGATTTTCTTGTCTTTATTCCTCACGAACTGTCAGTTTCAGGATTGCAGACGCCATGTTTGATTCATCTCCATGTATCTGGGGTTTAAGCACAGTGTCAGGTACATGGTATAAGCTCAGTGAGTGTTTGTGGAATCAACATGTCTCTCTCTTATCAGGTCCATGGACCTCAGCTCTGAAAACAATCCTGGTGACACTTCACGAGCCTCACCTGGGTCTCTCTCTCTCTCTGGGCCAGGAGGCAAGCAGGAATTCGACACTATTGGAATTCACGAGGCCAATGGTAGGTGGGGATCAGATCGACAGTTCTTCACCCCTTTCTTCAGCATGCTTTGTCTGCTTTGATTTCTTGAGCCAAGGGATCCAATCATTACAGTAGGTGGAGGTCTTCTATCAACCTGGAGATGACTGCCCTGCACCCCACAGTCAAGGGCAACACCATGGAGAACTGGAGATAGGGAGACTTGTAGCGCCTCAATGGGGTTTCTGAAGGAAATCATAACGATGTGGGTGAATTGAAGATGGAAAAATTGCATGACAGATGGGAGGTGGTCCCAGACAGGGGCCTTACGAAGAGTGAGATTAGGAGACTGACTTAAAACAGGAGTTACGTGGAAAGCTAAAGAAAAGTCGTGATCCACATTCAGTTGTGTCTGAGTAAGGATCAAATAAGGGTCCAAATGACAAGGAAACCCCAAGTTCAATTTGGGCAATGCTTCCTACAGCACAAATCCAGGGGCCATTCTTTCTGTTCCAAAGCCATCCGATCATCCAGTGTGACCCTGATCTGCCATTCTGGTCCCTCTCCCCAGATGAGCCTTCAAGACCTCTCACAAACAACACTTACTCTAAAAACAGAGATCCTACCAACTTCATCATCTTCTCTCTCCCTTTTGTTCTCTCTCCTAAAATAACTCCTCCTCATGGCAGCATTCATGGCCTGACCAGGAGCATGAAGCAGATAGGACTTCATATCCCTCCCTTCACTGAGTACAAGATCCTCCACAGCTTCTATTACCATCACGTAAGCCCCCAGAATGGTCTTGGTCCTCACAGCTCAAGCACACACAGCCTCAGGCTGAGCTTCTAGGCCTGACCCTCAGTCCTATGAACTTGCCCATGACTGACCCCCCAGAGTTATCTAGCAATAAAGGCTTCTAAGGACAGAGCCTCAATCTAGGAGGACTGAGGCAGTCATGTGGCATAGCACCTAAGTCTACAGGCATGCCTGAAACCCAGGGCAGAATGCAGTGTAATTTGTGGCTAAAATGGAAAATATTCTTTATTCTTCCCACTGCTTGGTTTTCCCAGCAGACACAGAAAAACAGACTCTGGCTCCCTGTCTCCCATCCTGAGGTCCTGCATGCTTACTCGGCTGCCTCTGGTTCCCCAGACAGCTTGCTGCTTCACTTTCTCTGTTTCCCAGGGGGCTTCCCTAGCCTTTATGGGTTCCAGTGCTTGGCTGAGCTTCTCTCCCTCCCTTACTCCAACCTTAACTGTTCTACTGTGTGCCCTGTCAGGATTCAAACTGCAGGCAGGTCCTCTCGACTCACTAGTGCTGCATGTCTAAATCCTTAATATATAAACTTACCTAGAACATCACACGAGGCCTTAAGCCAAAAGACCATGGACTTAGAATACATTTAAAGCCTGTGCCATGGTCTCCAAGGCCTGACAAGATCTGGTCTCTAGCTCTTTTCAAACTTCATTTCCTACCATTCAATCCCTTGCTGACTCCATTTTAGCCACACTGGCTTCCTTCCTGTTCACTGAACACACCAAGCTGGTTTCTGCTTCAAGACCTCTTGTAAGATTCCTCTGCTATCTCTTTGCCCAGCTGGGTCCTCTTCTTATTATTCTGTTCTCATTTCTAACATCATATATAGTGAGGTCTTTCCCCATGCCCCAGGCCATGCCCCGGTCTTGTTATTCTCTATCACAACACATCACTGTCTGAAGTTACCTATTTATTTATCTCCTGTCTCTTCTAGGAAAACCTAGGATCCATGACAGCAGTCAGCCTCTAGTTCACCACTGGATCTCCAACTGCTGGCTCCAGCCTGGCCTGGGACTTTGTCTGTATGTGTGACTCAGGGGTGACTATCAGTCTGGAAACAATAGCCCAGCTCATTGGGTAGCACTCAATGTTCATAAGGTTGGGATTGAGTACTTATTCTCTGGGTGGGTCAAATCTAGTTTCACACAGGAAGAGCCCATGAAAGAATTTTGTGCCACTGTCTCAGGTTACACACCAGCACCAAAACCTAAGGGGAAAGTACAAAAGGTTATGGTAACCTTGCAACACTTTAAGAAAAACAGTCAAGTGCACGTCCCATCAGCATGCAGCAATAAGGACAGCTTTTTGAATGGAAAATAATACAGGGAAGAGTTTTAGTCTGAGTAATACCCAGCTGTGTTCTGGATAATCATGAAGACCTTTGGAACAGAGATCCTGTAGCCACAATGAGCTCCTTCTAGTGTGTCTTGTCCCTTGAGGTCACATGTTATTTCTTAGTCTAACCTACAAGCTTCCAGCTTCAATGTGGGGTCTTTTCCTTATGTTCTATCCCATAGAATGGAGAACTGACCTGTAGAACACTAGTTTACAAACTTGAGGTTTTTCATAAAATCCCTCCTTACTCTTTTTTTAGGCCCGATACTCATAATTCCTATTTTTTCTACTAAACAAATATAGAAGAAAATGAGTGGTTCTACATCCCTGTTTCTATCTATTCCCTCTGTACCATTATGATGCTCTCAAGGGGTATCCACACCTTACTGTGCTGGGGCAGGTGGAAACACCGGGAAGCAGGTCCTCAGCCCTAGAAAAGGAAGGAAGAGTTGTTGGCTCAGCCCCAGCAGATGCTCAGGCCATGGAGAAGACGGGTTGCTGCTACGCAAAAGTGAGGTGGGAATGGCACAGCCAGGGCAATGTCATGACTCCCACATTCGCCAATTGTCAAAATCACGTAGGTGACTTTTCAAAAGATGCTGATTTCTGGCTCTGCCCCAAGTCTACTAAATCAGAATCCTGGCAGTGAAAGGATCTGTTTTTGCAAATGCTCCACAGGCAACACTGTAGATCAGCCCAATTTGGGAAATACCATTCTACAAGACTCAGCCCTCTTTTGTTGTTTTTCCCCCACAGCCTATATTCCTGTGGCTTGTCCTTGTGTGAACGGATTCTCTGAGAGGTGCTCACAGGGTGGAAACAAGCTTGGAGACAATTCCCTCATGTACAGTGTCCACACAGAATTCATCACATCAGCTGCACTGCAGGCCCAGACCACTTACCAACTGGTTCCTGTCCACGCTCCTTCCCCTCCTTTTCCCCCAATGGCAAGACGATTGTAGGCCGAGAGCAGGCACTGATCAAACGTGAGTCCAGGGATAAATTTCAGACCCACTTGGTAGCTCACAAAGTAAAAAGGGCAAGAACTGAAGGTTATTCACTGGCTTGGTCACTGGCCATGCTTGGGAAGCCAGCAGCCAAGGCATGGTTTGATTTTTCAAACCATTAGTTTGACATGTCAGAGAAGGCTAGGCAGCATCTGATAGTCTTACTTAATTTATGCAGTTGCCTTGAATTTTATGAATGTATTGGGCCTTAAATTTTCCCACTACACACAGAGCACCAAAACAGACTCTATATTAAGAGATGGTCACCGCCCTCCACTCAAAACAGAAGTGTCAGGCTTCTCCGTGTGAAAAATGGCATTTGGAAATATGTTGGTAACTTTTATTTAAACATTGTTCCCTTTGAAATATTTTATGTGCAAACGAATAAATAATGAATCTTGCCAACACCCACGTGTTCTGGTCAGAAGAGTAAGGTCACTTTGTTCATTGTTTTGTTAACAATATCAGTCACTTCTAGCCACCACCCAGCGATGGAGCCGTCACTGTTACACCATGGTTAGACAATATACATCTAAAACAGTGTTTGTTTTTAACTAGGAGAAACAATTTTCAGCAATTTGCAGCAACAGTAAACTGGTAAAAAGACACTGCAATTAACTCTCATCATGGTATTTTGTAACACTGGCTCCTTTAGCATGCAATGTTTGTTTGTTGGCTTGGTTTCAGATTTTGTTAACTTACAAGGAACAGTGGTTAGTTGCTGTTCCTCTTCATTAAAAACAAGGGCCAGCACAAATGGGAAAGGACCCCAGAAAGGAAAATTGGGTAAGACAAGCAAAAGCACTTTCAAGATCTTCTTCAAACCTGGGCCATGGGCAAGGGAGGCGTCCTCCATTAGACCAGGAGAACCGAGTCTCCCAAGCTGGCCCTGGAACTTGCTGTAGACACACACGGGCCACTGTAACACATACTGTTCCATTCTAAAATTAATTAGTGAAATGATCCATAAAAGGGATCCTCCTTCTTGTGTGGACTGTAAGTGAGGTGAGATCCTGCCCAGCTATTCATGTCTTTTCTCTGGGTTTGCTGAGCAAGAGTTACCTCTGTCCTGCTATAATGAGGACATCCTGGACAAAGCCACAGGACACTGACCAAAGTCAGCTTTGATGCAGAGAGAGTAGTGGAGCCAGAAAGAGGAAGAAAAATCCATGAGGAGGAGGAAATAGAGTAGGAATGTGCAGGTACTCTCTGCCCAGCTTTCTCCTTTGTCGCTTTAGGCTCACAGGGTCCAGAATGAGACTCTGCACTCAGAGGGCTACTGAGCCAACTAAGAATGTGCAGGTCCCAGCATGGAAGGGTGGACTGGGCCAACTCCATGAATGCAGTTCAGAACCCACAGCAGCTGCTGCATGTGACCACCCACCACATTAGGTTGTGAGAAAGGGAAGACCTGGGGAGTCCAAACTCATACCCCCTGATGCTGATGGCAGAACCCACTGTGTTGTTAGAGCTCCCAGAACACATCCCGTCCCATTCCATACTCTGCCCATGTCATAAGGTCCACTGTCACTGTTGAGTTCAGAGGATTTATTTTTGACACTCGAGGCAGGTTAAGGTATATTAATAAAGTGATGGGGTCAGGCCTGCCCAGACAAAGAAGAGGCACTGCCAAGTCCTTTTACTGTGATATTATAAGCATCTCCTATGTTCCAGATCCTGCACTGTGGCCTCTGTGCTCCAGGGCTCTCGGTGTCGTGAGAGACACAGATGGGCAACAGTTACAGTGCAGGGAAGTGGTTGCTGTGGAGGCATAGTAGAGGAGCTCCTAACTTTTATGTCTTTGGAGAAGATTCAGGAAAATTCAGGCATGAGTCCTTGCATGCACATGTGCATGTGTGTGAGCATGAATGCGTGCATACTCACACACACTCACAAACACACAAACTCATGCTTAATGGTCTGGCTGTGCCCCAGAACCATGACTACTTAGCAAAAGCACTGGTCTAAGACTGATTGTTCCATCCATCCATCCACCCATCATTTAGTGCATGCTTACTACATTATAGGCACTTTTTGAGATTCTTTACATATCTGATCTTGTTTATTTCTCAAAATAACTATATGAGTTAGGAATTAATAGTCTCATATTATACATGGAAATTAAGACCCAAGAAAATTAGTTAAGTGACTAGAGTTACACTAGCAAGTGGCTAAGCTGAGATTTTAATCCAGGTCTAAATAATTCCAAACACGCCCCCCCTTTTTTTCAGCTCTTCTGTGTTCTTTACCCTGTGCTTTTCAGAAAACCGGATTTTCCAGGTAGTCACAGATGTTCTCCATGCACAATGCCTATTTCTTTTAGGAAATCTAATACACTAATGCATATCAGAGGCTCCAAGAAGACCTGCAGTATCTCTGTATAATCCTCCATGCACAGACTCAATTGATCATGCAAGCTCTGTGGTAGCCGATGGCCCAGTTCTGCAGCAGTTGAGAAAAGTTGCTTTACCCCCTTACCTGATTTGGAATCACAACACAGAGTTTCTGCCCCTCAGCAAGGCACTTTTTTCTTCAGCCAACAAATAGTGATTTGACCTTAAGCCGATCAGTAATCCATCCCCTTGCATCTTAGTGCTGTTCTCCTTCCACAGGCCCCTCACCCCTGTTCTCTCCCTGAGCTGCTGCATGCCTCCATGAAACGCAGAGAATAAAGGAGTCACTAGAATGAACAGAAGCGATGGGTGTGGTCTGCAAGTTAGTGTTGAACATACTCTGGAACTTTCTCATACTGCCTCTCGGCTCTGAGTCTTAAACTGGTACTAGCCCAGGACAAGGACCCATCTTCCTAACTATTTGAGCTTCTAACCACCCCCCTCAGACTCCCTACTGCTGGGCTGTCAGTTCAATGACCTCACTTTCTACCCTTGGTCTCTCAATCTCCAGCTTCAGCATTAAGGAAAATAGCAAGCTTACTTATTTCCCTAGTTTCTCTTTCCATCTGTCTCATAGTTCTCTTCCTGAAAAAAAGAGACAGACTGGCAAGACTAACCCAGACACGAGCACCCCATGCCCAGGAGGGATTTCATTCACGCCCCAGAGAGAAAGAGAGATTGGCCCTGCCTTTCCCCACCTGGAGCCAGGAACCAGGAGCCAAGGGAGACACAGTTGAGTGTCTGCCTGGGGGAACCCCCTCCATTCCGCAGCCCGTTCCACATTCCTGTCCCCAATCCCGACCCAGGGAGTCAACATACATCACCCTTTTGCACTTGAGGCCCTGACTCACTGCATGGTTGGGATGTGACTGCCAGGGAATCTGCAGCCTCAGCTGCTCCAGCCAGGCTCCCCTCATCTGCACCACAGGGCACAGCCGCCTCCCTGTGCCACCAGCTGGGGATCTTTCTTTCCAATGAGCTCAAGTCATCCCAAGCGCTTAACCCCCAGGACTGGCTGGAGTTGGCCCCCAGAACATGTACAGGACATCCTTTTTCTTAATGAACAAAATGCACAGGTTACCATGAGCTTACCCTCCCCTGGCTCTCACCATCACTCATTCATCTCCAGGCCCGGGGCAAAGGGCAGCCAGGGCTCTCTGGGATCCCACACAAGCCAGGTCAGAATTTATGGATGATGCATGATATGTGATTGTTTATGACACAGAAACAAAATAGTGAGGATCGAGGCTAAGAAAGAGGAGGGAAATCTAACTCCCTCAGAATAGTAGGCAACCTGGAAGAAAGCTACCAGAGCAATAAATGCCTGATAGAAACAAGGAGACTCTCTTCCCTTCCTCTGTTTTCTTTCTATTCTCATTTGCCATGGAGTCAATAAGTATTGATGGGAGAGAAGGAGGGGGAGACGAAAGGAGGGAAAGAAAGCCCCCTGTCTGGGGGCACCCATGCTACCCTCTTCTCTCACTCCTTCCGCAGAGTGACAATTACCCCATCAGGCAGTTACCCCAGGGCTGCCTAGATTTGAGCGCTCACCATCGCCATGGGTTGCTGTTGGGGAAGAACCCTTGAAATTAGGTTCTAGCCTCAGCTCTGCAACTTATTTGCTTTTTGACCTTTCATAAGCTAGAAGGGGAAAAAAAAAGCTTAAATTCCTTATTACCGAATTTTACCTTGAAAAAGTAAAATGATTTTCAGAACTATGCTCACCACTACATCCATCTCCTTTCTTCCCCCAAAGCTTCCAACTCCCCTCAAAGCTGGCCACTGATGCATTTTCAAATGGAGACTCTATGGTGGTTATGTAGTAAGGAAATAAACTTAACCAAATTGAGGTCTAGCCTTTGCCCTCAGCTGCCAGGAAGTGATCTCTAGGCCCTTCAAATGGTCTATTGATGGGAGTGCCTTTGTTTGCTTGGGGCATTTGGCCAGGAAGCAGTCTAACAATGTGATATGATGGGGTCTTTAGGCTACACGGTATCATTTCTACCCCCAGATGGGCTGAAGACTAAAGGTCAGCCATACAGGATCAAGCCCCAATAAATCCAAAGATACCAAAGCTCAGAGGTGTTTCCTTGGTTGGCAATACTTGGTGAGTATTGTTACACATCACTGCTGAGAAGTGGCACTGTCTCAATTCTATGGGGAGAGGACACTGTAAGTCCTTCGTTTAATATTTTCTTGGACTCCATCCTCTGTACTTCTTCCCTTGGCTGGTTTTAGCCTATATCCATTCCCTGTAACAAACTGGACTGTATGTGCAACAGCTTTCAGTAAGTTCTGTAAGTTCTTCTAGGAAGTTATCACACATAAGAGTAGTCTGGGGCACCCCCAAATTTGCACTTGGTGTCAGAGGTAAGGGTGATCCTCCCAACTTCGCAGTCCATGGTGGATAATGTTGGTTGATAGCTTAGGAAACAGTACTTCCACTGTTGGAGCCATTCTTCATTGAGGGGTCTGTTAAACTAACCTAATGAACACTCTCAATTAATAAAAAGATTATACAGATATCCTAAAATCTAGTAGTCAGCTTTCAGAATTGTGTAAATGTAAGCACAAATTGCCATGGTGCCAGCATTGCAACTTTTGGAAGTACTTATAATCCTTAAGTATTAGCAACTAAGAGTTAAACAAGCTTCCTCACACACCCTCAGCACGTGGTCCACACTGCTGGCATGCACTCGTTGCTTCCTGCTCTGTTTGTTATCGAGATGTCTTGGTACACATGAGACTGTGAACTTCCTGAGAGCAGCAATTGTATCTTATAGATCTTCTACTTTCTAGAGATCAAGGCAAAAAGTAATTCACTAAGTGTTTGATGGATTAAACTGGATTTGCTGATCCTTTGAAGATGGTAAGCAGTTGTGTGCATGGACATGTGGTTATTACACTCCCATAAACAAGTTCTCTTTAAACTGTGAGCCCACATAAAATTTTACAAGTCTCCTGTTCCTCCCTAAGAAGATATTCAAAAGGAAAAAAAAATAACACAGAGGCAACAGAGCACAGAGCCAAGAGCACACATGTGGGATGTGGAAGACCTGGGTTCTAGTGATAGCCTCACATTCATTGTTGGCTCCATCACCTTAGACAGATCACTTGACCCAAGACTAGGTCTCCTCATCTGTAAGACTCTGAGAAATACTGTACCCTCAGGCCTCCTACAGACATGCCAGGGAGCAATGATTATAAAGCTCACACTATTACAAGTTCAGATTCCAAAGATATTTTCTAAGCACCTGCTAGCTGTTAGGCATTCTACAAGGCATTTGCTGCCATTGTTTCATTCCATTAAATCCTCATATTCTGGTGTTGGAGGTAATAATGGGGAGGGAATCTTTGGCAGGGGTATAAATGATACAAAATTGGCCATGAGATAATTATGATTGAAGTTGAGTGAGGGAACATCAAGATTCACTCTATTATTTCCTCTATTTTTGTGTATGTTGGAAATGTCCTAATAAAACATGTATTTAAAACATTCATCTTGGCAACAATGTGAGGGAGGTCTTCCTAGTCCCACTTTACCAAGAATCAAGGCACAGAACTAAAAAACCATGTGGGTTCCACAGGGTGTTAGAAGGGACATTGGGTCCAGGGCTTGGGTTCCATGCAATTTCCCACACTCCCAGCTGCCCGTCTCTGGGAGGTGACTGTCTTGTGTGGCTGGTACCTGCTCACCAGAACCTCATTGGGTCAAAGAACCAAACATGTTCTTGGAAGATCTAGGTTTGCTTGAATGGGAGGAAGATCACTGCAGAAAAGTGAGGAGATAACAGGAAACAGCTTTTGCCTTCCTTTCCTGGGTCAGGGACCCCTATTCACACTGCATTTGAGAAATTAAAGGAATACAGGGTCCCCTCAAAGTCACAGTCACCATCTGCAAACATCAGGTGAGTCCCAAGGGCACGGGGCAGGCAAGGGGCAGGCACTGACGGAGACCCCAAGAGTGTGTAACACACAGTCCTGCCCCCAGCGACTACCTCAAATTCTCTCACCATATTTTACAATTTATCAGCAAACTGTACAAAGAGAAAAATATCACACTCATATTCACTCTCAAAAGGATTTGCTCTAGAATAAAGAAAGAGATAGATTCACTCATTTCGTCTGCAAAGGGAGGAACAGTGTGTGTGTGTGTGTGTGTGTGTGTGTGTGTGTGCGCGCGCGCGTGCGCGCGCACTTGTGTCTGGGCAGAGGGGGCAGATGCCGCTGAGCAAGAAAAAGCATACTTCACAAAGGCCACTCTAGGGACATGCCCATCTGGAGCTCTGGGGCTGGCTGCAGCTTGCATTTGTTTAGATGTTCAACCCTGGGATGTATACAATTTTCCCCAAATAACCCTTGAAGGAAAAAATAACATAATGCAAGTGACACCAGCAATACTAAAAAGCATGGAGACATATTTAACCATTTTCTTTACTATGATCATATTTTGCCAAAGCCCACGTCCTAGAAATCTCTCCTACTCAGTTAAAAGAAAGTCACCAAATGGGTTGTGTTTTCTCTTCTCCTGCTTTAATTTTTTTTCTCAAGCTCTCGCAGCAACACATGGGTTGGCCAGACCAAAATACACAAGAGAGCTTGGAAAACATTGTCCGGTCACCTCTCCAACCTCAGAAACTCCCACTGGTGCCTGTTGTATGACACACTGCTTTCACACACATCACTGTGCATGGCATTTCCCGAGTGTTTCACCCTGGTTGGGAGCTGGAAGGGACAGCCCCTAAAGGTTTCCTCCACCCTTCCACCTTAAGTTCTATCTTGCTATCTAAGTCCATGAACTCTTCAAAACACGCTTGAATTCCCCATGCACCGAGTTCTCCACAGCATCTCCGGGTTTTTCACACAACCAAGAGGCAATCAGCAGAGCAAAAGCTAAACCCATGACCAAGCCCCCACCCTCCAATCCAAGGATATGTGAAAATATATCAACTTTATGACACTGGAAAAAAACAGTCAAACCCGAGCTCTGTAATTGCGGACCGTTTACAAGGCCTGTTGTGCTGTCAGTGCATTCTCAGGGAGGCTGCTCATGCCTGATGCCGGCAGGGACTAGGATTGACAACAGAGGCCTCGTACTGCTCCACACCCCGTGCCTTTCTGAACACTCTCGATTTGAAAAGCAGAGCCCTTGGGTTGAAGAATCAAGTTCTTTCAATATGTGCTGCCTTAGGCTCATTTTCTTTTAAGTTAAGTGTGAGTCTAGTGTGGAGGACCCCTGATGGCAGCTACCTGGTATAAAAGAGTCATGTTTTATGTATATATAAAAATATATATATATATATATCTGTGTCTTGGGGGAACATACACGTGTGTGCACATGTGTACATCCATGTTTGCAGAGATAAGGAAGCAAAGAAAGCAACAGAGACCCAATACACCAAAAATCTCTGCCAAGTGACCTGGTACTAAGGAATAACATCCACCTCGGACAAGAGTCTAGACAATAAACAAGTTAAAGGTAGTTTGAGAGCAATCACAAACAGAAAGAGCCAACATTAGTATTTAGGACAGTTAGTGACAAAGTAAATTCCCAAATGGAAGTTCTGCATATTATACCTATATTTCAGAAAGTCTTTTTCATAATTTTATTTTTAAGTAGGCAATGTATTCCTATGGCTCAAAAGACCAATGTATCCCTGGTGAGGAGTCTTCCTCCCACCTACGTGCTCACCTGCCTAGTTCTCTTACCTCTTCGCATTTTGCAGAGAAAACCACTATTATTATTTTTTGACTAAGTTTACAGAATGTCTTATGAATACAGAAGCAAGTACAAGTATGTGTACACATTTATCTGTATTTTCTCCCTTTTTTACACAAAAGGAGGCACCCTACACATCCTGTTCTATATCCTCAGCAAGGTTTTGAGGAAGGCTATGTTACCTTTCTGGACAAATGACTGTGCTGGGGGAGGGGGAGTAATGGGAACCGGATGACTGTGCAGTGGCAGGGACATGGCCAAGGACCAGAAATGGAATGTAGTTCTGCTGACTTTCTGTCCTGGGTCCTTTTCACTTTATCCTGTCTCTTGGATCAGCTGCCCACATGAGAATACTTCTGAAGTCCTGGCAGGCTTCTCGGAAGCAGTTTGTCCTCTTAAGTGGTTTATAATCTCCCCTGGCAATCTTGCACACAGCACTCATTTGCTTAATAAACCTTTTTCTCATAGATCATGCAAAGGTAAACGTTGAGCGCTTTGCTCTTGAAATGACTAAATGGCCTAACTATGTAAAAGTCCCAGCCCAGCACATAGTAGCTACTTCATAAAATAAATATTAGTTGAATATGAATGATCACTAAATTCCAACTTAATAAAACCTAGATTAAAAAGATTACTCATAAAGAAACAAGGAACTGGCCCCTTCAGAGCCAGCCCAGTGACAGTTTACTTTGGTAGCACAAGCTTTTTATAAGCCAGTGATCACTTCTTCCTCTCTCACCAGAGAAGCAGACAATAATGGATTCCTTGGTATTCATTCAATCCTCATTTTAGGGATCATGTGGATTCTAATGGTGACTTGACTACAATATTCAGGCCTGGCCACAGATAGAGCTAAGCTGGAAGAGTAGGCAGGTCAAGTGTATGTTTAGTGACAGAGCAAAGTTTGGGGAAAAAAGGAAAAATCCTGTCCCAGGGCAACCTGTATAGGCCCCTCTGGTTCTCCAGGAACAACCGCTGTCCCAGCCCTTCACTCCTAGGGATCCTCACCAACCAGAGCAAAGAAAGTCACATTTCTGTGGTGCTTACTTCAGTCACATGCAAAAGAGGGTGATCCCCTGGAGAAGAAAATATGTACACAGGGATTCCAAAGGGAAGGGAACTTCCTGGCAATTAGTTGCTGCTTTAGATGTAGACAACTACCGCTCACCAGTGTAGATTGCCGTAAATTTGTTGTAGCTAATGGGCAAAGGAAAGGAGAGAAAAGCGAAACTGCTGTGAGCTGGTAACTTTTGGAAGTAACCTGCAAGGTAGACATCTTTTCCAGGCCACCAGAGAATCTAAGTTCAAGGGCCCAAACTGTGAACTGGGCTCTCATCCTAATCTTCCCTTAGGGAGCCAACGTAGTCATTACCGTCACATAAACACGTCAACCCTCCCCATACACAACCCTGGAACATCTCTCCCTACCAGCCAAAACTGGAGGTATTTAAAAGCTTCGGCAAGTGGCACTGTCTCAAATACAGGAGATGGCTGCAGGAGGCACCCTGTAGGGTCACAGCCTCCGTTGACTGTGGGGGCCCCACTCCCTTAGAAGACGCCCGCCCCCCCGGAAAAAGTGTAGCACTCTGTTGAGCTAGAGTGCTTTTTCTGTTGCCAGCTGCCAGCCACAGCCACCACACTTCAGGGAGGCCATGTTGAGTGTAGTGGTTACCAGTGCTGGATTTAAATCCCAGCTACACTGCTTAATTCTAGGTCATTATTTCAGCCTCAGTATCCGCATCTGTAAACCTCCACCTTCTGGGAGAGTTATAAGGAATAAATGAAATTGTCCTTGCAAATTGTGCAGCAGAGTATCTGGTAGGTTGTTAGTGCTGGATAAATATTACTTATTTTACCATCATTAGATGGGTCTTAGGAACCTATAGCTTCTGTTTAGAAATCTGTAATTCACCCCCCACCACTACCTACTGCATCAGGCTTGAACTCTGCTCACTGGCTTTTGATTCCTTCCCTCCAGGCTTTCTCCCTCATTGTATTTCCATCCTATTTCCTTCTGTTCTTCATCAGACATCTTCCACTTCCAAATACTGCTTACTAGCTCTTCTTCTCTAATAATAGTAATCATATCATCACAACAATAATATTGACAGTCTGCAGGTGACATTCACAAGTGCTTGGGCACTGTGAAGGACACTATGTATGCCTCCTCACTCAATCTTCCTACTCATGTCACTTGCTCATGATAGCCCTGTGTGATGGGAGTCAGTACTCCAGCTTTAAAGCTGAGGGATAGAAAGTCGAGTAGCCCAAGGTCACTCTGCAACCTTACTAGAATGTAAACTCCATGAGAGCCAGGGGGTTGCTTATTATATCCACTCTTGTATCCCCCAGACCTAGAATAGTCCCTGGCCTTCAATAAATATTAGCTGAGTAAGTGAATGAGTGAGTGAATGAATCAATGGATGCATGGATGAAAGGATGGATGGATGGATGGAACTGAGAAATTGGAATTTGAGCCTAGGTCAGTGTGACTCCTTAGCCAGATGTGACACTCTTCTGCTACTGTGTATACATAAATCCAATTTATCCTTGTAAAATAATCTTGTTCCAAAGTTTTCTGCCATCTGCAGCTCATTATTATCCATCATTTTCTATTATGGTTCCATAACATGCAAAATCTCTCCCACACATATAGCACTGATTAAACTCTCTGAGGGCAGGGACTATGTTTTAGTCACAGAATTTCTTAGTCTTAGTCTTGGCTTAAATCAGGCACTTAAGAAACACTTCCTGGTTGCCTGGCTTCTTTTAGGAGAAAGGGTGATAGTCATCACCTCCTCTGGCCCACATATCACCAAACCAAGTCTTTCTTATGGGGAAGAGAAAGTAAACTGAGCCTTTTTCTTAGTGGTTTTCAAGGAAGAGCCACACTTGCCTTTGGCCATCTGATCTAATGTCTCTCTACTGGCTGGGTCCGTTCTTGGATCTGCTCCCACTCTGGGAGTCAGGAGGCCTGGTCCCAAGTCCCAGCTGTGCTGTTAGTTGCTATAAGAGCAACTTCTCCATTCTGGGACCCAGTTTTCTTGTCTATGAAATAAAGGTCTCCATGATCTCTACATTCTCACCTGTCTTGGCCATCCGTGCATCTCATGTGCTCTCCCCATCCTCAGAGCTGTGGAGAGTAGGACAGATCTACTTGGGTTGAACAGCCCTCTTCAGGCAGGGATGTTTACATCCCACCTCTCCTTGTTTTGTAGTTAACACCACGATTTCTCTCCAGACCCCTCTTTGAGAGGGCGCTCCTATATCTAAAGCCCCATCACTTCTTCCACTCCTGTGCACCATTCTGCTGCCTTTCCTCACCAGGGCCTCTCCCTACATTAGTGAGCAGCATGGGGTCAGGGGCCGGGGGGGAGGCAAGAAGAAAGCAGGTTGTTTAGCAAGAGCCACCAAAGACCTCTCCTAAAGGAGAAGAAGCTCTCTGAGGACCTGGATACGATAGTAAGAAACACACTTAGGAAAGGCGTCAGCCACAGGAAGATCTCATGAGTGTATGGGGGAAAGCGATAACACTCAGTCATGGCCTGGCCAAGAGGCAAGCCTGCTGGACAATCATCTTGTACACACAGGAGGTGAAAACCGAAGGATGCCACTCTGTTTGGTTTTGGAAGCACCCTGCAAACATCAGGTCACAAAATTGTCAGTCCATCCCAGTTTATTTACACAACAGACACACAATGTGCACAAAGAGAAGAAAACATACCAAAATGTGACAATTATCACTCTCACAAAATGATTGTTCTTTGCTTTTTTAAAAGTAATTATTTGTCATTTCAAAATTTTCTGCAGTAAACCAGGATTGTTTTTACAAAAAGAAAAAATAGTAAGTTATTTTTAAATGCCCCTCATCCTAAGATTTTGAAAATAAAAATGCCAAAAATAAAAGGTCTGTCCTTTTAAAAAATGTACTGCAAAGCAACAGCAAATTGAAAAGAAGAAAACATATGAGCTGCAGGTGCTCGAGAAGAGATGGAACTTCCAAGGACGGAGGAGAGGAAAAGTGCAGGAAAAGGAAGAGGCTTCAGGAGACATTTGGGGGAAATGGGGTGATGCTGGGAAGGCCCCGGCACCCCTGGAGAGGAGAATAAGGCATAAAAGACAAACCTGTTCATATAGAAGTCAGACCTACAGGAGACAAGCAGGAAAGGCAAACCAATATATACCAGAAGGGAACAAGGTCAGAATTTAAATTCTGGGATTTCAAAAAGGTATTACCATATATTACTTATTTATTCTTTTATTATTTATTACTTAGGATCATGTTAGTATCCATGTGGACCTGGTATGCTCTTCTGAGGAAGAAGAAACCTCACAGCATCCATGGTCCCTCTCCACCCCTCCTGTTCTCCCCCTTTAGCAATGAGTGACTTTGCAGAAAGGGGAACAACAGACTTTCCAGTTGTGTGCGGGTTCCTCCTGGTTAAGTTCCCCAGGTGGGTGCCCTGGGGAACATCTCTGTATTGTCCCTTCCTCTGAACTGCAGCTCATGAGAGCCCCTCCTAGCTTCATCCCTCATGACACCATCGTGCCACCCACATCATCCTACCCATGGTCTCTCCTAACGCAGGGAGCAGGGGAAGGCTTGGCTATCCGAAATGAAGGCAACCACCACCAGAGAGGATTTGACCTTTCCAAGGTACTTCATTCCTGGAAAGAGAGGAGGAACACTTGTCCCATCTTCCCTTCAGTGGAAAACAGGCCCTCTTCTCTGGAGCTCCTCCTTCCAGGATGGCAGCAATATCCCTAGAGAGCCTCTCCTTCTCCCGGAGTCTATACCCTCCTGGAATGTTGAGGAGGATGTGAGCAGCGTAGAAAGCGAAGAGGCATTTCAGAATGAATGAAAGGTCATGAAAGCAAATCAGCACACTGTGCATGAGATCAGCAGGAGTGAAGATCAGAAAGAGGAAGAGAAGAAAACCCACTGCAAGAAGAGAGTGAGACTCTGAACACATGGCTTTCCTTCCCGAAGCCATCAAACCCCCGGGGCCTTGATGCAACCTGGCTCCTTGCTGAGAAGCTCCCCTTTCCAGGCTCACTGCAGTGGTAGTGACCCCAGGATAATTGAAACTGGCAGATTTTGACATGTGTTTCCTGGGGCTGGCCTTGAAGATGCTCTGATGTTAATTTAGAAGGACTCTCAGATTGGAACACTAGATGCATAGCTTGATCCCTATACGTCCACCCTCCACCAGATGTGACAGGATCATTTATGTTAGGAATTCTGAAGGGCTGTCCAACCAGAGCCCTGGACTGGAGCCTGGAAGTTGGCTCTAAGCCCAGCCTTACTAGAGCCAAAATCCTCAGGGCAGCAACTGGGTGGTGAGGGTATCTCTGGGCTCTGGGTTAGGAAGCCAAATCATCGGTCCCCTCTGTGCCAAAGAAAAGACTGGCATGTCTGTGACCACAGCCTCTGTGTAAAAAGACATATCAAGGTTAACACAGGGGACTGAGGTTAAAATTGTCCCAGGGATTTACTGGAACACATCGCTGAGGTGGGCCGAACACCATCTTCCATGTAGGGATCTTCTGCACCACATGGAATCACGTATATTTACAATTGGCTGAGTAAAAATACCCAAGTATTGATTAATGAAATAATGAAGAAGGGTCCTTGATAGTGTGCTGCAGTCATTTGCTTTCTCCTGGTCAATATTTTAATCAATGATTTGGATAAAGACAAAGACAGCCACCTTAAAAGATGCAAATATCACCAAGCTGGAAAGAGCAGATAACACACTCGTTGGCAGAAGGCGTATTCATGAAGATCTTAGTCACCTAGCAAGATTGGCTGAAATTAACAAGTTGGGTTTGAATTAGACAATTCTAAGGACCTACATTTCAGTTCAGAAAAGCATGAGATTGAGTCCAGCCCACACCACTGATAGCTCAGGGGAACAAGGCTGGGGGGAGGTGGTGTCTGCTGAATCTGAGTTCAGCATAAGTCAAAAGTGTAACATGAACTCTAAAACTTGGATTATATTGACAGATGTATAATATTTGGAACAAATCAAACAAGTGCAACTGTATCTACTTTTGGAGTTTTTCCCTGGCACCCTCTTTTTTAAAAGGGACATAGATGAATGTGAGAGGACGACTAGAAAAGGAAAGGCTCTGAAAACATGGTTAAGTAAGGAATGGCTGAAGTAAATCAGACACTGGTAGGAATGGAGGACAGTCAAGGGAGGCAGGGCAGCTGACTTCAGACATCTGAAGAACTGCCCTGTGAAGACGGCCCTGCCTCTGTCTGTGGGCTTGGAGAGTAGCTCGTGGGCCCACTCGTGGGAATCACGGGATTCCTGATCAAAAGGGGGAATAGGCTGCATTATAACAGTAAATTCTCCATCCCTAGAAGTATTCAAACAGAGGCTAAATGAACACTTGTCAGAAACATGGTAGCAATTTTACTGGAACCCATAGGTTGTCCCTTCCAACTCTGGGGGTTCTGTCTACTCAGGGCCATGCAATGACAAAAGGAAAGGTCCCAGGGAATGATAAGAAGCAGAGAGGCGACACCATGGCTAGCCACCTGCTGGAATTCTGCTCAAGTGGATCAATGTTGTAGGTGACTCACAGGTGGTCTCAGTGTAGAGGAGGGAGACAAGGTTACTTTCTTACAAGCACTAGCCTCTGGATGAGAGACATGCTCTGCAGGGGAGAAGCTTTTTGCTCCAGGCTGGAGTTGAGACACACCCAGAACAGAGGAGACATGCAGTACTTGTCCAAAGCCTTGGTACCACTGGCACCACCCACAGAGCCTGCACAAAGGATTTTGCACCAGGCAACCCTTGTGCGCCACATGCAAAGGTGATCTCTAAGCAGAAAAGAGACCTCAGATAAGCCACATGACTTCTAGGAAGTCACTGCCCTGTCTACCCTCTGTGTTTTCTTCTGTAAAGAAACATGGGGGAGGGGGAGGGGAGTGCTGGTAATGAATAAGGCTGATCCTTTCCACCTCTCCCATTTGCTATGAATTTTATGGATTTCGTGACCTTTGCTTCAGTAACATCCAGGTCATAAGACAGAAGGATCAAGGAGAGGCCGAGTGCTGGTGGTATAATCAATTTTCCACAAGAATGAGACCCAAGAAGGATGTCCCTGGACAAATAAGGACAACTTTGGGGCCAGGCATAGAAGAAATTCAATGACTAAGAAATCCTGACCCTATTTGTTTTCCCGCTCACATCCCTGGGAATAATGTTAAAGGTGAAAATCGCAGTACAAGTTAATGAACAAGTTCCCTGCTGCTTTGGGGGCCACTTCCATCCCGCAGGAAATTTACTCCCCGCTTCTAACCTTTTCCTTCCTTATTCAGCTTCATATCCTCTTCTTACTCCCTGGAGCCCTTTACTACTTGTAAGCCCCTGTGGCTTTTTTTTTTTTTTCTTTGAGTCAACAGGATATTTATTAAGCTCTTACCGAAGAGTCCTTAACAGGTCTTCTTTTCTCTCATTTCCCTGTTCAACCTTCAAACCTACATGCCCTCTGATTAAGCCCCAGGAAAGCAGAAAAGTCAGTTTGAGAAAGTTTCCTTCATGGGTCCAGAAGTAAGAATGGGCTGTGCCAGAAAACAAAGGGGTGGGGGGCATCTTTGGAGAAAATTATGGAAGAAGAGGTCCATTGTTTTACTTAGTAGATTATTTTCAAAATGATATCAGGTCCTTCTCTGTCATAGAGTTTTCTTGTTTTCAAGGATGAAGAGAGGAAACAGATGCATAGAAATAAGTTTAGATCTAAGGGTCTTGAATCCTTTATCTGAAGACCTGTGAGTCTTTCTAGGCTTCCTATTCCACTGTTTTGGATTCTTAAATCTTTCCGAACTCATATATTCATCAAAACCAAAAAACTGGGTTGTGAATTCTGGTCTTTTGAGAATTTAAGAGATAAATGAGTGTTTCTACTAGACAAATATTTAGGCTCTTTATTGAGTTAGGGGCTGTATTCATATTCTCTCTCTCTCTCTCTCTCTCCCCCTCTCTCTCTCTCTCCCTCTCTCTCTCTGGCTCAGAAAAAGGGCGGAATGTGGAAGGTCAGTGATGACAATAGGGGCTGGAGGCCTGCGAGGTGGTAGGTCTGGGGTGAAGAGAACTTTGCTTACAGCAGCCATGGGCACAGGCTGGGGCACAGGCTGGAAGCAAGGCTAAGCGCTCCTGCCGTTCATGCGACTCAGTTCCAACATCTTGAGAACTTTCTGTCCCCAGCTCAGGTCACATCCTGCAAACCAAGAAATACTGTGGCAGGCACTGGAAGAACCCTGTGTATGCAAAGGCAAGTGACGGAGGAGAACTGGCTATCTCTTTCCCTGTGTATTAAGGCTTTACTGAATCCTTAACATGTATGTCTACTGCCATGTAGGAAATAAAATTTAAACTATTTTTCTCCACTTTCAAGAAGCTAACCACTTGATTGATATCATTTTGGGGCACCCGAGGTACTCATCTGAGTAGAATGGGTAAAGTTTGGTCTTATTTGAAGGCAGATGGAGGGACAAGAAGACAATGAGTTTTTCTTTTCCCACTGGGATGTCTATAGTTATCAGGAGAAAGCAAAGAAGAAGGGTGACCTATAGGACCCTGTGAGCACTGGGGGATGTGATGATGTCACCAATATCCCTTCGGGCTGTTGCCTCTCTGCTGAGCTCTTGGACCCATGTCTACTCTGTACATTCTAAAATATATCCTCCTCCTGGATTGTGAGACATACTTTCTCCAGTTCCATGTCCTATTATCCTCATGAGTCTTCTCATGTACTTCTCTCTTCTTTACCCCACAATTAAAGATGGAAAACACAGCTCAGGCTAAATCCTAAATGACCTTATTTTGGGGAGCAGGGAACCAAGCTCAAGGAACAGAGGGAAAATTCAGACGTCTCTATCCCACTTTCCAAAGCATGGATAAATAGGCAGAGCTCTGTAAGAGATTCTAAATGTATACCCTTTTCCCTCAGGGAGCTTTAATCAATTATGGAGACAAGGCTTAGACCATGAGGTCTTTAAAAATAAACAAGTAACAACACATTTAAACAGTCAAACCAAACACTGGAGTGGGGGCTGTAGAGTCATCTCTGCATTGGCCACATACAGTGGATTTTTCTGGACAACCTCAATTTTAACATTTAGTCTCATTGCTAGATCACACATACTGATTTTCCATTCAGAAAATAGAGTCATTATAGTTGTATGCCAAAAAGTCAAACAGATAATGCACATAAGAGAATTCAGAGGAGGGAGAGCTCGACATGAATAGGAGAGGTCTAAGAGGGTTTCCTGGAGGCCAAGACAAGGCTTTGGAGAGTGGTCCCCATCCTCAACATGAGCATACCTGCTAGTCCAGCTGTTCCAAGGCCTGGCCTCCCAGCTGACTTGCCTCCACTCCTACTTTCATCTCTTTTGAACTTGCTCCACTTGGGTTCTCCCTCTGCCTCTATGGCACAGTGTCCCAACATCTATAATTCACAGAGGCAGGTGTGTGCAGGGACAGGAGGGAATGGAGGGCAGGACTGTAAACAACCCTCCTCACTACCACCCCATCACACTCAAAGCTTAGGCAGGCCTGGCTTTTGCCCTGGGGCCCTTCATGCCAGGGGTCCCTCCCATACCTCCACCAGGCCCTTGGGCTCCTGGGCTCACTGTGGCACCAAGATCTGGCAGCAAGAAGCCCCACCAGAAATGCCAGTTGCTCTGGGGTTTCCAACACCGGGGTCATTGACAGCAGCAGGACTCCTGTTCCTCTTAAAGATTAGAGCCCCAATTCACAAAAGCACTCATTGAGTTCCTGCCATGGGCTAGACACAGACAATTCAGCAATGAACCAGAGAAGGTCTTTGCCATCCAGGAGTTTGATAATCCAGTGGGGAAGCAGTTGAGTAACAACAATAAATTGGTGTGGAAAGTCTGGGCACTGTACAGGGAGCTGTGCCTCTCAGGGGACCTGGAAAGGCTGGTGATCTTGATTGAAAGTCAACTGGCTTCCCAACTGGGACTACTGCTCCTCTGCAGAGAAGTTGCCTTTGAGCTTGACTTCAGTCTTCCTCAAAAACATCACTTCTCAGAAATCTGTCTCTACTAATCATATTCCATCCTGAACATCTACGTCCCTCAGAGGATGTGGGACATGGCATGCCACCCAATCTCAGATATTTTTGGCACCTCTGTTCCACGTGGTGATACTGATTCACATTTCAACCATGACTCACTTAAGAATAAGGTCCATATTTTTTTTATCATTTTCATCTTCCCTTGGAGGTCCTAGAGAGAGGCTGGTGCTGAAACTGTGGTTCAAAAGCACAGGCTTTGAAGTCATGGGCCCTTGGTACAAAATAAGGCTCCATACTAATTACCCTGGACTATGATGGCATGTTATCTATTTTGGTGAGCCCCCATTTTACCCTCTATTCAATGTATGTAATTAATATATTCCTGGGGATTACGTAAAGGGGAGTAAATGAGAGAGTATAGGGAAAAGGTTGAATTCTGCATCAGGCACTGCCAGGTTCTCAAGAAATCAAGGTTCTTTTAGTGCCAGATCTGTTCACAGCAGAGATTCAGTGTGACTGAGAGAATTCCTGTTCCCACCTTGGTTTGGTTATGAGGAATAAGCTCTCTTCGCCCCTGGCCTGGCCCACAGGAGGAAAGGCAAAGAACACCCCAAGTATTTTCTAAGCTGTACTGGAAAAGGGCCTGTCCCTCATGGCAGTCAGGCACATGGGGCTGTCTCTGCATTTAGCCACTTTGCAGAGGACTGGAGAAGACCAGTAGGAAAGCTGGGGGCTCACAGTGCACAAGTGAGACTCTTGGCATGTCCCCAAGGGTCTGTGAACATGGGAAAGGATGAGCGGAGCAAGGTCTCGTGACAGTCCACCCTTCTCAGTCAGATCAAGTTCTTTCCTTCACAAACATTCCCTCCCTCACTATTTTGCCTCCACCTATCCAGAACAAAAAGAGGCCTCAAGGGAGAGCCAAGGGCTGGACAAGACAAATGCCTATAGCAGCCTTCTCTCACCAGCACAGCTTCTGGAAATAGCTGCTCTGCCCGCAGGGGAGCTGGCCATTTCCCCAATCCCTCAGCTGGAGCAGCACTCCCCTCAAGTGGCAGACGAGATAATGTTACTGAGACTAGTTCCTGCCCATCCACAGAGAGACAGCTTTGGTACAGGCAGCATGATTAGCCAGCCTCCCAGACAAGGTGGGACAACCTCCACACAGTAAGCAGGTGGACAGACTCCTGCAGGATTGGGGCCTGGGGCAGCTCTCTGGAAGGGCAGAGCTCCACTTCCCCTCCCCTCCACCACCTGCCCACTGCGCTTCCAAAAATGCAAAGCATATGTGTGCTTTCAGCCATATCTGTTCATCCCTACAGAACTACGACCTACATTGTCTGCATTAAAAAAAAAAACAACAAACTTTGTTAAACACCTGTCTCCTTGTGGTGCTAAATAGTTACCATGCGCAGGAATTTCCAGCGCTCTCCTTATAGACTTCAATACATAAAATTCCTATATTCCTTCTTCACAAACACTTATTAAGCACCTACTATGTGCTAGATAAATGGGGAGACAAAGACAAATTGGACATGGTTCCCCCCATGAAGGAGAATATAATCTAAAAGGGGGCAAAGACTTATATCACAAAGGTAGTCTTTTCTTTTTCTTTTCCTAGAGAAACCAGTTTAATGACAACATGCTGTATGATGTGGGTGTACCACTCACACTGACCAGAGAATTTCCCCCAGGACCTACAGCCAGAGCCCAGCAGAGCCTTTGACCTTCGTGAGGGCTTGGGAATGAGAGAACAAAGTGCGTTGTGTTCTTAGAGAATAGAACAGGCATGGGGTGTTGAGCCAGGACAGAGCCTTGACCCTACATTTTGTGTTGGTGTGCAGCCATCAGGCTCACAGCACCTCCTCTGCGTCTATTGTTATTGGTAATACTAGAAATACATTAATGTCCTATAGAAGCACAAAGGGGGAGCAATTCATTCTGTTGAAGGTCTAGGGGCACCTTACTGGAAGGCTGGGGCCCTTTACGCTGAGAGTCACCCATCCCCATCTTGGGCACCCTGGGAAGCTAGTGCGTGACACTAAAACCTTTCAGCAAGAAGCCCACCCAAGGATGCCAGCTGCTCTAACTTCCAGCAGGCTGGGTCACCATCACTGGTGAGAACACTATTTTCCTAAGCTTTTGTAATAATTATAATACCGATTGTAATACCAATTCAATAAATATCCTTAGTTTCTTCCTTGTGCAGACAATGGAAATATAATGAATCTACTCTGTTACCTTGACCTCATTTGCTTCTACCAAGTACAGCTTGGTATTTCTGAAAACCTGGGTGTTTTGCAAAGATATTCTTGACAGTAAGGGTGAAAGATCCAAATTCAAGGAGACTCAAGGAACATATGGTTGCGTATGCACTCACCCTCAGCTGGATGGAGGGAGAGGTTGATGGGTACACTACTGAATGGAGGAAAAAGTGAAGACAAGAAAGTGAGGCTACATTTAAAAGTTGATAATCATTATAACCAACTGAGTTAAGCACTTGGCATGTCTTACACTGAGAATAGTTGAGTATCATTGTTTTAACAAACTGAGTTAAGCTAGGTTATAAATGATTGGACAAGGCACTATCTCCACCTCTTAAAATTAGGCACAGTTCATGTTATACACTTTTTAACTATTTGCCTTTTTTACTGGACTTTCAGCTAAAAGGGTCTGTCCTGTTCATCACCTAATCCTGTGCCTGGCTGAGAATAGTAGGTAAATAAATATGACTGAATGATCTGCAGTTCTTTCATCCCACTGAATATAGAACAAAAGGAAGTGAGAGTTACTGTAGCTCCATACTGAGAAGACTGCCCTAACAAGAGGATTTCTGAAACCCAGGGATAGACTTCCAATATAATGTATAATTTCCTTGCTTAAGAAACTGTACGAATGGGATTGGCATCAATCTGTCCAGGCTGGTCAGGTGGGGTCCTGCATGGAGTCTGGGGAACAGCCAGTCCCCCTTGCATGCTATGGATGCTGTGGCTCAAGGCCGAGTCCTAGCAGCATGTAAGGTGTCCTCTGCACGAGGCTGTGTTTCCCAAGAACTTGGAGTGCTGCACAAATACCCAACATCTGCGATTTTCCATAGTACCTTCCTCCAAGGAATTCCACACACTTACAGACATGAGCTCATTCATCCTCTCTTTCCTTCCGAGGCAGGGTGGGGACCAGCATGATTACCTCTGTTAAATATGTGGGAGAACAGGCACAGAGAAGGAGAGAACTTTCCCAAATTTACACAGCAGCTACAGAACTGCTGAGAAGGAAACTGGGAGGTCTGGCTCAATGCCCCGCACTGGTTCCCACTCCTGCCTTTGTCTTGACATTGTGCTGAGAGTTAAGAGTATGAAGGACATGCACGTATTATAAGGACTGAAGTATTATCATTGTGAATATCTGGAAAAATTCAACAAGACCACTAAGAAATAGTACTAATCATTGCCCCAAGTTCTCTTCTTCTTCCTGGTTTCTACCTCAATGATTAAGACTTTATAGGGGAACAGAAATGAAGAATAAAATGCAACTCAGAAACAACTGTAGTGAGGAAGATGTCAAACTCTACCCTCAGATAAAGGCCTGAGTGGTGGGACTAACCCATTATTTTGCTTGCGGAGCAGGGATGGCTTTGGAACGTGCAATGCTTTGGGAAATTGAGAAAGGGAAGGAAGCCTGGCCTAGTGGCAAAGACCAGAGAGTGCTCCAAGAGGCCCTCTCCTCATCAGGAAGACCAGTTACCCTTCTCTGCTCTAATCAGAGGGTTCTCTTAATTAACCCAAAGCCCTGGCTGTCACCATCAACAAGGATTTTCTTCCAGTCAATCCTCAAAGCCCCAGCTGCCTCCAAACAAAGGCTTAACTCCTGCACTCCTTTTTAAGAGAGGCTTAAAGTACTGACTAATCTAATCTCATCTGCACCTACTCAGGTCCTCGGGGGAACTGGATATAAAGGGCTGAGACCCAAAATGTGAGAATCTCAATTAGGCACGCTGCTTTATCCAAACCACAGGCACAACGGTACACAGTCTAATCCAGATTTGCTTATTACTCTACAAACAGGTCAATGCGTAAGAGGGCCTGGGTGGCGCCTGGTTCATCCAAGTCTGGCATTCTTCTATTCAGTCTCTTTGTTCCCTCACTTTGCTAAAAAGGAAACCCTGACCCATGGGTGTGCCTTCATTTGTCAGAGACTTTCAAGTGCCAGAAAGGCACTATGTCTCCACCTCACATATTTCCGGATGATCAACACACCAGTCTCCTAAATCCTGCACAAGAAGTGCAGGTCCTAAGGGGCCAAGCCCTCAGATCAGTGACTTGGTCTCTGGAGATGTGAAACGGAGATGCAGATAAAAATGAGGAAAGGGAAAGTGAAGACCACGGGGTATATTGATTAGGAAGGTGACAAATCATCTCTAGAGACAAGTTTCAGACGATTTGGGGAGGAATGCAAGGTTATTAAAGGGCAAATGAGATGTAAGGAAGCCAAGGTGGAAACTTCAAGAAGAATGAAAGTGAGGGAAAAAAGGGAGATATCTGTACCAAGGGCAAGATGACTGGAGGGAGGGACCATATTTGAGAAATAATTTGATTGGGAGAGCAGAATCTTTGACCTGAGTTTGGGGAGAGGAGTTAGAGGTTATAAATGTAAAAGAAAAGGGATCACTTTTGAGTCAAAGCCCAGGAGTAGACAGAGGCAATGCGGTTATGAGCACAGAGCAGGCTCTTGGCAGGAGGGGGACATTGGCTTCATTCCGTACCTTCTGGGTGGAACCTGGAATCTGCTGTTGTAAATGGGGGCCTGGCTCCTCAGCTCTTCATTACGTATGACCTCTAGGGCCAGGCTCCCCAGCCTGCCGGTGGTGACAGAGGTCCTGCTCCTAAGCTCTCAGTGACTCTGGCCCACTCCCATGACTGGCTCTTACCTTTGCCCCACACTCACTGGGATTTCTGAGTTTGGCTGCCCCATACCTCTGAGACCTGCTCCCCTCTAATCCCCGTGTGACACACAAGCAGGTGAATTTAGACTCCTGCTGCGGTACCCACAGCAATGGGCAGATCTGAGAGAGGTCCCCCCTGCGTGGTTTTTGTCCTTCCTAGGCCCCAGGAAGACATTAGAGATGACCTGTTGAGTCACCAGTCCAGTGGCTGGCACATAGTGGAAACATAAGAAATAGTTGTTGAATATAAACTTATTTTGCATGCTTCTTCTTTTCTTTGAGTATTCTAATGGGAAATGATTTTTTCCAACCCAGGGAGCTAAGATGTTGCTTGTATGAGATGATGACATAAGGCAGACTCTAGCACGGGCAGTGTGTGAGTTTAGCTGTGACCACTTGCAGAATCCAGCTCTCCACAGGCCCTAGTTCTAAAGTCACTGAAGTAGATTTTTGATCTGAGAATCCATTGACCGGGTGGGGCTAATGATGAAGTCGCTCCTTAATGCAACACCCTCAACAGAACTTACTTATAGTATTGATGGAGACACAGAGGGGAAGGGGACAGGAGTCTCACTACTATGAATCTAGTCCCACATCCGGGATCCAAATCCATGGTTTTGGAACTGGTCACCTTTGAGCCTCACTATTTTCTCACTCAGGATCTTTCGAAACAACATACTCAAAAAAAAAAAAAAAAAAAGTCAAATAAGAGACAGTGCTCTGCAATTAGGGAATCCGCAGTTGCTACTGAGATTGGATCTCCAGCAGGAAAATGAAGCCACTGAAGCTCTTGGCCAGCTTCGTGCTAACATAGCTTGGCCAGCTCCATGGATTCCTGAGAGTCTGCATCCTCCGCAGGGTGAAAATCTCCTGTACTCTGTGCCTGGCTTCTTCTAGCTCAAGCTGGGGCATCAGCCAAGTTACCCAGGAACAAGAATTTCAAAGAGTGGTGGCCCAAGGTTTCCTCCCATCCGAGGAAAACTTCAAGCACCCTAAGTATCACCTCACCTTGGGCATTGGTTGGTGAGGCTGGGTGTTGAGGTGCCTGCACTCCATAACTCTTACCTTGGAAAAGAGGACCCCTTGCTCTAGGACTCAACTGGCTCAAAGATACAGGCAGAATCACTAACTTTTATTATAGCTGGAACAAGTTACCCCATCTTAAGCATAAAAATAAAGCCGGACACCTAATGGAAATCGGAAGCTAAGTCTACAGATAATTTCGTAAGTTCAGATTGTTTATCAGTCAGCAGACATTTATTAAACACCTGTGAAATGCTATGCACTGCTTCAGACAGGGAGCACATGGCCGTGACAAGTCTGACAGAGTCCCCATCTTTACAGAGCTCACGTAAAGAGGGGCTAGAGAATCAGCAAAGAAGGGAGAAATAAATAAAACCATTTCAGGTCCTGGCTGGTATTATGGGGGAACATCACCTAGACTAAGACAAGAGGACCACTCTGGATAGTTAGGGCTGGGAAGGATCTTGCTGAGAGGGTGATGAGCTGAGAGCAGAAGGAGAGCAGGCAGACAAAGGGAACATGGAGAAAGAAACTTCCAGAAAAAGGAACAGTAAGTCAAAGACCCTGAGGCAGATATGAACTATTCTATTTGAGGGAAAGAAAAAAAGAGCAAAAGCAGCTCAAGAGTTGTGAATAGGATAAAGTTTGGAGGGAGAAAGGGAGACCAGGGCAGATCTTGTGGGGTCTTGTAGCCCATGATAGAGGAAGCCTCCGGTGGGTTTTATGTGGATGAGCCACATGATCTGATTTGTACTTCGGAAAGCTCACTCTGAATAATGTGTGGAGACTAGGCTGCAAGGGAATGAGGCCACCAGACAGAGCAGGCAGCTGGTCCTTGCAATAATTCAGGCAAGAAGTGATGGGGGTTTGGACTAGGTTTGCAGGAGTGGGGAGGGTGTGAGGCGATATGATTAGGGACATAGCTCAGTAGTAGAACCAAAGGTATTTATTGGTGCATTAAGTATTTGGTATGAGGAAGCAAAAAGAATTAAAAAGTGACTTGATTTTTGTCCTTAAGGTATTCAAGGAAGGTATATGTTTAAGCTGGAGATTTGTAAGATAAGGAAAAATATTTTTATTCTTTAAGCCATTAACTTGTTAGTTGGTTGATATCAGGTTGGTAGTTAAGTGCTAGATTCAAAGATACATATAGACTCCAGAATTTCTGTTGTCACTGTGGGTTTCCTTATGCTCCTCCTCTATGAAATGGGCTCCAAGATCCTTGATCCAGGACTGGGTTTAGGCCAGGATCAGGCTTAAATAATTGCAATAATCTAAGACCAAGTCCTGGCTCATAAGACACACATGTAGGGTGGCATGTTCCTTCTGTGCAGTCTTACCATGAAACCCCAGCATCCAGAGATAGCTTGGATCACAGCAAGATGTCAATAGCCTTGGTGGTTTGCAAGTGATGGCAAGAAGCCCTCATCTGTGCCCCATTCCAGGACAAAAGAAGTCATGAGGCAGACAGTGTAGGGGAACAGTTCCACCATGGTGAGAAGATAGACTGAGAAAAGGAGGAGAATGAAAACTGACAATGCGGAGCACCAACCACACTGTAACATCCATGTCTGAGAGCAACAATGGATGCAGCCAGTGGCCTCTTCCTCCCTGAGGCATTTTCCTCACCTGCCCCTCTGGTACCCCAACTTTTTCTTGGTTCTCTTCCTGTCTCACTTGCTACTTCTCAGGCACTTTGGTTGATCCTGATGAGATAGGTCCATCAACTTGGTCTCTAAACTAGGCCCAGGCTTAGTTCTTGGGCATTTCTCTTTTCTATCTATATTTGTGAAGCTCAAATAATCTCATGACTAAAAAATTACCTAAATTCTGAGAACTCGCCAACCTAGACATTCCCCAGAACAAAGCCAACTGCCCTCTCTTCATCTCCACACAAATGGGTAATAGCTGTCACAACGTATTGATAAGCATGCTTACAGCTAAACACCTGACTTCCTCCTTAACCATTATTCTTCCAATTATTCAGGCCAAAATCTTGGATTCATCCTTGACTTCTTCCTTTTTCTTGCACCTCACACTCACTCCATCAACAAATATTGAGGGATTTGCTTCTGAAGTCTAGCCAAATATGAACACATCCCATCTCCATGGATACTCCCCTTGTTCAAGCCATTGTTTTCTCCCCTTGGACCACTGCAATAACCTCCCACTGGTTTTCTGCTCTGCCCTTGCCCCCCACAAGTATAGTCTCCATTAAGCAACCAGGATGAACGTCCAAAAATGTCAGTCTGATCATGTCAGTCCTTACTCAGAGTCCCAGTGACTTCTCATTTCAGAATAAATCCAGGACCCTCAAAAGGTATAGAGGCCCTCCATGATCCAACCCCAATTACCTCCCTGCCTCCATCTCCAGGCACCTCCTCTCCTAACAACTCTGTGGTCTAGCCACACTGGGCCCCTTGCTGTTCCGTGAGCACAGCAAGCTTGCTGTGTCCAGGCCTTGCACCTGCTGCTCCCTCTGCCTGGAAGCCTTTCCTCTCACTGCCACCTGGCCTGACCCCTCATCTGCACTCCTAACCACCCTATCTGCTACTTCACTGTTTACCCCCTTACTCTGTTTTATTATTGTTCATACTACAGATTGCTACTGAACGTAGAATGTATTTATTTGTTTATTCATGTATTGTCTCTCACTACTTGACTGTAAACCTCTTGAGGGCAGGGATTTTGTCCGCTGTTTTCACTGCTGTTTCCCCAGCACCTAGATCTGTGCTTGGCAGAGAGTGGGGCCTCAATCAATATGTGTTGCTGTTGTTGTTACCATATACCAGGGCCTTTACACGGGTGCTTTCATTTAGTCTTTTCAATATACTACAAGGTCAATATCATTATGCCTCTTTTTATAAATAAAAAAAAAAATAGAGGGAATAAGTCATAGTCCAATACAACAAAGCAAGCAGGTGGCAGATCTGGGATTTCAGCCAGCTCTATTCGGTTCTAAAACGTTCTTCACTACAAAAGAATGTGCCCTGGAGCCCACACCAACCCCTAAGCTTCCAGGATCTCTGCTTCAATTCCTTACTTGCAAGATAAAGAGACAGTTAAACAAATAGACAGAGACAGAAGGAGAAAGTCAAAGAGAGACAGAAGGAAAGTCAGATGGAGGCAGTGTCCATGGATTCTCTTGGAGAAAGGATGAGCCCTTTGGATCCATAAACAGGTGGTGGGCCAGGTTTCCTATGGGAAAGCTAGCATCACTGAACTCCCCAGCATCTCCACGCAGAGCTTACAGGAGGCCAAGAGTCAGGGAATCAGATTTTCCTTTATATGCCATTAACTAATGAGCAAATCCCTTTTCTCTCTAACCTCAGCTTCTCCTGTAAAAATGAAGGGAACAGCCTGACAGTGGTTCCAAAACCTGACTATGTATCAGAATCAACCTAGAGGCATGTGAAGAATATGGCTTTCAATACTTTCTCCCAGAGGCATTTTGATACTGGAAGTTTGTGGCAGGTTGACCAAGTATGTATTTTTCACAAGAGGTTAACATAAGATCTGTGTAGGAGGAACCACTGAGGGCAGGGTTCCTGGGATCAGAGGCTGCCAGAATCCAACCCTGGCTCTGCCACTGACTGTTTTTGAAAGTTTAGGACTTAATCTCTCTGTGGCCCAGTTACCCCATCAGAGAAATGGGAATAATAAATTCCATCAAGGCGTGATCTGAAGATTCATTGTGTTGGTATTTATAAAGCACTCAGGGCAGTGCCTGGTGCAGACTTCAGTGTTACATAAGTGTCTATTGAACAATCACTCAAGAAGCTAGGTTGCTGGTTGTGGACAATCTCTCATGGATTTTTCTGGTTTTGATATTCTATGATTCTCTGCCCCACTGTTCCCTAGAAGAAGAGGGGGCTAGTCCTTAGTGAGCTCTTGTCTTAGAGCAGAGGGCACTCAAGCACCACTCCTGACTCAATATTGAACCAGTCTCAACATGAATTATGCCATTTTTAACTATGACTTCAAACAACGTGCCAGATCAGGCAAGGTTATTGACATCAATGTGGAACCATTAAATCTCCAAGTTGAAAAAACCCTTTGGATCATTGGCAGGCTTTTTTTTTTTTCAATCACACATGAAACTTTAAAATATAAAATAAAGAGCATATTCCAGGTCAGAAAGCAAATCTCAAAAGTACCCCAAAATCAATATTATACATGCCACATTCTCTAAATAAAATGCAAGTAAATTAGAAATAGCCAAGATACTCACTTCCCCACCTCTACATCCATGCAAATGTAAAACACACTTCTAAATAACTCATGGAATAAAGAACTCAAAATAGATTTTTAAAAATATGAGGGCAGGGCATTGGGTTGTTTTGTGTGTTAATGAATCCACAGAACCTAGAACAGTGTTGGGCACAAAAATATTTATTTAATTAAGGAATGAACAAATAAATGAATAAGTTAAACTTTAAAATTATATGCTTTTATTAGAAAAGATGTAAGCCTGGAAATGAATGAGTGAAATGTCCAACAAGAAAGAACAACAGAATAAGCCAAAAAAAGGAGGAAGCAAGTAATAATAGAAGAGCAGGAATAAAGAAAATAGGAGACAGACAATAAAAAGAATAAATAAAATTAAAATTCTTTTATTTTGAGAAGTCTCATAAAATAAACATCTGATGCACTGATCAGATGTTTATTTTTTAAGATTTTATTTATCTATTTTTAGAGAAATGGGAAGGAAAGGAGAGAGGGAGAGAAACATCAATGTGTGGTTGCCTCTTGTGCGCCCCCTACTGGGGACCTGGCCTGCAACCCAGGCATGTGCCCCCATCTGGGGATTGAACTGGCAACCCTTTGGTTCCCAGGCTGGCACTCAATCCATGGAGCCACACCAGCCAGGGCTTGATCAGATTTTTAAAAAGAAGATGACACAAACAATATTTGGAATCACAACAGCAATATAATTGGAAAAGCAACATCTATTAGTAACTTCAAAAGGCAATTTTATGAAGAATTTCATACCAATAAATTTGAAAATGCACACAAAATAAACAATTTCCTAGGAAAACATAATTTAACAACATGGAATCAAGAAGAAAAAAAAAATACCTGAATAAAATAAAACCAGTAAAAAAAAATTCTGAAATTTAAAATCTATCCACAAAAACCTAGCAGTTGGCCCAGACATTTTACAAACAAGTTTTATCAGATTTTGGAGACACAAATCATCCTGCCCTTCTATAATGTATTGCAGAGAATAAAAAAGAATGAACACTCCAAGCTCATGACATGAAGTTTTTATCATTTGCCACCAAAACTAGACACACAGTATAAGAAAAAATCTCTAGGCCAACCTCACCAAAAAAAAAATATGTATGTATAAATCCTAAATAAAATAAAAGCAAACCAAATACAGCAAATATACTAAAATAAGGCAGCATCATGTTGCTTTATACCAGAACTATGTTTAACTTAGCAGCTTTACTAATGGAGTTCAGTACCTCCAAAAGGTTAAAAAAGAAAAGCCACATGATTATTTGAATTGACATAGAAAAAGCATTTGATAATTTTATTTAAGTTATTCTAGCAAAATAGGAACAGAAGGGAACTTGTTTTAATTTGATAAATGGTATCAACTTCAAAAAATATTGTGAATATCCTATTTATGGATGAAATATCAAAGGCATTCCATTTAAAAATCAGAAATAAAATAAGGATACTGACTTCCTAAATTTTTATTCGACACTGTACTAAACACATTGGCCATACAAAAAGCGAAAAAAACCAGAAATAAGATGTAAGAATTTGAAAGGAAAAAACCCAAAATTCATTATTTCCAGAAAATGGGATTTTCTACAGAGAAAATTTAAGAGGTACTTCCATTTCTAGCAGTAATAACGTAATGTGGAGAAGACCCCTTTTCAAGTATAGAAAACACACTAAAGCTTGGTAAATACATTAAACCATATTCTCTTTAAGCATGCCTGAGCTCATGGTACAATAAGGAAAGAACCAATTCGAAATGAATGAAACCATCTCCTAGTTCTCAATGAATAGGCAACTAATAAGAATCAAAAGTTGCTTAAACTACATGAGAAACTGATAAATTCAATATTTGACCGTTATCATTAAATTCCGATCATTTTCTCTTTTCCCACCCATGAGTTTTTTGGAGGAAACTTCTTTTAAATTTCAAACATATGGGGGTAAGTTTGGTAATCTTTAAAAATGTATTTCTAAATTAATTGTATTGTGGTCAGAACATGTGATTTTTATAATACAAATTCTGTAAAGCATGTTTAGACCTGATTCTTGCTTTGTATATAGTGAATTTTCAAAAATGATCCACACTAGGGGAGATTTCAACAAAACACACTCAGTAATTGATAATGCAAGACAACAAAAATTCAGCAGATTAAAGAAAATTTAAAACTACATTTAGCAAAGTTGACCTAATAAATCAATAAAGAAATTGCACCACTGCTACAGAGTACACACCAGAACCATGTTTTACAAGTAAATTCTATCAATCAAAACAATGCAAATATTTATCACAGAATGCCAAATCAAAGTAAAAACAAACCACAGACTGAGAAAAGCTATCTGTAATATGTATGACGAACAAGGACAGCATCATAACATATAAAGAATTCCTATGAATCAATAAACAAACAATTCAACAAAGAAATGAGCAAACTAAAAGAACAAACAATTCACATGGTCAATAAACAAAGGAAAAGATGCTCGTTCTTACTAGTAACACCCAAAATGTTAAATAAAACCATTTTATAGAAAACCATGAAAATCGATCCTTACTGTGCTCTATATAAAAAAATAAATGCCAGGTAGTTCCAGGCTCATGTGAAAAAGCAATCTTTAAAAATCTTAGGGAACAAAGGATTATCTTTGTGATCCTGTGGGGTAGAGAAGAATTTCTTAAACAAAACACAAAGAAGCACAAATCAAAAAATACATTTGACTAATTTAAATTTAAAACTGTGATGAAACACCATTTCATAATCAATTGGCAAATATTAAAATCTGCTATATAAATCAGCAAGAGCTGGTGGTAATGTAGTAATTTGTGGAATTATAAATTCATTCAGTCATTTTAGAGAACGATTTGATGACAACCTATAGAGATATGTATCATCTAAGAATAAGTAATTCCTTTCCTAGAGAAATTCTTACATAAATGCTCCCAAATACATGTAAGAGGATTCATAACTGCATCACTGGCAGCAGGAAATAGGAAATCAACTTCAATGCCCTTAAATAAGAAAAATGATAGAAAAATAACAGTAAGCCAATCTAAGAAATATGGTAATTCAGTTTAAATGAATGCACTAGAGCTCTGTATATCAAAATGAATCAGTCCAAAATCAATGCTGAGCAAAATAGCAAGCAACAAAAATTATGTATAGTGGAATACACTTTAGACAGTTTATAAAAAGGAAAAAAAATACTACATCATATTTACATCCATTTTGTGTTCAGTAGAACACAAAAATATCCATGAAAATGGTAAACACCAAGTTCAGAATATTGTGTAATTCTAGAAAGAGAAGGAGCAAGGGTGTGAAAGAAAGGGATATATTTAAGTTTCAATTATACTTGTAATGACATTTGAGAAAAATAAAACAACCTGAAGTACATATGGCAAAATGTCCTTTATGACAAAACTGTGTCGTGGTTACAAGGGTATACATTAGTTTATTCTTTTAGGCTTTTCTGTGTGCTCAAAATATTTCACAGCTTTAAAGCGTATTATCAGTTTCCTCTAACTGCTCAAAGTGGAAATCACTCATTTAATGTTCCTGGCAATATCCGTTTGCCTTCTCTTTGATCTCTTCCATAAGCGGGGAGCTCGTCACAGTGGAAGATTACCTATCTAGGATGCTCAGGATCTGACCTGACAGTAATGAGCCCTCTTTTTTAATTTTTCAGTCTTAGATCCAAAAGAACAAAAAGATTTTAAAAGGTGTGTGTGGTGGGAGGGGTGTATTACATAAAATAACTTTGCAGAATTGCAATTAAATATTTCCAAGCATTCGCTACTTGTCAGAATACAGAGATGTCTGAGACCCCTTGAGACTTCTGCATTATAAAATTGCCATCATCATCGGTCACAGCCTGTACCCACCTGGTCCATGTGACTTCTACGACATCATCCACCACCACTCCCAGCTCAGCAGGTCACACTTGCCATGTGCTACAACAGCAGCTGTTTCTTTACTTTTTATAAAGCACGGTTTTTAAATGGGCAGGCATAATAAAATAAGGTGCTTTTTATAACAATCCTGTCATTGGAAGCTTCTGGCATTTACAAAGTCCTTGAAAAAAACAGCCTTTTACTGAACTTTGTGATGCAGCCAACTCTGTTGGTGTGCAGATTTGACTGTTTAAAAAGTTCTCCTCTAAGGAATCTGAAATCTGTCTTCCTGAAACTTCCACCACTTGGACCTGATTCTGCCCTTAGAAACCCCAGAGTGAGCTGAGAGAGAGAGAGTGTGTGTGTGTGTTTTATATACACATCCTATATCTATCTCCAATTGTACCCCATGTCTCCGATGCTTTTGGAGAAAATCCCATTTCTGAGTCTGCTAAGATTCAGATAGAAGTAAACTGATGGCCACGGTACCATAGATTACAACAAAAATGACTTGAAAGATAGACAGACCTTGAGGTGGTTATGTTTTTAAGACTTACCTATTTAAAGTAATTGAAATTGGGATGTCAATTGCCTGTCACTTCTGGGAAAAATCATACTTTTGGTTAAGATACATAATTTCACTAACAGATTGTTCATCATTATGGCTTTTATACAGTTGAATCCAACAAAGTTTCATTGAAAAAATTATGACACTTTATTTTCTTAAGAGTTTGTGGTTCATTAGTAGGGATATAAGGTATATTTTATTGGAAATGGAGATTCTGTGATGCTATTTCCTTTAAGGGGTGGACTCAGGGTTGTATGTGTAGGTAGTTATCTTACGAGCAATTAAAACTTTAATAGAGGGCAAATCAAATGTTGGTTAATGTATTCTGCTCATGGCAAAAGAGAAGAAAGAAAAGAAGAGAAAGAAGAAAAGAGGAGGGTAGAAAAAAAAGGGGAAGACTATAAAGTCAACCCATCTTACACAACAAAGACACAAGGGCACCAGCCCTCCAACCCTGGGCTCCCTAGGCAAGAACTGCCATGTGGCTTCCCCCGCTGACCCTCCACGCTCACACGAGTCTCACACTAATGGAGGGCCAGGCAGAGTCCTTGCCAGATATAATCACCTGTAGGATATGGGTACCCCAAGTCATGCACTATTACATCTGCTTAATCCATGCCTAAAACTAGATAAGCAACCGTGACTTTACAAATTCTATCTCTATTGTTTTTTGGCCATTCTGTGGTTTCCTAAATAGATATTAAAGGAATTCTCCAAAACCTACCATAATTGTTGGTTTTTCCTCCTAAGTCCTGATATTTTAGCTTCTCTAGTCCAGCCCTGAGCAGCAGTCTGTGTTTAATTTAAGACAGCCTCTTCTGCCCAGGACCGGACAGCCTTAGATGGTTCCAGCTCCTTTCTTTCTATCCGTTTAAGATCACAAATTCCTGTAGCTTCTTCCAAAAGTCAAATGTTGCCAAGACAGTGAGGTTCACAAAGCCCTTTGGCTTGGGAAAGAAAGAGAGTTTGAACTTGCTCAAGGGTTCAACCTGGTCCTAGGCTGACACTGGCCCCATGCTCTCTGAGGGAGAGCAAGAATGCCATGGAAAGAGGGGTGGCCTGGGGGTCAAGGACGCTGTGTTCTGTTCTGGCTCTGCAATTGCCTGGCCAGTTACATGACCTTGGAAATGTTCTTCAGTTTAACTTTCCGGTTCATAAAGCAATTTCATATGCATTACCTCATTTGCTCCTTACAAAAACTCAAGGACAAATATTATCAATTATGTTTCTGTTTAAAACCCTGCAGCCCTGCTCATCTCGTAGAATAAAACCCTAAGTCCTTGCTGTGGCGGACAAGGCCCTACAATCCTGCCTCCAATCACCTCTCAGACCTCATCCCCTCCCACTCTCCCATTTGCTCTTTTTATTCCTGTCACATTGGCCCCCTGATTGTTAAACAGATCAAGAAGTTTCCTGCCCCAGGACCTTTGCACTTGCTGTTTTCTCTGCCTGTATGCTCTTTCTGCAGATATCCACGCTGTTTGTTTCCTTACTTCACGTTGATGTTTGTTCAAATGTTACCTTACCAGAGATCTTCCCTGTCCACCTTACTAAAAAATAGTACATTTCCTCCATACCCTGCCCCATTTCTTTCTATCTACTTACTCTGTTTCATCTTTCTTTATACCACTTATCACCAACAATACAGTATATATTTATTTGTCTATCACTGTAATTGCCTATACTCCTGCCATCTGAATGGATCCTCTTTAAGGACAGGCACTTTGCTTTGCTAACTGTTGTAATCCCATGGTCTAGAACAGTGCCCAGTGCATAGTAAACATCCCCTAAAAATCATATTTGCGTTAATGATGTTATCTTTTAAGTTATACATGAAGAAAATGAGAGTCAGAGAGGTTAAATAACTTAGCCAAGGACATGAAGCCAGTAATCCACAGAGATGCTCATTCATTTCACTTAGCTGGAAGACCCGGGTTACCAGCCAACTGACTTATCTGCCCTGAATCTTCAATTTTATTTAACAGTAAAGCTTTCCATTTTTTATAAAAGTGAGATAACATTACATGTACAATTTTGAATCTAATCTTACTTTTATTTTTTTATTTTAATTTTATTTTAAATTTTATTTATTTACTTTTAGAGGGAGGGGAAGGGAGGAAGAAAGAGAAGGAGAAAGACATCAGTGTGGGAGAGATCTAGCAGTTGCCTCTCACACGCCTCCAACTGGGGACCTGGCCTGCATCCCAGGCATGTGCCCTGACTAGAAGTCGAACTGGTGACCTTTCAGTTCACAGGCTGGTGCTCGATCCACTGAGCCACATCAACCAGGGCTAATCTTACTTTTAAAAAACATAATAGTATAATATAAGCATGTACTTATTACCTTAAATCTCTAATATCTGTTTTTGGAGAAGGATTTTTAAAAATTTTTTGTTAAATTTATTGGGGTAACATTGGTTAACATTATATAAATTTCAGGTGTTCGGCTTAATAATATGACATCTGTATCTTCTATTGCGTGTGAGGCTTTTTTAAAAAATGACTTTAATATTGCATAAGGTCAATATGCTCTAATTTATAAAGCCATTCTTACATTGATCAATAAGATTATTTTAAAATTTTCGATTTATTTGATAATTCTTTGATAAATGTTTCTATATTATCTTTGTTTAAATTTCTTAAATCTCCTTAGAAAAGTAACTTTTATAAGGATTTTGGTTTATTCTACCAATTTTTTCTCAGACTGTATTAATTTTTATTTCACCAACAATAAAAGGAATGACCCTTCACAAAATCCTGACCAACACTGAACCATTAGTTCATTGTTTTGCAAAGATATTCTCTAATTTATTAGTGTTCTTTGTTTGTTTTGATCCTCCTTGCACCCCTGTTTAGAAGGGCTCTGTGTCAGGAACCAGAAACAGAGACTGATATTTATATTTCCTATTGTTTCACCACATATTATGTTTATCAAATGTATTTTATCACTGAAGACAACTTTCTTTATGATCCTTCACTTATGTTCTGATATTTGCATTTTGGGAAATGCTACTTGAAGCTAAACTATACTATGAAAGAATGCCATTGAGGATTTTCCTAGATATCTTCTTCAGAGGCCTAATGAGTTTCCAGGTCTCCCCCTCTCCCAGCCCCAGGAGACTCTGTCAACTTTCTAACATAGCAGTCCGATTATCCAAATTCCATGTATGTTAAAGGGCTTAACTTCAAAACATTTTCCAACACTCCCAGCCTTCCCAGCTTTCCACTGGCCTCTCCTTTCTCTGAACAGATAGTATATATAGAATTTACACCACTCTATTTGATGCTGGTAAATTGTCTTATGTTCATTTTATTCTAAATGATATATTCTAAGTAATAAGATGTTTATTGACAGACAAGATATCCCTCTCAATTTTGTCCACTTCCATGTTTTAAATACCATCAAAATGTCAAATTTATTTTGCTGGCCTAGACTTGTTTTCCAAATTCTGGACTCAACTACTTAAATGACTTCTAACATGGATGTTTTATAAACACTTTGATTCAATATGTCCAAAATTGAACTCATGACCTTTTTCTAACCAAACCCAGCGAACTTTACCCACTAAGTATCTTGAGTTTCTATCTGCTGCTACCTCCTTGTCTTAGCAGATACTATTATCACGACGTCCACACACATGTCCATGCTCAATACTCCACACAGCAGCCAGAGCATTTTAAAATATAAATTCAATTACATGTGTCCCTAATTTTAAAACCCTTCAGTAACGTTTCATTTGTCTCAAGAAACAGGCCAAATCCTTAACCAGGCCTACAAAGCTTTGCATGATCTGGCTCTTTCTTGACCTGCACTCTCATCTGGAGCCACTCCTCTCAATGGTACACTCTACATGCAGACATTCTTTCTTTCCCTTGACCTACAAAGCAGCCAGGAGGCTGACAGTGAGGCAGTGAAGGAAGAAAGATGTTAAGAAGTGGTGAGAAGTTGAAAGAGAGATTAGTGTGATTACACGTTTTCTCTGAAGATGGGAAGACCTCCGTAAAAGCCCAAGATTATAGGGGCTTTGATTCCAGAATGCCAGGCAAATTGGTAGCAGGTGACTGCCATGCAGAGAGTAGATGGGTCCTCTCTTCTGCAAAGGGCCCTCAGAAATACTGATGCTCTACAAAGAGAAGGAAGCCCGTCATTCAGGACTCCTCTCTGTCAGTGACATAGAGCAGAGATGGGCGAGAACACTTAAGCCTTTGTACATAGCTTACCCAGAAATTAGAATTAGTTGCATCCTCCCTTTTCCAAAGGAACACTGTGATTTGATAGGTTCTTTTATATAAACAGTCCTGTTAAGATGAATCAGGATGGAAGGCCTCAGAAAGAGAAGGCAGTAGTACACAGGAGCTAGAAGTGTCTTTTTGCATTTGGCTTCTGTAACCAAAGATGAGAACCTTCTGAATAAGGTAAGCTTCCTTTTCCAAAGGACTATAAGATGTTCACAGAATGGCTTTACTTACCCAGCCCTATGGATAAGGTTAGAGCCACATTAATCACTTGCTAACTGATTGGTAGGTGGGATTTTGAGATTCCCAGGGCAATTCTAACTACAAGCATATAAAGAAAATCGGGAACTTTGGAGTTATGTTCTTATCAATTCTGTTTTAAAAAATAATTAACTGAGGCCCAGAGAATAAAAGTTAGAGGTCTCACAAACAAAGGGCACTTTCATTTACTGACCAATTCCCTAAGACCTGCTTCTCCTTTGAAAGCCAATCCTTCATTTGATATATGGAAAATCCAAGCAATGCCTGTACATGCTCAAAAATGTTAAACTGCTCCCTCTCAGCCATTTGGTAGGATTAAAAAAAAAAGCACACATCCTCATCATGCACAAAACCATACACATTAGAATGTAGATGAACTAGTTTGGACATCTCCCTACAATTTATAACATTCCAAGGTCTTCCTTTGGATATTTCTTGAAATCAATTAACCTAAAAATGTACTTCTGACCCAAGCAAAACTGCAGAAACAGGTTTCTTGAGCTAGAGAGGCTTTCAAGAAATGATGTTGTCCAAGTTCTTGACTCCTAGTTTGCCTATATCAGCTCAAGATAAAGAACTACTCTCAGCCCACAAGTAATTATTTACTAATCTTTTTTTGAAAAGTCATGCTGAGATGAAGCCAGGCCCTGTGCTAGAAGTCAAATATACAAAGTCAAACAGAAGACCTGCCCTGAAAGATATTTCTCTTGAGAGACAGATAGACAGACACACACACACACACATGCACACACACACACAGATCAATTAACGGAAAACTTCCTCTTAAAAGGTATACAGTGCTATATAGATGTAGCAGGGTAACTGGTGTCCCAAAATATATTCAAGTCTTAACCCCCAGAACCTGTGAATGTGACTTTACTTGGAAAAAAAAAAAGTCTTTGCAGATATAACTGAGGATCTCAGGATGAGATCACCCTGGATTTAGTGTGGGGGTCTAAATCCAATAACCAGCGTGCTCATAAGAAACAGGAGAGAAGACATCGACACAAGAGAAGACATGTGAAGACAGAGGCAGAGAGGAAAGTTACACTGTACAAGCAAGGAATGCCCTGAGCCACCAGAAGCTGGAAGAGGCAAGAAATAATTCTTCCCTAGAGCCTTTGGAGAGAGTGTGGCCCTGCTGAAATCTTTATTTTGTATTTCTGGTCTCCAGGACCATGTGAGAATATGCCACTTAGTTTGTGAAAATTGGTTACAGCAGTCCTGGAAAATGAATGCAGGAGCTAACAGCTAAGTCTCCCTGGGAAGTAAAAGATAGCTTCCCAGTGGAGATGACATTAGCCCTACATTTTCTAGAACAAGAAGGAGTTTACTAGATTAAAAGGGGGAAAGCATATTCCAAGAAAAGAGATGTGTGTATAAGGCCCCGAGACATGATTCAGCAAGATGTACTCAGAGAAATTGCAAGTAGTTTGGAAATGCTTAGGACAGATGGAACGGGAGTGAAGTTGGAGAGGTGGGTCATATATGACCTTGTGAGTAAAGCCAAGAAGCTTGAAGATAATCCCAAACACTCTGGAGAGCTTTAGAGGATTTTGAGCAAGGGAGCGTCATAATCAAATTTTCATTCTGGATGGATCCCTCTGAAACAGCTGGAAGGGGGCCTGACAAGGGGCAAGGAGGCAAGTTACAGGGTCGCTAAAGGTGGCTAGGGAAGATGTGATGAGGAGATAAAGAAAAAAGGATAAATACAAGAGATATTAAGTAGTTAGACCTGATGGAGATGGGTTCATTAGATGTGGGGGTGAGGGAAAGGGAGCAACTGAGGATCGCTCCAAACATTCTGGCTTAGACAACTGAGTCTGTCAAAACTGATGTCATTTGACAAGAGTAAAACAAGTATTTATTCTTGTTTTGCTTTTTTTACTCATTTGTTTAACCAAAGGATATAGATATAAGATAAATTTTAGTGTTTTAATGTCTCCTTGGGTTTCAAAGTACTTTAAACATTTCCTTCCTGAAAGCAAATGTCCAAGTCATGGTTTTCATTTGGGGAAATTCTGGCAGGTAGCTAAGGGGAAGGCTAAATCCCCTCAATCCCATGTGCCAACATTATGATCAGCCTTGTGACAACACATGAATTAAATGGCCAAGAGAGGTCAATGCAAAGAGGGAAGGTTAATGGAGCTTCCTGGGAGAAAGACAGAAGACAACACGTGGCAGACTTCAAGATTTCAAGTTGCCACACTCCTCTTCTGAGTCCAAAACAAGGAAAACTCAGGCTGAAACCATCTTCTACCCACCCACCATTCACATATAGGCTAAGAAAGTCTGGGGAAGGGAGCGTTCCCAGCTCCACCCTTCCACCCAGGGCTCAGCTGGCCCAAAGACACTAATAACTTTCTAGGGAACCCACCTCTGGCCCTCCCTCTGTCTGCCAGCTCCCCACTTCTGCCAGAGAAAGGAGACAGCGGGAAAGATTCTAAAACCAGAAGAAACAAGATCCAGTATCAGTATCTGGTCCAGAGCCTGTTGGCTTTGAACAACCTCTGTACTTCTGTTGGCCTGCCAAAGTTCTGGCTTTTTCTTTTCACTTTCCCACGTGGAGATTATCTGCCACTCTACTAGATCACTCTAAAATGGCCTTTGTTTAAAGGCTCAAAGGACACAAGATCATTTTAGCCAAATTCACACTAGGCCCCAATCTCTATGTACGTGCTCAAATCTTGAAGTCCAAAGGAAAGTAATGAAGGAACCTCAGCTAAGAGCTCACGTCACTTTCTGCCACCCAAATGGGGATTAATCAAGACAGAGACGGCAGAAAGGCTGACTCTAGGACCTCCAACCAGAGCTGAGGCCATGGCAGGGTGTACACCAGGCCCAAGAATCATCAGCCAAACCTCAGGTGTGACAAGTTTGGTGCTACTGCCATCTTTTTTCCCTGTCTGGAACTCCAGAGAGATAGAAATAGCCCCCAAAATTCCATTTATAAGATAAAGCCTAAAAAAATATGGAGAATAGGGTTTATAGTATGGTGTTTGTTGCTATTCATGAGTAGTAGTAACTACTGTCATTCCTTTTGCTCCTCCTCCTACTACTCTTCTATTTTTCTCCTCTTTTTTCTCCTCTCTCCATCTTCCCTTTTCTTCTTTTTTCTCAAGGACTACTCATTTTAACTCTAATTAAGAATTTATATTTTTAGAATTTCAAAGGTGACTACTTTAGAATCACAGCATGAACTTCTTAGGAGCCACTGTCCTAAACTATCTATAATTGAAAAATAAAGTAGAGAAAATCACAAAATGCATTCCAAATTCAAAGAGCCCTATTAGATCAGTTTTGGGGCTAATACTGCATTTTCATGATTCATCAAAAGGGCGTGAAGGCACACCCTGGGTACTACTGGGAGATAAAATGACTATCAATGGAGAGTTTACAGTCTAATAAAAATTGGTACTAAAGTAAAGAATATCATATTATTTATCGAGTGCTCTTCTATAGATTAATAATATTTTTTATAGGCCAACACTGTTTGTGTGTACATGTTGTAAAGCTAAAAAAAAAAAAAACAATCAGCATCTCAGCAAGAAAACCTTACCCTTTCTCAGAAGTCAGAGTGACCCAACTTGACCTCTAAATTGTTTCCAGAAGTTTAAGTTATCAAAGGAAGTTTTATACTTTTTCAGTTGATTATTCACCAACCGGGACACATTTCATCTTGGAGCTAAAACCATAGTTCACAATTTGTCTCACTGTTTCCCCTGCCAAACCCTGGCCTTAGTTCAACTGATGAAATGTCTTCATTGGAGAAGCACTCATGATCCATCCTTTGCCCTAGAATCATTTTTCCACATTAGTGATGGGATTGGAAGATGTGGACAGTTCCAGGATTTGATATAAGTAACCCACCCATTCCCAGGATGTGATAAATGGCTCCCTGGACAGAACTGGACTCCAGAGTCTAAAATAATGACCCACCTATGCTCCAGAACATCTGCTCTCCTTGTCACATATGAACAAAGGCCTCCTGCTCTTCCAGAAGGGGAACCCAAGTCAATGAAAGAGTTCCAAGGACATGCATTAAATGACCTGAACCAGTTTAATTCACAGTGAATGATAGAGCAGCAGCAGGAGAAGCAATTATACTAAAGCTCCTCCACATACCAGACACATGTCAAAGGCCATATCTATGTAGTTCCTTCATCAAGCACTAAAGCATGTGTCATTAAGAATCCAGTAGCTGAAGATCTTGAGCTTCCAGTAATCTCTCCAACTAATATAACCCTCCTGAAATAACCCAAACTCTCCTCTTCCTCCTAAAATAGTAAGTACAAGTATGTTCACCATATGTTCAACCATAGGATAAGGACTGAAAAAATTATAATATAGTCATATGATGTATTAACCCAAATAAACCAAAATTCAGGGGAAAAATTATAAATGTGTTCATCATATGTTAACTATAGGGTAAGGGCTAAGAGAACCATACTACATTTATACATGAAATAGTATGCAATTATTGAAATAATGCTCACAAATGGTATTCAGTTAGATTTGGAACTTATGTTCTAAGACTAAGTAAAAAAAAATCATGATATAAAACTAAATATGTGGCATAACTTTTTCCACCTTGGGGAAATATACATTAAAAAGGGATTTACAGTAGTTTTTCTGAAAGATTAAATAATGGATAGTTTATTTCTCTTCTTTATAACTTATTTGCCTTTTCATATTTTCTATACTTAGCTACTTTTATATACCAACAAAATAAAAGTTACTTAATTTGACAAAGCCATGGCTTTAGGGGGCTGGTGGGGAAGACATAGAAGGAGGATATGCTGAGCTGAAAGGTGGTTGTGAATCTCCAGAGTCACTGTGTAGTTGCTGACCCTCATCCTGATACCCCAAGCACTGAGAGTAGAAGGGTTGAGAGTGGTCTCTGGCTCCATCCAAGGCCCTGCAGTCCAAACAATCTGCTCGTGAACAAGCTCTTTCATGACTCACTATAGGTCCGTGGGCCGGTCACTTCCCTTAAAATAATACAGCTGGCAAGGAGCGTGCAGTGGTGTTGGAAGGATTAATTCATTCATGTTTATAGACAAACTCTATGAGATTCTGGATTGGGAGTAGCTCCATGCTATGGAGTGCAAATATTTAGCTGAGTACATTTCCGGAACAAATGTCCTTCCACAAACTCTCTAAATTTAATTCAGATGCCCAAATTCAGCTTAAAAATTATGTAAGCTGGCTGGTCGACTATGCACCATTATGATAAAAATGAACTAGATGTCACATGGTTAGAGACACCTGGATGCCACACTGTCTGGCCTTCCTGGGGAATCATGAGGTTGGATCCAACCAGAACAGAACTGGGCAAACTCTGGGCCATTGAGAAGCAGGATTGCTTGGCCTTTGATGGGTATTAACCCTTTCATGGTCATGTACTGTACATCTCTTCCATAGGGATGTAAATGGTCCAAAGGTGCCACAAAAATCACAAGGCTGCCAGCCCCACACCAGGCAAAAATAAAATCATGATGCATAAAGTCCTTAACATGGCATGAGAGTGCTGGGAAAGCATGAGAATTTTTGAAGAAGAGCAGCAGCAGCAGCTCCCCAGATGAGGAACTGACTTTGGACAATCTGTGGATGACAGACCATTCGTGGAGCGAGCCACCCCTTTGCAGGGGTGGTAACTTCTTTGACAATGCATTGGCTGCCTTCCCTTCTCTGTCACTTTCCTACTCCACTACTGGTTTTTCCCCCTCCCAAATAAAGTTTGCACTTGAATCACTGGCTCAGGGTCTGCATCTGGTAGGACCTAAACTAAAGACCCCTTTTTCTTTCCTTCTTAGTTCCTTATTCTTCGTGGAAGTTAAGAAAGTCGTATCCTAGAAGAACACAGGGCCCGCAGCAGATGCTTCAGGTGAGAGGCCCCTGCTCACCAGTGCAGCGTGGCTGAGCAGGCCTGGTGGTGGATGGAGAGGGAGGTTCCTGCAGCTCCCTCCAGCTTGGGTAATGACTGCTAGAAGACCATGGTCTCAAGGCCTCTGTCTTCTCTGTCCATGAAAGAACAATCCACTCATTTTCTTTGACAGCTCCTTTTGCCTATCATGTCAAAAGAATCACAGCCTTGTGACTCCAGAGGAATTATTTAAACCAACACTTTTGATCTTCTGGCCCATGAAGGGAAGAGTACAAAAGAAACTGAAAGGCTTGTGTGTGCTTCCAATGAATTCTAGGGAAGTGAAATAATGACCTTGGCCCAGGGAGAACAAGATAAATTTAATTTACATGCTTCAGGCCGTATATGGAAAAATCATTTAGACTGAAAGAAAGAAGTCCAAACTGCAAGTCAATAGTGGCAAACATCACACATCCCAGTGGTATGCACTGGCCTCCATTAGCGACTCTGCTGTTCCAACATTCCCAGTCATTGCACATATTTGGGCCTTGAGCTTTCTGTGAGGGTCTGCTCTGAAATGCCAGCCCGAATTTGCCCAGCCTTCACTCCGACAGCTGCTCCTCCCCCACCGCACTCTCATTTCACAGGCTGTCCTGGCTCTCTCTAGCGTCTCCTCTGTAACTCAGGCCTCAGGACTCTCCTTATTTGTAACTTCTTAATTTAGATGCAAGCCAGTAGAAATGTATACAATGAGCAGAGGAGAAGGTCTTATTTTAGCCAGGACTTCTGATGCTGAGAATGGGCTGTCAGTTGAAGAGGGCCAGAGACCCCCTCTGACGGCCTGGGCCACCCGAGCAGTCTCTCCCTGGGAGGAATAATTCACAATCACATGCTCCACGAAGAGCGATGTTTATGGAGACATTCTATGCTCCCCTGGCATCCTCTCCATGAAGTCTAAGCCACCCTGGAGACGATGAGTAAAGCAAAGTCTTGTGGATAAGAAGTTGTTGAGTTTGTTTTTAAATTCCAAAGACTTAAAAGAATATCCATAATCAGACACCCTCAGTGTTCTCCTAACACACACACACACACACACACACACACACACAGATAAAGACATAGAGAGTAGGAGAGAGAGAAAAAGAGACAGCGAGACAGAGAGAGACCTAATCAGAGACAGAGACAGAAGATATGCTGGGGCAGATCAACTCTAAAGCCCAAGATAAGAGTCAGTGCGGGCCCAAGAGCAAGTGTAGAAGCAGCAGTCCACCTGGCATTTTCCTAGCCATGAACTGTTGCCAACACCAAATAAATTCCTGCAACTTTGAAACTCACTATTCATCCTTGTCAGGCTTTCTACTCTTGGCTGTCTCCTTCACTCTTCAATGTCTATAGACCTTAGAAAGTTCTTTACGCAGCACTTCCCAAACGTCCTCAGTTCACAGTACCCTGAATGGCTCAGTAATTTTTACACAATGTCCCTAGGCTCAAAGAAATACTTAACAGTTCCATTTATTGAGTAGTTAAGTCTAAATAGCTTAATAAATATTTATGTCTTAACAACTTAGTGGCCATTTGGGAAAAAATACACATAAATTGAAAGAAAAAATAGTATTTTATTTTATTCTTAACCCCAATTACTTATTAAGAGGGTGTGTTTACCTGTTGGACACTATCCAACTTCCCTAACCGTGGAGTCAGAATGGATATGACCATTCTCACCTCCTGTTCCACAATGACTCAGGGCAGGGCTGGCACTGCCCGCTCTGGAAACTCGGCCATCGCTAAGAGATGATGACGCTGGAAGGCATATTGTGAGATTTCACATCAACACTGCTGAGGTAGTAGTTCCCGTGGTGTCTGACAGGTGTCATACATAGCTGGGCTTTCCTCAAAAATGTTTAAAAACACCACAACACTTCTGTGAGTTCACTGTGGCACTCTGGGGTGCCCTGGGGCCGAGTATGGGCAACAGTGTTTCCACACTTTGAGAAAATCTCTCAACATATTGAAACCATTTTTCCGTGACTTCCTCCTGCATGTGTGTATAAATAAACTCATAAACAAAACACAAGTTCATATATGAATAAAAGTACATAAGAAAATGCCCAGAAAGATACAAATCAAACTGGCAACTGTGGCTGCCTCTAGAGGACAAAAAACATTGGGAGGAGATAAGGTCTAGGGAGACGTTTGTTTTTTCTAAAATATGGAATTTTTTCTTGAGAATGTTTCATGTATAATTTATGTAATTATAAAAAATCCCCCAACCGACACACACACAATTTTAATATGGCTCTATACACAAAAACTTTACTCTTTTCCACAGAACAGTCTGTTAGTCCTTTTCGGTCTAAGGACTGACCTGAGAACCAATTGCCTGACTCCTCTGGCGTGCCCTTCAGCATGGGGTCGAACCTGGGCCCCTCTCCCTGCCAGACATTCCTCAGTCACCCAGGAGTGGAGGAGAGCACCAAGGCCCAGAATGACTCCAACAATTCAGAACTCAGCCCATAATAGTAAGAGTCCACGAAACACCCAGATAATAAAGAGATAATCTCAGAAATGGACACAGGCTCAAGGCTCACCTTAGCTCCTCACTACGTGAATCTTTGACAAATTGAATCCTTCTCTGTTACCAGCGCTTCCCTTTGCTAATGAGGAAACTTCTTAATCCTTAAGAAACAGTCTGAGAGAATTACTCAGAGTCATGTTTTTTTAGACCCTCAAATAGCTAAGTCATTTAGTGCTTTCAAAAGACAGACTGAGGAAACTTTACTCTGGTCCACAGATTCTCATAAATCACTGAGAGCCTCTGTGGAAAGCCTACACCATATCCCTTGGCCCAGAGTGAAAGCCCAGACAGAACCCCTCCATCCCTGCAGCCTGGGCCTCTCTTCTCCCCTGTGCTTTCTGACAAGACAGTCCTGAGCTTCCTTTTGCTGTTGTCCCAGCCTCCTGGTCAAAGGCCCTACAATTATGCATAATTTATTCCACATGTTTGTTTGTGAGCCTGCCAGAGGAATCGGTCGTAAATGTTTCAATGCTTTAAGTTTAGATGAGTTTTCTTTTGAAAAGATTGTCCCCAGGGTGGTGCACTGAACAGTAAATTAACACCCATCCATCCACGGGCCTCCTCTTGGCACATGTTCTAGTTTCAATGCTCCCCATAAAACATTCATTAAATGTAGCACCGCAGGCAGCACCAGGCTGTGATGGGAGGACAGGTGCCTGAATCCGTGGATAAACATTTGGGTGACAACAAGCCCCACGAGGTAAACTCCTGGGAGTACTTAAACAGGGTTATGTATTAAAGTCTTTTCAGTGATATGTATTATAGGAGAGGATTCTTTTCAGGCCACATTTGCTCTTTCTCCAGCTTGCTCTGTGCTCTGTTCCTTGACACAAAAATGTTTTCCCCTCTTCTTTGAAGCTTCCAGTTATCTGATCTGACCTTTGTCACTTCAATGACATCATCATACATGTGTTCGTCTCTCACACACACATACTAACATATCCTCTCACACATGCTCATACCACTAACACACCCACCCCTGTGCACACAAACATTCTCAACAACTCAGGAATGGTCTGAACAACTGATCATTTGTGTACTCATTTATCATGTCAATAACCAGCATTCTTAGGATTTTTTTGCCAAATTTTTATTATTCCTCAAAGCAAGGACCTGGCTTAAGTGATCTGTGTCTAGTAGGTCCTAAAATTACGCTGACTTATTGACTGGACTTTTGTGTCAGTCCACTTGTTCTCAGATTGCTCCCTGCCCTTCCCTTCCTTTGCTCAGTGTGCTAGGATACTGACTCCTGAAAAATAGTTCCCAGAATAACTTACCGGCTGAGTTTTGGTTACATTTGGCCAATGGCGATGGGGGTGGGGTACTTGTGGAAGACTGGAGGGCAGAAAGGGGAAATTCAGGGTCCCTCTCCCCATTCTCTCTGTCTGCTTCATATGGCATGTCAAGAAGTGACTGCATTTCCAGAAGGATTCCAGCGCCCATTGGGTGGTCCTGGCTCCTGGGTTCATTCCAGTCCTACAAGTGGTAGCAGCTCCCTGCTGTTGCTTATCTCTGGGTTACCTCGCCATCCCATTTGCCTCAACTTCCCCATGTCTAACACCTTTAAAATTAGTTCCTTGTATTATTTTCCTTCTATTGAACTATGTGGCATGAGCTCTGGTTTTCTGACTATTCCCTAACTCAGAGATTTTCAACCTTTTTCATCTCATGGCAAACATAAACTAATTACTAAAATTCTGCAGCACACCAAATATGTATTTTTTGTTGATATGACAAAAAAATAGGTACAATTTTGTTTCATTCACACTGGACAGCTATTGTTGCATTGGCTGTTGTCATTTTAATTTGACAATCTAAGGGAAAAGGGGTCAGTGCCCCTGACTAAATAATCAGGTATTGTATGTTTAAAAAGTCTTGCCACACACTGGTTGGAAAATGCTGCCCTAACCCATACAAAGTTTACTGAAAGGAAAGGAGCCAGGAGTAGGAATTAGAAGAGGCTGAGTAAATGGTCAGAACGACAAGAAGCAAAGATCAGGATGGCTCCCCAAATCCACCATCTACAGCAACTCACCTAGATCTATACTCTACTTAGAGCTTTATCATCTTGTATGAACAGAGAAAAATCTTGCCCTTGAGAGAAACTTGAGGAAACCTCCAAATGTGCCCAGGACAGACTCTTCCAGAAAAGACTGAAACTAATCCAGGAAAAAAAAAAATTGCCTATTCTTTTATTAAAAGTTCCAGACCCTGTATTCTTCCTTGGAAACACAATATGTATCTGTGTTTATATTCCAGAATTCCCCTTGCTGTCTGTTGAGCCTCCTGCTGTAAACTGAGCTTATTCTACTCACCGTTATCCCGGGTGGAAACAGAGCATCACCCACCAAAATGTACACAAACCACTAAAGAAAAAGTAGGATAGCAAGTTTGTCTCATACCCATCCTTCCAACAAATACCACAGTCCTTCCTGCCTTTAGGATAAAGAAGAAGAACCAACCACAATTTTTTAGAAGCGTTTGAGGATCTGTTGAGGCAAAACATTTGAAAGACAGAGGAGCACAGTGGTCAAGAGCAATGGTCTTAAGTCAGACCCCCCAGCTCACATTCTGGCTCTGTTCACATTAGCATTAAGCAAGTTATTTCTTTCTCTAAGCTTCTGTTTTCTCTTGTGTAAGTTGTAGGTAATAAGGTTTTGAGACTTAAATTGAATAAAACCTATAAAGCCTTGCACATAGTGAGCACTCCATAAATATTACCTGTAATTTTATCGTTATCGTTTTCACTGTGACCATACCCTTAAAATCATAAAAATAGCTATAAGAATAGCAAATTCCCACCATCTAAGATAAAGAAACAGTCTATCCCCTGAAGTTATGGCCTAATAACCAACATTACCTCTCATATCAGCAAAGAAAATCACAGAGGCTAAAATCCAGTCTCCCCATGTGAAGACTGAGGCAGAAGGACTCAGCTGTCTAGTGAAAGCACCATAAGCCAGCGAACCCTTGGCCCTTATTTCTGTCACCTTTCTCCAATGTGGACATGTAGTTATCACCCTATTACAGTTAGAACATATCATTTCAAATCAACATTATGTTGATCAGACATAAATCGTTCTCCGGGAAGCCTCATAAAGAGAGTTAAAAGGTAGTGTGTCATAGCTAACATCATACTTAATGATGAAAGACTTTTTTCTTGTAAGATCAAGATCAAGATAAGAAAGTCCATTCGTATCACTTCTTTTCAACATTGTACAATAGATTCTAGCGAGGGCAATTAGACAAAAAAATAAAATAAAATAAAATAAAATAAAATGTATCCAGATTGGGAAAGGAAGAAGTCAAACTATCTCTATTCACACATAAGATAATCTTCTAAATAGAAAATCCTAAGGAATCCATGAAAAACTATTAGAATCAATAAATAAGTTCAGCAAAGCTGTGGGATACAAAAATCAATTATATTTCTATATGCTAGCAATAAACAATCCAAAATTAAAACCAAGAAGGCAATGACATTTGTAATAAGGCAAAAAAGAATACAATATAAACAAATTTAACAAAAGATGTGCTGGGACAACTGAATACCCACATGCAAAAAAAAAAACCAAAAAACTTTTTGAACCTCTTACTCATTTCAAACAAAAAAAAGTAATTCAAAATGGATCACAGACCTAAATCTAAGAGCTAGATTTTCTTAGGAGAAAACCCAGGAGTATATCTCTATGACACTGGATTAGGCAATAGTTTCTTAGCTATGACACAAAAGCACATATGGCAAAAGGAAAAAGAGATAAATTAAACTACATCACAAAACTCTGTGCTTTAAATTATATCATCAATAAAATTTTTAATAATCCACAGAATGAGAGAAAAGATTTATAAATCATATTATCTGGCAAGGCACTGGTATTTAGAGTACGTAAATAATTCAACAATAAATAAACAATTAATAAAAAGATAATTATCCAATTTGAAAAATGGGCAAAGAGACATCTTTGCAAAGAAGACAAACAAATGGACAATAAGCACATGAAAAGACAGTCAATATCATTAGTAATTAGAGAAATGACAATTAAAACCACAATGAAATACCACTTCGCACAGCTAGGATGGATAAAATAAAAAAGATAACAACAAGTGTCGGTGAGGATGTGGAGAATTTAGAGCCCTCATGCACTGCTGGTTAGAATGTAAAATGGTACAATCACTTTGGAAATTAGTATAGTAGTTTCAAAATGTTAAACATAGTTACATATAACCCAGTATTTTTATCTATCTATCTATATATGAAAACATACATTCACAGAAAAACATGTACACAAATACTTAGAGCAGCATTATTTATAATAACCCAAAAGCTGAAGCTATCCAAATGACCATCAACTGATGGTTATTTAAACAAAATGAGATATATTCAAAATACAGAGCATTACTTGACAATAAAAAAAATGAAGTACTGATATATAGCTACAACTTGTATGTACCGTGAAAACATTTTGTGAAGTGAAAGTAGCTATATAGCACATTTTGTGTGATTCTATTTATATGAAATTCCAGAATAGGAAAATCTATAGAAAGTTGATTAGCTGTTTCCAGGACTCAGTAACTACTGGATGCAGGGTTTCTTTGGGGGAATGATGAACATATTTCAAACTTAGATTTTGGCAATGACTACACAAATCTGTGAATACACTAAAAAGCCATGAACTATATACTTTAAATGGGTGAATTTTGTGGTATAAGGATTTATATCTCGATAAAGATGTTTTTTAAAATGGACTTAATATCTTAAAAAAAAAAAAAAAGCAATGGGCCTTAGGGATCAGGCAGAGCTGATTTTGATTACCAGCTCTCCCACAACTAGCTATGTGGTCTTCAGCAAGTTCCTATACCACTCTGGACCTCAATAAATGGTAGCTTTTATCATTCAAAAGGAAGGAAAATAATGAGAGGTAGGCTAGGCAGCCTCAGGGTTACAATGAAGGCAGAGCAAAGGTAATCCTCTGGAATGAAAGAAGCCATGGAAGACCATCAGCTAGACTTTGATTCGTTGTCCCTGTCTATTCCCCAGAGGAAGGTACCTTTCCTAAAGGTCCCACATGTGATGGTGCCTCCAGAGCCTTGTCCTGCAGTGAGTATTGACCACAACTCTTCTGGCAGGAAGAGCAGCATCCTTCCCATGAGGCAGCACAATGTGCTCCTCCCTCCCTCATCCCCCATCTTTGGCTAGATTTGCAACAAGAACAGAAGCATTTACAATATTAACAGAACTGAGGGAACACAGAGGATGGTAACAATCAAATTCCAGGCCATTTTTATCTTACACTGCTCATTTGGGAAGGTCATTTCCGCCCCCTCCCAGATGCCCATAAGGCATTAGATGCTTTGAGCTTTGCATTCTCAACAGTGCAATGAAAATAGACGTTGAATGCTAAAACATAAACATATGTATCATTCATAATGCATTCAGATGTTTTTCAATTATTCATGGTTCCTGAGAGTTACTTGACCTATCATGCATATATATCCAAGCAATGTTTGTATTAGAACCACAGCCTTACTGTATGCAATTCCAGCTCCTTGACATTCCCGTCTATGGAATTAAAATTAAATGAGTCAGTGGTCAATAAAAGTTACATGTGATTTCCTTAAAATTATCTACTCTACATTGCCCTGAGGTGGAGAAAGAAGGTTGCCTGGAGTTGCCGAAGCGGACAGGACACCAAATGCTTGCTTTCAGATGAGGGTGGTAGTAATGATTAGTCTTTCCTAAGAATGAATTCATTATTTCCCTAAATAATTGGTGGTCTTGAATTTAACGTTTTGTCTAGGAAAAAAATAACTCAAAGGGCCACCCTCTTTCTCTTCAAAGTCCTGTTTTCTTTCTTTTCTTTTCTTTTTTTTCTAAAGCCAGTGTTCTGGGCTCAAAAACAACACATTCTTCTGTTTTGATGCTTGAATAAATTTGCATGTTAACATGAATGGTTTCAACTTAAAGAATGTAAAATTAAATAAAATTTGAATTCACTTCCAAGATGGGGAAAAGATACATGCAAAAACAACAGATTTTCAATCTTGTTGTTTTTTTTTTTTTCAGGAACCAGATTAGGAAAGACATAAACACACACACACACACACACACACACACACACACACACACACACACACATGCTTTCAAAGAACAGTGGCACTCAGAGGAGATGTCTCTGCCAAAGTGGAGCCCCCGCATGGTACACCCAACTCTCACACACACTATGAGTATTTACAGATCGCAGCGCAGATTCTGAAGCTCTGTTTCAATGTCTGAATGCCACCATAAAACTCAGAAATATGACTCAGAAGACGTATTCATCATTACCTTCCTACTTTTGGAGGCCTACCCAGATAAGACGAAATGTAAGGAATATTATATGAGTAGCTCAAGCAAATACAGGCATGAATTTGCCTCTGCTGGCCCTGAGAGCCATTTCTTGCTTTAAACATTGCACAAGAACGGCAGTATGCAAAGTAGTTGGATGTATAAACTGTCAGTAATGGACCTGGGTTGGAATCTCAGACCCACCCACCATTAACTTGCTTAGCAACCTCTGGCAAATGACTTAATCTGTGGACATGATTTTTTTCATTAGTTTTCATTTGCATAACAATAGTGCCAGCCTCATAAATTTATTGTGAGAATAAAATAATATAAGACACGTAGAACAGAGCCTAGCCTAGAACAAGCATTCAATAAAGGTTAGCTGTCATTGTGCGGGTTGCTATGGTGGTGGTAGTGATTATTATTAGATATTTAGGTGTTGGAGTCCACAGGAACCAGGCCTGACAACTGTTTCTTTCTTCTCCAAGCTGCTCTTCGATATTGTCCAGATACCACCCAGGAAAGAGAGACAAATCAAATCATAGCTAAAGCTTGCTACCCATGAGCTCTGACTGCAGGACAATCAGAGATGTCATGCTCTCATTCCATCCTGTCTCATCCTGTCAAGCCCTTCTCACAGCCCCATCTCTGCCATGAAGGAGTTACAAATGAAATGACAACAGGATCTTAAGACATTAAAAAAACAGTCCGCAACAAGCACCAGCATCTTACCTCATCCTCACTCTCAGTCGTGTTGGTCCCCAATTTCTGGACAACTGACTTGTCACTCTTCAGCATTTTTTCTCGAACTTTGGTTTCATACTCAGGCCGGGAGTGTTCCTAAAACCCAAAAGTCAAAGAGTGGTTAGTAAACAGGCAGAAGAGCAACCTTGGTCTGTGGGTTATAACCAAACACTACAAGTACAGTAAAGTCAGGACTTAGGACTGGATTCTACTGGACATGAATTGCCACACTACATATAATCATGAAGAGTCTAGACCAGGAACACAACGCGGGAGAGAGACGGGATACACAACACTTGTTACCACACTGAAAACCAAACCTGGGCACGTTCCTAAGGATGGCGCCAGTGTTGAGAAAGGAGAGAGGAAATGTTAACTCGGCAGCTGATACAAAAAAAAAGCCACATGCTTTGCGTAGCAGTTTGACTAAGGCAGAGGGATGCATCTGTTCATCCCACCAACTATCCTCAGACCTCAAACTTTAAGTTTCAATGAGCCAGATCTCAGCTGGAGAAACAGATGTGCCCCACAGCTGGGAGTTAGGGCAACAAAAAAACTTCCTCCCTGCTGCATTATTCTATAAGCTAAAATGGCAACTAATAAAAATCAAAGTTAAAGGCGGCCATAGGGAATCTTAAAACTCACTTGCCTGGACCTGTTTCCTGTACAGCCTAAGTGATTAACTCATTGGCAAGTGCACCGGTGCTCAAGAGACATCTCTGAGCCATTCAGCAATACAAACGTGAATAGTGAGTCACCAGGCATGGGAAAGCACACCTAACTAATCAAGAAGACCATGGTCAAATCAAGGCAGATGCTGGAGCAGGAAGATGCCTGACTTACTTCAAGGAGAATTTAACAGTGTACACCTGGCCTCATTGGCAGGTCTTCCCTGCAGCATCCAAGGACAAATATCTACAGGTGTGAGGACTTTATGTTCCTGCATCATTTACCAATAATTCCTAGGCAGGAATTATAACTCCATTGGAGATTCCAGAAGCCAACAAGCTAGGCTCCTGGCCTGTCTTTGGCTTTTCCAAAATGTGCCATTTTTTCCTAGAGGGTGGAGAGGAGAAACCATGTATGTGACTAATAAACATAATTAATATGATAGGAGAGGATGCTATTCAAGAGTTTTTAAAGCCCAGCGTGATCATCCAATATCCAAGGAACAACCAAATCCAAGAGTCACCCCCCTGGGTCAGTGCAGCTCCTGCCCAAGAGGCCTCCCTGTGGAACCAGCTGGACACCACCAAGAGACTTGTTGAAAGGCTCCTTTAGCCCTGTTTGTGCTGGCTGAAGGGAGACCTGCCAGACTGCAAGAGTCTTTTGCTCTGAAGTGGGGCAATCTTCAGCTCAGTGGGCTGCTCTTGCCCAGTTAACTTCTATCAGTCAGGCCCTAGGTGCTCCTGGGACCTCTTAGAGAGTGTGGCCTTGTCTAACTACTCCATCCTCTCTGAAGGCAGAGCCCATGTATTCTCTCTCATTTGTCATGGAATCCATGATGCTGTTAGTCTCAGGACATATGCTTAACGCAAAGGACTGGACAGAGTGAGCATATGTACTCAATATATTACTATGTCCATATGCTCAAATGCAAGCTGACTAATTAGAGCACTATGGAGAAAATCATGTCACACTACAGATATGGGGAGCCACAGAGGCTCGAGAACAAGACTAAATTGGGGATTTCACTTGCTTGGCCATAAAACATCAGGACCACAGAGTCAGAGGTGCTGTGCCAAGGCAAGGCACATCCATTTCTGTTAAGAGAGTGAGAAAAAGGCGTGCTGTCTATGCAAGTGCCATATTGCTTGTGGTCATCCTTTGCAAGGGGGTACTTAGGCACTTGGGAGTGGCTCCTGGTCTTTCTAGATGCTGTTCCCAGTACCGCATACACAATCTTCACAACATCAGGAACTCCTACCTGATACTGACATTTGCTCTTCAGTCAATGATTGCATGTGGGAAGAGATGACTGTGAGCAAGTATGTCACACTGCTCTTTGTCAGCTGGCAAACATCAAGACTGGGACCCTAGTTAACAAGAGAGCCTAGAGGGAAGGGTGATTTGCTTTTATCCTTTAAATACAGGGTGTGGCAAAAGTGGGTTTACAATTGTTCATATGGAAAATAATACGATAATTAATAAATAATAATACAAGAATAAACTTTGTGTTTCACATACTCACAACTGTAAACCTACCTTTGCCCAGCCCTGTATCATCTGTCCATAAAACTAGATTCTAGAAGAACCTACCCTTTACCCTTAGGTCATACTCCAGCTTCACATAGTATACTGGCTTACACTGGAAAGGTCTAGTGGTTTTCTTCTTCCATAGGCATCAAAGACAACCAGTATCTAGCACTCATGCCTCTCACTTGACCCTCAGTAGGCTCACAGAGGCATTCTGACATTTCCTGTTCTGGAAGTGACTCCTATTCTCTGAATGTATTGTCACTAGAATCAATGACACAGGACATAGAAGTATGGTGAGTGGAACCTCAAGGCTGCTACAAGGCTTGCCTCTTGTGCCATCTCTTTTCCCAGAAAGGGGCACTAGGACGTCTGGCTACCCACCAGGCCCAATGTCTTACAGCTCAAGAGTAGAGGGGGACCCTGAATTCTTGGTCTCATTGCATATCAATCATGCTTAGCCTATAAAAGTCAAGCTAAAAGAGCTGCCACAGTGAGACCCAGCCACTGACTGGCTGGTGTGACAGTACATGTAAGTAGTTATCTCACTCAGAATGTTCTATATGCATGGTCAAAGCAAAGCAAGAACCCAGAGAAGCATGCAAAAGAACTCACTTCTTCCTCTTCTATGCCAGTCAGGTCCCAGAAGTAGCCCAGTCGCATCTGTAATCTCTTCCAGTTTTCAAGAAACATGGTAGCTTAAAAGGAAAGAAAAAATTTTGTTAATTTTGAAGAACAGATTTTGAGTACTCTTTGGGTTCACCAATCGTAGTAGAGAATAAACTTATAGAATTCAAATTCAGGAGCTCTCTTTAAAGCACTTATTCTTTTCCTCCTAGACTTTTGTCTAGAAATGCTCTAAATATTCCATATTGTTAGGAGCTGAGTAGATAATACTTAAAGGAACACACACACACCTTTCCCCATGTCTAGGTTATGAGAATAGGGTAAACATTGATCTCAAGAAATGAGGAAGGATGGCAGAAGAATGAAAGAGTTCGTAATCTTTTTTGGACCAACCCCATTGTGTGTATGCATAGTCTTTCTTCCTGCACCTCCCTCAGCACGCTCTTTTTTCCCTCCTATTTGCTTTTCTGTCCCCAGCACCATTTCTGTTCTGAGCCCTAATAATCACATTCTGAGGTTATGTAACAGTCTCCTAATAGTTCTACCTGACTCCAGAATCACAGCCTTCCAACCCATCTTGCATGCAGCTGACAGACTAATCTATCTTAAGTGATATTTATTCATTTGTCCATTTCTTAGCCACTATTTGTTGAATGCCTACCATGTCTACACATTGGTCAGTTTGCCTCCTCTAACCACAGCCTCTTGAAGGGCCAGCCCAACATGCTCCAAAAATACCAACACCCTCTATTCTACAGCCATGGTTTATAATACAAAGATTAAACATCTGATCTAGAGCCTGCCAAGGGACCAGATTCTCTCTTTTGAAAACTGAAACCAAGAGACACAAAGAGAAACAAAGAAAGCAGGAATCAAGCAGAACCTGAAAGGAGAAAGGGCTGTGGTTTCTGATAGCAACTCCAGCTCCAGTTCCCCAGAAACCTGGCTCTATTTCCTGCACCCATGAGCTTGCGTCTTGCCTTCTTACAATAAATCTCTTGTTATTTGAACAAACTTGAATGCCCTAGGCCTCACTAAGGTCTCTGCAATATACAAAACACTGTTCTAGGCATCAGGAAGGAGATGAGAGGACTCTGATGTGGATTCTGCTCTCAAGTTGTTTATAGTCTATGGGGAGAGATTGTAAATAACTGCAATACAAGGCACAGAGTGACCAGGTTTTAAGAAGGACACAGATAAAAGGCTGTGTACATGCAGGACAGGGAGTGCTAGCTGTCAGAGAGGGCATCTGAGCTGAGTCTTGAAGAACAATAGCGTTCAGGCAGCGAAGAAGGGGTGGGGAAAGGAAGGATGCCAACATCCCCTCACCCCACCCCTCACTGAAACTTTCAATGGTTTCTTATGGCCTGTTATCTCCGGATATTAGGACCCCGTACATCTGGCCAGACCCACCTGTCCACATCTATTCCCGCCATTTATCAGCATACACCTTACAGCTGCATTGCTGCTGATGCTCTCTCCCTCTGTCCTCTTCATTCTCAACTTGTGCAAATTGTCCCCCTCTCCTATGCTACCTGGCAATGCCTACCCTCACCCTTTCCTGACCAGCTCAGGTCCTACTTCTTCCATAAGATCAGGCTCAAGGGCACCCTCTCTTTCTCAGGGTCTGCTGCCTGAGAAAGGGAAAGGGATATGGCCCTCCCTGATGCCACCCCTACACCTCTACACCACATCCAATAGGAGCCAGAGTGCCCTTCATTGCACAGGCACTGGACTGCTGGCGGCCATTCAGGCCTGTAGTGTAGTAACAGATCTGTAAACTCTTTCTTGACTCCTAGCTGCCTCTGTTTACCTTGGGCACAACACAGTGCTGAATATAACAAACACCACAGATTGGTTAAATATGCAATTACTTAAAGCTTCATTTGTTTTACTTGGTGCAACATGACAGTGAACTAATCTGTATGTTTTCTCCTAGGATTTGAGGCTTTCATGTAAGTGTATCCTGACCTCCCAAGACTAGCACTGCCCCAGGGGATGCAATGTGGGGCGGGGAGGGGGGGTGCGTGAAAATCCCGCCTCCTCCTATGCTCTTTTCAGTGCCTGGGAAGGCTCTGCACACAGCAAGGCTCAGGGGGCTTCTGACGGCAATGTCTATGAAGGACAGAAGTCAGACTGTGGGAATGGACAAGACAGGCAAAAAATTCATTGAAAGAGGAGCTATGAGGACAAGGGAGGGCCCTAATAATGGTGAAGAGCTGCTCACAGTTCCTGGCACGTATTGTGTGCCAGGTACTGTGCCAAGTGCTTTGCACACACATCTCATTCACTTGCCACAGAACACTATGGGATGGTTATTACTTCACCCATTTCACCCACCTGAGATGAGTGCTCAAAAGGTTAAGTACTGTGCCCCAGGTTACATGACACCTGAGTTAAGAGTACTGACTTCGATGGCAAAGTGCTGAGTTCACATTGGCTTGCTATGGGATCCATAGCTGGAAGGGGCGGGATTGAGACATTCATCAGGTAGTCCCCTAAGTCAAAAAAGAGTTTAGAAATCCTGTCCCTTTACTTTTCTTTTCAGTAGAGCTTCACTCTTTTTCCAAAGTTCCCTTGAGTTTGAGGCCATAACAGCAGAGGAGTTGGGCCTGAAGACTCCAACAGACCCAGGTCTTCCTGACTAGAACCCTCCATGCACCCCCACCCCCATCTTGGCAACCACCACTCCCACCCCACAATAGGCTGAGTCTCTCTCTGTGGAGAACCACTTCTTCCCAGCCTTATTCCTGGCAGGCATGGGCCCTGGCCCAGGCCCACCCAGCAAAGCAACACTGATCATAATAATCATGGTAATGAGAGGCATTACTATTATTTTTAATTGTAATATGTAGGCAATCATGCCCAGGGGCTCTTGGCTGTTGCAACCAAATATACAATCACATAAAACACAGCACGGCTGTTAAAAAAGAAAAAACACCACCAAACCCTAACTTTTGCCAGGAAGCTCTGACACAATCTCACCCTTTTTGTTTTCCCTACACTGCTGCATGAGAGAGAGAGGAGCCAGGGGTTGGGGTAGTAAATTATTGAGGATCTCAGAAGGGGTGGGAGGTATCTATTCACTATAGCTATTGAGAAAGAAGAGGAAGCTGTTGAGGCTTGAAAATAGGCAAGTAAAATTGAAAACCAAGTTTCTCTGTAACCAGGAATTATGCAGCTCATCAAAATTCTTAAGGGATCACGGACCCAGTGTTATTAAACTTCAGCTATTTGGTCACTGTAATATCAGTAAGACAAGTTAATGGCATTAGGGTCCCAAAATATCAGAAAATGAAAGCATATTCTGAGTTCCAAATCAGTTCAAGTAAATTTTAGAGTAATTACAAGATGCCCTTGCTTGATGAGAAGTCAAAGCTGCCTATGACTTCCCAGGTAACAAACTTCAACTTCAGTTTGTCCTACTGACCCTTCCTGTGAACATTTCCAGAGCTATATGGTCACAAATGCCATTTCCTCCCACTTCTTGTCCCCACTCTTTTGAGATGACCACTGTCTCTGTGCCCTGGACAGCAGCTGTTCTCCCTGAGAATATAGTGCCCTTGGAAATTGTCCTTGGTGGCCTAGGAATATAGGCATCTTTCCAGCCTGATTCTCTCTCCACCCAGGTAGAAGTCCCTACAGGGGATGGAGGACAGTGTGTTCGGTTCTCCCAGCACTGTTGAGCACAGACCTCTTCCTCTCTCCTCCTCACACTTTCAGGGATGTGACTCACGGCCCCCTCCTGGCACGTCCTCCAGGCCTCATGGAGTCAATGATAAATCAAGCAGGCTGTGCAGCAGTATCATGTCCCTGCTGGTCTGTGATCCAAAGGGAAAGCTAAGGGCTTGCACATCCATGATGAGTAAAAAGCAGGTGGCTATTCAAGATGGGCTGAAACATATTGAGTTTGTCCCTTTTTTAAATATACATGGGTGTGTCTTTTTGGAAATGTTCAGTGATGACAAGGTTATTATTCCAGGTTTATCTCAGTTTGTGAAAATAGAAGTGTGTGTGTGTGTGTGTGTGTGTGTGTGTGTGTGTGTGTGTCCAGATGGCTACGGCTCAGAAAAAGTCTATTATCCTGATACTCTGGGGTGGAGGGTGGGGAATGAAAGTGAGGAAAAGGACAGTGAAGGAACTATTTGTTCTTTCCTTCACAAATCCCTTTGTTGAAAATACTGAAAATGCTACTCTGCTCTAAGTAAAATCTCTACAGCCTACACCATTGATATTCTAGAAATTATACTGAACCTGGAGTCAGGAGACCAGGTTTAGTCCCACCTTTACCACCAGTTACCTCTGCGACCATGGCCATGGTCCCAGCCCTCTGAGTGTTATTTTGGTTGACATCTATGACTTTACATGTCTTAGTAGATTTCCTGGCTGTGCCTCAGAGGTGGACTGGGGGTTTTCAAAATATGCATTGGTTCGAATTCTGAATAAATCATACAATGAGACTAATACAAGGTTAACATTACTATATATTATGTGTATATATATGTGTGTGTATGTATATATATATATGGATACATATATATATATATATATATATTCAAAAAAATGAGAATATTCCTAGGTCTATTTGAATATATGAGTAAAGGAGATAAATCTACTGTCCCTAAAATACTTCTCAAGATACAAGGCCTAAATGTTAAAGGAAGTAAACTGAAGAATAGAGCTACTGGAGTACAGACACTATGCCCTTTTCAAGGTACCATTCCTATAACCAAGCCTCATGAAAACCACTTACCCCACAGAGCCATGAAGATGGAGAAGAAGACAGTGGCAGGGTTGTCAAACAGGTGGCTAGCCCGCGCCGTACCACAGGCTGAGCTGAGGTTCCAGTAATCACAGGACTTGTCACACAGAGGACACATGGTGAAGGCATTCTGTTGGTCACACATCTCTTTGCTGCAGTAGACAGAGGCTACTGGGTTAGGTAAAGCTCTTGTACGACCCACCCCAAACAAATCAGCCCCAAAACATCTGCCACTTCTGAATCCATGGCTGAGCTTATCATCTCCATACATGAGGTGCATTAAAGAAGGTGGGATTGGATTTTTTTTTTTACCTTGAGAGTGTTATTCTTGTCTTTTGTCCAAAAAAAAAATGGGACACCCTTTGAGGTATGGAGCCCCCTGTAACTAGAAGCATCTCAACAGAGAGCTAGTGACCATGTGTCAAAGATGTTGTATACTGAATGATGCCTTATAAATCTCCTCCAAAATGTGAGGAGTGGATGAGGTTGGTGGGAAGCACCAACAACTGGGGATAAATCACCCGCCTGAAGTTAGATTTCATCACCCTCCAAGCATAGCCTGTTTTCTTAAACCTCTGGTCTATCTCACAAATGTGTGAGACTGATCACTAGGAGAAACAAACACAAGCTCTTATTGCTGGAAGAAGAAGCCATGTGAAGGAGAATGAAGTCAGATATGGATGGGAAGACCTCTTCTAAGTGCATCATCTGCAAGACCATTTGTAGAATAGGGATTAATAACCTCCACCTAATAAGAATTATCCTGACCATAAAATGGGATTAGGGAAAATGAAAAAAAAAATAAGGTAAATTCTTCCAAAGTCTAGATTCCATGGTCTTTGGGACAGAAGCATGAGTCAAATAACCATCACCTATATTCTAACCAATTCTCATTACATTTCTATTTAATGGACTGATGAACATACTTGAAATTCCTTTCATTCATTAGGTGATTCGCTGGAGCCAATACACTCAGACTCATATGAGTGCTTGTAAATAAGAACCAAGGAACTACCAGCCCTAACTGGCCTCCCAATATCTATCCACACCATATATTGATGAGGAAAAACATGAACTTGTCACCCTGGTGTAATATTCCTCCTGGGGAATGGGTAGACAGTTAAGCTCATGGCTTTGGGGAAAGGGGTGGAGAAGTTGAATTTTCATGAAAATGAAGCATTAGTTCTTCTTGCAGAGCAGCTGGAGACAGGGATGGAGTTCAGGGGATCCCCCTTTGAAAACCGCAGCTGAGTTTTCTCTGAAAAGAGGCAGCAGAGGGTGCTATAGAGCATGGCTGGCAAGTGGGAGGCCATGGCCAGGGTCAGTAAGCTGGTACCCTGTGTGCTAAACAAGGGCTGAGATTTAACCCAGTAGTCCAAGGGATGCCTGGATCTAGTTTTCCTTCATTAAGAAGCTGAAAGGTTTTACTGAAGGCTGTCACTGCCTGTCAAGCCCCAGCTTTCGGGCTTGTTTTTAATGAGCTATTAAGGCCACAGCAGGGAAAGGCCTTCTGTGTGAGAGAATGGAAACTCCAGGTCTCTGAGGATAAATCCTAGTTCCCCCACTGACTCGCTGCTAAGGTCTCCATTGGCAAGTGTCAATAACAGTGACTCATTCACGTCGACAATATTAAATAGTAATATCTTATTAATCGGTTCGGCCGTGCTAGCTTCACCTGGGCACGTTCTTATTGTTCACTGGAGAGTGAGGTTTATTTTAAGTCTTCTGGGTCAGATAAGTGTTCCTTACATAGTTGAGAAGCAGTTGCTACATTTGGAGAGGAGAGCACCCTCTTGGAAAACAAATTCACACAGAAAATTGTTGGTCTGTTTAAGTTCTAGAAAAGCGCTGTGCTTTTAAGCCGTATGTGAGAATATCTGAGTCCTCAGGGCTGACCTTCAAGCTTGTGTGTCACGGTCTTTGTTGTTCAGGGTATTTTTTACACATAGACTTGGGGGAGGGATAATCCTAGTCAGCTTATTCCTAATCAAATCTAGTCAGTGCTAAATGGTCAGAAACAAAAAAGTATTAGCAACCAACTTAGTGCAGAGCACTTTGAAACTTAACTACTATGTAAATGACTGTTTTAAAATTAGAGTACAGTCAAGTATCAATCATTTGTACAAAACGGCAGCGCTGTAGCATGGATACTCTCCAATCACTTAAATTGGAAGTCAGAATGCTTAGTATGCACTGAGTTGGGTTGTTTTGGTTTGGGCTTTGGTTTTATTTTCTCAGTTAAGCAATTGGAACACAATTCTGAAGAAATTCTGCCTCAGGATGATATTAAAATGACTTTGTATTGTCTGAGAGAGGCTGCCTCTAGACAAGCTGAAAGGTGAAGGCAGCTTACCTAGAACTGAAATCACATCTAGATTATTCACTAACTGCATAATCCACAGCTTTCTAGTTAGAAGTAACTGTGGCTCTAAATCTAATAGTGTATTTTTTCAATTTGTCATTTTCTCTAGAAAGCATAGGTTGATAAAAGCCCAGAGTGAGTGGTGTTCTTAATGAGGAACTCACTGCTCACAAGTTAGGTGGTACAGCACTCTGCTAGGAGAAAGAGCGAAGGTGTAAGTAGGCAATTATTCAGGAAACTCAGACAGAACATCTGTTACTAAGGTGCAGACCTAAAGTAACCAATTTTTTTCAATATGGTTTAGATTAATCAGTTTTTTTTAAATGCTCCAGTCTTTCCTACCCATGTAAGCAAATGCCTAACAAATGGAACCAATCCGTTGGTAAGCAGAGGAAAGAAAGTTCTATAGATGTATCATGCACATATGGAATTATTACTTACAAATGATACTTGTATCTCACATATCAAAGTTATTGGCAATAAAAGGTACCATTTAGAGTTCCACGTAATGTAAATTTTCTGGTTTTGATATTGTACTGTAGTTATATAAGACACAACCATTCGGGGAAATTGGGTGAAGGATACATTGCACCCCTCAGTCCTATCTTTGCATCTTGCCATAAACATAGTCGTATATCTGAATAAAATCTTATGCAACAATATTTACACTTCCTTCTTGTGATTAATACTAATATTACATTTCACTCTATTCTCTCCTGTCGTAGTCTAGTTTATTTACTGAACAAGCAAAATAGAGACAGACTCATAGATAGAGAGCAGGCTGACAGCTCTGGGTCAGGTTAGGAGGGATCAAGCAAAAAGGAAAAAGGACTCAAGGACATGGACAACAGTGTGGTGATTGCAGGGGCATGTATAAGTGGAATAAATAATAATGGAGAAAATACAATAAAATATAATGGTTAAATTGATTCTGTAACTCATGAATGGGTTGCTACCCATAGTTCCTCATGTAACTGTCATGCTAATCTACACTCAGCCTTCCAGAAATTAAAAAAAAATTTCCTCTGTTAAAAAAAAACATCCCACACTCTGACAGGCACTATAATACATCTGCAATGATAATACATTTCACATCCCTACACTTCTGCACATATATGAGTGTGTGCGTGTGCATGGCTACATGTGTTTGCAGCATGTATATGTTTGGTAGGAGTTAAAAAATTGGGAAAGTGGAGGAAGGGCAAGAGGGGGTTCATTGTTCCTAACAGAATAGCAGCCCAAAATAATTTTGACCAACTGCTTCTGGCCACATAGCTGTTTCACAACAGATGACACACAACCAGCACACTGATGCCCCACCCACTATACTGGCATTGGTTCTTTAAGCACAGTATGGAGATGTCCAGTTTTGATCAACCTGAGGTCCAGTTCTCTAGAGATCACAACTGGGCAAAGAAAACACGGGAGCCATCTGAGAATGCATCAGACCAGGCCAGTTGAAGCTACTGGACTGCCGAGGAGCACATGAGCCCTCTGCAAGACTTCACAGCCTATGGGGAAAAGCAAAGACTCTGGAGCTGCAAGAGGCATCAGAGGTCAAATCTCAACCCTGACAATTATGAGCTGTTGAAGTTGGACAAATTATGTGACCTCACTTATCATCTATTTCCCCATCTCTGTTAGATGAAAATAATAACTCACTTACATAGTTTATAATGTTGATCTCTACAGCACCAAAGAAATTAGTACATAAAACCACCTAGCATCACACCAGACACAAGGTATTTGGTAAGTATTAATTCTTCCCTAGTGCTAGAGGACAAAGAAAGTAAGCAACTATTTTTTTAGTGCTTACTTTCTTTGCAGGCTCTGTCTTCCCTGCAAGAACCAGACTTTGTTCCGTGTCTTGGCTCTCCAAGAGCCCCACCATGGAAACTGTCACCTCCTGTAGATTCTGACTCCTGAGCCAGAGGCTGAGCCTTCCTCAGCTCCAAAGCTGCCTGCTTCTACAAATAGCCTCATGGCATTTTATCCCAACAGTGTTTGACCTAGAGACATGTGACCTGTACCCAATACCATTCAATCCTTCCTGTTATGGATTTTGTGGAAAATCGGGGGCGGAGGGGAATTCATGAGGTTAAGGGGCAAAAAGCATTTCTCAGGCACAATTTTTTCATCAGGCATTACTCTCCTGCCCACATCAGACCCTGGCCCTGGAGAAGAGCTTGACTAGGAAAGAAAGTGGGCCATGCCCAGCATGGCTATAAAGTAATTTCCAGAATCTTTAGCTCCCATGTCTGTCTCTGCAGACAAGTTACATGTGTGGTAGGGGAAGAAAGATAGAGGTGAGGACTTTGGAAGGAGATGTGTGAAATGTACTTGCAACTAAGATGAAACTTCAAACTACTAACATGGGAATGAGCCTTTTTCTTTCGAATTGTCTTACCTGGGAATATCTTCTTCAATGGTTGCACATCCATAAAGAAACACAACCACTCCAATTACAGAAGATGGGATGAGGAATGATGTATATAATCCCAGCCAAGCAAAATACAGTCCAATTTTTTCTCCAAAATACTTTCTGGAAAAGAAAGTAGAACACATATTAAGAGCATTATATACTTTTCTCATTTCTGCTGGTTCTGAACTTGACAATGAGCCAGCGTAAATAAAAAGGAATGGAAGTTACATGAGGAAAGGGGGACCTCAGCACAAGGAATCAACAACTGGTCTTTTCTGAAATGAATTACATTCCATTGGAATAACATATACACACCTGTCCCGGCTGCTCATGTGAAATAGCTACCAGAAGGAATCCAGCCCTGACAGCAAACGAAAAATATTCCATAAATTTTGGCATCTTCACCAAACAAGGATAACACATCATCATTTCCTGAGTGCCATACTACTTAACCCACAGAAAAAGGACACCTTTTGAAGCTAGCTTATTTAAACAAAACACAAAATCATATACTTGAGCATGTATACATTTGTAGATAAACTAACATAAACATACCCAAAGAAAACTGACTAGAATAAATTTGATAAAATAGTAGTAATGGTTTTTTAGTTAATGGAATTATGGGTGGTTTTTATTTCTTTGTTTTTTTTGTATCTTTCTCTATTTTTAACTCTCTACTTTGTTAATGACTCATAATTTTCTTAAAAATGATTAATTTTAAAAAGAAAATTTACTAAGTCATATCTTTTTTATCCCCAGCTCATAAAGTTAGTAAGTTATCACATTAAACCTCTAAAAAGGGGTTTTCCCTTAAATAAATATTAGTTATGGACACCTGATGAGAAAAATATAATCCGCAGAGGAGCAGTGTGTTTTTAATTCACAAGATCCTCTGACATAAAGTCCAGGAGGGAAAGGGGAACTCAGCCCACTCTTGGATGAGGCACTAAGAGTGAGGCGAACAGTAAACAAATTCTTTTTCTACTACCAGAGGTGCTGCTTCCAGTTAGGATATAGACAACTGCAAGAAAACATAGCTTCTACGCTAATAACAAGAGAAATTTGGATAATCTATGAAATCAAAACTTTTCATAAACCCATCAGAGAGTGGAAGTTGCAAGAGAACCAAATGAACTAAATTTTAAAGTGAGAGAGAAAAGCCCCTCCAAGGAAAGATGGTTGAACACACACACCAACAGTCTCACATCTGGCAGAACATGGAGGAAAAGTAGTCACCATAAGAGTGAGTAAGAAGAAACGGAGAAATTTTTTTTTTTAAATTTCTGGAAGGCTGAGTGTAGGTTAGCATGACAGGTTAGAATAACTGCGAGCTCCAGACACACAAAAAGTTTGCATTCATTCATAAGATCCTATCCAATGACTACCACATGGTACTTAAGAGAAGGACAATAGGCAAGTTAGGAAATGGGAGAAATCACCTTTCGTTCCACACAGCCATGGAAGCCCACCCATCTTCCAGGACCATCTCCCATTCAAATCAAAAAAGCCTTAAGCACTGAGTCTGCTGTTGGGGGAGGGGCAGGAGAGAGAGGCCTCTGTGGCAAAGGACTACTGAGAGCTCAAAGATAGAAAGGAAACAATAAGAACAAATTCTCCAAAACATGTGGAGACAGCAACCCACTGCTGAAGGAATTTGAAATCTGTAGTACAGTGAAGGTGACTATAGCAATGACAAAATCCAAGCCCAGCTCATCCTCTGACTGCATTGACTCTGCTCCCCTCACTAACAGCCTGACAGAAGAGACAGAAACACATTTCCAGGGGTAAACACCATTTACCTCAGTTTCTACTGCCCTTTCATGTGCAATGTCCAGAATTCAATTAAAAATATTAAAACACATAAAAAATAATAAACCTATATTTATTGTCAAGAAATAAGGAAATCAACAAAACCAAAGTTAATCTAGATGCCAAAATTATCAGAGACTTTAAGATAATTAAAATTAATATATTAAAGAAGACTTTCATGCAAAAGCTGAACGACGTGTATGAGAAAATTGGGAATTTCCATAGAGAGACAGAAATGCAAAAGTGTAAAATTAAAATACTAGAAAATAAAACAACAAATGATATCAGATATGAAAATGTCTTTATTAGAGTGCCTTAGCAGGAGATTAAACACAGCCAAAGATTCAATATACCTGAATAATATCTGAATAGCCAAACTAAGACACAAAGAGAAAAAAGAGTTCAAAAAGAAAAAAAACTAGCAATCAACAGCTGTACCACAATATCAAAATATCTGTCATATATATAATTGAAGTCCCAGAAGAATTAAGAGAAACAACCATGGCTGGTGTGGCTCAGTGGATTGAGCACCAGCCTGCAAACCAAAAGGTCGCCAGTTCGATTCCCAGTCAGGGCACATGCCCGGGTTGTGGGCCATGTCCCCAGTTGGGGACTTGCAAGAGGTAACTGATTGATGTATCTGTCACACATTGATCTCTCTCTCCCTTTCTTCCCCTCTCTCTAAAAGTAAATAAATAAAATATTTAAAAAAAAAAAAAGAAAGAAAGAACAGGAGTTAAAATGAACAGGAGTGAAGGAATATTTGAATGGATCATGGCTAAACATTTTCCAAAATTAATCAAAATTATGAAAACACAGATCTAAGAATTCCGGAAAACTCCAAACAGAATAAATAAAAAAATAAAAATAAACACCCACATACCTAAACACATCATAATCCCACTTTTGAAAACCAAAGATGGAAAGAGAAACTTTTTGGTTCAGCTGGGGTGGCAGGGGTAGAGAAGTATGGGAGGGGGAAATGAAGAAGGAAGGATACAATAAACAAAGGAACAAAGGGAATATGTACAACCAGGAGCCAGGGGGGAAACAAAATGACTGAAGAAGGCCAAGCATGACAAACCATAGCTCCCCCAGTGGAGAACTAAAGAGCTCTGGTTCATCTTCAGGGGCAGTAACTACTCTGCTCCAGCAGCCCAGGCTGACATGTGGGGAAATGGGACAAGTATTGCCAGATCGCACAATTTTCCAAGAAAACTTAAAAATCAGTATTTATTTTAATTTTTTAATGATGGCAACTAATTTGACTGAAATACAAATCTGCAAGCCAAAGAAGAAACATCCAAGGATTGGACAGTCACCAGGGGCTATTAATTGGTTCCCTTTGCGCTGCAACAGAGATCAGAGAGCATAGGTTCTGGGGTGGGAAGAGGTGGGTATGAATCTGGCCTCTGCTATTTCCTAACTTGGGAAAATTGCTCAACTTCTCTCAGCTTCATTATTTTTATTTAAAAATGTTAATGTGAAAATTAAATGAGCAAGGTATATGAGGACACAGTAAGCAAGTAATTAACTACTGTTGATTATATTATTCTGAAAATCCATGTGATCCACTAGAGTAAAATGAAAAACTTCTGTTCAGCAAATGACACTACTGAGTGAAAAGACTAGCAACAGAATAAGAGAAAATATTTGCATACATTATCCAACAATGGATTTATATCCGTAATACATAAAGAACTTCTACAAATCGATAAAACTTAGGCAAATATTCCAACAGAAAAATGAGCAAAAGACTCAAAGGGCCTCTTCATAAAAAAAGATACCCCAGTGACCAATAAACATAAAAAAAGGTACTCAACCTCCCTAATCATCAGATCACCACATTAATGCAAATGAAATCATGATGTAATACCGCTACAGGTTCGTGAGAATGGCAAAAAGGAAAAAGGAAAAAGGAAAAATACCAAGCTTTGGCCAAATGTGGAAAAGCCAGAAGACTACATGTTGCTGGTGGGATGTGTACAGATTGAGCCACTTTGGAAAAACTGCTTAGCAATATGTACTACAGCTGAGCATGGGCTTCCCCTATGATCCAACAACTCTACTCATAAGTATATTCCCAGCAGGAATGAATATATGTGCACCCAAAGACACATACAAGAATATTCACAGCAGCACTATTTATAGTAGCCTCAAACTGGGAACTACCCAAATGCCTGTAAATAATAGAATGGATAAATATGTTGTGATATACTTGCCCAATCAGAATGAAGAAACTACAGGAACATACAAAAATATGGACAAATATCACAAACATAATGCTGAGCAAAAGAAGCCAGACACTGAATGTATATACTGTATAATTTTCTTCATATAAAGTTCAAAAACAAAATAACTGTACTGGAAGTCCAGATAGTAGTTAGCCTTACTTAGGAAGGAAATAAGTAGAAGGTGGCAGGGGGAGCTGGGGGACCCTTTGGGTGCTAATAATGTTTTTATTGTTGTTTTGGGGTGTTCACTTTCCAAAAATTCAGCAAGCTGCATATTTTTATATACATATATATGTATATGTGTGTGTATATACACATATATACATAGTATATATACATATAATATACATATATACACACACACACACGTGTGTGTGTGTGTGTGTATACTGTGTTGATTTTAAAATGGTTTTAAAAAGATACCACATGTCCTGTAATCTGTAGGCCAAGAGAGTCCCTGGAGATCACCTTGTCCATTCTCTTGCCTTCAAGCCAGACAGCATTTGATCCATGTCAGACGTACACATCCTTCAGGTGCAGTCTGTCACCAGACCTCAAGGGCAGTTTTCACCTGAATGAAGCACAAAGGCCAGGCTAACAGAAGACAAGGCGTTTAGAACATAGCAGCCAGCCCTGAAATGCAAGGTTGGCTTTTGACAAGCAGCCCAAGGCAGTGATGAAGGCCGAAGGATGTCTGCACCATTCCCAAGTGATCAGATCAGAAGCTGAGCAGGAGATAATTAGTATGGAGCCAATGTGCCAGAGGACATGTTCCAGGGGAGCCAGCCCTGTCAGCTGGAGAAGGAAACTTTGGCTCTCAGCTCCTGCCAAGCCCACACTGCCTTCCTTTCTGATCTCACAAAAAGCTGTCAGGCTTTCCTGGCCCCTCAGGAGGAGGTGGATTAAAGGCAAAAAAATTCAGGTGCCCTCAGCAGCATTATGGGCAGGTGCCCAAAGAGAAAGTGTTGAGCCTTTAATTAAAATTCACAATGGTTGTTCTCTAAAAGACAGCCTATAATTTCCCAGCTACAGAAGAAGCCAGGCAAGTCAGCCAAGGCCTTTCCTTAGTGAAACTATGAGATGTGGCCAACATGGGTTAAATATTCAGTCAATATAAGGCTCAAGCGCCCTGTCAGAATGGTCTCTCCTATCTCAAGGGTGTCCCTAGCACTGTTCCCTTTACAAACTAGTATCCAGCTAAGGATGAAGTACGTGCATCTTTATGACCAAAGAGGGGACGGAGCTTCTAACCCAAAGGCCATCCCCTGGGAAATTCACGGTTTCGACCTTGGAGCCCTGCACATGTCAAAATTCTAATTTCATTATCTCCGGATGTCCCCCCATTTTGGCTTTGCTCCAACTCATTGGCCCCTTGTGTTCCTCATATGCATCACATCTGCACCCAGCTCAGGACCTCCTTTGCAGCTGTGCCTTCTGTCTGGAGTGCCCCTTGCTCAGAGCTCACACTCACTTTTTCAGTCTCTGCTCCCACATCGTCTCCTCAGAAAGAACATCTTTAATCACCCCATCCCAGCATCACCTAACCTCTCACCTTGCTTCATTTTTCTTCCTAACACTTACCATTATCTAACATTGTTTTCTAAATATATTGGTGTGTTTGTCCATCTCTGCTGCTAGAATGTAAGCTTCAGGAGAGCACTTTTTCTGTTCTATCCACTTAGTGCCTAGAATATGCCTGGGACATAGTAGTGGCTCAATACGCATTTGTTTAATGGATGACTAAATCCTCACAATAACCGCATAAGGGGGTTACTAGGCCTGACCCTCTCCTACGCAGGGTGGGGGCGGGGCAGAGCACAACTCAGAGAAATTAACTTGCATAAGGTCGCTCAGCTAACAAGATAGAATCTGGACTCCAGTCTAGGGCTACCAGATTTCAAGCCTATACTTTATGCATGACATGTGTCTCTTCGGTCACAGGGTAGATGATAATGCAGACGTGAGCCTTCAAATTTGCAAAGTACTATGATTTATTTTCTACTTTAATGAAAAACTGTAAAGAACCTTAAGGATCAGCTAAAATGAAATTCTCCATTCAGTGATTTACAAAGCCCTATTACCCCCAGAAGTGCATTCACTTCAGAAAAGGCAGTAATGGCATGTGTTCCAAAGTCTATTTGTTAAATACACAATACATAAAATGATTATTTAGACAGTTTCTGTTTATTAATGAGCAGTATGAGAGCTTCCAAGTACACAGCAGACAGTAATTAGAGACACATGTTCATGGCTAGTCCCCCTATCATTTATCATCGAGTGGTTTTGGCTATCTTACATTGTTTTCATTTTCATTCTTAAATATTGTTTTGGTTTATTTTTACCCATGACCAATCTTTAAATAAAGATGGAAACAGAAGGAACACTGATGGTGAAATATAGCATGTTAATGTACAGCATAAAAACGGCAAGAAAGAACTCAGTAAATTTGACTCGATGATATTCACACCGATCCATAAAATGTATACAACTGATCAAAACTATCATATGACATATAGAGATATGTCACTACCGAAACCAATGTTAAAGATGGGGAGCTATTATAGCCAATTATATCCAACTGGCTTTTTATTGGGAGTTAAAGATTGTCCCCAACTACTGTGTGTATTTGGCAGAAAAGCCCTCGCAATCGTAGCCTTAAACTTTCTCTTTTACCTTGTCATTTAGGAATGAAGGATAAATATTAGATAATAAACCACCTAAAGTTCTCGCTTAAAGTGCAAATATGCCAAATTTCAAGTCATAAGAGTTTTTTTCTGTTTTAATATGCTATATATTATATATATAGCATATTATATATGTATAATATAATATGTAATATATAATATAATATGTAATAATAAGCTATAATATGATGATAAATTTTAATCTAATTTTTATATATATAATTTCCTAAATCAAAGATGACATATTCTGCTACTTAAAAATGTATTTGAGAGAGAATCAAGATGGTGGAAGAGTGAGTGGAAGTCACACTGGCCTCCTCCCAGGACCAACCTGGAATTACAACTAAATTGTGAAGAAATCACCTGGAACAAACAACCGAACAATAGCAAGAGAGGAGTCTTGTAACTTCGGAGACAGAGGAATTGGCTTTAGCACAATTTAACTGGTAAGGAGTGTGGTAGAGACTCAAGAAGATGGGCAGGATGCCCAAGGATGGCAGCACCAGAAGGATATTAAAAGGGCCAGTTGGATCCCCCTGAGAAGAGCGGGGTCTAAACCAAAAGTGGGGATCTCCAGTCCATAGCACCAGGGCCCAAAAAGTACACAGAAAACAACCAGCTGGGAAAAGCAGCAGGGTTGCTCTCTATCAGAGACAGATAACAGGGCCAATGGATAAATTTTTATTTGCAGCCACTTACCCTAGGCTCCGGCAAAGGCAGGGGCAGAGTCTTTTAGAGACACCTGAGGAGAAATTGGGGAAGGAGGCTTTGGGGAGAGAACTGAGAGAATAGCTGGTGGCACCCTCATGCTGACTCACCCCCCATGCGACAACAGCCATCATCCTCAGGCAGAGACCCCTCCCCCTGAGTGGCACCGGCATCAGAGGACCCAATAGCCCCATCCCAATGTGGGATTTCACCCCACCCTGTGCTGTGTAAGCCGCCTGCTGAGTGCAGAGTGACAGCCACAGCCAGTAGATCCCTGGCGAAAGGGTGCAGATAATGGTCTGGAGACACTGAAGGAGAGACTGGGGATGGAGGCTTTGGGAAGACAACACAGAGAGTAGTTGGCAGGATCCCAGTGCTGACGCTTCCTCCATACTGCAGCAGCGTGAGAGGACCCAATAACCCTGCCCCCAGGAGGGATTCCGCTCCACGCTGAGCTGTCTAAGGTGGCCTGCTGAGTACAGAGTGACTAGATTAACAGCTGAAGGAGACAGCTACACACAGTAGATTCCTGGAAGTCTGGAACAGGCTGCCTAAGGTCAGACCGGGATGACATCTGACATCATTACAGGTAGATCCAGAAAGTAAAAACAGCAGTCTCCTACCATAGAAGTTCACACCACAAAGTCAGGAAATCAAGACAGATCAACTTAAGAAGCAGAAGCAAAAAAGAAGAGTCTCACAAATAATGAGAACACAAAGAAATACCCCCCACTTGAAGGGAAAGAAGGAATTCCCAGAAAGAGAACTAAATGAAATAGAGGCAAGCAAACTATCAGATACTGAGTTTCAAACAACGGTTCTAAGGAAGCTCAATGAGCTCAGTGAGCTCAGAGACGATTACAAAAAACTACAGAGGAACTACAAGGAACTTACTGCAAATGATATCAACATGAAAAAGGACATAGAAACTATCAACAAGAGATAAGAGGAAATGAAGAATACAGTTTCTGAACTGAAGAACACAGTAGAAGGAATCAAAAGCAGGCTAGATGAAGCAGAGGATCGAATCAGCAAGCTGGAGAACAAGGTAGAAAAAAGCTCCCGGAAAGAGCAAGAGAATGAAAAAAGACTCAAAAAGAATGAAGAGGCATTTAGGGAAATGCAGGACAATCTGAAATGTAATAATATCCATATAATAGGGGCACCAGAAGGAGAAGAGGAGGAAGGGATAGAAAACTTGTTTGAAAAAGTAATGATGGAAAGCCTCCATAATTGGAGGAGAGAAAAAGTCACACAAGTCCAGGAAGCACAGAGGAAGCACAGAGGGTCTCATTCAAGAGGAACCCAATGAGGCCCATTCCAAGACACATCATCATTAAAATGGCAAATATCAAAGACAAACAAAAACCCTAAAGGCAGTAAGGGAGAAAGAGGTAGTAACATATAAGGGAGCCCTGATATGGCTAGCAGCTGACTTCTCAACAGAAACACTCCAAGCCAGAAGGGAATGGCAAGAAATATTCCAAGTAATGAAAAGGAAAGACCTGCAACCAAGACTGCTCTACCCAGCAAAGCGCTCAATTAAAATGGAAGGCAAAATAAGGAGTTCCCCAGACAAAAGAAGGCTAAAAGAATACACCTCCACCAAACCAGCATTGCAAGATATGCTAAAGGGACTGCTTTAAGAAGACGAAGAAAAAGAGTCTATGAATACCCAATTCCTTTCACAGTCACAAATAGTTGGTATTGGTATTAATAGTTGATACCAATAAGATTAATACTTATTAATCTGATTGTGACAAGGATGTGTTATATTAATGTTCTTTTATTATTTGTTGAAACTAAACCTATTTTTGTATATTTCTTGCCCATTTCTATTATTTTAAAAAAACCTTAAATGACTTTTTGGTATTCTTTATCCATTTATCGATTAAAGGTTTGTAAAATTCTTTTCCCTAAAATAACAAAACAAAACAAAACATATTAACCCTTGTCTAGATGTGTGGCAAATACTTTCCCATTCTATTACTTGTCCTTTAACTTTTTTATATGTATATTACTATATAGTCTTAAATGTTTAATATAGTCATATTGTCAATATTTTACTTGATAGCTTCTGGGTTTGAATATTTTACTTCAGGGTAAGAAAAATATTAGGGTTTTTTTTGTTTTTGTTTTTTTTAATTTATTTATTTTTTCAAATACATTTGTCTCTGCCTACCCCCCACCACTTTCCCTTGCCCCCTCCCTCCTTCCCTCCATCAGCTCTTCCCCTTTGGTTTTGTCCATGAGTCCTTGCTATATGTTCCTTGACTTTCCCCTTCCCTTCCTTTTCCCCGCCCCTCCCCTTCCCTCTTGTCTCTGTTGATTTCTTTTCCTTTTAGTGTTGCTGGTCTTATTTTCCTTGTATCTTTGTATTGTTGGTTAGGTTCCGCTTATAGGTGAGATCATATGGTATTTGTCTTTCGCCCCCTGGCTTATTTCGCTTAGCATAATGCTCTCCAGTTACATCCATGCTGTCGCGAAGTTTAGTAGTTCTTTTTTTCTTTCTGCTGCGTAGTATTCCATTGTGTATATGTACCATAATTTTTTGATCCAATCATCTACTGATGGGCATTTAGAAAAATATTAATTTGTATTTTCTCCTAAAACTCCTCAGATTCTACATATTGATTTTTAACCTACCTGAATATTTCTTGTATGATGTGTGAAATAGGGCTCTATATTTGTTTTATTTCAAGTAATAGTGGCCCATGGACCTTATTTGTTGAATAAGCCTTATTTTCCCCATTGATTTGAAAATCAATTTAATCATATATTACATTATTAGACAGATATATACATTTGTCTCTAGAATGTTCATTATATTTCATTGATCTACTTGATTATTTCTGTGCTGGTGTCATGTTGTTTTAATTGCTGAGACTTTATAATGGTTTTAAATTTTTCAATATTTTATAATTAAGTTTGACATTTAAAAAAATAAAATCAATCTGCATTTAAGAGAGAGAGAAAGAAAGAATGAAAGAAAGAAAGAAAGGAAGAAAGAAAGGAAGGAAGGAAGGAAGGAAGGAAGGAAGGAAGGAAGGAAGGAAGGGAGGAAGAAAAAAGAAAGGAAGGGGAAGAGAGAGAGAGATGGAATTCCTACCTTTTGCAGTAACATGGATGGAATTGGAGAATATTATGCTAAGTGAAAAAAGCCAGTTGGTGAACGACAAATACCATATGATCTCACCTATAAGTGAAATCTATTCAACAAAATAAACTAATGAACAAAATAAACCACAGGCATGGAAACATGGAGCAGACTGAAAGTGACCTTAGAGGATGGGGAAAGAGGACAATGGTGGAAAGAAGGGGAAAGGACTATACAAAGAACATGCATGAATGACCCATGGACATGGACAACAGAGTGGGAATTGACTGTGGGAGTGGGGGTTGGGGTGGGATGGGTGGAGGGGGTTTTAGGGGAAAAAAATTGAGGCAACTGTAATAGAATAAACATGATTCAAAAATTTTAAAAAACATAAAATAAAAATGTATTTGTTGGAACATTTTTTTCTTGGATAATTTAATGTAGTAATATAAAGAGTGTGTGCCACCTTCATTACAAAGGAAAAGGATAAACTTGTCTTCATGTATGAAGAATATTATAAAATATTGTATGTAATTCATTTATAGTAGAATACACATTAATATTTACTTAAAATATTTTTACCTACAATCGTTTCTTCATCATTTTCCATATAGCATTGACTTAACCACAATTCCTAAGGGAGTTCAGAGAATTAACACATGCTGCCATCAAGGTGGCGTGGGTGGGGCTGAAGACCCACTCTCCACCTGGCTCCACCCGGTCTGTGCCCCAGCACAGTGACCTCAGTGGGTTGCATCAACCAGCCCCCTTGGCTCTCTGCTTGCGGGATTGACCAATGGCAGGCACCAGCAAGAAATGAAAGGGTGGTGGAATAAAGGCCATGGGACACTGATTTACCCCAACTGTCTGGCCACAAAGCCCTCAGTTGGCAGCAGGGGCCCCAGCTCCTGCCAGAGGCCCCCCTGCATGGTAGCTTCAGCGCCACCCTCTCTGGGTTCTGTAATCACAATACCCTCTTGCTCCTTTGGGCCTAAAGGTGCTACCACCTCCCACTGTTGTTGATCCCTGGGGCGTTCCCACCCCTTGTGGATGTCCCTTCCTCCTCAGTTACCCACTTTAGTGTGTTACCTCTTTCCTAAGCAATACAAGCCAAGGAGGAAAATGAGAGGATTCAGAAGTTTCTGATCTGTTACAATCCTCTCATTTTACAGATTAGGGGACTGAGGCTGAAGGACATTACCAGAGTTGGCCAAAACCGTCACCAACAATCAGGCAGAGCCACAAGTAAAGACCAGAGCTTAATGTGGGAAAAATAAAGCCCATACATCATAGGATTGTTTGAAGAGTTGGAGGAGTTACTATACAGTCAATTGCTTGAAACAGCACTTGGCACATAGCAAAAACCCAGAAATGTTAGCTATCATTCGTCGTCGTCATCATCATCATTGTGTGCTAATTCCCAATCCAGTTAAGAAAAAAGAGGATATAGACTTAAAAATACATAATCCTTCTAGCATAAGTATTCTACAATTAATTTTAGCATATGGAGAAACTGAAGCCCCCTTCAGAATGATGAGAAAGAGTTGCCAGGGTTCACGACGTGATGAGAGCACAGGGTGAATTCAGCTCCCTGTGCCCCCTTGGCCCGGTGCCCTGTTCAGCAAACAACTTGCACAGCTGTCACAGAACGGTTCTGCTGCAAGGTCCCCCCAGCAAGTAGGTGTCACTGCTAAATGAAAATGACCTTCCTCCCACTGAGCTACAAATATCCACTGAGACAGCAAAAGGAAAAGTGCTTTTAAAATTCCACAACAACACATAATACTCTGGCTTCCCTACTTCACAGTCTTCCAAAAAGAAAGGAGGCCAGAGATTAGAATAAGAAGAGGTTAAAGAACTGTTTTGGCTTTGCTATTCCATAATGCATGCAGGTGGCAGAAAAAAATAAACCTTCTTTTCTATATGACAAAAGAATTGTTCGTCAGTTGTTTTCACTATTCTTGAGAAAAAGGCTAGCATTATGACATGTAACAATTCTGCCAAAAAAGTTATATTTTATATTGAAAGGTCGAAGAAGAAATGTCTTGTTATGCAGCACAGCTTTTACTGAAAGCTCATGCGCAATGTTGGCGTTGATATTTTTGAAGAACGCCTGATGCTATGGTGGAACCTCTAGGAAAACTAAATTAGAGCCCAGCCCTTCCAAGCCATGTCTGCTCTTCACGGAGACATAGGCCATGCCCGTCCTGAGCTCTACAGCCCGTTTCTCCCTCAGTGTTCACCCATGTGAAATCTCAACTGGGCCCTGGTTGTTTTTCTTTCAAATTCCTGGTGCATTTCTCACCTTAAAATAACCCTGTTTGTTTTGTTGCTGGGCATGCACCTTGTTGGGTGACTTCTCTTTTCCCAAATCAGCTCCCCTCTCATTCATTCACCAAGGAAGGGATGAAAAAGAACATTTATTGAGTACCTATATGACTTTTTACATACATAAATGGTTTAATCATTACCCTATGAGTTAGGAATTATTTCCCCAATTTGCATAGGAAAAAAAAGGCCTCGGAGAAGTTAAATCCCATGCCAAGGTCCCCATTCAGTTAGCTACACATTTGAATTTCCAACCAAAGTCCATCTTGATAGTCTTTGATCCCGTCCACTGGCATCCCGTTTTGCCAATTCCAAATCCTTTCTTTCCACTGCTAATTGTACTGCCCTCCTCTACCACTAGACTATGACTAATAGGTAAGAGAATATGGATAATTGTATATAGCGCATGCATATGCACAGAGAAAAAAATTAATCCTACAAAACAGGAATAATCTCCATTGTCTCATCTTGACCCAAAAGGTGTGCCCATATGAGTCATGTTAAAAATTATAGAAGAATAAAAATAAAAAAACTTCCAAATTGTTTTTCCAACTATTAACATTAGCCTGAGCACCATAAATTTTTATTTAGGAGTGAATCAGAATAGTTTTCTCCATCTACTCTCTCCAAAGTGGACTTCCTTTGTCTCCGAGAATGTCCTCTCCCTTAGCTGCAGCCTTTGGCATGGTGAGCAGTAAATGACAGTAAGGAACCATGGAGCATGAGCTCAATGCTTTGACATAAAAGCAACTTGAAAAGTTGTCAAAGCAAACACCATCTAAACCATATCTTCACATATTCTGATTTAGGGTAAAGATGCTTAGGCCTGCCATGGAGACTATCAATCTTCCTCAAGCCCCTCCCATCTTTCTAACCAAATAATTCCTTCTTCAGACCCCTCACCAGTAATGAGCATTGTTGGCAGATGTATGTCTTTATACCTCACCTGCTACATTCTAGAAATTAGTTCCTCTGCATTGTACTGCTGCTCTATTATTATGATCAACCATCCTGACAATCTGCACAGTACTTTATAGTATATAAAGTACCTTCACACACCCTCTCACATCCAATCTTCTCAACCACTCTTTGAAAAAGAAAGTGAAGGTCACAGATTTAAACTGGTCCAAAGCCAAGTAGCTATGACAGAGGATGCTAGGACTGACGCTATGCCTTTTGCCACCATTGCCTGAACTCATTCAGCTCTACTTTCTTGTTATTTAAGTGGTTGTGTCTTGTCTCCCCAGCCTAACTGCAAACATCTCAAGGGCTTACATATCTTTTTCTCCCCACCTGGGCATTACATAAGGCTCTGCCCTTTCCCAGCACACGATGAATCCTTGTTGAATGCATGAATGATGGACATGTGAAGTGAGCACCTCTGTGTGTCAGGTAATGACAAGTAGAAGAAAGAAAGCTTCAGGTGATTTGCAGAGAAGCAAGTTAGGAATAAAGCCATCAGAGGCAGCCCCAGTCCCTGTGACCAGGCTCCTGATTTCCTGGAATAACATACATGTGGTAGCCTTTGTCGCTCCTCTCACATGAGCTTTCTCCCAGCATTTTTTTTAACTTAAGGACTAGAGGAAGAGGGGTTTCCTTAAGGTTTCCTTGAGTTTAGATGCCTTCTTGGTCCCAGTACCTTCTTCTCATTGATATACCAATGTAGAATCCTAGCAGAACTTGAGGCTTAAGTTCTCATGTCTGAGGCTAAGGTCACATGTCTTCAGATCTCAGGCATGAATCCTGAGGTACCTGAGTACAGAACAATGTTATAACCTGAAGGATCACTCCAGGTTTGACAACAGATGCTCCTGAACGTGGCAGGCCCCAAAGAACTCAGCTTCCAGATCTTAGTGAAAGATCAAAAATTTTTAACCAAATGTCTCTCAAAGTTTTCAGAACCCTGGACATACAACAGCAAATGCATGAAGGATACATAGCTCTTTAAAATACATACAAAAAGAACCGAGGTGAAAGAAAGGAAATGAGATTAAAAATAATCAGATATGAAAACTGGCATGAGCTTGGAGAACATAAAAAAGACATCAGAGTTAAGGAGTTCATAGGAGGCACTTAGCTATCACTTAGGGCACCAACTAAGAATTCTCAGGATTGCAGATGATAAAAGAAATGGTCTCTAGATGGGGTATGAGGTCATGGTAGCAATTATCAGCTATGACTATTCAGGCTGCAAAGAGAAGTGAAGATGCAATCATTTGTCTTTCACTTCATGTTAAATATGCAGAGAAGGAGGCAAGGTCTCAGTGATGAAGGCAGCAAGAACGAGAATAAAAGAAAGCAGTATCCCCATGTGAACTCGATCCTCTCAGAACCTGGCACGTGGCAGCATGGACTGAGATCAAGAGACCAATGTGGGACTTATAACAATATCTCCTAAGTCATCCAAAGGCTCTTTCCCAACAATGCTTTCAGGGTAAATGCATCACAAACATATGGATTTGATTGTATTTCCCTACCCCCATCTTCCTCTCCATGTGCCAGAAAAACACATACAGATTTCAAAATGAAAAGGAAAAAAACTAAAGGACAGCCAGGGACCAAAGTGCATAGTGTGGTTTTAAGCAAGCTTGGGACATGTTAGGAAAACAATTGTTTCTGGTCAACAAATCCAAATGGCAATGGCACCCATCCCTGTCATTAACGCTGACAGCCAGGAAAGTAACTGCCATTAGTGGGAGCAGACATGTGGTATGCCAGTGGGGATGAGAAAGAAATGTCCCCCAAATGTCTGACACCTCCACGGGTAAGGTGACACGTTATTTCCCTCCAATTTCAACACCAATGTGTAGGGGTGAATCAATTTCTGTCCGCAGACTATATCAAAGGGTTGGTGTCCAGCTGTTCTCCATCTACACTGGAAGTAAGACAAGACGGCTTCCAATAGAGTGGAGGGAATGTAATTTCAACATCAAAAGGAATGACCAGTTGTAATTTACTCTTACAACAAGGCATACAAATTGCGTGCCTGTAAATCACTTTATTTACAAATATTTACTGAGGTCCTACTCTAATAAGGGCTGCATCATGCGCCAGACACTAAGATGAAAGATGTTCAAATATTATTCCAACCCTTAGAATGACAGCACTACAAGGTGGGTATTATTAGCCTTGTTTTATAGATGAGGACTGAGAGACAGAGAAGTTAGGTGAGCTCCCCAAAATCATAAAGCCACGATTATAAAGGAAATGACAGAATGTGGAACAAACTCAAGTTTCAATTCCATTTTTTCTTTATTTTTTTGAATTTCAGCTAAGATCTGAAGGGGATTCTTCACACATGCCCACAAAAACTGCACAACATTTTATGTTGAATAAATGTTAAGTGAATGAACGAATGAGCAGAAATGATGATTTTACCACCAATGTTCTTATACTATAGTTCATAAAGTATTAAAGATATAAATGTGTATCTTATAATCAGTAGACTCTAAAAATCAATGAAATATGATCATCTCAAACCAAGACCAGTTCTACATGAAAGTGTAACAAACAATATGGGACAGTGAGATACTGTGATTTGTAAGAAATATATATATATACTTGGTCATTTAGATGACCAAAATATATTTCTCAAATATAATTGGTCTTCCTCCACAGTTCCTGACTGGTGCACCACTACCAAACCCCTTGGTATTTCCTAACTAAGGAGAGCAGCAATGGTGTCTCTTAGTATGTTAATGAGGTAACTTTTGGACACCACCCAAGGAAGGGGGCTGGTTGCCAGTAGAGCCAACCAAGTGGTTATATTATGGTAGAACGAGTGGCCAAAGGGGAAATAAAGACAGGGCTCTCATCTTTGCAATAAAATAAAGAACTTAATACAGGAGGCTAAAAGTAAAGGCACTCATTGACCCAGCTGTCCTGAGTCTGGTTTGATAAGGTTGTCAGACATTCCGAACAACAAGATAGTGCAGGAGTGGAGGAGCCCTTGAAAGTCTGTGTATCATCTCCACTAGCTGGGAAAAGGAAAACCTTGAGACTGTGTATTCATCCCAAGGCCTGGAAAGGGGGAAAGGCAGTGGGGGTTGTGTAAAGTGCTCAAAGAAAAGCCCCTAAAACAGCTTCTGTTAATTGCTCACCCCCGTCACATATGCAAAATGAACAAATAGAGTCTATAGCAAGATAAAGATTTGAGCTTACATTTGTTTGGATAGTCACATGTCCCTGAGGGAAAGTTGGCACCACCTTTACCTGTCAATCAATATGTAACTTCTTCACTCCTACCCTGCCAACTATATAAGTCCTCAGACAAAGGATTCACTCTCTTCTCTTGGCTCTTTTTGCCACATGGGGGCCCTAACCCCTTGGCCTCTGGCTGGGGGACCCCTGGCTACCTGGGGTCTGGCCACCCAGCTTCTGGCCACCCTTGCTTTTACTCTCCCATTAGAATTTAACACTAATAAATTTTGCATCCAGGCCAATAATCTCGTTGATCTGTAATTCTTTACTGCATCAGCGAGAAGAACCAGGATTTCTCCAGTAACAGAGAATTGAAACTTTCAATCCCACCCCCTGATTTCCAGGGAAGGGAGAAGGGCTTGAGGTTGAATTAATCACTGATAGCCAATAACTTTGTTAAGCATGACTACATAATGAAGTCTCCATAAAAACCCAAAAGGACAGCACATTAGTACTTTTCAGAGAGCTTCCACATTGGGAACCAGAACATTTCCTTTCCATGTGGCACTGTGCTGAGCCCCAGGCTCCCCAAGGACAGAAGCTCCTTTGTTCAAGACCCTCTCTCTATATTGCTTCATCTGCTTATTGATTCACCTCCTTTAATATTGTTTGTGATAAGTCAGTGATAATGTTAAATAAAATGTTGTCCTGAGTTCTGTGAGCTGCTCTAGCCAATTAATCAAACCCACGGAGGTGTCATAGCATCCACTAATTTATAGGCAGTCAGTCAGAAACACAGGTAACAAACAACCTAGGCTTGCAATTGGCATCTGAAGTGGAGGGAAGTCTTATAGTACTGAGCCTTTAACCTGTGGAACCATTTTCTATTTCTAGGTAGACAGTGTCAGAACTGAGTTGAATTCTCAGACACCCTGCTGGTGCTGGAATTGGGTCCGGGAACTCCTTCAGACATTGACTGTTAAGTGCCCTATGCGGGGAGTGTCACAGTCCAGTCAGAGCAGTCCAAAAACCTTGGAAACAATTCTTAGATTGACAGGACAACTGATAAATTGGAATGCCGATAGAATTTTGATGAGAGTGGGGAACAGTCATTAGAGGTATCTCTCTTAGCAGAGTTCTTTAAAGGGTCCTTAAAGGCAGGGGTCTCATCTGACTCTTTCGTGCTCCCCAAGTCCCCAGTTCTGCATTATGCAAGAAAAAAATGGTGGTATCTCCCCTCTGGAAGGATGAAAAAGGATAGGAAAGCCCACCGCATGTTTCTAGTGATTTCTGTCCAGAGACAGAAGGTTGGATCAGATGGCCTCTGGAGAACCCTCCTAGATCCGGGATTCTGTATCTAAAATAAGAAACTTGACGGGTTGCTAATTTGATTAATTATGGAAACTTACTGTGCCTTGACAATATCATATCAAGTGCTCCTTCAACAAGGAGATTTTCTTTACTCCTGTCTCTCTAGCCAAGCTTCCTTCTCTCATTTCCACATTTTTGCTCCCTTTCTTCACCCCCCCCCCATATATACACACAGTCATTTAAGAGTACATTACTCTATCTTCTCTATTCTCAATTTAAATAACTAAAAAGCCTCCTTTCCTCAGAAACTACTCCATGGTTTTAAAGAGCAGGGACCAAGCAGAGCATTTGATAAAGAGTTCCTCCGATCCTTCTTCCTTCAAGATGTGGTCTCAATAGGTACGATAATCCAAAAACAACTCTTGCATGCTAAAAACAATGGGTAAAAATCTGATAAACAGGATATTCACACAGTCTCAGAAACTCCCCTCATAAATTTCTTAATTATAAAAGAAAACCAGTAATGTTACAGGGAAGGAATCTAGCAGATACCACCATAGCACAGTGATCACAGTTAACATTGTAATAAAAGGGACCCACATAGAGCATGGGCCTCCTGTTGTGATGTGTTGAAAAGGATGCACATCACGTATGTAAGGATTCCTCCTAAAAATATAAAATCTGATCCCCATGAGGAGGTAGCGTCAGACAAACCCAAAGTAAGAGACCTTTAACAAAATGATCCTTTTCAAAAATGTCAATGTCACAAAAGACAAAGAAAAGATGACAAATTAAAGGAAGCTAAAGAGATACACCAACTATATATTAAAATATAGGATATTATTGGAACAATTGAAATTTCCATATAGAATGTAGAGTAAATAGATAATGATATAGCAGCAATGTTAAATTTCCTGGTTTTGAACATCACACTGCAAGAAAAAGTCCTTGTTTTTAGAAAATACACAGTTTTTAGGGGTAACAAGGCATGATGTCTGCCACATTTTCTTAAATTGCTTAATAATAATAATATATTCATATGTAAGAAAGAGAGAAAGAGAGCAAATGTGGCAAAATATGAAACAATTAAATCAGACTGTTGTCAATAGGGAGTTCTTCATATTATTTTTGAAATTTTTCTGTAATTTTAAAATTATTCAAAATAAAAAGGAAAACACAAATAAAATCAGTTTCTCCTCATCTTACAGGAGTCATTTAGCCCAGGCCCTGGCCTCTCAGCAGCAATGTCTGATTTCTTAGGCTCCAAAATACTTCATAGAAGAAAACGGAGAAGTGTTCGTTAATAGGTCCTACCTGCCAACATGTTTAGTCCTTCCTTTGATTTCAGTAGAGACTACAAGTGAACAAAGTGATAGTTGGAACTCATTATCTGAGTATAAAACAATTAGTGCGACAACCACAGAAAGTTAATAGCCATTTACGTGGTTACAGGGTGATTCTTCCCTTGTAAACACACCAGCAGTGAACTACAGCCAAACCCACTCTCTGCCTGCAGGAGCTGCGAGTCTTAAATCAAAGTTACAAGGCAGGGAGGGCAGTAGAAGCTGCGCACATTCTGAAGAAGGCTCTGAAAACAGGAATAAAGACGTTCCTGGAAGCCGTTTTGGAAGGGGAAGAGGAAACCTTAATGACTCCGTGAGATGTTGGAATAGGTTGTAAGGGGGAGGCTAAAGGGCGTCCTTTCCTGGACATCTTTAAAAGAAGAGGAAACCGTCTAGGAAAATGTTACAATGTGTGGAACTGACTTTAAAACACTTCATCACACTAAGTGTGGGAGGATATATCTTGTTTGACTGAAGCTATGAGGCAGGTGCCAGGCAAGATGGCCCAGGTGTTCAGCTGGCGCTCTATTCAGAAAGCCCTTGATCACAGGTGGCATTTCTGCTTTCCTTGCTCTGTCAACAAGCCTAGCTTGGTATATTAGCATACAGGGTGTCAGAAATGGATTCTCATAGGTAAAAATAATGGCCTGTTGAGTTGCATAACAAATGTTAGAAAAGGGCTCTCATTTGGTGAAATTGGAAGAATTCAAATAATATGGAAGGGCTAGGCATATTTCAGACCTACTCCCTTGCTTATAAATACCCATGGAGGCCTACACCCCATGTCCTAGAGGTGATGTCTTAGGCTAAACCCCTAAATAGCCCCATGTCCAGCTGGGTCTCTGGATTCTGTTTCCCCAATACTGGTTATAAGGGTGACAAAGTTCTGTCTCTAGAATTGAGATTTTTGCCTGAAATGAATCTTTCATGCACAGAGATGATCAGAAAATATAAAAGAGCAGTAGGTTAGACATCCTGAACAGGTCTTTATGAACTATTTCTTTTTTCACACTTGCTATGCTAATAAATGTAACTTATTTCAAAAACTATTCAGAGGCTAACTGTGTCTATGAAGAAAGAATTGTGCATGCCTGAATTGGCTTGGGTCAGCTCGCACAGATGGATGATGTGTGGTCCTGCATAAACAGAGGGGCAGGAGGAAAGATGAGCCTTTCTTTTTGTTGGTGATCTGTAGCTTAACTTCACTGTGGTCTGAAAATATATGCCATATGACCTCGATTCTTAAGAATCATTGAAACTTGTTTTATGAGCTAGAATATGGTCTAGCTCAGTAAATGGTCCATGTGCCCATAAAAATAAAGTGTTTGCTGCAGTTTGGCTGCAGTGTTCTATAAACACCAATTAGGACAAGTTCATTCACCATGTTGTTCAAGTCCATTGTTTCCCTACTGATTGTCTGTAGGTTCTATCAATTACTGAGAGAGCTGAAATCACCAAATATAAGTGCAGATTTGTCTGTTTCTCCTTTCTGTTTTGTCTGTTTTGGCTCCATGTATTGTAGAGCTCTGTTGTCAGATGCACACAGTCGCAGACGGGATTGTTACAGTTTCTTAATGAGTTGTCCCCTATATCAACATAACTATTATCCATATTTCTGTTCATAATCCCTTGCCCTAAAACATACTCTGTCTGATATTAACAGAGCTACTGCTTTCTTTTGATTAGTGTCTACACAGTGCATCTCTTTTCCCCCTTTTATTTTTAACTTATCTGTGCCTTTATATTTAAAGTATGCTTCTAGTAGGCAGCACATAGTTGAGTATCACTTTTCATCCAATCTAATAATATTTACCTTAATATTGATATTTAGGCTATTTATAATTAATGTAATTGCCAAATATAGTGGTGTTTAAGTCCATCCTTTTGCTATTTTATTTTGTACTTGTCCAGAGCAGCTATAGGGATGACCTTGTTCTTTCAGGGATTCTCTGACTGCTGTTTAATGTCTAAAAACAGCTATTACATATATTTTAAATACTTGAGAGTTGTTGATGGCAGAAAACAACTAGTCCTATACTAGATACTCCATCATGATCATATGTGGAAATAGGAAATGTGTGTTCAAAAGGTTTCTCAGGTGAGTCTGGTGTGCTGCTACAATTGCTTTAATTCAGGGTCACAAGTCTAAGGAGGTAGCATAAAGGCCATAATGAAATGTGAGTGCTGGATATAAGACGATAAGGAATGCTGGAAGCTGTGGGGAACTAGAGAACGTAGGTTCCAGTTGAAGATAGTCACATTTAATGGTTTTAAAACATCTTTTAGACCAAGTTTAAAGGAAAGGTCTACTGGCTGAAATCTTCCCTGGGACCACCAACTTGCAATATTTATGAATCTTCTTGAGTGTCAACATATCTCCTAAAATGAGGCATCCAGAATTGAGCACAACCTTCCAAGGCGGACTGACTGCTCAAGGGTGGTGACACCATAATTACCCACAATCTGTACCACATGAGTTCATCACTTCAGTGTAAGACAAGTTCATGTTTGGCAATAAACTGAGAGCTCATGCTTAGCTGTGGTCTACTCACCCCCTTCCTCTGCCCCATCTGCCTCACACAAGTGCCTGCCAAATCAAATCCTCTTGGTCCTGTACTGTTATTAACCTGACTTTTTACATTTACCACTATTAAATTTCACCTTGTTGATTTTGGCTCAGGGTTCTTTCTTGTCAAGAACATTTTGAATCTTGGTTCTGTTATCTTGCAAGGTAACCACTTTATCCAGTTACATACCAGTGAAAAATCTGATAAGTATGCTTCCCATTCTCAAGGACCCAGAACTAGTGACAAGACCCCATGATAACAGCCTTCCACTGATGCTGGCTAAGCAGTCTTGCCTATGTTCCTCCTCATAAGCTTTATCCCCAGGGGAACAGAGAATAGAAAGAGAGGAAGCACAAATAAATAAATCCAGCTCTTAGAATGCATCATGGCGGAATGCCAGGGTGATGGTGAATTTGCAATCTGCGTAGATTTTGTATATGTTCCCATGAATACTGTTGCCACTCATTTCCACAGGTAACAGATAATGTTGAAAATGCAGAAGACAGGGCCACCCTAGAGCAAGGCTGTGAGTTATTACTCCTGTTTGGCTTTCATTCAGAAGCCCCAGCTTCCCTGAGCTTCAGTTTCCTCATCTGAAGTCTCTCTCTGCAAGGACCCAGAAAAAACTTTGCTCAGGGGAGACAACTCAGTAGCCCACTATGGTACCCTCTTCCCTACTAGAGATCCAGATGATGTCCCACTTCCACAAGGCCTTGCTTTGCCCTGGCTAAGCCATCCTTCTGGGAAAAGTAATTAGGGGAGCGTTCTCTATCCCTCCAATGACATTCTTCTAGTTGATTTTACCAGTTTCCTTCTTAAAATCCTTCCATATCTCTTGAGCTAAGTATTTCAGGCTGGCTTCATGATCTGATGCCTGCCTAACTTTTTTGCCTTCCCTCCCACCTTACCCTCATATACAGTCTTAATTTCAGCCATACTCAGCTCCTTGCAAACCCAAATGACTGTGCTGTGTTCAGCACTTCATGCCTTAATTCATGCTGTTCTCTGTGTCTCAAGGGGGGGTGTCCCATCCCCCTCTCCTCCATCCATCTGATGTCATCTTCTTTATTTAACTTTTTTTTAATCCTCGTCTGAGGACATTTATCTTATTGCATTTAGAGAGAGTGAAGGAAAAAGGAAGGGGGAGAGAGAAACATTGATGCAAAAGAAATGCATTGACCGGTTGTTTCTCATACATGCCCCGACTAGGGATCATAGGCACGTTGACTGGGATTGAACACACAACACAGGCATGTGCCCTCGCTGGGAATCAAACCTGCAAACTTTTGATTACAGGATGATGCTCCAACCAATTGAGCCACACAGGCCAGAGCTAACATCAAGTCTACTCAAATTCAGCTATCATTGCATCTTCCAGGAGGTCTCCTCTGACTGATTCACCCCCTGAACCAAAGAGGAACCCTCTTTTGTCCCTCCTAGAGCCCACTGCACATGTCCTGTCCAAGAGTCATCACCCATCTGTAGTATTTGCTGATTTACCTTTTTTCCAAGTTGACTCTAAGCTCCTTGAAGGACAGGATATTCTTATCACTACTGCCTAGGATGGTTCCTGCCACAGTATTGGTGCTTGTTGAATCATCAAGTATTCTGAATGTGGAGTGAATCAATGAGCAAGTCACAGCCTGCAGGAGGCTGCAAACTAAGTCCTGATCACAGTGTCCTGAGCTGAGGTCCAGGTCCAGGCGCCTGGGTCTCTGCGTCACAGCAGGAATCTAAATGTCAGACTCCGTGTGCGATTCTCCAGGCCATTCACTCAGCTCTCCACCCTCTTTCTAAATCTCCTCCCTGTGTGAGACAAGTTCAACAGAAGAAAGACTAGGAAATCTCTCCTCTTGCCCCTCACAACTGTCTCACAACCAAGGAGGAGCCACACTCCCAGATGTGCTGGCCAAAAGAGGTGCTCTGATGCCTGGAATCCACAAAGTAGGGGAAGCCTCCTGGAAAAACATCAGTTGGAAAATCCATCTGCTGCCAGCCCTCACCAGGCCTCTCTCCTGCCAGGCTTGTCTACGCTGCTTGAAGTCTATGACCCACTAGTTGTTTATGTTCCTAACCCTGAGTTCAAGGGCATCTGCAATTTAATTTGAACCATGGATAGAGATGGAGCTGTTCTCTGTTAGAGTTCCAAGAGCATAAACAACCTTCCAGGCTGAACTCTGTGTGGCATTCCCCAGCACCACCCCTTCCCTGGGTCTATAAATACTTCTATCACGTTCCAAGATGACCTTCAGCAGACCCAGATGGGGTAACTTGCTCCCAAGTCTGTAAGATGTCACTAGGAGTGGACAGATACAGAGTAGCTGAGATGGATGGATAAGGAAAGGAGATAGGAGGGAAAAGAATAAAGCCTGAAGGTTACTGGTGGAGGGAGAAGGAGAAAGTTTGAGGAAATTGGAGAGGTTTAGAGGAAGATGCACACAGCTGTGAAACCTGGGGATGAATACCTCAGGCCCTGAGAGGGAACAGGGAGGGCTGAGGAGGCAGTCTCCAGGGGCAACAGGATGAGCTCTGAAACTCCTTGTCAGGAGTCGGACTCCAAATGAACAGTGAAGAGCATTGACTGGGCACACTCCCCACCCCTCCACCCATAAAAAGGAGAAAGAAGAAGAGTAGGGAAAGCATGACCTCAGCCCAGCGCTCTGAGGATTAAAGGCCTGTACCAAGGGTTTAATGGATATCAAAGAGAACTATGACCAAGGAACACAGGGCTGGGCATGCTCCCAGCTCATTCGCTATGGGAAGCCCACTTTGCATCTCATCCATGCACACTGTATGTTTGTCCTGCTGGTTGGCTCACTGGAAATGATTGTCACCTTTCACAGACAGAGCACTGCTCTGCCTCTCTGCCCCATGTCACATTCATCACCCACTGTCTACCTATAGGTGACACATCATTGGTTTATATTACTGTGCAGATGTGCAGATAAGAGCCCTAGTTACCATGGAGAGCAAAACCCTGAGGGCAGCAACCCATGGCAATGAGGCAGAAGGGCCCTTCCGGTCCTCTTACACATATATGCACATGTATGCATGGGCTCACTAACATATACACACAGTTCCCTTACACCAACCCCACTGGGACATCTCCAAGTCATTTGGAGCACCAGCCCCTAGGCTGAGCCTTTAGCCCTTCCCCTAGAGTCAGTAGCCTTTATGCCAGGTCCCTGCCAGGCAGCTGCCATCCACCCTCCAGGCCAGAGGCCCCTGAGATGCCATGCAGGCTTTTCCACTTGTCCAGACCTTCTTAAGTGCCTTTGATATACACCATGTGTCCCAACAGGAAAACACACACTCATCAACTTTACAAAATGCTCCAGATGTGATCAAAGCCGGAGAAGCAAAAGAAAACGGAGATGGGGGTGTTCAGGAAGGGGGAGAAGAAAAGGGAAATCCAATATATTGGGGTAGATGGGAGTGGGGGTGTCCCAGGTGGTGGTGAGTCCAACAGACTAAGTCCAGAATTGGGGTCGAGACTCCTGGTTTCCAATCCCTAGTTCAACTTGCCCCCTTGTGATTTTGGGCCTTGCCCCTAGCCTGGCTTCAGGCTTGAGATTCTATCCCATAGAGTCTAGAAAGTTGACCTTGGAAGGGCCATTACAGACCACCTGGCCCTATCCCCTTATTGTTATATGAGGAAGGTAGCAGGTAAGCCAACCTTCCCAGAGCATCATCCACCACCTCTAATCCCACACATCCTTCTACCTCCCAGCTCACCTCTCTATATTAATTGTCAGCAGGTTATAACAGCACAGGTTAACTATGCCTTATTTAGAAGTGGCCTGAGTCATGATACTTCTGTCTCTCTGCCTCATTAGTTGTTAGAAGATTCTGGTTCCTTTTTTACAAAATAAGGGGATGGTATTCAAAGACCCCCCCCCTCCCAGGTCTAAAATTCTGAAGTCCCCATGATCTATGGCAATTATATCTGTTTTATTCTCAAAGGTTCCAGAGTCCCTTCTCCATTCCATCTGTACGTCTGACCACATCTGTCCACTAACCCCCAGTATCTTCCTTGAGCTCCTTTTAGGAAGCAGCTCATGTGTCTCACCAATACAGTTTTCCTCCCTCAAAATGTAGCAAAATGGTTAAGATAATGGACTCTAGAGTTATACTGCCTGGGATTTCAAGCAAGTGACTTATCAACTCTGTGCTGCAGTGCCCTCCTCATCTTGAAAATGGGGACAATGATTATGCCGATGTCACAGGGTTACCATCAAGATTCAACCAGACGGTGTCCACAAAGGGCATGGGGACACTGGCTCATGGTGAGTGTGGGGGAAGAGCACTTTGTCAGCGATGGTCACCATCATGACCACTAAGACATCCGCCACCGGTGAACAGGGAGAGATGGTTCCCACCCACTGATGACAGTCTCATGAGACTTGCGGGCTAGTTAGGATGTGAAATGGTGAAGGTAAGAAAAAGACTCTGGCACAGAGACATATGACCTAGAATGCCGACAAATCCTCTCCGAAGGACAGAGGACGTCCAGGAGGAAAAGCAGTCCTTCTCCCCAGACTCCTCTCCCAGCTGCTCCACCATGTTCAGCACAAATGTACAGTCTCGGGTCCTCATTAGTGCCCCACACAGAAGAGCCTCAAGTCCTCAAAAGTAAAAGCCAACAGGTCATGTCAATGTCACCCACACATGTGCACCCACATAAACCAAACCCTTCAGATATACTCTTTTCCTTAGGATAAAGTCCAAAGCCCAACAGGACCCAGCCCCTGCTTCAACCCAGCCTGCTGCCCCCTAGACCTAATGCTCCAGTGCTCAGGCCCCCTTGTCCAGCAGTGGAGCAATGCACAAAGTGGTGAAGAGTACCAACTCCATCGCTGGACCTAAAAGCTCAAATCTTCCCTCTTACTAGCTGTGTGACCTTGTGTGAATTATCAACCTCTTTGTGTCTCAATTCCTCAAAGTAAAATGAGTATAATAGCATCTGTCTCAAAGAGTTGTCGTGAGTTAGCAAATACAAAGGGCTGTAATGGTGCCTGGCACACAGGAAGTGTCATGTAGTATCAGCTATTGTCACTATTCTCTGCTCACCTTTGCCTGGCTCATCTTCCCTTTCATTCGTGCATCAAATCTTAGTTCAAATGTCACTTCTTCATGGAAACTTTCTCCCAGTAGGATGGGTGGCCCTATATCTGCATTCTTATTATACCCCACATCCCCTTTTGTCACTCATGTCACACTTACAATTCACTGCATATTGTCTGTCTTCCCTGCTAAATCACAAGCGTCACAGGTCCAGCTATTCCTAGGATGGTCCTGGTTTACACCTGTTGTTAGATTGTTTGCTCAGCAAAGATTACCTCTCCTGTTAAGAAAGAGTATACTTCTAGCAGCATGTATTTGTGCTTGGCCATGCCACTACTTTGAACAACAGAATGCTAATGGATGTGATGTCAGTGATGCCTTAAGAGGATCTGTGTTTCCACCCCTTTTCTTGTGCTTTTGTGATTCACCATCAGAGGAACGTCTGATCTGAAGGGAGTGAGAAGATCTATGGAGATCAGAAGACAGTCTGAAGCCTGGAGCCACGCCCAGCCAACCTCAGCCTGAAGGAGCTTTTCCACTCAATCTACAGATACGAGAGCAAGAAAATGTAAGCTGCTAACTTTGGGTTGGTTTGTTAACCTCTTAAGTCTCTTTTTCCAAAATTTTGAGTCTTCTTCCCAACTAGATGGTAAGAATTCTGAGTTTAGGAGCTCTTTCTTCTATACCTTTCACATTGTCCCCATAAAGATGCTTCTGGCTGGCTGCTGGATCATCGAAGGGCTTAACTTCACCCTCTAATGTCCAGTAGTGTCCAACCTTTTGGCATCTCTGCACCACACTGTAAGAAGAAAGGTTGTCTTAAGCCACACATTATATACATTGTGACACATAATCACAAAAAAATCTCATAATGTTTTAAGTAAATTTATGATTTTGTGTTGGGCCTCTTCACAGGCATCCTAGGCTGCATGCCGCCCACAGGCCACAAGTTGGACTCCCATGTAACGTTCAGAGAAGGGATAGTATGTCCAAGGGGGATGTGATTTCACAGAATGTGACAGAAAGGGGAAGAGGCCCTGGAGTAAGCATGGAGAATGAGCAAAAATGAAAGGAATGAACCTCAGCAAGAGGAACCCAGGTGGGGCTTCCAGGAGGCTGAATGCCCCTTAATGGAGCAAACAGACACCCTTAGTCTATGGCTGATGAACTTCTCTTCACTGAGCAGCTTGCCTTCTTGCCCAAAGGCTGAAGATTGGGCAGAATATCCACTTAAAGAAATGCTGCCTTTTTGTTAGACTCCATAAAAGCTGGAAACTAAGCCATTGCCCTTACTCTCCTCTAGACTAAAATGCCCAAACAAAAATTTCAAAATCCCAGTCCTCCAATCCCCTCTCTGTCTGTCCTGACTTTGTCAGCTGAATGAAAGAAACCAAGGAGGCCGAGCCAACAACCTGGAGTCCTGAGCCCTCAAGAAGGATTTCTGAGGCCCTTCAATGGGCTGGGTGACGCAGAGTGAGCACCTCAACCCCTCCACGACTGAGCCAACCATTCCGCCAGGGGCAGAAGCAATCCTTGGCAGCTACCCAACTACCCATGTCTTTGAATACTTTGAGATAATCCCAAGAATGTACTAGAGGACAGCAGTCTCCCGGGCAGGGATCTTGAAGTTTGGTTTTGTTTTGTTTTGTTTTTCTTGCTATGTCTGTGACTTCCAGACCCACTAAATGCTGTGGTTTTCCGTTTCTAAAACAGAGGCATGTGCCTATGTGAATAGCCTGGGTGTGCCGGGCTAATTAAATATAGCTATCTTGAGGTTGTTGTTGTAACGTGTGTTCCACCGATGTTATTCCATGTGTTGAGACGTTTTGTGTTTATGTTGGTTACATACCCATGTGGTGTGGGTGGAGAACATCACTCAAGGGAATATCATTAGCAGAAATGGGGAGCTCGGGGGTTCCAGAGACACGTGGTGAAACAGTGGCTCATGGGATCAAACAGTTGGGCCGTGTCCATGGTAACTACTCATCCACACACTAGTCCCCCCTCGCTCATTCTAGGGCAAGATCAGTCCCTCAGATCTACCTCAGGTTCTTAACTCCCACAGACAGGATTGCACCTGCCATTGCCAGCTTTGTGGAGGAGACGCAAAGATTCCAACTGCTTTGCCAGGGCAAGGAACTGCACTAGGCCCAAAGGGGCTGGAGGACTTACCCAAAGTTTCCCAAGAATGGGTGAGAGGAAAACTGAATTCCTAAGTGTTCACTCTCACCTCACAGCTGGAGTACGTAAGTCCTGAAGCCCCAGCAAGCTTTTTTTGCCACCTGCCTAAATTCCAGAGAAACCACTTGACAGCATTTCTTTTGTTCCCATTATCACGATCCCTTTGTCTAGGCCTTCGACCCCACACTGTCTCAAATATCTCCTCCAACCTTCCCGTAGCCACGGTGCTTTCTTCTCAGCCCTATTCTGAACTTTGTAAATCCCCCAACCACATTTCCTCTCTCCTTCAAACCTCTGCTTTCCACTCAAAACTCACATATCCCATAGTCTCGCTTTTCTCTCATCAACCACACTAAAGACAGTTGCGAGCCCCTTCAAAACCTTTCCTTGTGACCCTACCTTTCTACAGACAGCTGTGTGCATGAGTTCCCTGTCAGGTGCTCCTTTACAGCTCGTGACCTCCATCAGAAGTGCTCTTTAAGTCTCATCATTACACTCGAAGCGTGCTGCTTTCCTCCTTCTTTTAGCTTTGACACCATAGCCAGGACAAAGCTCTTTATCCAGGACAGTCTTGATGCAGGGACCCACTTCATGTTAACACACTCTGAGCTCTATTGCAAAAAAAATCTTTGATAGTCTCAGTTTCTCGGGACCTCCCAAAACAAGGAGAACAAAATGAAGCCCTTCACAGTGAAGGCACCTGCTGTATCATACTCACTCTGGTCCCATCTCTGAGGCCTCATAAGTGTCAAAAACACCATTTCACTCTCACTGGGAAAGGAAAAGGAGACATTTCCATGACAAAAGCAGACCCTCCGCAAAACCCCACACCCAGGAGCCAGGTTCTGGGACAGGCTGTAGAAGAGTCTTACCTGGTGCACAATACTAACCTGCTCAGGTGTCTGGTTGTTAAACATGCAACTGAGAACACACAGCAAACTAGGGTTGGGAAGGAAGCTACTTGGTTGACAAAAGCAAGAAGGGACAGCTGACAACCTGACAACATGGGAAAAGTTAGAAAAATAAAGGACTATAAAAAATAAAGAAATAGAAAACATGGCATTTTGGGCTCATTTAACAGAGGCATAAACAACTTTATCCAGCCCATCAGTCCCCAAGAGTGACACATCACTCCCACTAAGCACAGGGGAATGTCCACAGTGACAACTCCGTGGTAAAGCAAGGTTGACTATGGTCAGGCAGCCCTGCTTACCAGCAGGCCACACCAATTTCCCCTAAGAAATTGCTAATTAAAGGGATTAACACTAGAAACTCAGATCACAAGACATCCACCTGGACAAAGCTCCATGTCACCTTCAGCTACATGGCACAAGAGAAAAATCATAGTTTCTGGAGTCAGACAGGCCTGGGTTTGAATCCCAGCTGGGCTGCTCCATGGCTTTGGGAAGTACATTATCCCACTGAGTTTGTATCCCATCCATAAATGGAGGTAAGAATATCCGCTCTGCAGGGTCACTGGGAGGGGGCAGAGCTCATACCTGCAAAGTGCATAGTTCATAGATACAGTGCATTGATTTACAATAAAAAACATAGTTTTATGATTATACAACATTTGTCAAAATTCTTGAGCTAAAGAACTATATAAAATTCTGTTACTTTAGAGAATACTATAATTTTTCCCCAGGGAGCAGATAAATAATTACTTAACCAAATCTAGGCCCACCGCCACAATATTTGTGCAATGCTTTGTCATAATCCTTGCAATAAAATAATGGGGCAAAGAGGACAGGCATTGTGATCCCTATTTCATGGCTGAGGAAACTGAGGCTCAAGGGAAAATGGTTTGTATAAACTTTACTTCAACTAGAAACAAAGCCAGAGCTAAAACTGAGTTCTGCTTCTCAACCCTGTTCCTAGGCAAGTATGTCAGGATTTGATAAACATGTGCACACTCTACCTATCTTTTAATTTAGTAAGTGCCAGCCTCACTCCTCCCTTTTCTTCCTAGAATAGGGAGCTCATTTGTTTAAATCTGTCTTCATGTGGATGCCTCTCCAAGTTTTCGATCACAATTCTTTTCCTTCCCTGAAATACTCCCAGCCTGGCTGAGTTCTTCTTTGATCCTGATGATTTGAGTTGGACATGTGAGGCTTGGCCATGATTTGGTAAATCCCTAAGTGATATGGTCTTAAAATGTTTTCTGAGAATTTCTGGGGTCTGTGGCTACTACAACGCATCAAATCGCTGCTTTCAGAAAGTCACAGTCGCCCCCAACAAACTATGCCTGAGGCAAAGTGGATACCCCTGAGCCCATCATCACAGATGACTAGTTTGGGGGATCAATTTCCCCCCATCATCTTTTCCATATGTGTTTTTAGTTTACATCCTCACAATTACTGTTTTGAAATTTTTTTCCAGCATTTTGTCCCTTCATTTCCCAGAAAAACCCAGGTCATCCACAAGCTTGGAGATTTGATGTTGAACTCAAGCTCCTTGAGAATGGGGTCCTGCTTAACTCACCTGCATACCCCCGGCACAAGTGTCTGACAGATGGTCCGTGAAAAGCAGGTGTTGGCTTCACTACACCAGGTGATGTGTGTGGAATGACCCTGCTCTGAGTTTCCCAGGCTAGTGAGTCCCAAAGAGGTTGATCATGATGATGAGGTTGTTTGAAGAGCCCACGTCACATGAGGACATGCACACAGGTCCAGGAGTGTTTTGTTTAGAGGAAAGAAAGCCTAGGCATATGAGAACTGTTACTGACACAATAGCTATCTTCAAATAATGAAAGGCCTGACCTACATGACAGAGTACTCTTGTTCCTGGGGCTCCAGAGACTCGAACTGGAACAAAAGGAGGGCAGTCGGCAGGTCTCTGGCTCTGGCTCCATGACCATTTCAAGTGGCTAGAAATGTCCAGCAGACAAATGAGCAGTCCCTGAGGCAAGGCGCTCCCTACTGCATGAAAAGTCAGGCAGAGGCTGAGAATCTGCTAAATAAATATTCTGGAAGAGGAATGCTTCATTCATTCCTCGGCCAGGCATGGAGGAGGCTGACCTCTAACCTCATTCCACCTCTGTGATGCTCTGGTGTGGTCCCAGGCGCCTGGGTGAGTGAGCATTTATTGCATGCAAGGGCCAAGTGGATACGAAATAGAAAGCTCGTCCTATATGTTCCGCCTAATATCAGCTTCTGAGCCTCCTTGGGAAATAGGACAAGACATAAGGGAGTCAAAGAAGCTGTGAGCTGGTGAGCCAGGTAACTCTTTCCTTCCCTACTCTTCCCATGGGTTTCTGGGAGGCCACGTGCAGCCTCCTGGGGTCCTGGGATCCACCGTTGTACCCAATGGCTGATAGAACAGGAAGGAAAATTTTAAAAGGTTGATCTAACAGGAGCCACCACCTATGGAAAGTTGTTCTGAGGCTTCAGAGGTCACTCTCAGAGACTGAGATGGCCTTTGGATACAGTCTTGGACTGGAGCTGGTCCACTGACCAGACACAGGCCAATGGCCTTCCCTCCAGGAGGGTGCAAACTAGAAGTGAGTGACCCTAAGTGACGGAAGAGAGAGAAAGGAGAGCAGGATAGAGCCTATTCACAGCTAGTTTTAATAACCAGCCTGACCTATTTTCTGATCTGTAGAATGGGCCCAAATATAACAGCACAGAACATCGTTATCCTCGTTTCTGCCTTGCCTGAACTAGTTACTGTCTGCTTTTCTCTGTCTACTCTGCTCCCACTCCCTCAGAGATGGAAGAAAAATAATCTTCAGGGCCAGAAGATATTTCTTTCCATCCTGCAAAATACTTCCCAGCTAAATCCAATACTTTAAGTACTGAGGCCTATGTTAATACCAAGGTGCTAGTCCCACTCTTCACATCTCCTTAGTCCCTTCTCTTGGATTCAGCCTCACCTCCTTCCAACCCTGAATTCTCTGCTGACTTAGAGGGCAGGTCAAGATACATGGGCCAGGCTGGCACAGAATCTGTACAGGGTAGGTTTGCAAGTCAAGTTTTTGATCTTACCACTCCCAATCAACATCAGAAGAATCAGACTCTGGGTCAATGTGATTTCTGGCCACCAATATCAGGCTAAACAAGAAATCCATGCACAGGGTAGTCCAGGCTGTTAATGAAGACACATTCAGGATCTTTAATCTTTGTCCTTCAGAAAACAACATTTCTAATTCAAGTGTTGCCTCTTCCAGGAAGTCCTCCATATTGTGCTAGTAGCAATTCCTCTTCCTTCATTGTCCTAAACTATCATGTTTATACTTGTAATTCTTAAAAGCCCTCACTTCATCCTACCTTGCATGTCTGTCTTCCTACATAACTGATAGATCCTTAGGGCACAAACTTCACCTTATTTATTGCTGCACCACCCATGTTTCCGAGCACAGAGACTTGCCCACTGTAACAGTCAGTAAATATTTATTGCATTGAGCTGAGTAGCCTTTATAAATCCCAGGGAAGGATCAAGGAGGAGGCACCAGGGCTCAGGAAATAATTAATCACAGGTTGATTAACATTGTTTCCTCCTCATTCCCTCCCCTAAACCAGCCTGGCCTGCTGAGAAGCTTCCTAAGAAAGAACGTGGCTCCCTCCATCTCCCTCCTGGAGGGCGTGGATGGGTCACATTTCAGGAGGGTACCAGTGGGGCCCAGAGACCAACTGAGAGGGATGGATTAAATCACACAGCCTTCTCATGGATGTCCTGGAGAACTCTGGCGAAAACAAGGACATCTGCCTTGCAGTAGGAGGAGGGAGAGCCAATTCCTGTGATGCCAGGGTTCTGGACAGGCCCCCTATGAGTGGGCCTGTAGAGCACTGGAAGTCTAAGATGGTAGAGACGCATGAGGGGCTGGGGGAAGGGGGCAGCATATGCCACTCTTGCTGTCCCCAGATGACACCTAAAAGTTCTTGAGATGGTATGATCCTGTAGACATCAGCCTCAGGTTGTTGCAGAGGTGTTCATGTCTCAAAGTTTCAAGCCAGAACATTTCTAAGAGAACTCCAAAGCTGTCGCACAGACAGGTTTCATGTCCAGGGCCTGAGTTTTAGGGAACCTCACTCATAAGGTGGGCATCCCTGAAAGAGGTGGGAATGAGTGAGTGAGAGCCATTTACCCGTCTCCAGACCGTAACCCTGATTTGGTGAGGTGTATGCAGGCCACAGATGATCCCCTTGGTGAATTCCCCAAATCAACGGGCTGCAATCCCCCTGAGCCTAGTAGACTTCTCTTCCTCATGCTGTCTGTCATAGGCAGACAGTGGCAGATGCTTAAAAATAAACTTTTTGTACATCAACTTCAGCAAAGTATAGTAAGGAGCTAAATCAAACTCAGATGTTTAAAGTCTGTTTCGTATCATTCATATCAAAACCTCCAAGCTAAGAAAATCAGCCTGTGAGCAGACATTAATTTGGGTAAAAAGATGGGTCATGTTGCTGGTGAATACTGGATCACACCTGTACAAACCACAAAGGCCCCAGGGCCCCAGGTTCCCCAGAAAACAAAGGCTATTTCCCTCCTGGGATGTTAGTATGTTAGCCCAGAGCAGCACAGGCAGAAATCTACACCCCTGGTGGCAAAGGACCCTCTCATAGCTCCTAAAAGACTAGAAGAGCCATTTCCCTCCAGCTAAGACATCCTGTCCCTCACCGTCTTAGTCACAAACCCTGTTTCTGCCAGGGCACAAGTGCTGCTGGCTGGAGTTTCCTGGAAGAATCTACTGTGAGTGGGTCCCTGCTGGATACTTTCCTGGGGAACTTTCCAGGCAACCCTTACACACACACACACACACACACACACACACACACACACACACACACAGAGTCACAGTCAGCGCAGGCCTGCAGGCCCAGAGGTTTCTAGAGCAAAGGTGGAGAGCCCAGCTGGGCTGGAGCGACAGACACATCAGCAGTCTCACAGTGCAGCCTGCTGGGCATGACTGAAGGTGCAACGGGAGCAGGCAGGCACAAGGGGTGCAGGTAAGGGCATCTCGCCTCCGCTCTGCCCACTTTCACCACCTGGGAAAGGAGCCTCTAACTCCATATCTCAAGTTGAGGCTGGAAGTCCTGTGGAGGAAGGACACCTAGTCCGGAGACTTCCAAAATGCAAACAGATCTCCCACCCCTACTGAGCTCTCAGTACTTTAGAATGGTCCAAAGGATTGCTGTGGGTGGGGAGGGGCACTAGGGTTCCACAGGAGCCGGGTGCCCCGGGTAATAGGGGGAAATATTCCTGCCAGGCCTTTGAACGAATTACACTCAGCTTGTATCAGACTCCCCTGCTTCTGTCCATCTTTCAGCACAGACCACATGGGTGTAATTTCCATATGAGGCACAAAGAGGGTACAATTCACATTAGTAAGTAGTAACAGAACAGCCCTGTCACAGTGTGGGGCGAGTGGAGGCTCAGGGGAGGCCGCCATGGGCAGCCCTGAGAGCTGGTGACAGGAAGGCTGGAGAAGAAGTGAAGGAAAGGAGAACCAGTGCTGAAGAAGCCCCCTGGGGGCTGGGGGGCGTGGTATTAGACTGAGGAGTGGGCGGCGGGAGAGAGGGCAGGTAAGAGGACAGAGATGACTTTGACAGAATCAGAGGAAATGAGATGGGCCACTTAGAAGAGAGTGTGGAATGAGGTTAGGGGGCGCCTGCTGAGTGTGGAAAGCTGTTCTCCACCCCTCCACCCCTCCACCCCAGGATTCTCTTTACAAGCCCTCCAGCCACCTTTTCTCGGCGTCCCTGTCTCTGCTTACTCACCTTTGTCCGTAGTGCCCTTGCCCCTTCCCTCTCTCCCTACTACTGTCACTCTCTCAATTTCCAGCAGCCCTGTGAGGTCAGGGAGTTCCTTCTATCTCTGTGCAGACAACTCCCCACACACACTACCCAGCGTCCCTTCCCTCCAGCCAGTATCTGATCGATGCCTGAGGCCGCAGCCTTCCCCCCTCCTGGCCCAGCCACTGGCCTAGCCCAGGGCTGTGGGAGCTCCCTAGCCATCTGATCCGTGAGGAGCAGTGGCCAGCCTCCAGCTCCACAGTGCACCGTGCCCCGTCTAGACAGATTTGAGCTCTCTGTGCTCAGGAACCGCCAGGCCCCAGAGCAGGGCTCTGCTCCAAAGGCAATTCTTCCCCTGCAGGTGAGGCTGCTTTGGTGGCCAAAGCCAAGTGCATATTGGAGCCATTTTCCACTTAGCTGGCGGGCAGTCACCTGAAGTCTCTGGGGGAAAGACAGGGCTCTCTGGTAAGGAGAATTTTTATTTTTTTAATCATATTTTTAAAAAACAAATGAGTAGTTGGAGAAAACAGGCGACAGAGTGGGTGGCCATTTGAGATGCAGAGAGGAAGATCAAAGCCCACCAGGCATGGCGGAAGCAGCCTTGGTGTGGCCCAGAGAACAGTCTAGGTGGCCCTTGCCTCATAAAAGGAAGCCAGGGCCTGGGAGGTACGGGATGAGGGAGCCTCGGTCACAAGCACCCAGTGGCCCTGCTTCCCGACCCAACAGTTAACTGCACTTCGGTTAACAGTCTTCAGCTGGAACAAACACCTGTTGTCAAGAGACGTCCAACCAAGCTCCCAGTTCCCTGGGAAGGCCCTCACATCTCTGTGTGGGAGGTGAGCCTGCCCAAACTGTGGCCCCTAGGCTGCTTTCTTCTTCCAAGAAGAAGCTGGAATTCCTCCCTCTGGACTCCATCCTTCTGGCTGCTGCCCTTCTCACAGTCCCAGCCCAGGGCAATCAGCCAGGAACACTCTCTGTGTTTGCACGCTGATTAATTAGTTCATTAGAAGAGCCACAGTGATGCTGCAGCAGTGAGTCCATTATTTCAGTCATGGGCCCAGAGTCATCTTTTCCAAGTAAGCATGCTCTAGCAAATATCCTCACAGATCCCTCAGTTCAGTCTCCCAATTTAGGACAACTGGGATCCTGAAGACCAAAGAGGGACCATGACTTACCCAAAGAAACATAGAGCCCCTAGTAGCCTGGCCTGGCTGAGAACCCAGTCTCCAGACTCTCAGCTCAGTGTTTCCCCACTCGACAGTGTTGTCTTCCAATATTCCCATTGGGAAAGAGGCCGAACTCAAAGAACTCATTGAGTTTCTAGAGCCCTCAACTCAATTTACACTAGCCTGACTACTGCATTCTAGTACGTTCTTTAAAAGCACTGTTCACCAACGTTCTGCAGAAGCAGGGGAAATTCTCAAGGTAACAGAGCATCATTTTAGGGGCAGCACTGAAGGAAGGGGCACCAGGACCCAGTCTCCCCTCCCTTCTAATTTGGAGAAGCCATAAAAAGCCCACATTCCCTCTCAGGCCAGCCAGCTTATTCCTCATGTGATTTTCCAGGTCTCCCCTTCTCTTAGTCAAACCGTGGTCACTTGGGCATAACCCAAGGCTCCTTCTTCAACCAGGTCCTTCTCTAGGACAAATAGGAAGGACAATAATAAAAGATATAATTGCATGTGCCCTTCCCTCCCAACAAAAGAGCCGGCAGGGAGACCATAGTGCTGAAGGACCTCAAGATGGAAGTCATGATGTATCAATCTACATTATCTGCTACCCTACACAGTCTCCATTCTCCTTCCTGTCCCTGAGCTGCTTCCCCATCCATAAGACACAGCATGGAAATAATACAACCTAGCAAAGAAGATCCCTCTACTTGTTCAATGATCTGCCAGGGGCTAAGATGGTGGACAGATATCTTTCAGGATTTGCATCTCTAGAGTCTTCCCAAGAATCTTCTCCCACATCTTACCTGATGAGGTCAATAGGTTGAAACTTATAAAACACTCCATAGCGTGCCCATTCTTGATATAGCAGCTAAACAAGAAAAACAGGGAAACAGATTAGAAGCGGAGAGCAACTATTCACCTTTGTCTATCCTAGAGAGTCAAGATTTTACTCCCCAAAGCCATCTTAATGGCTTTATTTAGATGACTAGCAAGTCAAAATTGAAATTCCTAAGTCCAGTTTCTAGGAAAATTCTCATGAAACATCCTCAAGGGAGATGTCCAAAGGCAGGAGACTATAGAAGCTGACTTCTTCCTTAAATAATATCATACTCCAAGGCAATGCTATGCTTAGTCATCATAATCCCACCTTCTTATTCCCTTGTCTTGCTTAGTCCAGTGAAATGAGCTGGTATTCATTTATTCACTTACTTAACAAGTATTTATTGAACATCTACTATGTGTCAAGTACTGGCCAGACACTGGATAAACAAAAAAAAAAAAATCGCTGCTATTACGGAGTGTACACTCTGGTTTGCAGACACAAGTATAATACAAACATACAAGACTTATAAATGTCATGAAGAAAAATCAAGGTGAGGGAGTAGAATATGAAAGAGGGGAGTGGGGTGGTGCTATTTTAGATAGGATGACAAGAAAAGGCCTTTCTGAAGACATGATGTTTGAGCTGAGACCTGAAGGAAGTAGGGGAGTGTTCCAGGCAGAAGAACACTCTTCTTGGGCAAGGACCCTGAATAGTGATTGCGGTGTGCCCTGAGATGAACAGGGGGAGAATAATGGGAGATAATGTCAGAAAATACTGGGGTGGCCACTCAGAGGCTTGTAGGCCATGCTCAAATCTTTGGACTTTGAAAGGAGTCATTAGGAGGTTTGCGGCAGTGAGGGAAAAATGGTCTGATTTAGAATGCAGATAGCTCACTCTGGCTGCTGGGGGAGAATAGGCCGAGGGCTGGCATAGGAGTAGGAGGGCTATTGCAATGGTCCGGGGAAGAATTGACAATGGCATTAACCATGAAGGTAGTGGGAGAAGTAGCAAGAAGTGGTTGATTCTGCTTATATTTTAAAGGTAGAGTCAATAAGATTTACTGTTGGATTGGATATAGGATGAAAGAAAATGAGACTTTGACATGGGCAATTGAGTAAATGGTGATTCTATCTACTGAAGGGAAGCAGATCATAATACAAACAGGTCAAAAATGGTGGAACCAAAGGTTTGGTTTGGGATGTGTTTATTTGAGATGCCCTTTAGGCATCCACTTGGGGAATATTGAGTAAGCAGCTGTCTATAAAAGTCTGGAGTTTAAAGCAGAGTTCAGACTGGAGATGTGAATTTGGAGTTGTGGGAGAAGAGATGATTTGTAAAGTCATTAAGCTATGGGTGCAATCACCAAGGAAGGGAGAGTAGACACAGAGGAGGCCTGACATCCGGGCCTGGTGCTCCAACGCTTAGTGGTCAAGGAGATGATGAAGAAGAACAAAAGAGACAGAGGAACAGCCACTGATGTGGAGGAGGACCAGAAGTGCATGGTGTCTAGGAAGCCAAGAAACAATGGGTTTCGATGAGAAGAAAATGGCCAGTTGTGCCAAATGCTGCTGATGGATCAGGTCAGATGAGAATGGAGAAGCAACTGCTGGATTTGGCGATGTGAAGGTCACTGGTGACTTTGACAAGAGTAGTTTCAGTGGAAGGGTGGGGGCAAACCTTGAACGGAACACATTGTAGGGGATAAGGAAGAAAACAATGCACCAAACATATCAGGCCATGCCATCTTGTGATGTTTTCACAGCAACTTTAGCAGAACTGGTACATGGACAAACCTGAGTATCAGTTGCAAGGGCAAACCACATTTTAGTTTAAGTACCTGGCCAGGGAGCTTCACAGGTCATCCACAAGTAAGTGAAGTAATTTGGTAACAAACCATCATTAGACATCATCTAGATGGCCATGCTGAATAGCTACTAGTGCAGAATCAAATTATATGTCTACATTAAACAGACTTATAATGCAGTTGCTACCTTGTTTTTCTCTATTCTTTATCATCCTTATACATCGCATCTCCTCATATACCACACAGAATTCACCTGGAATTCTGTCAAGGAAAAGCTACTCCCATCAGGTATTTTGTACATCCAGTTCAAGGAAGCCATCCTTTCATCTAAGAATCTTTAAAGACATGATATGAAAACAGAATTAAGAATTGGCATTGCTATTTAATGGCTATAGACTTTTATTGTCATAATTTCTCCCAACAGCAAAAAACAGAACCAGAAACTGCACAGATCCTGGTAGAATAAACTGCACCCACAGTTACCACCATGTGCTAAGTAAGAAACCCAGACATAAATTGCAATGTGCATAATGGGCAGAGGAAGATCTGAATTCAAGAGCTCTGGCAATGCTCTGGAATGGCGAGATCTACTAATCTTATTGTTATTATTTCATTTCCTTCTTCCCACTCATCTTGGCATTTCTACTGCCCTGGGTTTTTATTCTCTCTCCCCAGTGTAAACTCTGGACTCACCAGCCCCTGGTTGTCACAGTGACATCATTTGTGGCCTGAAGGGAGGCCAGCTTGCATCAGGAGCTACAGACAAAGTCCTCCCTTAAGGGCTGGGGGACGTCACTACCTGCCTCAAAGGCTCTACTCTCTAGAGAAAATTCCTCTCCAAAGTCACCTGTCTGGACAAAATCTGAGCCTGAGAACACCTACTTGTTACTGCCCGGGAGGGAAAAACTAGAAATGCTCCAAGAAGCCAATATGGCCCAGTTGGCTCAGGCCCAAACTGAGCCAAGCTCACAGGCCTTACCCCTGGTGGGATCCCAGATCTGCTATAAGAAACCTCCAGAAGGTGCTTTTATCAGCGTGGTGCCCTCTGAGCACAGAACCGTATCTGCAAATTTGTGGATACAGTGAGGATGAGCCAAGAGAGCTCTTTGAACTCGATGCAAACAGGCTAGATGAACACAGAAGAAGAAATCATTAGGTGGCCCCGCAGGAGAACCAGAGCTACAGAGCAGTAAATCTGGGGCGTGGACAATCATGTGGCTCTGCCCAGGCCAGCTCTTATAGCCTTGCAGCGGAGGCAGGGAGAGGGGTGCAGAGTGCTGTAGACCCTCCCCTACCTCTACAAACATTTTAATCACACATAATTAGAGACCAAGTGGATCATGCTAAGCCCCAGGTTCCAGGGTCCCAGAACAGATTAGCTTCCCTGGGTAAAGGGGAGTATGCTGTTCCATAGCAATGTTTCAAAGGAAAATTCAAAAGGACAACCACAGTAACTTGTGACAATCCCTTTAAACTTTCAGAGTCTAGAATTTTCTAATGCAGCTCTGAGCAAATCCACTTTGTCCCTTAGAACTACAGTTTGTCCTCTACCCCAACTGGCCAAGCTTGGAAGCAGATCAAGGACAGTCTGCAGCTCCTTCTCTATGGACAGTGCCTTACTTTGGGGGCTCCAGGGGTAATTTCAGGCTTGTTGGTCTCACCCCAGACCTTGATGGCAGGAAGCAACCACCCTCAGGGACCACCCCATCTGATGGGCCACAGCACACCAGTGGCCAGCCCTGCTCCTTAGGAATCACATTTGACAGTGAATCAGTTGGTTTAAGTATAGTGTTTCTTGAGACTATAAGGAACCCAACTGTTAAAACCATTCGCAATGCCAGAGCACAGCAGGGTGTTTGTAACTCGTGGCCCTCTCTTAGGCCACACGCTCCTCAGGGAGAAGCTGGACCTGCATCAGGTAGAAAGATACCCACTGCAGCCAACTCAGAGGCACTGATGGGACAGGGGGGACCTGAATGGGAGAGAATGGAATTCTATGCCTAGATCCTGCAATGACCTCTTTGGATTTTTGGCAAGTCATTTCAACTATCTAGGTCTTTTCCTTTAAGGGTACAATGGAAGTTGTAAAGGATGGGAAAAACCAAGTGAAACTAAGAAATCATGTGAAAACAAGAGAGTCAGAGAGACAGACTCTCTTCACACACCTTTTAGTGGGTCACTTTATAACTGTCCACGAGAGAAGACAATCATTTGCAAAAGCTGAAAAAATCCAGGACCAAGGGTTTAAAATCATTCCAATGTTGTGCCTTGGGTTCCCCTAGTAAGTGGGAAGGAAGCCACCAGGGGCCAGTGGGAGTCAGACAGCCCTCAGAACATGCTAACAGTCACTCCCATGGGATGCTTGAGAAGACAAGACAGGTCTGGCTAACGTGGAATCAGTTGGCTGCTGGCAGCCAGGAGGGACCCATCCATACACATGCTGTTCCTTGTTCCTGCTGCCCTGCTTTCTAGAAAGGTGGAAAACCCCTGTTCTCCAGAGGGAGGGAGCCTCTTTTTAATTACCCTCCAGGATGAAAAAGAGAAAGCCCTCCAGGTGCTAGCTGGGGCCAAGTCCATGGAGACTGCACAACTGCTTGAGGCAAGCTGGGAAGGAAGGAGGTTGCCTTTTCAGGGGCCTCTGGGCTTGCCTGGGATCTGCATACAAGGAGCCTGGGCCTCCAGCTGATCATGGGAATAGCCGCAGATTGCAGGAAAGAATGGAGAAGAACATCCAGGTACTGGCAGGGTGGACAGCTTGAGATGCCCTTGCAAAGTATCCCCAGAGAGGCCATCCCACACCACAGCCTCCAACCCTGCTCCACATCCTCCAGCAACAAAGTCAAGTGTTCTCCCTTGCATTCAAACTCAAATCCTTCCTGCCGCCCTCTCAATGAACAGTAGACTTCTACAATGCAAAAACAAATAAATAGGCTATACATATTCAGAGGTTTTGGCTCTTTCCTCTTTAGGATATGTTTAGGCACCACCCATATAGCACTGAAACTGAAGGAAGGAACATTCCCCTCACCACATACAAGGAACGGCTATAGGGCTCTGGCTGGAATTTTGACACCAAGGTTATAGTCCTGACATGACAAATATTTATGGACACTGGAACCAGTTTCCTCACCTTGCTGGATATGTTTCCCAACCCAAATGGGCAGAAAAAAGCTTTGACTCTGGTTCATGGTTTCTCTTATTCCTCATCACAGCAAAGTGTATTTATTTCCCTCCTGTGACCCTGGCAGAGGAAAACAAGGACACCAGGACTTGGCAGCAAACCCTAGGGAAAGCCACAGGAAAGGAGCCTTTTGTCTTTCAAGGACACTGGTCCACCTTTACTGCGCATCCTTTTAAACGTAAACTTTGGGAATCAGACACCAAGGTGCATCTTCACACGGCTGGCCTCTCCCTAACTCCCAGATTCTGCCCATCCAGCCAGTTGGGTTGCACACTGGAAGTAATTCTACTGACCTAAGGAAAACATTTTCTGGGAGGAAAGTGTTTTGATAAAAGGTTTTGTTGTTAATAATATATTGTATCATTGCAAAGACAAATACACATATATTTTGGATAGTATACAATTTGCTTCCCTCTGCCTCTGTGATGATATCAGAGGGCTAACTGATTTCTCCCATGAGTTGCTATGTGTTTCTGGTCCCTGGAATGTTCCTGTAAAGTGCTCCACCTTGACAGGCTGGGTCATCACCCACCCAGTGGGAGGTTTCTTAGGTGGGTAGTGGTGGTGATCACTCTTTTAAAGGGGAGGAATGTGAAATTAGAGAGTGGGAGGACAAAAAATGGTTGGGGTGAGCGAGGTGAGATGTGGGGAGAAAGGCTTCCTCTTTTTCCTTTAAATCTGATCCGGGACTTTTCAGGAAATTAAACACCAAGACTATTAGCATCAGATAGAAAACAGATGAGGTTAAGACATCGCAATACTAGAGCAGATTCCCTGGGCAGGCAGAGAGGGGACATGTGCAAGCAATCACAGCAGTATTTCTGGAAAAAACCTTTTATGTTTTTAATACTTAACACTTCATAACAGGGACTAATAGGCAGGATAAAAAGAAGGCTGCTCTAAAGGCAACTTGGGGGATGAATGATTTTCCAGACAACAGAGTTGGGGGAAGGGAAACTTTTTGGGCTTCAATTCCTCACCTCTCCTGCCCTTGCCCACCTTCTTCTGCTCATCAGAGTGGCTGACAGCTGGGGGAATATTCGTGAACGGATAGCAAGAGGGTCTTGACAGCCAGATGGGGCCGTCACCTCTAAAGGAGGCTGTGTGATCCCTACAGCACCAGGCCATGGCAGAGCAGGAGACACACCCATGCTCCCAGAGCATCAGCAAACAGAAGAAATGGGATCTGAGTGGACGGCTGGGGAGAGAGCTGTCCAGTCAGAAGCCATGACTGGCATAGGAGAGATGCTTCCAAAGGGACTTTTCCCTCCCTGAACTATAACCTCTAATTCCTAGCTGCCCAGATACACATAATGAATGAGCCTCCCTCCCCCTCAGATTTCTCATCTGAAATTTGGAAATGGCTATCCCCCACTTGTCTGCCTACGGAGTAAGAAGAGCTTAAAGATGACCCCACTCCATGAAAAAGATAATGGCATGGATAATAATACATTTTTAGAAGGATTCGAGAGTCAGAAGTATTCCAAGCCCCAGTTCTGTTTATTATGGTGGGGTTATTATGGGCGAGGTGCTCAATATCTCTGTGTGTCAGCTTCCCCATCTATAACTTAAGGAATTTAGACTTGCAGTGTTTCTCAGAGAAGGCCTTCTCGTCAGGGAATGGGATCACGCTTTTGTGTGAGATGGTTAGCACAGTTGGTCCACAAGGCACTAAATACTAGCAGCACCCCATGCACACAATCATGTCAATAGCTAGAAGTGACCCTCATACTCCCAAGTGCCCAGAGGGCAGGGAGCTGTGGAAGAATTGCTAAAAACATATAAGGAGATAAACTGAACATTTAGGACACGTCTATCTAGTCCCACACCCATCCATGGTCTTCTGTGCTCAAAGAACTCAATGCAGCATAAAACCGGCGTACCTTTCTGTCATTCATGTCATCCCCTGGACTGTCATATTCACCCTGTAGGAGAGAAAGAGGTGCTTGAGAAAGCCAATGGAATTATTAAAAACAGAGAAAAAAAATTTTTTTAATTTTCTAACGTCATCCCTCTTTTTCATTCTTATTTGAGGAAGGTCAAAAACACGACATGGTAAGGAGCCAATGTTCCACTTTCTTAATCATCAACGCTTGCAATGTTTCCTCTGGACAGCTTCTCAGAGAGCTACTCCCCTGAGATGCTCCAGAGATCAGTCTGTGCCTCCTCATAGCAGAGGCAAGGGCGCAGCCTGTCTGTAAACAGTCATGTCATGCAAAATCACCCTGTGCCATGCCCTGCTAACCCCTGCCCCTAACTGGCAGAACCTAAGCTCAAATAGGCCCATAGTAAAGATGTCAGTGAGAAGAAGGTTGTCATCTGGGAAATTCCTTTGGGCATTTGGGGATCCCCACTGTGGTCACCTCATTTGGCACAACTCTGTGACAGGTGCTAAAGAAGTCACCAATCAAATCAACAGTGCCACCATAGGGTATTCAGGTCATGAGCCAGTTAGGTTCTTCATGAGTCATGTTAAAGAATGTCATTGCATTGTATTATGTCATGTTTATAACATGACTTCCAGTCAAGGGAAGCTTTACTAAACAATCTTTTGTATTAACTTATCCAAACAATAGTATAAGGAATTTTGAGAGATTTCCTTCAAAATGTAAAATTTTTTTTAAAAAAATGACAGTATATATTTGCATATTAAGGATGAGGAATTTCACATCTACACAAAACTATCACACACAAAACATCACTTTCAATTATTTAAGGGTCTGACTGTCCAGGTTGTATATTATCCAGGCCATATATTTTCCTTCCAGCACCATCCACCCACCTCCAACATCATCTCCCTTTAACCACTTGCAGGCCAACTTGGTCTTCTCACACTTTCCCCCCAAACAAAGACAGGGAGTGTCAGGGAAGCTCAAACAAAACCAGTTCATTTTGCCATTAGGGAAATAACTGGATAGACCACTGTCAAAAACAAACCAGGGCTATGGTCAGTCATGAGCAGTCCAGAACCAGCCAAGGTATTTTAATGTCATCATTCACTCCTGCCTCACTTCACATATATCCACCCAGTATGACGCCTGCGGTTTTCAAGTTTTTTAAGACTACAGAGAGCATGCCGACAGAAACAGTACTTACGTCATGAAGAGGGTAGGCAGCCTCATAGATGTTGTTTGCTATCAGAGAGTTAATACCTATGGAAGAAAGGAAGATGAAAATAATAACTCGAGGGCAGGGGTTTCTGGTCTTACCCTTTGCCTTTTGATATGTACCCAACCCTCACCCACCGCTCAGCTGGGAATCACTGCACTCTCCTCTATGGCCTCCCAGTCTACATGTGTTTTTGTCGATCTTCAGTTTTGGTGTAAGAGCAATATTTTTTCATTCCCCAAATACAAAGGCATGTTTTGATATCAGATATGCTTCCTCAGACTTCGCATTCCTCCTGCCCTCACACGTCCAGCTCCCTCCAGTCCAGTCACTCTCCTGCTCCACCACCACCTCCATGGCCACCAAAAACCAGTTGAGAATCTATGTTCAATGATAGCCTAGGAATGACTATATCAATTACTGTAATTATGATCAATAAAAGTATATCTCAGAACACCACATAGCACTTTATCTGAACTCATCGCTGGAACCTTCCTATTACTTCACAGAGCGGTGCTTCTCACTGTCCCTGACTAGTCTGTGGACCATGAGCTGTCCAGGGTAAGGGCAGTAGGGCTATAGTTCTCAAAATGTGGTCTGGAGGGCCCTGAGAGTCCCCCATGTCCCTTTCAGGGGTTCAAAACTATTTTTTATAATAGTACAAAGATATTGTTTGTTTTTTCACTCCTATTCTCTCGCGAGTAGACAGTGCAGTTCTGTGACACGTGATGACACCCTCCTCCTGACAGCTAATGGAATGTATGTTTGCATATCCTTGTCCTTTCAAATTTACTCAGTTTTCACTTTTAATATAATAAATATTGATCGATATAACCCACCTAAAGAGAAGCCCTTTGGGTAATCTCAATAATTTTTAAAAGTGTAAAGGGATCCCGAGACTACAAAGTTTGAAAACCACACAACAACAAGGAACTGGTTTTTTAAACTCAGTAGTATTTCATACTACTTGCAGAGAGCAACCCTATTCAATATATGCTAAATGAATGAATGGCTCTGTCCCTGTAACCCCAATATACTCACAACAGAGAGCATTCTGCTTAGCATGGAGACATGGTTATTTACATGTTTCATTCATGGTTCTATTCAGAGACTATAAAGTGGTCTGTATGTTCTGTCTGACTCAGAATAGTCCGTCCTGGGTCACTGGCTCCCAGATGGAAAGGATTATTTCTCACCAACTCCAGCACCGAGGATCCTGCCATGCCAGAAGGCACATTTAATCACAGAGCGGTGGAGGAGGGGCAAGTCTCGGTGCACCATGATTTCCCTCACCTCAAATGCACTTCCTGCCCTCAATCAATCTTTCTAGAGAGACTATAGATAGTAGTTAGAAGAGAATACTGATTTTGGAGGGAAACTCATGATGTCTACACTCTAAATAAATCTGCATTTTCAGGGCTCTGGATACAGGGCAGGTTTGGATAATGAATTTAAACAACAGTTCCTCATTAAAATTCATGATTTTCCACCTCCCCTTCCTACCCATGGCCCCATCTACAAGCCCAGAGATGCCAGAGGCTCTCAAACAACCCTCTCTCCTCTGTCAGCCTCCTTTTCCTCAAACCTTGTGTCTATTCCACTCAGTTCCAGGACGCTGGGCACAGGAAAGACTAGCCTTGGGCCCCAGGTGGGAGCAGAGGCCCTTGGGAGGCCACAGTGGGTGCTCAGCCAGAGTGGCCCTTGCCAGTGAGTTGAGGCTGAACGTTTGGTGCAGCGGCGTCACCATGGGGCCCGTCCTTTTCCTCATTTTAAGCTTCCTCCTTGGCATGAACATAAAACATCAGAAATAACTAGGGAGAGTGGGGTGATCAGAGAGTGGGTAAAAGGAGTGCGGGTGGGGGGAGGGGCGCCTTGAGGCTCAATGAGCTGCAGATTTGTCTTACTCGCACGACTACAATTTCACTCTGAGCATCATTAATCAGTTCAAGAGCCATAACCACAGCAATGTGAAGCCACCCTACAATAATCAAGGGGAGGAGTCCCACGTCAGGAGGGGGTGGGGGTAGTTCAAAGCTACACAAGGGCTGTCAACATGGATAGAGGCTGAAGCATCACAGGCGAGTAGGGCTCCAACTAGACCATACCCCATGCACAGCCCCAACTAATTCCCCCTCCCCCGCCCTCACACCCATGGTTGCCACAGTAGCAGTATACACCCTGAAGACAGCCTCAAAACTGCGTGGGAAAAGTTAAACAGGTGCTGAACTCTTCTGCTAATTCTCAGCTTTGCTGAGCACAGTAGCTGAGTGTCTGAGAGTATTAGGCTGACAACCTGGACTCCTGGGTCCTGCTGCCAGATCCTGAGAAAGATTTCAAATCTTCAGAGGTCTGAAGCCCTGCACCCCAACCCCATCTCAAGCAAAGCTTCCTTGGCAGTGCATGCCTAAAGCAGGCAGCTCGCTTCACTTCTAGAACTTTTTTTGCTCACTGTTTTGTGTCCCCCAAAGGTCTATAAGGTATCTGAGGTCAGAGAGCACTCCCCTCTTATCTTTGTCTCTTATTTATGGCACTTAGTTCCCTGCTGGGAACACAGGAGGAAAAATGGTTAAGAGTAACTATCCAATAATATTAAATGGAGAAGCCAAAGAACTTACATGCATGACCCATGGACATGAACAAGAGGGGGGATTACTGGAGGGAAGGGGGGTACCAGGCAGAGGGGGGCAAAGACAGAAAAATTGGGACAACTGTAATAACATAATCAATAAAATACACTTTAAAAATAAAAAGAGTAACCACCCTAGAGCTAAACTTATCTCAGTGACTCTTCCCATTTATCACAGATAGCCCACCTTCCTCGTTATTTCAATTTTTGACACTCGATGCTCATGAAGAAAGTTAAGCTCCAGTTCATTAGTTCATTTCCTAACAGGATGCCCAACAAATGGTTCTTTGCCTTGGAGCCCGTATGATTCACGTCATCCTAACCCAGATCACCAGAGCCCCCACATGCTGTCATGGACCGCATCTCTGTCCCCCATGGCTACAGACTCCTTTTTCAGCTGGTGTCATTTGGGCAACCCCAATCACTGGCTGCTGAGCAGAGGGGGGAACAAGACATAAAAGAAAGAGGAATGAGAAGGGCTGAGGCAAGCTGAAAAGTCACTGTGCATCCACCACTTTACCCAAGAACAGGAATTGTTTTCCCTCTTGGGTCACCCACAGACTTCAGAAAACAAGATTCTACCCCCAAACAAGCATGGAAATCAGTTTGAAAGAAGAAAATAATCAAGCGTTTACTTTAAAAAGAGCCTCTGCTTTGAAAATTGAAATTCTGAATTCTCTCCTTTCTTTTCAGCAAAAACGGATTAATTGGTTCCATCACACACCATCCATCTGGCCATAATGGCAAAGATTTCTTCCTCAGGATCACATCCATAGTCCTTCCTCTCTGCTCTAAACCCAGAGAGAGACCCAACCTCTCCTCCTTTAGTCCCGGAAGGGGGCCAGGAAGAGGAAAATGCACGGAGGGCGTTTTTTTCTTTCCCTCTGACCACAGAGAGAAGCAGTGCCTCGGCTCAAAGCATAGCTCACTGGAGACCCCCTCACTGATCTCTAAGTCCCATCAAATCACCAGATACTTCATACCTATTGCTGTTAGAACTATAATGCCCAAAGGACAAGGTCTGTGCTTCCTCTTTGCTCAGCACTGGCCACAGCTCCGCATAGCCCGATCCCACCAGGCCTACCAACACCAGTCCTCTGCATCCATAAGGTTTGGGCCAAGGAACAGAGCACAGTGGGCTCAGGTCCAGGACTGGTACCTGAAAACACACACTCATCACACAAATCTAGCATTTAGCTTCCAAGATGTCTCTGGTTTCCTGAACACAAAGGATAAATCAAAGCAGAGTTTATGTCTGCCTCCCAGAGAGAGTCTCATTAAGTCTGTAAGTGGCATTTGGTGACAGGGACTACAGCTCTATTCCCTCCAGGCCAAACTCAAAGGAAACTGTGCTCCGTGGGGACAGGTACTTATAGGAATGGTCCTGAACTCCTGAAAACCCATTTGGTTTTGATCCCCCAGAACAGGGCCCGTGCCACCCGGTGCTCTGCTTTCATCCCTGTACTCCAGCCGGAGGTAAATCTAAACCAGAGCCCCCAGACGGTGCATTGAACAGAGACTATATTTACCCATCACCAAATTGTCTTGACATGTGTTTAATTACTTAAATGCCTTTAATCCAAAGCCTTTTCTTTTAACAAAATATAAACCAGTTCAGCTGGATGAATGATAAACCAGATGTTTATAGCACACAACATGGTCTGGCTTCGGTCGAAATAATTAAGACATCGTCTCCTGAGTGGGGAGGAGAGATGCCTAAAGCATACATTTGTATAAATGCTCTTACACCAATGTGTCTATGAAAATGTTGCTCCATCAATCTGTAATTTTCTGTCCATGAAAAAGCAACAATAACTTCCATACGGAGGAACAGGAGAGGTGTCTGCCCTCCTCTGACGTGATCAAGGTTTGGGTTTCTTTCCATGGCAAAGTGCAATTTAAAGGCTTTCCGTGATGGGGTACACTCCCGGGGCCCAGAGAGCTGACATTACATTATGATTAAGGAGGCCTCATGGGGCTGGGCCAAGTTTGTGATGGCTTACATGCTACCGCCACCATGCAGAACCCAAATTCACAAATGTATTTAGTCTCTGAACATCATGTGTACATTAGTCCATAACCTCCCACTTCCAGAGGTAAATTAGAGAGAAATTCCCTATCTACACCTTTGTAAATGGTGTCTCTATTAATATTCCAACCCTGAATTTTCCTGATTTGAGTGTGTCAGTTGTTCCTATCGGAACCCTAACTGATTCTCTGGAGTGGGCCCCATCATGTCTTTTGTACTGTTTGCTTGCTTTGCATGTATCTCTCTTGCCAGACAACCATGTGGCTTATATCCTCTTGTCCTCATATGTTACCTCAAAATTAAGCCCATAAAGGCAGGGATTGCTGTCTGTTGTGTCTGGATGTTCCACTACTCTATTTCCTAGTTCTCGAATATAAATGACACATCATAGGTACTAAATAAAAATCTGTTGAATGAATGAATGGATCTAACTAACTTCGGGAAGACCTCACCTTCCACCACTATGGGAAACCTTTCTCAATAGCTTCGTTTGTTTATTAATTGATTAAGGAACTATGAAGAAGAGCCAAGACACCCAAGTTCTAGGTCTGGCTATGAATTTCTAACTGTGGGCACTGAGAAACTCTCTCTGTTATAATTAATTAACATCTGTTGGACCTACTTTGCATAGTAGTTTAAGGTATCACGCAAATGACCAGGTCAAATGAGATAATGAGGGTAAAAGCGCTTTAAAAAGCATACTACTACTACAAAAAAAGAAAAGCATACTATTACACACTTGCAAGGGGTCCTTATAATTTATTTGGTCCTTAGGTATTGGTTACAGTAATACCTTCTTTGTACAAACATCTCTTATCTGATTATCTCAGCTCTCACAACAGAAAACCCAGAAGAAAAACTATCTAGATCTCATAAAACCCATTCCCCAATTTTAGGAACCTTAACCACAGCAGGATCCTTCAGACCCTCCTTCAGTGCATTTTCACTCTCTCTTTACCTGAAATTCTAACAAGATTGTTTTTCTGTCTCTCATAAAGGAAAGCAAAAAACAAAAAACAAAAACAAAAAAAAACAAAAAACTCAGGAAGGGAGCTTACCTGAGTCAAAAATTCAAGAAAGCAGAGAGTATAGGGCAAACAACCCTAGCAGTATTTTGATAGCCCTTGAAGAAACATTTAAAAAAAAAAAAAAAAAAAAACATGTTCTTAATGATGATTCTGAGTCATCATCAGAACATGGTTATGTGTCCATTTATACAGGGAATATATGTTAATCTCATATATATAAGAAAGCAGAGATTAGTATGAAAGGCTTTAGAAAAGTTTTTATACAAAAAGTTGTTGCTGAGGACATCAAGAGCTAAACCACTAACCATATTCCCCTTTCACATTGGTTCCAGGTCAAATTTGCAGCAGCTGAACTGCAGAAAATAGACGGCCTTATGGTTTGAATATTTGTAGTCAGTCTTTTTTTCCTCCTAGTTTTGACATTCCATTTTAATTTGTGCTTTTCCTGTTTTTTATTTTTTAATTTATTATTTATATTATGCTGTTTTATTGTTTTTCTTGTAAGCCACCTCAGAAATTTTATGGAACAAGACAGGAGTATAAATAATTCAATACATCCAACTTATATACAGCTTTGCAAAATGTAGTCATTCAAAACAATGGATTTTTCCACAAAGAAAAGAAGTGATGATACTAAAAAACTGAGAGTATTTCTGAATTATTATTATAACTAGTATATTTTCCATCATCTCATTTTAATCTTTATTATCTTTCCAATCTTTTAACTTCCACTGTAATCGGGTACAAAGGGAGAGACTTTGTAAGTTAGCCACAAAAGTAGTGACCATGTAAAAGTTAATGCCAAGGGTGTGAATCAACAAAAATACCTTGAAAAACAATTCTGAGCACTGTCCTGTTCTCCTTTTTTTTTCTTTTTTCTTTTTTCCTTCTTATGAAGCAATAATCCTCTGGAGGATCTAAGTCAATTCTATGCCATTTGTGCTTCTCTATACAATCAGAAAGAAGGGCAAAAAAAATCAAAATTTACCCCATGGCTCAAAGCTCCATATAATCTTGAAGCCTCACTGTGTTATCATATTTTTTCATTCTTCCTGATCTTCTAAGCAGGAGAGTTTAAGATGGCCAGAGAGAGTAGAAAGTACTTGATTTTCCTAGACAGAAGTCACACAATGTGAAAACTGGCCTGCAGGGTTCTCCTCCGCTGGGAAGTAGAGAAGTTCAGTCATATGTCCCTTGTTACAAAGCTAGTAAATCATCAGTAGCTACTGTGGAACTACCAGATGCTACTTATTTTGTGGAAAGGGAGTTAGGGCTTTAATGTATGAATTTGGGGCAGGGGAAACAAACATCAAGTGCATAACAACATGTAACTATTAATGAGTGTGCATTTTGCCTAAGGGAAATGTGGATCTATTTTACCATTTCAAAAAGGCCAGTGAAATAATCACATTTTCATTTTAAAAAGCTCATACAGGCTACATCTTACAGAATGGGTTAAAACACACAAAACTGGAGATAGGAAGATGTCAGTGGTTGGGAGAGTAATTCAGGTGAAAAAATAAAAGGCAGTTGATGTAGACTAGGATAATGGTTGTAAAGAGAAAAATTGTACCAATTTTAGAGATGCTTGACAGGTTAGTCAACTCAATAGCACTTTGTTATATTTTCTGGTTTGAGAAATTGAGAGTTAGTCTTTATCAAAATCTGGGTCACACAGATGAGAACTGTGTGGTTCCCCAAAGGGAAACCTGTGTGGTCCTTTTGGTTCACATTATGAGAGGTTCTTTTGGGGCATCTGCATGAACATGTTGAGCATGTAATTGGGTATTTACTTTTGAGAACCTAGACAGAAAATAATTCATCACTTACTTTCCATAATGTCCATGCTTAAAACACAGACAATAGGGTTTTAAATTTTATTGTATAGGCAGTCATTTATTTAAGGCTTAACTTAAAATATACTAAATAGCACTAAGGAAGAGACTTTATAGTATCTGTTAGCTTCAGTTTTTCTTAATTTTTCATCATTTTATAAGTGAAGGAAAGCTGAGGCTAATGAACACACTATCACTTGCCACAGTCTAACAGGATTTTGTGGAGACAGACCTTAAGCTCACTTCTCCACTTTTCCCTGCCAGGGTCCTAGCAGGAGTATGCTGGTGCCTTAGGATCGCAGGTTCATTCTATGTCAAAAGAAGGTAGGCTATCCCTACTGGTTCAAGAGTCTATAAACTGATGGCTAGATAACTATTGTTTCTGGAGTAACAGACTTTAAAGACTTACCCTAACTCCACTTCTGGTTCCTAGCATCCCAAAGGTAGTAGAAATAGGAATGGAATAAGGAAACCCAAGTTGTAGACCCAATTCTGACAATGACTCACTATGTGACCCTGGACAAATCACTTATCTCCTTTGTACCCATTTGTAATTGAGATGAGAATTATTGACATGCTTCTTTCTCTTGGGCATGAAACTAACATTAAAAAATCTTTACTGATACTTACACACATATGTGGAAGTTAATTGATTCCTCCTCCATGTTGCTTTTGCTCTCTGAATGTGTCTCTATTATTGTACCTACCAGATTATCTCATAATTATCTGTTTATATGTTTGTTTACATGGCAAAACTAAGAGCCCCTCAGGTGTAGAAATTAGGTCAAATTCATCTTGGCATCTCTCAGTTTCTATAACATCATTTGACATATAGCAGGTGCTCAAAAAATGTTTTTTGAATGTCAAAAAAGAAAGAAACTTTTGAAACTACTCAACAACAACAAACTCAAGATGTTTGACTTTGAGGCATCACAAAAAACATCAGATCTTCAAAGGAAAATTCAGTGTTAAAGGAGAAGGTTTCTAATGACCCTTCAACACTCTAGAAACTGTCTCTCAAAATAAACTTAGGATCTTAGGGATTTTCCAGTTTACAGACAAACTAACAGCTTCCTATTTAATCTTTACAAAAACTCTTCAAAGTAGGTATTATTATCCCCAATCCCCACTTTACGTAAAAGGAAACCACGTTGCAGAGAAGTTAAGTCATCTGTCCATGGACACACAAAGTCAGGAATTGAACAGTTAGTGCTATGAGACTAGCTGGGTAGTCATGTTTAATAAATTTATCGAACCAAATTGACTGAGCAGAATGTGCAAGGCAGACAGGTAGGTGTATTGGAGCATAAAGATGATTAAGACACATCTCAAGGACTATCTTAAGAGACAAAGCCATGGATGGACACAGGTGATCAGCAAGAAAGAGATTGAGTTTGATGAAAGATTCGGAAAAAAAGGGCATTAAAAGAGAACTTGTGAGACAGTGATGTTTGGTCTGGGGATGGGCAAGAATGAGATTGGGGGAAGGACATTCATGCAAAGGGAAAACATGAGCAAAAACAGAGAGGCTAGTAGTCATATTACAGGAAGAGAAGCAGTGGAGAGAGAGGGTACAGGAGAGAGAGGGAATAAGACAGAAATGGGATAGTAAATGTATTGATTTTAAGATTTTGGTGAACATCTCAATGGAGGTATCAATCCAGCAGTTGGAAATGTGGGTGTGAAGCGGATGGAAGAAATGAGAAATAAAAATACATGGTTGTGAGTCATCTTTACAGAGAGAATAAGGAGACCAAAGAAACATGGAGATAACATCTAAAATGTGGGAGAAGGGAAAGGAACCAAAGAAAATGTGGTCCAGAGGTAGAAACAGAAGAACAGGAGATCAGTAAATCAGGAGCCTCTTCCTGGATATCAACTCGCAGAAAATGGAGGCTCAGTAAAGAAGGCTTGGAAGGATGCAGAAAGTTAAGAAGAGGAAGACTAAGAAAAAGGCAATGAAATGGGAGAAGTATGAAGTCACCTATGATATCTGAGTGAGTAATTTTGGTCAAATTGGGGAGGATGTGAAAGGATAAAAGGCAGATTAATAGAAATGAGCAGCGAACTGGTCAAGAAGTGAGGGTAAATTCAAAATTGTTGATGGAGGCCATGAGAAAGTACAAAATACAGTCTAAGGTCTCTTGACTCTTCTGGTCATCCTCATAACCAAGGACAAATGGCTACTCAAAGCAAGCGCTTCTGTTCGTTCCATGGAATTGAACTAGACTAATTAATCACCTCAGTCACTCAAGCCCTTGACTTATAAGCACCATGCTCCAGACAAATAACATTACATAGAAGATCTGATTTTTTAAAACTTGGAGTGTTATTTGGAATTTTGTAGCAAGATGAACACATCAAAGCAAACAGAGTCATACATAATTGCCCCCTTGGGAGGTTCTGCACTATTCTAACAATGCTAACACCATACAAAACCTGCTCCAATTCCTTTTTCAGTACTGTTCCCCTCAGTACCGAAGCCCCTGTTCAGTACTGTGAGGCAGCTTAGGAGCCCCACGATAACCCCTCCAATAATAGCTATTATTGCTGTCATCACTATTTTTATTCCTCATTGCCTACCTTATACACTACACTTGCCTCTAAATAACTTTGGACTTTTTTCAACTTGAAGCTGCCTCAAAAACCACAGATTTGTCAACACAGAGTTTAATCTGAAGGAAGTTCTCTCAAAGGTTTCAAAAGCCATTCTGACTGACGGTAGCACCTTTGGAAAGAGAGTTCAACCTGCGGAGTGTTTTTTGTGAAAAGGGCATGTGCTTGTGTGTGTAAGCTCACGTTTTTACCCCTGCTATTACGTGGGTCTCTATGTAATCCATCAGCATCTGGACTGCCTGCCGTCTACTGCAAGTTCCCAAATGCTGAGATTCCTGCTTCAAAGACCAATACCCTGACATTTAAAAAAAAAAAAAAAAAAAAGCTAAAGGCAAACAGATTCAGCCAGACTTGGTGACAAGAATGCCAAACTTAAAAGAGGCACATTCAAACTGATGTGTGGCCCTACACAAGTCATTCACCCTCTCTGGGGGTCACTTTCTTCACACATAAACTGAGGGGGTTGGACTAAAGGACCTCTAAGATGCCTTTCTTCTGGAATGAAGATCTGGGAGAAGTTACAGCAGTCTGGGGAGCAGCCCCAGCCCCACCAAGAAATGGGGCACCCCCTGCTCCTGGGGGGCAAAGGAGGGTGTCCTAGCCTAAGTGAAAGCAGCCTCCTCCCCTCTGTGTGGGGCACTTGTTTGTTTTGTTCTTTGCTGCCCACCAACTGAGCTGTTGAAAGGGCAGCTCTAGCCCCCTCAGCACCCCATCAGCACTACGCCCACGGGTGGCGGAAGGGGTCCTTACCCATTGTGTTGTTGGCTCGAGAACAGGCTGTGCGCTTCAGAATTTCATGCACCTAAAATGGATGAGAGCAGGTTGTGAGGACCTTGGCCACATGCGTCACCACATGTGGGGGGCGGACTGGGGACCAGGCACCTGGACCCATTTACAGAGAGGGGGAAGCCAAGCATGTGCCAAGTTCGTGGACTGCTTGTCAAACCTACTCAAACTTGAGTGCTCTGAGGAAACAATCAACCTCCTCATACACACTGCCCCCCACTTTGCCCCACCCTGAAAAAATTAAGAAAGGGAAGGCTATAAATTGCAGTTATAGCAGGCAAGAAAAACACACCAAGGAGCCTAGACCCCTACTGCGCCCCCTAGGGGAATTGGGAGGAGGGGCCTGGGTCACGCAGGGGATGCGGTGTCTGCTTCCCCTGGGGGAACCTCAAGGAAGATCCGGAGGAGGATGTCCTCTCCCCCAGCCCTGATTAGTGCCATGCTGGGGAAAGCACAGGAAAAGGAAGGAGAAAAACCCGGTTCTAGTCCTGGCTCCTAGCAGAGGGGTCCTGAGCCGCTCCGTGACGGCTCGTTGCTGCCTCTGTAATAGAGCTACCTCACAGAGCTGCTTTCAGAAACCATGACAGAGCTTTGTAAACTGGAAAAGGGTCACCTACATGTTGGTCATTGGCACTATTTCCCCCCTGGTTTTCTCCTGAGTCCCATCTTGCCCCCCCCCCCCCCCCCCCCCCCCAGTCAGTGTATGTCAGACACTTCCTCAAGACTCCATGACTCCGAGCACACCCTGGGTCCCTGGCAGGCTGACCGCTCAATGACCACTGCATGACATAATGGACCAACAAGCCCCGACTATGGGGCTCACATGGGAGGGAGGGCTGCTGAGAATATCCCCAGCAGAAAAAACAGGGACACGGGCAGGCCGGCATAAACCTGCCGGCCAACCACTATCCTCCAGTGGGTTCCAAGCCCATGCCAGGCTACGAAGAGAGGCTCAGCAAGAAAGTCTGTCCTGGGACAAAGAGCTGGGCTGTTCAGATGCCCACAAAGAAAGGGCACAGGGAAGATGTTTAGAGGTGTGGGCGAGGTCCCAGAGCAGAAGAGACCCCAAGACAAAACTCAAGGCTTTCCCCTCTTCTCAGTGTGGGGTGGACTGGAAAAAGGGCAGGAAGCAAAGGAAGAAGCTTCTAGAAGAGATGAATGGGAGATGTTTTACTGCATCATCATTCACACTCTCATATTCCAGCCACGGACTTAGAGGAAGTGGTAAATAAATAACTTGTAGCAGAATGGGGCCCAGGAATGTTCAATTCATTTATAATACAGTACAGTAGTTCAACAGCAATAATAATTAAGAACAGCATTTATATGGCACTGTATTATTTTACAGGCACTTTGCAATTATTCGGGTAATCGCCACAACACCCCGTAAGTCCCTCACAGACATGACACTCAAGCCACGCAGATATTTGAGTGGCTTATAATAGCATCAACCAAAAAAAAAAAAAAAAGAGAGAGAGTGAGAGAGAGAGAAGTTTAAATTTTTTTCCATAAAAAGATGAAAGAAATCATATGCTCATTTTAAACCTTCCTAAAACACTAGGCTAAGGGATCTCAAGTATTTTCTTGCCCATCCTGCAAACAATGAGTCAAGGCCATGTTTTCTGTATGCCTTGGTAATATTCTGTACCTTTCTCTAATCACTTGTCTCTTTTTATCCTTCTTATCACCCTATTACTTAGAAGTTCTGCTAAGTATCTAACCCTCATTCCTCCTTCTGTTGAAACTAAAATTCTTTCTTAGAGATCAATGGAAACGCACTGCCAAGTTTCTTCTGTGTTGTAAGTGTCCAGCATTCCGTGGACCCTCTTTTTCTCCTCTGTCCATGGGCCGAATGTTCTCTAGGTAGACAGAGAATACACTGATCACTGAATAAGCTGATCACCCTACAGCTCAGACTGGGGCCAGAGGAGCACAAGGCATATTACAGATTTTCACTGGCGTCCATCATTCTGCAAACTTCAAAAACCCGACTTCAATTTTTTTCAGGCAAATACACTGGAAAAGAACCACTATAGTCATGAATTTTGGCTCTTATTGAATGGGTTGGTCATTTTATTCTTGGACAAACTGGCTTGGTCTAGATTTCCCTGTGACCGAAATGCACAGGGCTCCCTTGCAGGTGAAAGAAGCCCGGTGGCCCAGCAATGAGTCCTCACTCGGACGCTAATGATCTGTGTGAATAATGTTTCAATTCATTGCTACTCAGAGCCTCAGTTTCCAGAAGAGCTGAAAGTCCCCACCAGCTTGGGGAGTCCCTGTATCTGTGATTCCAAGGAGGGTAGAAGTGGGGAACTCTAATGAGAAGACACTCCTCTCAACTCTGAGTGAGGGCAGATATTTGCTATTTCTTTTGCTACTGGGATTAGAAGAAAGCTCCTGGACATTTCTTTCAGTTGCTAGGCAACTCCAAGCAAATAACAATGGGAGGTAGCAGGGAGGGGAAGAAGATGCCTTGCCAAACTGGGTACTTGGTCTTTCCCCACCCCTTCCTGGGCCCACCACACCTGGTTGGGTACCCAGTTAACCTGTTTACTCACAATGCGGCTACGGGTCGCATTATCAAAGAAGGTGTCCTTATCCTGGATGTTGTACCTGGAGACATCAAGAAAGCGGAAGGTCAACTAATTTTAGTACCCTTGTCCTGAGACCACTGTCACCCAGGCCCACAGCAAACTTTCAGAAAACAACATAGCAAGATTTAAGACACACCACACACACATTCACAATGTTTATACTCTTTTTGACCCAGTAAATCTGAAAACTTACCACAAAAATGTATCCTAGGGAAAATAAATTCAACAGAAGAAACAAGTTCCATAAATAAAAATGTTCATCACAAAGCTACTTTTAATAAAGTTATGGAGATAAGATGCAATTCCAAAATCTATACAATAAATTATCATGAAGCTGTTGAAAATAATGACTATTGAAACTTTATAAATAGAAAAATGTGAAACTATGATAGAAAAATATTATACTATGGTAAGTTTTAAAAAAGAATGTTAAAAAGATTACTGGACACAGTATGAGATAACAATAACAAAAGAGTATAGTTTCAGGGTGTTGGGATTATAATTATTTGTTTTTCAAAGTTTCATTTAATGTTGTCACCATGTCATATCAGTTAGGTATCAGACTCATAATTATGCAAGGCCTATATCTGTTCTAAACTTGAAGTAATTAACCTTTCATTAAAAAATAACACCCCTGTGTAGAGTTAACTGTGCTTAGGACACTGTGCTAGAGGACACACAGATGCATGAGACATGCTCCCAGCCACCTAGGAGCCCACTCACTGGGGTAGGTATGTTTCCAAATAATTGATGCAGAGTAGAACATGATAATGTGTAGACCATTGCTATGAAAACTCCAAGGATGGATACCATATTCTGTTGGAAAGTTCAGAAAATTCTTCAAGAAGACTTGAAGGACCACAGAGGCTGAATGAATGGAGCTGTGTGGGAGGGGCCATTCGATGTCAGGGCTAGCAAGAAGCAAGACCCAGGGAAGGGGAAGCATGGGAGAAACAGAGTGTAGAAAGAACAGCAGGCCAGGAGGTCAGCATGCCAGTTCCAGTTAAGCCACTTAAGGCTGTATAGCCTTGGGCAGACCCTGGTCCTTGGTTTCTTCTCTATAAAAACAAGGTAGTTACATCTGGACGGCTACCTCGCAGGAGGTTGCAAAATTGTGATTTATAAAATACATATTTTGGTCTTCGCTGTTTCTGGCTCATAACTCCCAAAACCTTTGGAATTTCTGACCAATCAGAGCAACAGACACATCTTTTGTTACAAAATTTGGTCTCTTGTCTTCAGTTCTTAAAATCACTTCACAGCCGTAAATGTGAAATGAGTGTTTGTTATTCATAACAAGCCTCTTTCTACCACCACTGGGTTTATGTCAATGAGATGACTTTTGGAAAGCAACTTAGGATGGAGGCTGGTTGCCAGCATAACCAACTGTGAATAAAGGTTTGGAGCTTTCAGTCCCACCCCCTGATTTACGGGGAAGGGAGAAGGGCTGGGGGTTGAATCAATCATCAATAGTAAACCATTTGATCAACCATGCTTATAGAATGAAGCCTCCATGAAAACCCAGAAGGGGCGGTTTCAGAGAATGTCCATGTTGGGGAGCCAGAATTCTGCCACATGCTGCCTGTCAGCCTCCAACTCCACAAAGACAAAAGTTCCTTCATTTGGGATTTTACACTCTGCCACCTCTTCATCTCACTGTTGATATGTATCCTTTAATACTTTCTGTAGTAAACTGGTAATCTAGTGGGTAAGCTGGTTTCCTAAGTTTTGGAAGCTGCTCCAGCAAATTAATCAAACCCAAAGAGGGGGTCATGGGAACCTCTGATTTATAGTCAGTCAGTCAGGAGCACAGGTAACAAGCTGGACTTACAATTGGCATCTGAAGTAGGGGGAGGGGGAGTCTTGTAGGACTGAGACCTCAGCCTGGGAAATTTGATGCTGTCTCCAGTTAGACTGGGTTCTCACCCAGCTCGTGTTGGAGAATTTCTTGGTCGTATGGAAAAACAAACCAATATATTGGAATGGGTGACCAGAATTGATATCAGAACCATAGGGAAGGGGGATTCAACGAGAAAATACACACAAAAAGAACAGCGTATATATGTGTATAGAATCATTAATTAACATGGCAAAAATGAGTAGGAGATACTATCCAATGACAGCAAAAACACAGCTGCAGGAAGGCTGACTCCTCAAAAGAAGACAAATCCTTATATTTTCTCTGTCTTTCCATGGCCCTCCCTTTGTCCTTCTTGCTTAATTCTCTTATCATTCCCAATCGTCTTTTATTTTCTCATTTGCTCTTAAAACAGAATGAATATTTTGCTGCTGCACCTGCCACTTCCCAAGCATGACTCCCCCATCCTAAGGTTTCCCAAACAACCATCCCTGTGAAGAGCTCTTATTCCCTCATCCAGGGTAGGGTGTCGGAAGGGGGTCTCCTCCGAGTCAATAAGTGCATGAGTAAGCAGCTGAGGATACAGAAATCCAGAAGCTTTATTCATCTTCTCTCTGGTTATCACAGTATGTTAAAATCCTATTAGATTGGGAACGGGGCAGAATGGTTCTTCATAGGAATTAAACAGGTATCTGAGTCCCAAGCTTTATTGTCTGCTTCCTGATCCTCCACCCATCATGCAAAATAACTGAAATGGCAGGTTTCTCCATAAGCCACTGGACAATTATTCAGGAGTTATTTGTGATAATCTCATGTAGGGAAGGAGACAGAGGAAATACTTCACCATGAGAATATGCTTCCTCTCCTATCTCCCAGGCACGGGGTACTTACTTTGTGACTGAGCAGTGTTTGATTTTCTTTTCCGTCCCCCCTCACAACCCTACCCCACAGTTCTAACACTCACAGGTACATTTTCTCCCTGGAGAATGGGTAGGAGAGGTTTTTCATCCTGTTGTTACTATGGTCTGGAACTCTGGGCTTCAGGGGCGAGCTCAGCTTCTGCAGAATCTCGTTGAACTTCTTCGCAATGCAGCCTTCTGATTTGATCTCGTACATCTATGAAAGGTAAAGCCACAGGTTTGAAAAGAAGCCACATCCAACACTCAGAGAAGAGTGACTTACCAACCAAAGCTTCATGGGGCTCAGAACCCATGGAGGGAACCGCTCTGGGGAGAGGAGGAGGCTGGGAGAAACAAGAAGTAGGGTCATTCCCTTTCCCAACTGCTTTCACGACTTGGGCTCTGGACTCCATCTATTTGGGCAAATGGAGATGGCCAGGGTAAAGAAATGAGCAATGAGTCCAAACTTTCTATATGACTTTGTTATATCATTGTAAGAGAAACAGAAGACCTACTATGTGACAGTCACTATCCTAAAGCATTTTATGCAAATTAGCTCCAATGCTCCTCACAGCAACCCAGCTAAATAAACAATAATTATTATAATGGGAAAATCAAGGCTCAGAAAGGTGAGATGAGCCAGCAAAGATCACACAGATAGTTACTGGGTGACAGTTTGAATTTAATTTATATCAACGTAATCCAAAATCCATACTCCACAGCTATACCACACCCCTGTGTGATCAGGTTGCATTACCTTCTTTGTGTGTTCTCTTTAGGAACTATCTGATAAATGGTACTAAACATCTAATGAGTATCCGCCTTGAGTGAGGCATAGAGTTAGTACCAAGATAATCATTGATATTCATAATTCACGTAGCCTTTTATAATGGACAGAAGGCTTTTGCATACGTTATAACTTTTGGTCTTTCTAACTCACAGATGTTGTCATGAGACACAGAGGTTATACTCACAGCAAAGCTGTAACAGATTAATGATGGCCACAAATTTTTTTACACAAATTCCCTTTTCGAATTTTTTTACACAAACTCTCCTTTCAAAAAGTAGCATCTCTATTCTACCCTCTTAATTCTGGGTAGGCTCTGGCTGCTTGACCAGTCCAGCAGAAGTGACACTCTGCCACTTTCCTCCTTTAGGAAGAGAGGTAGCTCTGCCTTGGTCTGCCTTGGTCTCTCGGGGCCCTGAGCCACCTGTAGGAAGTCTGCAGAGAGGACTTAGAAGGGAAAAGGGTTGGGCTTAGCCAGTGTCCTGGCTGCTCTCCCATTCAACTCAACCCCAAGCCAAATACCACCAAGTGACTCAGTCAACACCACCTCAGTCGACTCAGTGAAGCAGAGGCATCACCCAGTCCAGCTCTGCTCAAGTTGCTGACCAAAAACTTGTAATATAGAATAAAATGACTATGTTTTAAGTTATTAAGTTTGGGCTAATTTGTCATGCTGCAATAGATAATTAGAACAAGAGCCAACATCCAGAGCTTCTAACTTGAAAGCTGGTTTTCTTCTCTATCATGGTATCCTCAAGTTGCTTAAATCTGGACAGGCAGTAAAACATGAATGGAATACTTAAACGATAGAGATAAAAGCCACAGAAGACATACAACATGCTTTGAGGGTTCAAAGGAAAGAGACAGCACATTTAGTTGAGGGATCAGAAAAATGTTTTACAGAGAGAGTAGTATTTCCGTTGGACCTTAACAGGAAGGTAACCTTCTTTTGTTATCAGTTTGTTCTTTAATATCATAGTGATAAGTTGAGGGAACGGAAAGAACCACCCCTATCTAACAACTGAAACACAACCACAGTTTATTTCTTCTAATAAATTTTTCTATGCATTTTGATTTAATTTCAGTTATAAAATTAACACAGTTCTAGTAAACAGACAAACCCTTACCATGTAAGTATATTAACTAAATGTCATTTTCTTTCTCTTCCAACCTAATCCTTTCCAGAAGAAATCTCTATTAACAATTTGAGCATGTTTTATCCCAACTCTTTCAGAAATGCATGTACAGCTGAATCCCTTTTTAAACTGTGATTATAATCTTTTTCTATAATTTGCTTTTTTCACTTAGCGATAGTTCACAGTTATATACCTTTCCAGGTCAGTTCAGGTAGAACTACCTTAATGAATGCATAATATTACACAGTAGACATGAATCCTAATTTGTTTAGTCATTTCTCTAGAGATGGGCATTTATTTTATTTTCTACACATATGTTATCTTAGTTGATCACACTTCTATTCACCTGATCTTATAAATACTTGTAAAGAATAAGGCTTAAACAGATATAGGCAAAAACATTCCAGGCAAAAAAAAAAAAAGTGGAAAAGTTCAAGTTGGGTTTCAAAAGGGTTAAGCTGCCTGGTTTCTTTGGAGCATGAGAGTTTAATGGGGACATAGTAACTGTCATGGTAGAAAGGCAAACTAAGACCAGTGCACCGAGATCCTGCTACACAGGGCAATGGGAAATCAGCAAAGGGCTCGAACAACGACAAACTCAAGGTGAGGCTGTGTAAGAAGCAGAGGGAACCAGCTTTCTGAAACAAGGGGACTGTTTATTTCTAGGAGCACATACTATTTAGTAAGTGTCTCCTGTGTGCCTGGCTCTTGATATACATTAGCATTAATCTGAAAGACATACTGCAAAGCCAAGAGAAGTTAAGTATCTCAGTCAAGATCACACAGATAGCGCAAGCCAGATAGTAACTGCTGGAGTATTTGAACCCCCTGGCAAAGCCAGTGTTTTTAACTGTTTTACTCTCCTGCTTTATTTGCTAAAGCATGAGTTATCATAGGAAAATGACAGTGTGCAGTTGACAATACTGCTTCTGCCAAAGCTCTCCTTCACACACACTGGTCACTGCAATGCAAATAGCCCACCTTCCAGGCATCTTTGGGCCCGGAGGGAGGGGATCAAAAAGATGAGTTCCTCACGTTATCTCAGCACATGTTTCATAGGTCATTTAGGGCAGGTTCTGACCAGGCACGGACCCTGCACTGAGACTGCAATGATGTGTTAATCATACCCATAATCATGTGCCTTAAATGGTGTATGCATGAAAATTAAGGTATCAGAGCAGGAGGGAAGCTGATGGACTCTGTCTTCCAGATGCCTTGGAATGACAGACTCAGACTGACCAAGGGTATTTCTTCTTTGTCCTCTTCTCTCCATTTCCACCTGTGGCTTCCTAAAGAGCCTTCAACTACAGCAAGAATTGATCTCCTCATATCTTCTCTTTCTTAGGGTTGCCAGAGCTAACAAATAAAAATACAAGATGTCCAGTTAAATTTGAATTTCAGATCAACAATAAGTAATTTTTTAGTATAAATATACGCCATGCAATATTTGGGATATAATTACACTTAAAAATTATACTTATAGCCCTGGCCAGGTGGCTTGGTTGCTGGGAGCATCGTCTTGTACCGCAAAGGGTTAGGGGATTGATCTGCGATCAATGTTGAATCATTTCTCTCTCTCTCTCTCTCTGTCTTTCTCTCTCTCTCTCTTCCTCAAATCAATGGACATGTCCTCAGGTGAGGATAAAAAATATATATATACTTATACAAGAACAACCATAATTTTTATTTGGGACATATTTATACTAAAAAAGTATTTGTTGCTTATCCAAAATTTGAATGTAACTAAGGCATCTGTATTGTATCTGGCAACCCTACTCTTGTCCTCTAATTCATTCCTCATATTGGAGCCTGAGTGATGGTGCTGAAGGAAAAAATATGACCATGTCACCTCTTTGGGGAGAGTCTTCAACAATTACCCATTGCTCTTATGACAAAGACCAAAACTCTTAATACAGCCCACAGGACTCTGTAGAAGTCTCCACATTTTATTCCATGGGCCAAATGCCTCTCCATAAAGCCCTTATCAGTCTTAATTTTACATTTATTTGAGTGATTATTTGATTAATGTCCAGCTGCCCCAAAGCATAATTTCCATGAAGGCAGGACACTGTCCAAACTGTTCCCTGTCTTTGAATGAATGAAAGGATGAATGAATGAATGAATGAATGAATGAATGAAAAGTCTCTGGGGAATGAACATTGAATGACAGCAGTTACTGCCACTGAAGGAGCCCAGGCTGGGGACACAATACCCATAAGTTAACAGACCTTGATAAAAATAAGCCAGGCTGAAGAAACAAAACAAAAGTCTGAAGCATCTATCTGGCTGAAAGGCTTCCCTTCCTGTCCTCATCAGCTGTAAAGGCACTTGGAACGCCAGCCCTGGCAGAGGCCAGGAATGCCTGTACTCAGTTGGTATAGATTAATAATCCAGTAATTGTCTCAGGGCCTTGTTCTGGAAGAAGGATAGCTAAGAACCTCTTATAAGTTCTTGACCTTCATCTTGGTAGTGTATCTGGAAGAGCTCACTAGAGGAAAAGGCCAAACTGCTTGGGCACTTGCCTTCTGTGTTTAGAGGGACCAGGAATGGGACCAGGACAAGTTTTGACTGTCTCATTATTTTTATTATTATTATTATCATTATTATTATTATTATTATTATTATTATTATTATTATTATCAGACTTCATTCACTTTATTTTCCTTCTGTAAAACTTTGTGGCAGCCACAGCTGGAGCCTGGGTCCTCTGCACAGAAACTCTTCTGTGGGTCTTTACAAGATGATCAGCGAATTCCTGACAGGAAGGCTTGGTGAACACGGTCTCTCTTCAGAGGTCAGGGGCAAGAAATCTGTAGGTCTTAGAGATGGCATCAAAGGTGGCCATGGCAAAGTTGCCCAGGGTGGCAGTGCAGGCCCTGGCTGAGGTATAGCAGTGGCTGCTCTAGCATCAGCATAATTGATTAATGAAGACTTGGGAATAGCCTATCCAATTATTGATGGGATTCCTAATATGATACCACAGGCAGCGAGGATGACACATCAAAGTAAGAGGCAAGAAGATACGGAGCAGCAATAAATCATAATTAAAAACCACATACACAACAAAATTTTCTTAATACTATCTACCTTTAAAAAAAAGTCAGGGTGGCAGGTAGTAAGTGGGAGAGAAGAATGTTTCTGTCTCTCCCTACGTTGACTGTCCTTACTCCACTGGTCTCTTTAGCAGGATTGTTCTACTCAGTCTCTGTGGAAGAAAACTTCCCACAGGGCTGCACAAGCACAGCCATCCTGTGTTTTTACAGCCTGCTCTTGCCCATTACCATACCAGTGTATGTGTTCTTCCACCTTTGGACTTGGATGGGTATTAAACTCTTCAGGCATAATTAATGCAATCAGAGCCAAGATGGCATCTACATTAATAAGTCTTGAACACCTCTCCCTGAAAGCTCAATTGCATGGAAATACTGGAAACCCACTTAATTTTCAGGAAAGATACTACACCTTGTTTTTGCTAGAGGTTTAGAACTGTGGGAGGTTTAAGCTACAGAAGCTTCTTTTTATTATATTTTGGTTCTACCCTTATTTTTGAAGATTCTAATTTATAACTGCTGTATCAGAAGCAACATTTCAACACAGTCGCTTGTTGGAAATGAACAACCCCAACCATCATCTGATGACTTTATTTCTCTTGCCTTTCATCTAAAAGTTAATAATTTGAAATTTAATGTTTGTTTTAGAACATCTTTGGTAAAGTCACGTTACAGATAACTGAAATAATTCCAGAGAACCTATGTTGGAGTAGTTGTAAAGACATGCACTTGAACTAGTGTGATATAAAACTAATAAAATGGAAATTTCATGGACTTGCAAAAAAAAAAAAAAAAAGCTTCTTGGGCATAGGGGCTGACGATGCCAGTATCCCTGGGGACAGGGATGAGGTGCACCAGCACAGGGCCACAGCGCCCAGTCCTCTTGCAAGGGACAATATGGTGTAGAGGGACCAGGAAGGGTATCAGCACAGATTTTAACTGTTCCTTGATGGAGGGTGCTCCCAATCACTGGGAGTAATACTGTCTGCCTTCAGGAAAAAAACATCAAAGGTGTAGAAGGCCAGCATCCCACCAGAAACCTCAAGGTACCATTTGCTCCACAGCCCCAACTGAATATGCCCAGGCTCAAACACCATGGCTGACTTACATTGGAAAGAGATTTCCCAGACTTCAGGGACTTTGGGGAGATGTATTCAGACACATACACACAATAAAGCATAAGTGGATGGCCCCATGGCACCTTGCAAGAGACAGTATGGTTTAGAGCCACTTTGCATCGACACTAGGCATGGAGGACAAAGGACCTGCTTCCTATCTCCACACCTTTGCATACGTTCCATCTATTCCTAGAACTTCTCCCCTTCTTTTTCACCTATTTATTCCTCCTTCACCACTAGGTTCAAGTATCAACTCTTCCAGGGAACCTTCCTTAGCTACTCACTTCCTGTCATGCTTCCTTAGTACCCTGTGAAAGAATACCTGTGTCATCAAATTTGTCATGCTCTTCTCTTATTCTCAGTCTACCCATCTGTCTCCCCAACAGAGTATGGGCTTTTAGAGAGAGCAAGGACTATAATCTGTGTGCTTGGAACACAGCAGGAACACAATAACATCTAAGGATTGAACGACCTGGGTCCTCGTCCTTGCTGATACAAACTAGCTGTGTGACTCTGGGCAAGTCACCCTCCCTCTTGGGTTCTTCATCTCTAAAGAGAGAACTGGGGAACTTTCACTTTCCACACTGCCCACTGTGATGGAATAACAGGGACCAGATTTACCATACCTGAAACAACCAAAACATTCAGACAAAAAACATGAGATAATAGTTTCTGTGGTTTAAATGTTTGTGCCCCACCCCATTCCCAAATTTATATATTGAAATTCTACTCCTCATAGTGATGGGATTAGGCAGTGAGATCTTTGGAAGGTGATTAGGTCATAAGGGTGGAGTCCTCACAAATGGGATTAGCGCTCTCCTGAAAAAGACCCCAGAGAACTAACTCCCTAGCCCCTTCTACCATATGAAGTCACAGCAAGAAGGCATCAGCTGTGAACCAGGCAGAGGGCCCTCACCTGACTATGCTGGCACCCTGGTCTCAGACTTCCTGCCTCCGAACTGAGAGAAAAAAAATTCTGTTGTTTATTAGCCACCAGGTCTGTGGTATATTGTTACAGCAGCCTGAACAGAATAGGACAACAGTTTTCCACCTACTGGACATCAGAATATCCTGGGAGATGGGAAACAAACAAGCTGAGTCTATGATTGCTCCAGCTCAGTGCCTTGAGAGAGGTTTTGGGCCACAATGCAGGAAGGGTAGACCGGTGGAAGCCAGCAAATTCCCTGGGCTACAGAGAAGAACCATAGGTCTGGAGAAACCAAAGCAACTAGAGTTCCTAAGAGAGCATGCCCAAGAAAGAGAACTTCACAAAGACCCCAAGAGATCTGCAGAAGGTCCCCCGGAGTATTTGGCAGCATGGGCCTGAGAGAACTGAAAGGACTGGGAATAGCACCTATTCCCAACAGCCAGAATGGAAAATCTCATTATTGCCAGGGCACTGGGTAGAGTGCTCACTCAGTAATGGGGGTAATTAGCCTGAGACTGAGGCCTGCTGAAGACCCACCTAACACACCATAACAAAGAGGACTGGAACTAATTGCCTTTAAAGTATTGTCCACATCTAACATTCTACAGCTTTAATGATTTAATAGAAAAGACACATTCATTCATAGCACAAACATTTCTAGCCAGTGCCTACATGCCTGGTGCTGAGCTTGGTGGATGAATGAGCCAAGCACCAAAGAAGTACAAAGATGATGATGCCGCCTTCCGTAGACAGAACACTTTGCAATGTATCCAGTCCTTCCAGGGGCACCATTTCACTGGGCCCCACAAAAATTCTGCAAGGTGTGCCTGTCAAGTAGTATTAGCACTGCTATTTTACAGATGGGAAAACTGAGACTGAGACGGGTGGGGGAATTGCCAGAGTTCATGGTGAAACCAGGCCTGGAACCCATGTTTCCTGACTCGCCCATCCAGACCTTTTCCTTAAACCTTTGATCCTTAGAAGGGCTCCATGATCTTCTGAGAAGGAAGCAGACTGGAACTCCCTTTGGCCCCCACCAAACCCAGCAGCCCGGACTCTTCTCTTGTGTTCAGCAGGATCCAGGAAAGGCACCCAATCCTCTTTATTATTATTAATACAATCAGCAGCAGCATCATTATTACTGTTATTCTTGGACATCAGAGAATTATGAACATCCTCAGAAATGGCAAGACACATGTTAGCCAGCTGTTCCCCATTATGCCCTCCCTGGGTACACGATACGCCTTTCATGTGCTTAAAATCATAAATAATTTTTAAAGTATGTTGCTCTTATTTTTTATTCCAGGGCTCAAATGTGGTTCTCATAAAAGCTCGCTTTGGCCTCATTGTCACAGTCTAAGAGGTTTACTGACATTCCTTCTCTTCTTACTTCTTTTTTGCCCTTGTCTTGCTCTGTCTCTCCCCTCCAGAGAGGCACAGCAGTGTGGTCTGAGGACTGATTTGTTTTTTTTCTACATTGGAATCATGTTCCTTTCTGGGATGCAAGGAACCAATGCTACAGGGACATACACATGTTTCTGTCCTCATTTTATAAAGAAGCCAAGGCACAGGAAGGTAAGAGATATAACAACATGACACACAAACAATATAATCTTGATTACCCATGAGTCACTTATCGATAGTGACCTAAGAGGGTCTCCCTCTGCAACTGGTGAGAAAAGTTTAGCAGGAAAAACACAGGCAGGTAGAAAGATGGAGAGCGAGCCCTGCTGCGTACACGTGTGCTGCTTACACCCCACAGCCCCACAGGCACTAATTCGGATTATCTGTCTCTTTGAATTTGTTTTTGCTTTTCTCTGCTCCTCCAATCACTGGATAACTCAGGGTCAGTCTCGCTCATTTTGAGAGGCTGAAGATTATCATCACACCCTCCTATTCACCTTTAATGTCAAAAGGCTCAGACACACAGAGACGTCGGTAGTATAGAAGGTGGCACCACAAGCCACTAGCTGGACAGGAGCGGAAGCCTGTGGACTAAAGAAGTTATAAAGAAGAGAAGCTAAAGATGCATCAGAATTCATCCACTGTTGTCCCCATTGGTGCCTGAGAGGGCAGAGGGAGGGACACACACACCCAGAAGCACAGGACCGGGTCTGAGGAGCTCCACATACAAGCACATTGGCCCTTGTAAGTGATTGTCAAGCCATTCACCAATTAAATACAAACAACATGATGAGCTGCTAAGATCAGCTGCATTCTAGAGCCCAAAGGCAGTCTCTGTGCACACCAAAAACAGGAGCTGATCAGTGCCTTCATCCCTACCTGTGCCTACAGGTCAACCTCCTGTTTGCAGCACTGCTGCATGTAGACAGTAACATATTTACAAAATACATATTCTCTGATGTCTAACTCTGCACTCATTTATAGTTTTTAATTGTTTTAGTAAGTCTTCTACACATGAATGTTTGCTGACTTTAAAAAGTGGGATAAAATCCAAACTATTTACATGGCTGACTGAGCCCCTACAAGCTGTGCCTCCTGCTTCCACCATGGCCTCAGCCCGCTCTGCCCGCAGTCTCTGTGCTGCATGCACACTGGCACGCTGGCCTCCCCTCAGCTCCCGACACAGGCCAGGGTTTTCTTACCTTGGGCTGCAGGACAGGTCCTTCCCTCTTCTGGCCAACTCTTACCCAGCCCTCAGGCCTCAGCTCAAATGCCACCTTCCTGCACCCTGCCCCCACCACAACTTAAATTAGTTTCCTCTGGTTGGCTCTCGGTCCACTCCATTCTTTTTCTCCTGTGGGTGCCTCCCAGCTCATAGCTAGCTATCTAACCTCTGAATCCTCAACACACTGAAGCGACATGAAGCCACAGCCTACTTTTATCACCACTGAGTCACCAGCCCTCACCAGAGTATGTCATACATCATGATACTCAATAAATATTCATTGGGTGGATGGATGGATAGATGGATGGATGGATGGAGGGAGGGACAGATAAAAATCTAAACTTCCAGAGGACTTTAAACCCTTATAAACAACCAAACCCCATTCCAGCTACAATTAGACTCTTCCTACATGTTCTTTGCTAACTAAAGAGACTACTGAGGACCCAGGTCTGGTGTGGCCACTACGGGACAGGCACCACTATGCTGCCACTCCCCACGCTTGCAGCATTCCTTCCTAAGGCCCTTCGATGGAGTCTCGGGACCCATCTCGGCACCCCTCTCCAGCAAGCCATCACCAATGGACCGGGTCTCCTGTGTCTGGCCCATTCTTCCACTCATTAACTGATTTATTTTGTGTATGGTATAAGTTGGTGGCCGAGTTTCATTTTTTTGCATGTAGCTGTCCAGGTCTTCCCAACCCATTTGTTGAAGAGGCTATTTTTACTCCATTTTGTGCTTCTACACTATTTGTTGATTATTAATTGACCATAGAGACATGAGTTTATTTCTGGGCTCTCTATTTTGTTCCATTGATCTGTGTGTCTGTTGTAGCACTGAGGGTGGGAGGTGGGGGCCTGTGGGGCAGGGGAGAGTGGTAGGGGGGAAATGGGGACAACGGTACTTGAACAACGATAAAAAAAAATACTAATTTAGTGCTTGCTCTATAGTAGGCCCTGTTCTAGCACTGCCAATATAGCCAAACAAAATACCTGCCCTTATGGAGCTGCCAGTGTAGTGAGGATACAGACAACAAAGACTCATACACGTGGCTCAGTATCAGGTAGCTGAGCAAAAAACAAGAGACAGAGATGAAGGGTGCAGGGGAGCCTGCCTCACAACCGGGGGCTGGGAGGCCTGTCCGAGGAGGGGACATTTGAGCTGAGGCTTCGGGGAAGTGAGGGGTATCTGGAGAAGGTCTCCAGGCAGGAGGAAGAACAAGCAAAAAGGCCCTGAGATGGAAACATGCTTGGCATTTTGCAGGAAAGTGAGTAGGCCAGTGTGGCTGGAGCAGAGTGAGCAAGTGGGGGGTGGTGGGAAATCAATTTCTGTATCGGAGGTAGCAGATACAGAATCTGTTTAGAGTCCCTGGCATAGACACTGTCATTTCTGGCCCCCTTTCTGACTAATTGCCACTCAATGCCTGTGGCAGAAATCACATAACACCCTCAGGCTGGACCTTACCCCAGCCACAGGACAGATCTTCTCGGTGGTCCCACCCGGCCTTTGCACTCAGTTCCCCTGCTCGGCGCCCTCATCCATCAAGTGCTAGAAAGCACCAGCCTCTCTGGTTGGGGGCAGTCAAGGTTGCTAATTTGTAACATGTGCTGATTTCTATGGTATAAATGTAGTGGCCCCAACTTTCTTATCCACAGAGGATATGTTCCAAGTCCCCCGATGCATATCTGAAACCATGCAGAGTACCAAACCCTAGGCATACTGTTTTTTCTTACAAACACCTATGATAAAGTTCAATTTATAAATTAGGCACAGAAAGAGATTAACAACAATAATGAATAATAAAATAGAACAATTTTAACAATATGCTGTAATAAAAGTTATATGAATGTGCCCCCCCTTTACAGACACACACATACACATACACACGCGCGCGCGCACGCGCGCCCCAGAAAATACAGTACTGGTAACCAAGAAGACTAATTAATTGATGGACAGGGAGTGTAAACAGGGTGGAGACACAGGACAAAGGGATAATTTGTGTCCTGGGTGGGATGGAGCAGGATGGCATGAGATTGTCATCACGCTACCCAGAACCATGTGCAATTTAAAACTTATGAACTGTCTATTTCTGGAATTTTTTATTTAATATTTTTGGACTGCAGTTGACCGTGGATAACTGAAACCATGGAAAGCAGAACTGTGGGTAGGGAGGACGGCTGTAGACCCACCACGCACAATTTGAAGTTACCAATGGTATAAGAACCAGCCTCCAAAATTCCTGAACATGTAAGTTCTATCTTGAGAGCCATTACGAACCAGCACTGGGTAAGAAGAGCTCTGCCCATGAGCCCCAAGGGCCGGAAGCTGACTGACCCTGGCTGCTTCTCTGCCTCGCCCCTCCTGCAAGCCTCTCCCACACACCCGCAGGGGGCCGCCATGGCCCAGCTGGGCAGCCATGGAGAGCGACCACGTGCCCCAGATACTCAGGACAATGTGCACTTCCCACTGTGTCCCGGCATAATTATCAATTGCTCTTTCACTCCCAAAGGGCCCCACCTTGGGCGATGAGTTCAATGGTCAGCCTCTCTTCTGCTCTCAGCCCCACCGGCGCTGGGCCCAGTATCTGGGCCCCAGCCAGCCCTAGCCTGGCCTGTGCTACCATAGTTTCAATAGACATGAAGGAGGCTTTTAAAAAGAAAACCACCACTTCTATTTCAGTATTTGCTTAACCATGAGTCTAAAAACAACTTAATAAAATAATCAAATTCAATTCCCATTGCATTTTCAGCCTCACTGTTAATGAAAGTGTCATTCCATTTTCGCATTTTCAGCCTCAGTGTGGTCTTACCAGGCCTGTACCACGTCTAGAACGTGGCCATGTGCCATCTCGGGTTCCTTACTCAAACCGCAGCACTTAGGTGGCACCAATTATTTCTCCTGATTTTTGAAGATGAGAAGGATTACAGAAAACAAAAAGAACAAAAATTCAAAGTATTCTGCACTCTTTCCAGCTGATTTAAATAGCAATCAAAGAGTATGCACCAAAAAGCCCATAATATATCAAATATAAACCCTGTCCTCTCAGCTGTGCATCTATTAAAAACAAATGTTTGGGAACAGGCAATGGCAACAGGAGAAAGGCCCCGCCTTACAGCCAACCTTATGGAAACAGCAACAATTGTGGTTCATTTAAACATTACTGATGATAACAACAAAAGGAATCTGTGCTGCAAGGCATTCTGAAGGCTGAAGACACAGTGACTCCCTGCCCAAGACCCAGGCTCTACAAGTTCTCCATCCTTAATAACACTCGTGGGATCTCTCCTGCTTTTTTACTTTCTGGTCACCAGGGAGAATTCACTCAACTATCCAAAGAGCCCTAAATTACCACCCGATTAATAAAAGATGGAATTGGTCAGGGTAAGGAGGGAAAAGAGTGTCTCTCCTGTTCATGAATTTTTGTGTGGAGCTGAAATCCCTGCTGTTGTGCGAAGGGTCACAGCCACAAGAAGATCCTAGGGTTGCGGGAACAGAAATTATTTGGCATCAATCAGTCGATCCCTCTGGTATTTACTGAGCATCTATTAGTTATGGAACACTATACCAGAGTTTACAGGGAATACACAGGTAGCATAAACTATAGTTTCTGCTTTGGAGAGATTATGGTACGTTTGGAGACACAAGAGTAAAGTGCCCAAAGCAGTTAAATAAAAATCGACAGGTAAGAAAAATACTCACTGTACGGAGAGGTGACAACAGTTCAGCTAAAAGAACAGAGGAGGGGCTAAGAGGGAAGTGAGCTTTGGGCTGCGGCACAAAGGATGAGTGTCTTTATTGTTTATTGTTTATCTAGGGAGAGTGGGGAGATCATTCTAGGACCAGAGGCAAATATTCAAAGCATCTGAAAAGGTTCAGTCCCTGGAAAAAGAAAAGTATTCTCCTTTTGACAAAAGTCTAAATCAGGGAGCTTGATGTAGGTTCCACGGTAAGGCACGCTTTAGAGAAGAGCGGTCCAGCGTGTGCAAGAGAACTCAGAGAAAACCAGGGGTGTGGCCTCACGGCTCAGGGGCAGCCCCTGGTGAGAAGCAGGTATCCACAGACACAGTGCACTACCTCATTTAAAACACAGCTTTGACGAAGTGGCAGATGGAGGACATTTTTGCTCTTAGATAAATGAAAACAATCAGTGAATGACCTCAAAGATTATCTGTTCCCAGTTCCCTCCACTAACAGCAGTAAGAGAGAAAGAATGAAAAAATTCACAAGTTGTCATTTGGCCTACATGTGGACCATAGCATTTTAAAGCTGTTACAGAGAATTTAGGTTCTAACCTCCTTATTTTGCAGATGAGAAAGCTGTAATCCACGACTGTTAAATAACTTAATGAGCTAGTCTGTGACATTGAAAAAATAAAAATGTGTGTTACCTCTGCCAATCCCAGATACCTTAATCTAGGGTGGCATTTCCATAAGTATGTTCTGCAGACCTCTGGTTCCCAGGATACCTGCTACTGTACCTATTAGTAACACATCAGTGTTCAGCAGGAAACAAGTTGAACAAAATAGAACACTTTTCTTTCCTGCAAAGCTTTTCAGAACTTTTAATTGGTCAGATAAGTTGTAATAATTAGACTTTATAGAGTCTGTTAGATTATGGAATTGTGGGGGGGTTTTTGTTAAAACAAAAGACTATTATTCTACAGTTTAAGCTTTGAGAAATTCTGTTCTAGACTATGCTCCCTCTAGCCCTCGTTATGGATTCTCATGTGAAGTGAGAGGGTAGAAGCATGACTTTGGAGCTAGGCAGAAAAGACTTTGAGTCCTGGATCTAATCCCCTCCTGCTGTGTGACCTTAGGTAAGTTTTTTAACCTCTCTGAACTTCAGTTTCCTCATCTACAAAATGGGCCAAGGCTAACACATACCTCATATTGTTAGTGTGAGGATAAAATAATGCTTATCAAAGAGCACAGCACATAGGAAGCATCAGCTATCTTTAAAACAATTAATGTAATTATCTACTTATCAACTTATGTCTTTGGGTTACTCGTTTTTTTCTTAAGGTATTTATTTTATTTTGATTTACATTGTTGAGAGTCGTTTTATGAACCTTTCCCTTTAAAGTATAAAATATGGGCAAGCTTTAAAACATGCTAACATCCTTATTTTACAGATACCCTTCACTGAAGCAGAAGCTTTACCTTAATCAAACCAATGATAATCTTTGGAAACAGACACATAAGTGAGAAATTAATTGTTGAAATAAACAAGCAGCTTTTCTTAGTCACACCGGGTGTCCTTCTACCATCCATGCTAAAGTGAGCCTCACCCAAGACTCTCCGATCTCATCAAAGCAGGAACGGAATGTGCAGTAGATCCAGACACACCAAGGTCATACAGGAGGACGCCTGCACAAACCCTCCTCCAAACAAACCCAAAACCCGGCATCAAGAAGTGAACAAGCCTATTTCAAGCAACATTAGAAGAGGAAAAGTAGATTCTTGCGATACAGAGCAAGCCAACAAGCCTACCAGAGCGCCAGGTCTTGAGTGGTCTGTTTCTTGCTTTCTGCCCAGAGGGACAGTGTATTGGGCTGCCATAACAAATTACCACAAACTGGGAGGAGGGGGCCTTGAAATAACATAAACCTATTCTGCCAGAGTTGTGAAAGACACACATCTAAAGCAGACGTGTCAGCAGGGCTGTGCTTCCTCCTATGGCTCCAAGGAAAAAAGCTTCTTGCCCCTTCCAGCTTCTGATGCATCCAGACACTCCTTGGCTTAGAGCTACATCACTCCAATTTCTGGCTTCATCTTCACATGGAGTTCTCCCTTGTGTGTCTGTGTGTCTGAAAACTCTTCCTACGTTTCTCTTAGGGTAGACTCAGTGGATTTGGGTGCACCCGAAGTCCAAGATGATCTCTTGAGATCCTTAGCTAATTATGTCGGCAAAGACCCACTTTCCACATAAGATCACATTCACAAGTCCTAGGGTTGGGATTTGGACATACATGTTTGGATGCCACTATTCAACCTACTACAAAGAGGATTATGGGCCTTAGAAGTACCAGCTTTGGAACGGTTAATTTTATGTGTCAACTTGACTGGGATACAGGATGCCCAGATATTCTGAGTGTATCTGTGAGGATGTTTTTGGATAAGATAAACATTTGAATGAGTAGACTGAGTAAAGCAGATGGCCCTCCCTAATGCGGAGGGTTTCATCCAATCAGTTAAATGCCTGAATAGAATAAAAAGACTGACCCTCCCACTTGTAAGAAGGAGCTCCTCCTCACTGCCTGCTGAACTCAGACATTGATCTTTTCCCGCCTTTGGACTCAAACTGAAACATTGGCCCTTCTTGGATCTTGAGCCTATCAGCATCTGGATTGGAGCTTTCACCACTGGCTCTCCTAGGTGTCCAGATTGGCAACTGCAAACCTTGGGACTTCTTAGCCTCCCAAGTCACTTGGGCCAATTCCTTACAAAAAAACATGTATAATACACACCCATGCACATCCTGTTGGTTCTGTTTCTCTGGAGAACCCTGATTAATAAAAGCCTCCAATCTGGACCAGGTCCCTGAAGCAGAGTGGGCACCATGAACTACAGGGAGGCTCGTCCTGTGGAACTTTTGCAAAAGCCACGGTTATCAAATCAGAATCACCAGAGAGGCAGGGATAGGCTTCTGAGAATGACTTCCAATAATTGACAAAGCTTAATAGGATTAATATTTCCTCCTTAAGGAGCCATTCAGGCTAACAAAAATGTTAAGTTTCTTTGATTTTTAACTGGAATTATATTAGTTCAGCGAGGTAACACCAATTTCCTTACATTGAATCAGTGGCAGTTATAGGTGGTTTCTTTCCGTTAATGAAAAAGAGAAGATAAATTATTGTTTAATATATGCAATTTAGTAGATTAAAATATTTCAAAACATGGATTCCATGGATTGAATAAAAGTATGATTGGTATTTCTTCCCCAACCTTTATCTCTGAATCAAGTTAGCGCATCAGAAATTTACCTATATTATTTTGTAGGACAGCCCTCTCTGAAATACAGGTCGACATTACATCCTCAGTTTTTATCCAGAATCAAATTAAGAAATGGTTATACAAAGAACATTCGAGCACCTTATATGAACTCATTACTGACAATATGTCCCTTATATTATTTATGCCTTTTATATAAAAACGATGTTTTAATAACAAGAAAGATCTGCCTCATCCGACAAAACAGATGCTCATTTCTATAGACTATGTGAGCCACAGTTGTCTCTGCCTTGGCTACCAGGAAACTCAGAATGAAATCTGACTCACTTGCTTTAATCATCCTTGCTTTTTATTTCAGTTATCATTATTTCCCTACTTCCTCCTCAATTACATAATTCCTTTTTATGTGTCCTTTTAAACGATCCATTTGTATTTATGCTTTTGGTTGTAATCCATCTCCAGTCCTGTATTGGGAAATAAGCTAAGATATGAATCAACCCTAAATTCATGGGGGCAGAGCCAGGAGTAGAACTCAAGGCCTCCTCTTGTCACACCTGCTGTCTGTCCTTTGAAATGGGTGCCTTCAAGCTGTCCCTCCTGGGCTGTGGGGCCTGCTGGACTTCCCGAGGACTGCATTGCAGACCTCGCACATGGAGCCATTATGTTTACGGACGCCCCAAGGACCCATGCTGTAGGAAACAGAAATCCCCCAGCACACAGTCCGAAGGCCATCTGTTCCCGCCTCTCTGATTCCGTGTCTGGGCTTCTGGCTGCCTTCGCCGATTTAAAGGACTGGGCCTGTTTCCCCGCCCCCAACACTACAGATGTTGGCTGTGAAAGGAAATAGCAGGAAGGAGCAGCCCCAATCTGGTGCCAACTGTGCTACCCAACATATCATATATGAACAACAATACCAACAACAGCAATAATAGCAATTATCTTGTGTTGCATGTGCCTCTATGCTAGGCATCCTAAGTATATCATCACTGCTCCTAACAACAGCTCTCAGAGACATTTATTACTCCTGGTTTGGAGATGAGGGGAGCTCTGAACCTAGACTCCTAAGAATAGCATAACTTGCTGGAAGTTAAAAGCATCTCTTTGCATGGGAAGGACTCAAAAGCTAAAGTCCTTACAAGCTGCTGGGGACAGCATGCATGACCCGTACGATATTACTTACACTATTAATAATAGCTACAAAAGCTTTGACTGAATGGACAAAAGTGACTTTCACCCATCCCAGACATGTCACTTAGCAATTTAGTGGACTCTGCCTGAATTAACATGATTTCCTTGATAAAAATGGACTTGGTTATCTCCCCCTCATCCATTCCTGGCTTTGTCTCTGCTGTAGGCAGCATTTGGAGAATAAGAGAATGTTAAGAGGTAAGGAAGGGGAGTATCCACTCATATATATATGAAAGTGAATGAGAAATAAACATAGATGCTGAGCACAGTCTAGAAAGGCCACCTTGGTAATGAGCAGAGGTGAGAAAGCAACCATTTCAAACCTTCCCAGGCTGCTTGGGGCCAAAGGCCAGGCCTTCCCACCCTCTTCCTGTGCATGGATGAGTGTCCCTTATAAATGCTGGCTCTTCTGTTGTTGTTTTTGGAAAACAAATGCTTCCTTCCAAGTCTCCCCCTCCCAGTTAATATCCGTGCTCAAGACTCTGAATCCCTAGACACATTACGATGGATTTGTCCAGGTTTGAGATCTTGATTTCGTGATTTCCTCCCCATCTTCCTGGTCTCTCCAGAGCCCACTGAGTTATGACACAAGCTTCCACAGGCCTGGAGGACGCTTATATGGTCCCATACTATGCCTCAGTCTTCCTCTATGTTCCCCCAGTCGCCAGGGTGTGGCTCTCTGCAAATGTAGTTTCTTCTCATTGTGGTCACTTTCCAGACTCATTTAAAAAGGAGAAAAATGCCACTAGGCACAACACTTGTCCTCCACAGACGTTCTTGTCTCATCCTTCCCTCTGTGCTCCTTTCTCATATCAGGAACCAGCTTTCACCCCCACCCCTGCCCTGCAATCAGGTCTCAGATTAACTTTTAAAAACATATGCATCCTACCCAGCACACCAAGTTCTGTTTCGGTCCCCTGGTTATGACACCCACTGTGAGGTCAACAAAAAGCCACTGCAGTCTATGAATACAAAGATTAGGGTCATGTGACTGAATCTACAGAAGGATACCAGAACTGTCCAGCTATGTCACATCTGGGGCTCAGAAACTACAGGGAAATGTTCTTTCTGTTATACATGGAGCCTGGCAGGAGCCACCAACTGGCTTTGTTCTCCTGATTCCCTGGACCGACATATTTACAAGCGGAATCTGTCCTGGGCTAAGGAGTTGCTATATGACAAACTGTAGAATTAGTGTTTTGATGTGTGGGCACATGCATTCTTCCTGTTGTGCCTTTGACTCTGAGCTCTCTGAGAGCGTGGATTACTTCTGTGCCCTTCAGGGTCTCCCCAAAGATTCTCCTACTGTAGGATTTCCATCAGGTTGGCTGCCTATTGGGTCAGGAAGGAAACTGACTGGGGACTCAAATATGCAAAAAAAAGATTTGAGAACACAGATACAATAACAAACTCCTGTACTGCCATAGTACTGGTTAAGAATTAGATTCTTACAACAACCTCCTAAGAAAAATAGGGCAGGTATTATTATGCCCATATCACAGATGAGGAAACTGAAGCTCTAAAAGATGAAGTGATACCCCCAAGTCACACAGCAAATAAGTGCAGAACCAAGGCTAAAAGTCTGGCCTTCTGAGGACTCTCTAGTGCAGTGTCTACCATACTATGCCTCCAAAATAAAAAGGAAGGAGGGGTGGAAAAAACATAAGTGCCCATCAACATATGAATGGATAAAGAAGACACTGTGTATATTCAGGATGAAATATTGTTCAGCCATGAGAAAGAAGGATATCCTGCCATTTGCAACAACATAGATGAAACTTGAGCATATTATGTTAAGTGAGATTAAATCAGAGTAAGAAAAGGACTGAATGATATCACTTACATGTGGAACCTAAAAATCTAAACTTTGTAAAAACAAAGAGTAAAATATCAGTTACCAGAGAATGGAGGGAAGGGAATAGAACAGATGTTCAAGGGTAAAACTTGCCACAAGTAGTAAATAAGCCCTAGAGATCTAATGCACTAGAGTAAATAAGCACTAGAGTGAATATAGACAGCAGTATTGTATTATAATCATCAAACTTGCTAAGAGGCTAGAACTTACTTATTCCAACAACTACAAAGAAAAAATAATTACGTAATGTAATAGAGGTGCTAATTATTGCTACAATGGCAATCATGTTACAATAGATAAATGTATCAAATTAACATGTTGGACATCTTGAATTTATAAGAGGCTATATGTCAAACATATTTGAATTATAAAAAATAAAAGCAAAAAAAAATTTTAAATGGAGGGAAACTCAAAGATAGCTATATTATAATATATCCTTGCCTTCATCATTTCATCTACAAATTCAAATGCAGGTGCCACCTAAATTATAGATGGTAGGTTCCAATAGGATAAATGTTTGGGGCTCATATAAACTCCAAATGCAGATAAGCTCTCAAAGGTATGAGCTTGTGAAAAGCCAAGCAAAGACCAGAGGGAGACGCAGCAGGGGCTACTTGGGGACTGAGTCTGGGAATGAGAAAAAGAAGAAAGTGGTACAGAAATGAAAGCTGTGGAAGGGTGTTCAAGGAACCAAGAGGAAGGCTGGGGTGGGGGGCATCAGGAGAGAGAGGTGGAAGGGAGAGGGAAGAAGGAAAGAAAAAGCATAGGAGTGAAAGATGGGAAAGAGAAACAAAGAGGGGTGAGTAGAAGGATACACACTTCTCCCGTGTCTCTAGGTTTCTTTCTAACAGGCTCGTCCTGGGGACAGAAGCAGTCGCATGGGCGTTAAGAGTTTTGCTCACCTTCTTTCCGTGGACCAGCCAGCAAAGATAAAAACACAGGAAGTAAGATGCAAACAGCATCTTAGAGATTAACAGAACATTAGATAGTCAGATAAACCAGAGAAAGGAGAATAAATATATATACTGAAGTTAGAAGGAAGACAGAGTAAAGAGAAGACAAAGGGTTGGCCAAGGTAGGACATCATCAGAGAAAAGCAGAAGCATCTATCCAAGGCTAAGGCTTGGGTCATGTTGCCAGCAGACTAGGAGAACATCAGTGGAAGGGGAACGAAAACCTAGAACAAAGATGACACACTGCATCTGAGGACAGCAGTAATTGGAGGGAAAGGTTTAAAACTACGAGACAAAGGACAATGCAGTACAGTTGCAGGAGAAAAGATCATGGTGTGGTCCTTAGGAAACCACAACACTCAGGCATGTGACCCCAAAGCATTTTACTGGCAGAAGTTGGTAGCCAATATTCATGTCTGTGTTTGTTCATTGTTTACTAGTCATGTGTCTACCTGCCATGGAGGTATTATCTATCTTAATAAACCTGTATAAAACAGAACCCCCAGACTTTATCCTCCCTGAGTAAGGGATTCACAATGACATCACATGTGATGGTACTTGATGAGTGATGTTTGAAGGAGATGGTAAATCTATTGGTAGTGAAGACAGTGTAAGCATAGCCAACAGAGCTAATCAGAATGGCATTGCTGACTATACGGATGCCAATGATAGCGAAGATGGTGACAAAGGCAGGTGATATTGTGGTACAGAAGGCAAGGTGGAGTTCTGTCAGTGAGGGGGAGGGTGGAAAGTATGGGAGTTAGAATGAGGAAGATGATTTCTGCAACGGTTGCTCGCCACTTGTGAAATGACACTATGGGTACGTGTATGTGCGTGTGGGGGTCTATGTATGACAAGGATACAGAGACAAAGAGGTAGAGAGAGATAGAGACAGATAAAGAGAGAGACCACCATAGACCACTCACGGTTAAACTCAAAAGCTAAACTGGATGATCTGCCACACAACCCTTCTTAGAGACAACTCAAATGGCCAAAGCCAATACCCAAACATATCCCCTGAAATGCCTAATAAAGAGAATGGTGACTCCGTGGCCATGTTTTTTCTTTCTGAAGGCGTTTGCTGGATTTTGTTTTACAAGAAGACTGTCACCTAGGAATTCCCTGAAAAGGTTTTTAAATTCTACATAGACTATATCTGCTGAAAAAGACATCAAAAATCATCTAAACTATGTGACTCTCAACTCCGATATGGATCACAACTTCCTGGGGACTTTTTCCACAACACTGATGCCAGAACCTCATTTCATACCAACCAAAAAAATCAAAATCCCAAGGTGGGACACTGGTATGAACATTTCAAAACTAGTCCCAAATAATTTTGATCAACTCTTCTGATGGGGAGATTTCTATTGTACAGAAGAGGCCAGCAAAACCCACCAATCACAATGCTTAGAGGCAGAGTCACAACGAGAATATCCGCAGCAAGTTTGCTGCACTTTCCCTGCATGCAGCTGACCCAACAGCATGGTTTGCTGTCTGCTCTTATTGCTACATTCGCTTTAAAATAAATGCCTGGCAGTGTTGGGACCCCAAGAAGAGGGAGAAAGGAAGTATAATGGAAGAAATCAAGAAGCTGGATCAGGGCACTGTTTGGCTTCTCATGGAGAACGTCCCAGATGGAGCTCTGACGTGAAAGGATTTCCAAACCCAGTCCCTCTCCCTACCCCAGCTCCCTTTCCTGCCCCACCCACATCACTGCCCCATGCGTAGGCTCCCTGGGGAGGTAGGTGTGATTTCAACTTCATCAACCCCCTGTCCCACCTCACCCTGTTCCCAAATTATTCACATTTATCCATCCCTCAAGAGGTCCCCAAACTCAGAAGAAACATGTTCATACTTTCTTGGTGGGAACTTTGATCTTCAAGAATTCTGCCTCTCTGGCCAGCACCTGCCACGGGGCGTGTATCCGGACAAAGATGGATCCTTGGCTTTTACTCTGTAATGTACAAAGGAAGAAGAAATGGAAACACTTATAAGAACATAGCTTAAATTTCTGGCTCCCCAAACTAGAAGGCCCAAGCAGGAGCTTTTTCAGTTTCTGGTTTTTGTTCTCTTTAACCTTCACCAGGGGCCAGTCACCTCCTACCCATACTCCATCCGGAAACGTTCTCATACGACCCATAGGGTGACGTCCCCAGAGTGTGGTCCCTGGGGGTTCGTAGCTTCAGGGGAAAAGAAAAGTTAAACCATTGTGTTGACAGATTTGAAATATAAGTAATTATGATTTTCATAAAAATCCTATTAACTCTTAACAGCAGTTACTTGCTTCACTTCTTCCAGCGTTCAGTGACAGCTGCCATTTGTCTCCATTCACATATTTTCACTGTTTCTCATTAAGTTTATATTTTTATTCTACTATTGTGCTTGGACATAGCCCCAAACCACAAAAGTGGTTCACCTAAGCCTAACAGTAATTATATAAGTAACAATGTAAATAGTATAACTCCAGATAGTAACATAAACATCAGTCATGAACAGGGCTCCAGTGTGAGCATAAAGTGTGAATGTACGAGTATGTCCCAGGTCAAATGGTTCTGTGAGTATATTGATTTCACCCAAAAATGAAAAGTAAGGAACAGAAATGCAGTGATGAGTATCTGAAAATTAGGTCTTTCTTAAAAAGCTCTTATTTATTTGTTCTTAGAGAGGTGGGAGGGAGGGAGAAAAAGGGGGGTGGGGGGGCATCAATCTGTTGCCTCTTGCACATGCCCCGACCGGGAATCAAACCAGCAAACTTTCTTCATGGGATGATGCCCAGCCAACTGAGCCACACCACTCAGGACTGAAAATTAGGACTTAATGACTCAACAATCCATTTTGCCCTGATCGCAGTGTCTTTTATAAATATTGGTCAGGTTATGACATGAAGCCATTAGTTTCTACTCATCTCCGAATAAAGCCTCAGTTTTGTTTTGCTTTTGTTTTTGTTTTTTCAGAACAAGAGCACACAGCATAAAAATACTTTCTGACAATAATTTAATTACTTTTATCCATAAAGAATGAAAGAGACCAGAACAAGTAGGAAAAATGGACAAATGCCCTATCATTTGTGAGAAACGTCTGAGACTATCTGAAAAGTTAACCATGAACACTGTGTCCACAGAGAAAGTAGAACAAAATAATAGCAAAATTCCCTCATCAAATGACTGTTGGAAATCACCTCAAACCTGTGCACCATAGTGGGAAAATCCTGGTGTGCTGGCCAACATGCATTAGGGTACAGCCTCCGAGGGGCAGAGTGGGAATTGGGGACCTAGTGAGTGTGCTCTACAGAGGGGCGTGCTTGCAGCTTATTCCACTTACCCCCGGAAAACTCACGCTACAGGGGAAAGGAGGCTTTTATTAAATTACTGAGTATTTTGTGAAGCAGGATACAGGAGACCAGCACTGAGAAGGCACCAACTGTGTGTTCAACAAAGATGTCACTGCTCACATAAAACCAGCTGTTCCTTTTGAAAATCATTCCCTGGCTTCATTCACAGAGACCAGCTGGTGGTCAACCACTCACCCTCCAGTCCTGGTTTAGTGTTGACGATAATAGTGGAAGCCATCCACACACAGCCTCTGACCACCTGCCTTGCCAGCGTGCCAGGCAGAGAACTAAGTGACAAGACTGTTTTCCCCACTGATGTACGCTGACTATCATGGGGCTCACATATGTTTTTGAAATGATGAATAAAATAAAAAGGCATTTTATGATGTTCATAATGTAAATGAAGAATACTTCTATGATTTTGAATGGTGGCTCTACAATATATTCAGTAATTTAAACACCCAGAACCTTTCCTTTCTTCAGGAATAAAAGCAGATGATTTATAAGATAAAAGAATAAAAAAGAAGCCAGGATTTTGCAAGAATATTAAACTATGATATGAAAGTCAGGATAGTCTAGAGTTTACATATACCTGAAAAGAATAACAATAACCACGATGCTTATTTAATTGTGTATCATGTGTCAGGACAGAATCAGGCGATTACATGCTTTAGCTCACAGAATATTTCCAGCCATGCTGTGAAGGAGGTAATGTCACCATCTTTATTTTACAGTTGAGGAGACCAAGGCAGGAAATATTTAAATAATTTGTCCACAGTTACACAGACAGTGTGACAAAAAGTATTGTAATTCAGGCCGTCTACACTCTATCAGGTGATTTCCTCCTCTCACCAAAGGCAGGTGTGACATGTTACTGAGCACAGTTTAAAATCACATCCAAGGGCTGCAACAGGACATAAAGACAAGCTTTTTAGACTAAAACTGACTCAAAACATGGGTAAAGAATCTATGAGGCAGTCCTAAGATGAAATACTCAACCTTTCAGCTGCCAAGTAGACATAGTTATGACAAAACAAGGGAAGTGGCCCTCAGCGAGAAATCTCCTCAATTTCCATGTCCATCTATGGTTGCAATATCCAGAACTAATAGACAGAGTCATCGATCACTTGTTGCTACTTCTAACTGTAATTCAGATTTTCTAATTTAGCGAAAATAAAAAGTAAGAAAAAAGATCTCTACAGCTGACCAACAGCCCAGCTCTTCATTAGGGCCTCAGAAATGATGTTTTCGGTGAAAGAAGCAAACAGCACCATCCCTCGCACTAAGATGAAATCAAGACTATTATTGATTTTAATGTATTTTGTTTTGTCTTCATTTTTAATTTGTGGTGAATATTTTTTTCAACGTTATATAGAATTAGTGGCTCCACTGTGCACCAAATGTCCATTTAGTGGCTACAGATGTTCAAAGTTTGAGAAAGGATCAGAAAGGCTAGGGCCAAATCCCATGGCCTTGGTGGCAGACTGCTCGCTGTCCCCTGACAGTCATCCTCCTTTCCTTTATTTTTAAAATAAGCATATAGCATCTAGACTAAAGACTGTTTTTTCCCTTGCAGTTAGGTGCAACCATAACACTAATTTCTGGCCAATGTGGTGAAGGCGGAAGTGTTGTAAGGCACTCCCTGGCCACCTCTTCAGAGACAGCAAGTAGACGGCTTTTGCCCCTTCATCTTCTTCCCTACCCCGGATCCATTGCCTAAGACAGGGATATAAGGCTCTTAGACCTGGAGATCAAAATCAAGGTCAGATGCAGCAAGGTACCAACAGTCTTGTTCTATAAACTGTCACAGCAGCCCTGGGCTGTCTTCTGGATTTCTATGTGAAATATACAATTCTACCTTATTTAGTTAGCCACTGTGAATTTTAGAGGCTTTATCATTTGCAGCCCAACCTTATACTAGTGCAACATTGTTTCCCAACATGGGGCCATTAGTTGTCTCCAGCAAAGCACGCTTCCTCTCCACTTTCTTCAGATGGAAATTGTAAGTGAATATAAAAGCTATAATGCAGTTTTGTGGCGTTAACAGCTAGTCATCATGTTCCTTTTATGCCATGCAATATTATTACCTTCTTATAAAAAGAAAAACTTGAGAGCTCATGTGAAATATTAGCTGGTGTGACTGGCTATGTTTCCTGAAGAAAAACCAAAAACCCCTGAATAGAATCATCACCAAATGCAGAAGCCCTTTTCACTAATCCAGGAATCTAATATTGGAGTTTAACATAGATTGAATTAAAAATAAGAAGAAGGAGGAGGAGGAGAGGAAGAAAGAAAGAGAAGAAGAAAAAAAAGTTGCTTGTTCTCTAGGTCCAACAGACTTCCATTCTGCCCTGTGTTTGGATTCTTTGAGGTATGGTAGGGGGTAGAAAGAATCAGCCTCAGATTCAAGCAGAGTAAGATTTGAATCCTCGATTTTACAGCCATGGGACATTGGACAAGTTGCTTAACTAAGTAAGTTTCAGTTTCTTGATTGGAATAAGGAGAAAAAGGTACATCTCAGGACTGTCATGTCAACTGGAGGTAAAGTATATGACGTCTATATTACACGGCCTGGAATGTGGACCATTCAATAGATGGCAGCCATTACTCACTAAAATGACTGCTTCTTCCAGAGACTGTATCTGAAACTTCTTTTGTGTTCCTCAAGCATCTAGCACAACTCCAGACACACAGTAGGTCCTCATTAAATTCCTGCAATTGACAGAAAAGACTTAGAGAAAAACAATTCCTGTTAGATTAAAATTGTGGATAAGTAATCCTGGTTTACTGCCTTGAACTTTCTTGGTTTGTTTTTGTTTGTTTGTTTTTGTTTCTGTGGTGGGGGTGTTTTCCCAATCTTTTTAGTATAATTGCTATACAATGTTATATTAGTTTCAGGTGTATGATACAGTGATTTGACATATGTTACAACGTGATCACCCTACCAAGTCTAGTAATTAACTGTCACCCTGAAAACTTACCACAATATCATTGACTCTATTCCCCTTCACCTTTTTCACCCATCCCCCATCTCCATCTCCAAAATGTTTCAGGGACCCTAAAGGAATTCACAGTTTCAAAATATCTTCAGAATTTGATGATAAAATCAAAAAACATTATTTTATGAACCCAACATAAATACAACATAAAGTATAAAAGATTAGCCATCAGAGCATATAACTCATCCCTAGAAGAGATTTTACAAATAAGTAATCGATGTGATTGTGAAATAGGGTATGTGGCAAAACAGCTGTAACCTATAAAGGGCTACAGGACTACCATGGAGATATTTAGACCAACCCCCAACAGATTTATGGCTTAGAACTGACAGCAGATCAACTCAATCCAACATGGGAACTAATTTCACCTTGCAGTAACCCCTAGCCTTATTATGCACTCATTGTAATACATTAGCATACTAAACAACACACCCTACACTGCCATGATCAGAAAGAGAAAGCCCACATAAGGACACAATATGGCTGAAGGGGCTCTTCCAAAACATCTCCATCCTTTTCCTGGGAAAATCCTGAATATTTCTCCCCCTTATTGAATGCCCTACCCCTTAATTAAATGAACCTCAATAAAACAGGTAAATCCCACTAGGAAAGGGCTGTTCTGCCTGTGGAGTTGCCAGTCTCTATCTCATTGCTTCACTAAGAAACTCTCACTTTAAACTCTATGTTGGCGTATCTTCAAATTCTTTCCTGTGCAAAACCAAGAACGCACATTGGATCGCAGACCTTCAGGTATTCAGACCCCTGGACTCCCTGCATCATCTTGCGGGGCTCCAAAATCCCACCGGGCAACTAAAATTTAAGTCCATGTAAAATGAGTTGTAACATATAATTTGGTTCTGGTCTTCAGAAAAAGGAGAACCAGTGTACAAAGATTCCTCTAGGAAAACCCAAGCATGTCCATCTGAGGGAAGCAACTATTTCAGTGGCAAGAGATGTGAAATATATGACAGGGCAGGAAAGTTTCTCCAGTTCAGCTGAAATGCCAACACACATAATGCAACTTCTTTCAGAATTTCATTTTCATAAAACCCTACAAATCCTGTTTCTCCAATTCCTAGGATTCAGGAGGAAGGCACCGAAGAAAAGAGTATTAGTACTCTAGTCAAAGGAAATAAATACTCCTCAATTATAACCTGCCTCTCATCTTTCTCAGTCTCTCTTACATTGTATTTTCAGTTTGTTTCCTAGACCTGCTTGCCACTAAGTAAACCAAGAGAAAACTGAGTTCACAAAGAGGCAAAGCAAGGTCACCATCTTGAATTTTGGTGAATTTTGAATTTGTCCTGCCTAATCAGCTCTCACTCTCTCCCTTTCTCCCTCTCTAAAGTTGCCTCAACAGCAGGCCTAATCACATGCACATCCTCTAAGGCACTAGACCTCTCCCGCTCCTCCCTGGTCTCCAGCCACACAGCTCTTGTCCTTGGTTTCCAACTACTCCTACAAGCTTCGCACTTGGGTACCTCCTCATCCAGCCAGCCTCCTACTTTAGAACCTCCTCGAACTCTGTTTCCTTCACTGCAAAATCCTCCCCACCCCCAGATCGAGCCAAGTCCTAACTGGGTCTCAACTGAAACATGATTTCCTCCAGGAAGCCCTTCCTGAACCCCTTGGTTCTTCTCTTGCCTGCATAGCTCCTCTCCTTCTCCTTCATAGCACCAATCACTATTGCAATTACTGTAAGTGGGTGTTTAACATTTGTCTCCTTGGGGAGATTTTAAACTCCATGAGGAAAAAAACAAAACAAAACAAACAAAAAACATGTTTTGTTCTCTGCTTTGTCCTCAGCAGCCAACACAGTACCTAGAACATAGTAAATGCTCAGTAAGTATGTATTGTAATGTCAGTGCACATATATACCTAGTAGGTTCTATTTGGATCCTGTGACCAATGTCTAAAAATTGACTATTATAGTCCAGAAAGTAAGAGGTAATTTTGGCCAACCAAATTTAGTCTAGTTCCATTTTAAGAGAATAATTTAGCTATCTTTAAGTGGCATTGTTGAATCCTTTCTCATGCTGACAACTAGAGTTATTCAAGTTTCCACCTGATCAGGAACCTTATGAAGACCTGGCAGGAGGGCCTCTCCATTCCTATCTGTAGCCCCTGGTCCTCACAGTGTTTGCAGATCTCTGCTCCCTCTCCTAGAGACCTCGTGCCAGCACACCCTCATTCTGATGCTAAAAAAACAAACAAACAAAAAAAAAAAACATCCTGAACTGAATGGGAACTGGATATATCTGACACCTCTTTGCCTTATAGGCTTATAAGAGCGTTATAGTATTAAGGATAAGAGTCAGGGACACTCTGGAAAATAAAGGATGTCAACTGTAAAAGTCTTTGGTATCTTTACTTACCAAGACTGTTGGTACCTTGCTGCATCTGACCTTAATTTTGATCTCCAGGTCTAAGAGCCTTATATCCATGTCTTAGGCAATGGATCAGGGGTAGGGAAGAAAATGAAGGGGCAAAAGCCATCTACTTGGTATATTTACTGTGGTATGTTTTACTGGGAAAACATGGATTTCCATGATGATATTCAGCTGCTATTCTCCATGCTGACAGCTTAAAGCAGAGCCAGCTGATGGGCACAGTGAATCTCAGAAGAGTGAATCGATTTGGCCAAGGGACTCTGGATAAAGAAATCTCCAAAGACACCCAACATATCTTTCTCAAGTAAGAGGTGAAGACCTGGAGCTCAAGAAGCTGAGTTGCTTGGGCTTGCGCACACAGCGTGTTAGTAGCACAGCCAAATGGAATCCAGGTCTCCTGATGCCGGGGTCCCTCGAATAGTGCCTGTGAGGGAATGATATCACACATCCCCAAAGGCTCCCAACCCATCCAAGGACAACCTGAAGCCCCTCCCTTCACAAGAGATTAGGTGGATGAGGGATGGAGGAATGGCGGCAAGGGAGGGATAATTGCACCCCTAGCCACCTCTCTTTAGTGCTCCAGCTACTGCCCAAGGCCCTCTGCAGGGACTAGAGGACACACGCTCTTCCTGGTAAAAGCATCCATATTGTTTATGGCTTGCTGTTGTTATCCAAAGATTGCATGTGGCTTCACAAGAGTACGTCCTCCCTCTAGAGAAACAAGAATGAATGGGAGGCAGCCCCAGCCAAACACTGGAAACCGATACTCCACAGCCTCCTTCCCACACAGTCCTGCCAAACCACCTCAATACTGACCCCAGACGCCTGAGTGTACTCTGGTCCCAGCCCCTGCTGTGAGCCCAGAACATCAGCTGCAGCACATCATGGCCCGGGAATGGAGTTGCCAGAGGAAGGGTGGGAAGATGAGCATGTAGACAATGGAGAGGGGCAGAGCAGGGCAGAATCTTCTAAGGTAGCGGCAGCCCAGGTCACCTTGAATCAGCAAGGACCAATGGCACACGATCCGACAGGGAGCATGAGAGAAACCCCCAGGGACTCCCACATTCTCAGATCATCGTGGTTGATGTTCACACAGCTGGAGGAGTTATACCAGGTGGTGCTGAGACTGTGGCCAGGGCAGCCATCATCGCGGACTAAGGAGGGGTGTGGGGTGTAGCCTTGAGACTTTTGAAATGAGAGCAGGAAATGAAATGGTCCTCACAACGGCTCCATTTAAAGAGCACCATGCTCTACCTGTACCGTCATTAAGACCAAAGTCTTCGCTTCCCTTCAGCTACCAGGAGCTTCCAACCTATGGCCAGGGAACCCCAGAGACACATTAACTTGGAACTGAGCACAGGGAAGAATGTCCAGACAGGAGGAGGAAAGATGAGACCTTGCTTTCCTGGGAGGCCCTGGATGAGAGCGAGGGCCTCTCCTCTTCAACCCTCTCCCCACCAGGCCCTGGTAAGGGTGGGCCAGTCATCAGCACAGGTGAAGGGCAGGACCAAATGCCCACTGAACCCTGTCCCAGAGATCCCAAAATACCAGCAGCATGACCCCTCTTATAGAAAAGGCTTCACCGAGCTCCCAAATACTGGGAACAAGCCAACCAGGGTCCTGTGTGAATAAAAACTCAGCCACTCGTCATATTTTTTTCAAAGCAAAAAGCTATCGACAAAGTTCCGAGAAGGGGAGGGCATTCTTGGCTGAGAGGATCCCTTGAGGTAGGTACAAAAATGGGCAGGTGCCCAGAAAAGATTATCTCTGGACCTGCCACCACAGTCTCTCCTCTCCTCTTTACATGTCACTGCATTCCAGACAGGAGCCACCCAGGACACCTCTCTGCTCAAAGCCCAGGTGAAGATGAAATAGTGAGGGAAACACAGGAACACTTAGAAGTCAGACCCTCTACCCAGCAAGGGCTGAGTGAGCCTGCTCCCACCTAATCCCTGAGCTGCAGTGGCCCCCCAAGGGCAGCACAGCGCCCTAGAAGGAGTACTATATGGGGAGTCAGCAGCAGAGTGGGACTAAGCGTTCTCCTGACTGCACTCTACTTCAAAAAGCCCGCAGAAGAAATGGGGGGAACTCTTCACCATGTAGGATAGTTCATGGGAGAGCCATGGGTACTAGGGCCTGAGTACTTGGTCTTCAGCCCCAGCTCTGTCACTGCACCATTTTGGATAAGTCAACAAAGCTCTTGAAACTCAGGGCCATGTTAAAATAATTGTAATGAGCCCTGGTGGGTGTGGCTCAGTGGACTGAGTGCCAGCCTGCAAATGAAAGGGTCACTGGTTCAATCCCAGCCAGGGCATATACCTAGGTTGCAGGCCACGTCCCCATTTGGGGGCATGTGAGAGGCAAACACACACTGATATTTTTCTCCCTCTCTTTCTCCCTCCCTTCCCCTCTCTCTAAAAATAAATAAATAAATATTTTAAAAATATGACTGTAATGAATAACAACACCTGTAGGAGAGGATGGACTCTTCGCAGGGACATGTGGAATCTTTCAGTGGGGAGAAAATATGTTCATTATCTTGTTTGTGGTGATGGCTTCATGGGTGTGTATATATGTCAAAACTCAACATATTATTTAAATATTTACAGTTTATTGTACATCAATTATACCTCAATAAAACTAGGTAAAAAAGATTTGCAAAAACATAAAACAATGCCACACTTCCCACAATTTTTTGTTTTGAAAACTATCATCATTTTTCATTAAAATGTTATTTATATCAAAGAAACATCATTTATTTAACAATGTTTCATAATATAGTTTTTAATTAATAAATATTAAAAAGCTATTAATGACTTCATGATATCTCAGAATCAAAATTATATACATGAAAGTATTTTGCATACAATAACGTATATACATGTCTGTGTGTGTGTATGTGTGTGTGTGTGTGTGTGTGTGTGTGTGTGTTTTAAGAGCAAGCCCACAGAAGCCACTTCCAAATCTCTGCCTTGACAATCAAAGTGAAGAGCTGCCCCTACTCCTAGAATCACAGAACACATGCCTTTGACCTCTATGGGCATCCTTCCATGCTTCTTGGATCCCACCTGAGAGAAATCATAACTGAGTCATAGTTCTTGGCATGCACCTGAACACCAAGTGAGGTTAAAGGTAATACAGAATGTTTCTCTTTGGAATTTACAATGCAAAAAAGTAACAGGCTGAACAAAATTCAGGAGCCGGAGACCAAATTTCTATCAAAAAAGAAGATAAAAAATCCATGAGCACTAAAGATATTGGCAGAAAGGACAAGTCCTCTCCCACAACTAAAAAAGGCTAGGGAGTTTACAGCCAGGCTTCAGGCACACAGGCCCAGCCCCAAACAGAGGGGAAAAGGTCACAGATAAACCATGAGGAAAGACCAGAGAAAAATGCTGCCCTTTCCTAGTCGTCACAGCAAAACTATTTTGGACAGTAAATATCCGCAAGTAGAATCACATGCTGCAGAACGCTAACTCTCACCAATGCGTGTGCTTCCCATTCACCCCGGCCAGGACAGAGCAACCATATCAGTGCCCAGAGGAATAGAAGGCAGATGCAGAGTGGAGGGCAAAAGGTTCTCTCGTCGGGTGGTTGATAGATACTTACACCAAGGATGAGCAATAGATCCCAGTTGGGATGGGGCCATCCCAGTTTATTTCTTTGGCATCCTCAGCCTATCTAGTTTAGCATTTTAGCATTATCAGTAATGTCCCAGATTGGACAATAAATTATAGTCACCTGTGGATCAGCAATGAGCACCAGTGAACTCAACAGCCATCAAACGTTTGGGCAGGAATGTGCAGTATCACCTTCCTGACCTTCATTCCTTTGGCCCATATGATAAATGTCCCACTCAGAGAAGCATTTCCAGGCATTTAATAGCTCATCATATTACCTCTAAAAGTACCCATATCTCTATTGTCCCTCCTAACTCAAAACTTATGTGATTTTTTTATCTTGATACTTTTCTTCCCTTCTCAAGATACTTCTATAAAACCCTCATGCTATCAGTAATTAACTCCCCTCCCCCCAACACACATACTGATGTGCCTTCGATTTTTCTTAGCAGTGACTCATCTCTCCCCTAAGTAATACTTACACTATTTCCTATGATTCACTCCTCCCAACATATTTCAATTCAACAAATATTTATTGGGGAACAACCGTGTGTCAACAATGTGCTAAGAATTAAGGGTATACAGAAGAAATATAAGCCATCATACCATCACACATCTTTCAGTTTCTTTGGAAACCAGATAAATGATCTCTAACATACTAGACAGATGAATAACGTCATAACTGCAATGATTAATGCCCAAATGGATAGGACTACTAACAAATGCTCATTTGTTTGTTGTCTTCCCTTTCACTCATCAATAATTGACAGATTTTGCTCTGAGAGAAATATTCCTCCTGAGTCTCAGCCATATGTTTTCAGCAGAACTGACCCCACCATCAACTCCAGGACAGGACCAATTAGCTTGACCCAATCAGCATATCCATCCCCCTAGCCCAAACAATTGGCTCTGGGATGTGTTTGTAATGCAATCAGAACCAATAAGATGCAAGAAGATGTTGGCCAGGGTTTCTGGAGAAAGCAGTCAATTTGCTCCAAAAAAGGAAGGCCAGGGTCAGCCAAGGGATCATTGAGTAAAAAAATGAAGTACACCCTGAAAAAGGTTGAGTAGAAGGATGGAGAAATAGGGAATCCTTAGGAACATCATTTGAGCCGCTGGATCAAGCCTTACCAGACCTACTTGTTGGGATTTCTGATTACATGAGCTTATAAATTCCCTTTCTTGTTCAAGCCAGTTTGAGTTGGGTTTTCTGCAATGCAACCAAGAGTTCTCACTGATACAAGAAACCAGTGGAAGAGCTAACCCTGGGTGAGGGGAGCCAGAAATGATGTTATGGAAGAGAAGGAGCTTGAGTTGAACTTTGAACATTGTGTGATGGGATCTACAGACGCAAAAATGATTGTGGGTGGCACAGAAAATGAGCAATAAAATGAGAAAGAGTGTAAGAAAGAAAGCACAGCATATGAAGGCTAGCCATGCTGCTGTTGACCTCACAATAGTGATCTTGATGGGTCAGTGCTGTATGTTCGCCTGGATTCATTATATCTCTAGCAGGATAAAGAATGTTAAGAGTCCCCCTTATCAGGGAACCCTGAGAGAATGCCTTCCTTCTCAGTGGTGCTCATGTTGAGAACATCTTCCCATTCTCCAAGGAGACCAAGAAATGCAATAAATGAGCAGTGACTGTCCATCTGCTCTGGGGTTGAAGTGGGCTGTGGTCAACAGAACAAGGGAGCAAGCCTCCCATGTGCCACTGTGACCTCCTCCAGATCAGAGGAGGCAGATTCCTTAAAGGCAGGGCTCTGACTCTTTCTTCTAAGAGTCATTAATCCTTCATAACAGAGATCTTATATAGGAAGACAGGGTCCACTTTGATCATGAAAAAGGAAGCTGTAAAATCTTCTAGAGCACTAGCTATAAGGAACTTCAGCTAAAGAACCCTTTCTTCTAACCAAATATTTCAAGGCACTACCCTAATTGAGCTTTGGAGGGCCAGTGTGCCACCTGTTTGACCCCCCCATCTATGTCCCTGAGATGGTCTCTGAGTCATCTTTATACAAACACAAGAGTTGTACCATCCCCTTTGGAAATGGATGGGGCTTTCGATGATCACAATGACTAGTGAGTACCATGACCACTTAGTGGATAGAGGGAGGGATGCCAAACGTGCTTCAGTGAATATACTGGAAAGTCACACCCATTACCCTTCCTGAAATATGCTGCACTCCATCAGGAGTCACTGCCCGAGGGCTCAGGGAGCTGAGGTCAAAACCACTGTGTTGCCCACGGATCTGTCAGGCCTGACATGAAAGCCAGTGTTAGCAATTAGCACACCAGTCCCCTAGCCCTACCCGGCAGACTCTGACTTGAGGGATATTAAGATAAAGCTTAAAGAGATTGGTTTTTGAGTTAAAGGCTATTACATTAGCTAAAATCTAGATCTTGAATCTGATATTAATGAGCTGATCAAAGACTCTCAGGAAAAGATCCATTGTTATGAGGATAAAAAAGAACAGAGGAGTTGATTACTTTGTGGCCTTCCAAAAATATCCAAAATCAGCCCATCTGCCAAGAGTGCTATGAAAATAATCCATGAGCCTAGAGTGGTTTGTGGGCCAGGGTCTTGGAGAGGCAAGGTGCACCAAAGGAAGAGCTCAGAGAGACTCAGCTTAAAATCCCATCTCTGCCATTTGCTCCCTGTATGACCATGGATACATTATTAGTCTCTCTGAAACTCAGTTTCCTCTTTGGTAAAATAGAACATAATAGTACAGAAGCAACAGTGACTTTGCAGACTGCTTGTGAAGATCAGCAATGATACAGGAAAGACATCTAGCACAGTGCCTGGCACATAACAGGTGTGCAATGCTAATAATAACTGGATTTTACAGATGGTGTCTCTGGCCAGTGGAATTTGAATTGAGGGGTTTGTGCAATCCAGTTTCCAGCATCCTCCCTTTTTTCCCAGAAAAACCTGGCTCCTGGGGCATTTTTTCCCTATATGAGGCGAGAGCCTGGTTTGGAACATGTCCCCTCTACACAGCCAAAAGAGGCTTTTCCACAGCCGTGACCCTGTCACACACACCACTGTGGGCTGGCCCCGCCTGAGACCGCCTGTTCCTTCCCATAGCCTCTAGTCTGGAAGAAAAGGGATCATCAACCATGCTAATTAAATCTGCAGATGATAACAAACTGGGCGGTGCTGCAAACAGCACCAGAGAGGATGGGGAAATAAATGAGAAGGGACCTGGGGAGTTTAGAAAATATGGGACAGGAAATAACAAAATGAGATTCAATGCAGAAGAATGCAAGTAACTCTAACTGGGGGGAATAATCAGAAACATAGACACTGAGGGGGGAGGGAGCTGGGAAAAGCCTGAGGAGATGAAGGCTTGGGGTGGGGTGCGTGACAGGTGGCAAGTGAGACAATGGGTAGCAAGAGGTGAGCAATAAGCAGGGGTGGAGAAGCCTAGCGCTGAGACCAAACGGAGTATGTGCTGGCCATGGCGGAGCTGGAGCCCACATCCCTTCTGGCAGGGCCCGGTGGCATCCTCCAGGACTCATTTCCAAAGGCAACCGTCCTCTCAAGCTCTAGCTCAAGTCACACGCTCTCCAAAAAGCCCTTCCGGACTCCTAAAGCGCATCACCAGTCTCCTCGCTTGTCACTCACCTGTGACCTGCAGCACCGTGTTTGACTGTAGGCACCTTTCCAAGTCTGCTCCCCTATCTCCAAGGAGACAGCACCACAGCGCTCCTCCCAGCATCACCACAGGGCCAAGGGAAGGACGTCTCTCTCTAGGCTCTCACGGGTCAAAATGATAGATGTATGAGGATTCCCCATCTTTAACTCGAGGCCCTCAATGCTAGCGTAGCGCCTAGTGCCAGGTGCCCCTGAATCAAATGCATCATGTTTGCTTAATCCCTATGGAGATCAGAACACACATCAGAGGTGGCTTAGGGTTCAAGGGGAAAAGGATGGATAACGAGTGTGGGGAACATGATGAAACATGTGCCCTCTCGCGTGACGATGACTCTTCTGATTTTAGCCATGACACAGGGATTGGCTTCTCTAGGGGTCTCCCTGAGACACCTGCCCCCTTTCAGCTAAAAACTCCATAACTAATAATCATAATCAATAGCAATCACGGGGATAAGGCAAAACTCATTCTCAGGGAACTTGAGTGAGGCTCGCTGGCCCTGGAGAGAAATCTAACTGCGGCGGGGGCCGTCGGGATGTCACGTTCCTCCGAGGGAGGGCAGGAGCCCCTCAGAAGCCACAGTTCTCACTAAACATGCATGTTTTAAGGAATGAAAGAAGCAAATACCAAAACTTGCTTTGAAGCTCAGCATAGGGACAATAGGAGAGGAAATACTGTGTTAGCTGAAAAGTCCATTTAAGTTTTTTCCATAAAATAAAAGACACATTTTTCATTTTCACTAATAACTTTACTGCTTTGGATATTTTGAGTATGTCGGCTGTCTCCCAGGTGGTAAAACATTGATTGTTCTCAATTAAAGTCTCAATTTGATCGCTATCAACTTCAGTGGTCTACCTGACCATGGAGCATTGTCCAGTGAAAAATCTCCAGCATGGAACTTCACAAACCACTTTTAACACATTCGATTAGTCCCAGCACCTTTTCCTTATACTGCACAAATCTTTTTTTGGTATTTCAGTTGCATTTTTATCATTCTTGAAATAATAAAGCATACTATGCCAAAAATGTTGCATATATTCTTCCATCTTCAATATTAAAATGGCTACACAAAAATTCACCAATTGCGTTGTTTTTTTAAATACACTCTGATGTGACAGCTGTCACAATACAATCTAACAAAATTGTTCTGAATGAAGTAAAAGACAGCTAAGCACTACTGAAGCCATCTCCAAAAAAAAAAAACAAATGAACCTTTTGGCCAACCCAATAAAAAGCCAAATGTGCTGAAAAATCCCCCTCAGAGAGGCCAATGGATGGAGGTATGTTTAGAGTGCCTTCTGTGCATAGCAGGTTTCTTAGATCCCAAGCCAACAGGACACTCCACGGTTCTGAGAGTTCTCTAGAGAAAGAAAGCCCACACTCTTCCCTGCTCATCCGTGCCCACACTATTCTAGTGCTGCTCAGCCCCTCAGGGTCGTGGGAGAAAAAAGGACAAGTTGATGAGACATAGAAACCCAGGCCCAGGTACCAGCTCTGCACTTCCCATCCATGGTACCTTAGGAAGGTCACAGCTGAGCTCCCTCAGTCCCTGCTTTCTGCTTACTCTTCTGCAAAGTTCAGTCACTCTGCACAAGTGTAATGTGATGGGCTGCAAAGCTCCAGCCTCCTGAGCCAGAGCACAGAGAGTGACAGAGACTTTCACCATCTGCATAGAACCGTATTTCTTCTTCTCTTCTTTTCCCATGGCTCCCATCCCTGTCCTCATACTCTAAAACTCAAAAATATCAAAGGTCCTACTCGGGGTGAGGGCCCTTCCTGCTGGAAGAGAGATGCAGCAGGGACCAGGCAGCAAAGGTAATTACTGACCTCCAGTCCTTACTCTAACCAAGGCGACCACACACAGTTGTGCACATCATGCACGGCACAAAGATGCCATGTTAAGGGGCAACCAACCATAGAGAAGATATCTTAGAGTTTGTATATTTGTGATGACAGTTTTCTAACAGGTGGCAGGAAAGTGTCTTGATCTAACAAAATCATCATATTAAGATGATTTTCCAAAAACAAAAGTTAAGACATCTTGAGAGAGAGAGACACCTATTTCTAATTTGTGCCATATGACAAAGATACCACATGGGCCAGCTGGGGTCCCAATCTTAATCCTGGAAGCCGACCCACAGGGAAACAGCCAGAGATAGAGGACAGCAGCAGCTGCGATCCTTGCCATGGTCCCAAAGCAAAACCTGATGTATAATACGTGCATTGTAAATGGCTAGGGGGCCAAAGCAGAACCCCCTCCCAGGGATATTTACATTTTTAAGGGCCCAAGTCAAATATTGTTTTCCTAAAGACTGGCCCCTGTCTCATAATCAAGCAGGCAGGCCCCAGCACAGGGCCTAAGGTAGAGTAAGCACTCCAAATGATCCATTGGAACCAATGGGACCAAGGGAGGAATATCAGAACCTACCAGTGGGTAATGGAAGAATCCAGGTTTCCTAATCCTGGCTCTCAAGGAGACCCACGCTGGCCCTGGCTGCCAAGCCCAGAGTATCCCACTTAGAATCTTTCGCAGGCCTTCCACACAGAACATGCTTAGGAAGCTTCATGAATGTTTGCGACCAGAGAAAGCTGGAGATGTACAATCTTCTAAGCTTGTTTTATTATCCTGCATTCAAGAGAGGCAGTCCAGAAACTAGTTCCCGGATGTCAGGCAGCTTTAACCAGGCCCAGGTAAATGAGCTAGGGCAAAATAGGTTTTTGGTTCTCCCTCTCCTGGTACCCAGCTGTTTCCAAGAGCTCCCCATAGGACCCTCTGCCTGCCTCTGTTTTGCTCTGAAGGGTCTGTGTCCCAGGCATCCCTTCACCTGCCTTACCTGTCACTGAACCCACATCCTGTCCAGCTAAGGAAGGCCCTGGAATGTCCTCAAGAAGCTCATAATCTAACCTCAGGTTCCCTCACTGGGGGCTCTCAAGTGACTAGCTGGTCAGTCCATGAAAAAGCAACCCTTTTGGGGCACGAAAGGCTGATGAAGATTTGATCCCACCCAGCTGAGCTGTGACAGAGGCTTTGAATGCCCTATCCCACCCTGACTCACGCAGACATCAGGCCATGGGGAGGCTGATGGGAGAGGGGAGGAAGGCCCAGGAGCCTTTCTAGAGACGCTCAATCACACCACCTAGGTGATGGTTGCACAAGTTTGTGACAATACTAAAAACCACTAGACTGTATACTTTGGAAATATGGATTTTATGATATAGAATTATAGCTTATTTCATTAAAATATCATGCTGCTTAGAACTCCTTTTCTACCCACAGAGAAGGCCAGCCCTGCCAGGGGTCTGGACAAGCTTCCTAAACGTTCTTTTCCCAGGAAAGGGATGTGCCCGTGCACCTGGGAGGAGGCGGGGTATAATGAAAAGGAACAGGCTCTGGAAACGGACCACCTTACAAATCTGTGTGGCCTTGGCAGTGACCTAACCTCTCCGAGCTCTGCTCCACAGAATGGAGGAAATGGCATCCTTCGTGGGGCCATTGTGAAGGTAAGGCCATTGCAAAAAGTTGAAGTGAAGGGTAGGAAACACGGCTCATGGCGTACATATTGCAGGTGAACAAGCATCTTTGTTATTTCCTTTAGTGACAGGGTACTGTTTACACAGGGCAGAGTGGGGAGGGGAGCTTTTTTTCTTCCTTCAATATTTGGTAACCTGGGCTAGACAGCAAGTACCTTATTTCTATGTTACTGTCAATAAATAAGACCAGGTAAGGAGGATAAAGTGAGGGAGTAAGGAGTCAGGACTGCGTCATTTTTGCCTGAAAGTGCCTAAATCGCTTGCTTTCTCTCTCATGACACCTGGTGTCCCCAGGCTCTTGAAATTTTGACCTGTGTTGTTCTCTGGTTCTTTCATGGGGCCCACTTGGCTACTGACTCTGGACAACTTTTGGGTTGCTGTACAGGTAGCAAAAAAAGTCTGGGACTCTGCGGGCAAATACTGTCCAACTAGCTTTGTTCCATGTGTCTGCTGTATTCACCTCCCTGTCCACATCCCCAACCCATCCCTGCCTCGCTGGAGGGATTGGGCCTGGAGCCCATCCAGCATGCTAGGGAAAGCCAAGGAGAGTCCTCTCAAAGCTTGAGGGAGGTCTGAGGAGCATGTCCTGTATATTACAGATGGGCTGAGTAGGAGCTTCATCTCTGGCTGCCTTTCCATCAACATCTCAGGACAGATGAGGTGTTTCTGTCAATCACTGAAGAGGCATGGCATTCGACTGAGTCCCACCTGAGCTGATGGGGCTGCCTGGGAGACATTCAGTATTTAAAGAAGAAGCTCCTTGCTCAGAGGTGATGAAGCATTTTGGAGGAATGATTCTGCATGTGGCCAGGGCATGTGTGACAAACTGCATGGGGGGCTGCAAAGCCAGTCAGGGGTCCGTGACATCCACACAGACATCTCAAGAGGCCTCTCAGTCCCACTGACACCAACCATCACTGTGGAGTACATATTGCTCTGCCCCCACCCCAAGCAAGGGACACCCACAGAAGCTCACATCTCTCATCTGTGTGCTCAGGAAAAGGGGGAGAGAGAGCCTGACGCTCAGTGTGTTCATACATCTCTCCCAGAACAAGGAGGGCTTCACTGAGAGGGACCAGACACAGACCCTGCCTCAAGCAGCTTACAGACTGAGGAACCCTACAAGAGGTTACAAAATAAGACTAGGAGTTGGGCGCTGCAGAAAATTTCAATGAGGGGAGATATTGGGGAGGAACTTGAACTTCACAGCCCTTTCTCAGAAGAGCTAGGTCCACGGGGTCAGTCTCCCAGGGCTCAGGTCACACCTGGGGAAGAGAGGCAGGACTAAGCAACTGATCAGCACTTCACTAGCTGGTTGGGCCTAGATAAGCCGTCTCCCTTCCCTCACTTCTCTTCACTTATGCAGTCAAGGGTGGGGTGAGGTGTTGTCCGCGTCTTTGATGCTTTACACTGAATCTGTGCAATCCCCTGTTATAATCACCCACTGTCCTTGCTTGACCCCCTGGCCTTGGCCTCTCTCTCCCTCTCAGTTCTGCCGCGCACCTGTGCAAGTACGTACGGACACACAGCTTCCTCCCAGCACCTCATGTCTACCTGCCAGGCTTTCTGACATCTCACTTCCCAGGCAAAGCCTCACACACAGCTCCGAAGCTCTCCCCCAGCCTGCTCCCCTTTTTCTTTCTCTGAATTCTGTGTATTCTTTGAACACACAAATCCAGAAAGCTTCTGAGGATAAGGTTCATATCTATTTTCTGCTCAGAATTCTTCCCAGCTGGCCCATTATCTAGAACAAAGATCAGCAAATTTTTTTCTATAAAAAAGCAGATGGTATATATTTTAGTCTTTGCTGGCCATGTGGTCACTGTCACAACTACTCACCTCTGTGGCTGAATTGCACACGCAGTCACAGACAATACATAAATAAATGAATATCACTGGATTCCAGTGCAGTTTTATTTACAAAATAGATGGTGGGCTAGGATTGGCCTGCAGGACAGAGTTTGCCAACCCTTAATCTAGGGCAGGACTTACTGATAGTCACACCTCCGCCTGCCCTTCCGTCATTGCTGTAATTGTTTACCTGTCTTTCTGCTATACTGGACTGTGAGATTGAAAGCGGGCTCTGTGTCTTAACTCTTCAACCCCAGTCTAATATCATGCTTTATATATTGTAGGTATCCAACAAATGCTTGTTCTATTAATGCTCTGATCTGGTGGTACATGTTTCACATCTCATGCATGACCTAAGGAGATCAGCACTAGGACAGATCACGAGCTATCACAAAGCAGACAGTCCCCAGTGGGAGGATGGCCCAGGGCTGACACCCAGCCACATGAGTTTGTACTGTACCTGCCAGGGAATGCAGGGGAAGGCGAACTGGCCTGCTGGCCTCGGCATGTTCTTGGAGGGAGCTCCATTCTGCCACATCAAAGGGCGAATCTCCTGATCAAAAGTCTGCACCAGACACTCCACCTCCTGGATCCATTTCGCCACCTCCCACGCTAACTATCCCCAACTAATAGCCCTCTGGGGACTGGGAGCAACCACAGAAGGCAGACATCTGTGGAGTTTCTAGTCCCTTTCATCTGAACCTACAGCCTAATATCTACTGCTAACATGTTCATTATGCCACGCAGGTAAGAAAAGAGCATCCAGACACATTGGGCCACCTGAGTCACAACGCACTTGTGATTGAGCATGATGATCCTAATTCTATAGAAGAGCAGAATAAGCCCAGAGAGGCTGTGACTTGCTCAAAATCACTGCAGTGAGCAGTACAATCAGGCCTAGGACGTTGCTACCATAAAAAGGCCGATGCGACCTACGCTATATCCAGAATGACAGAAAGACTCCCCTCTACTCTCACTGATGCATTTCAAGGGGACAGCAAAATCAGAGCCTATGAAGAGGAGAGCAATTAGAAAAGAAAAAGAGCTCAAGGCCCCATTCGATGAAAAATGGATGAAGGCATTTGACTGATTAGAGAGAAGCCTGGGGCAAAATACGAGTGAGTGATCATGGAATCTGGCTCGGGCAGGGGCAGGGCCAGGGCCAGGGCCAACTAAGAAGGAAGTGAGTATTCATCTTAGTCCACTGCCTGACAATGGCCCAAACAACAGTAAAAGTCATGTTCTAAAATATGATTAGGTTCTTAGAGCATTGTTTTAATTATTTCACCTGCCTTTTATAATAAGATAGTAAATAAACATGACTTCAGCAATTCCCACTTTAAAGTAAAAAGCAAATGGTTATTATAAGTGGGTTAAATAGTCTCCCCAAATTCATGTGCCCCCGTAACATCAGAATGTGACCTTATTCGGAAACAGGATCATTGTAGATATAATCCGTTAAGATGAAGTCACACTGGATAGGGTGGGTCCTAAATTCAATGGCTCGCAACCTTGTAAGAGAAAGGATCTACAGAGAAGGCCATCTGAAGACAGGAGCAGAGACCGGGGTGATGTGCTGCAAGCCAGAGGATGCCACATGCAGACGGCTGGCAGCCACCAGAAGCTAGGAGAGAGCCGTGGGACGGTTCTCCCTCAGAGCCTCCAGAACTTACCAACCCTGCCAGCACCCTGACTCTGGATTGCTGGCCTCTGGAGCAGAAACACCTGTTATTTCAAGAAGAAATGCCTGTGATTTCAAGCCAACAAGTTCGAAGTAATTTTTAACGGCAGCCTTAGGAAACAAATACAGTTATTAACTTAGAAACATTATTAATCTGAGCATTTCATGGAGCGGCAGTAGAATAAGGTGATTAAGAGCATGTAATATGAAGTAAGACTGATTGAGTTCAAATCCTCAGCCAACCATTCACCAGTTGTGTGGCTTTAAGCAAGTTATACAACTTTCTTATGCCTCAGTTTCCCCCTCTACAAAATAATACAAGCATCCACCTTGTAAGATTGTTGTAAGGATTCAGTGTGTTAATACATGTAAAGCAGTAAGAACAGAGTCAGTGTCAAGAAATAGACACTAAAAATTGTAGCAATTACTATAAGCGAAAGCAGACCAGAGAGCACGGGTTTTGTATTTTGCTATAATTACTAACGTAATAGTGAACAGTAAATATGTCTGTCTGTTAAGTGTAAAGCACTGTACCAACAAGGTTATGTTTGCTGCATTTTCTCTCTAATTCTTACAATAACTCTGTAAGGGATATAGAATAATCCTATTTTTATAGAGGAAGAAATTGAGGCTCAGAAAAGTGGAATAACTTATTCAGGATCACCGAGTAAGAAGTGATGTAATCAAGATTTACACTCAGTTCTGCCTGACTTTAATGCCCTTCCATATCATGCTGCCCCCTGAGGCAGGGACCAGTTCTGTTCCCCAACGTACTGCCAGCTCTAGCCCAAGGCCTGGATAATGGTAAGCCTGCCTCAAATATTTAATGAGTTGACAATTCATTACAATATGAATGTCTGGATATTAGCATTGTTGACTTTCTCCTAAACATGGTCCACACAGCGTAGAAACAAGTACCCAACACCAACAAAGCTAGACAGTGGTCCCTACGTGAGCCAACAGATTTATGGTAATATCTCATTCCATGCTGATTTACATAGCATCCTATGTGAACATATAAACTTGCTGGAAATGGTGCAATTTGTTCCTGAGAAGCCAGGGACAGTGGCACTGAGATTTGGCACTTTCCCGAAGGAACCCAATAACTTCATTATAATTTCACTTTCCATGGGAGATAGAGCAGGGGGTGAAGGCATGCTCTAAAATTTGATATTGAAGTCAATTGCTAACCATATTCTGTGTGACCTTAACATTTGGTTGGAAGAAAGAAAGTGGAATTGGCCACTGGGAACATTAAAAGTGGGATGGTTGGTGCATCCACAAGCATGGGGGGCAGGGGGGTGCAGCTACAAAAATGTAACAGTGTCTCCTCATACTTCTCCATTGAAAACATGGCTTGGTATTAATGCTGTTTGCATTCCCTGCTCTCAGGATGGAAGATAGTGCAAAAAGGAAGGGAGCAGGATCAAGACCTAAGTGAAACTGAGTCCATGTTAATAATTTTCCCTTCAAATAATCAAAACAGCAGATGAAGCTTCAGGCAGATAAAGAAGAGTTGACTGTAGCCAAATATGAGAACCAAAGCTAGTTTCAGAGGTCCTCATATTTTCTGATAGAAGAAAAAGTCTAAAGAAAAAGATAGAAGAAAAAGTCTAAACAGAGAACTGACTAAGTATCTGTAGCTGAGATACAGATCAGAAAAGAAAAGATAATCTTAGGGGCTATCTGGCTCAAACTGAGCCCTCTCCAGATACAAAACCCATGTGAAGAAGCACTAGGTAATAGGGATAAAAGGCGCCATCCCTGCCCTCCAGAAGCTCACTGTCTGTTGGAAACCAGACATGAAAACAAAGTATTACAGCATTTGCAAGGTGCAGTAGAAGTGGGATGGAAAAAAACTTAGGAGTCAAGGAAGACTTCACAGAAAAGAGTGTGCTAAAACCAATATATTGAGGGAGGTAAGACAATCCCAGATAGACGGAGGAGCAAGGGCAAGGGTCTGGAGTCAAGAAGCAGCAGGGCAAGTGATTTGGTATGACTGGAACCTATGGTGTTTGCTGGGGTCAAGTCAGAGAGCAGAGAGACTTAACCGGACATAAAGCAAAGACATAGGCAAGAGACCTGCTATGACATGCTTAAGGGGTGTGAACTTCTTCTTAGGTGCTTAGAACCCATTGAAAAATTTTAAACAAGGGATTGTCTTGATCATATTTGCATTTAGAAAGGCCAATCTGATACAACATAAAGACGGTCGGGGTGGCGGGGGCAAATCTTAGGGGCCAGTTAAGAAACACCGCAATAATGCGAAGGGAGATCACAAGCGCTGGGATTAGGGTGGTGGCATGAGGAAGGTGAGGTGGGAACAGATATCGGAAATGCGACTGACATGACTTGGTATCCAAATGGATGTGAGGGGAGGGAAAAATCTAAGGGCAGCTTTCAGATTCTGGCATGATTGAGAATGGTTAGGACAACCCTCAAGATGGACTCAGGAAGGTACATAATTGAAGAGAAGATGCTGAGTTCATTTGTGAACATGTTGAGTTTGAGATTTTCTGGACATCCCAGCATTTGTAGTCAGGAGACAGATATAAGAGCTTGGAGCACATGGTATAAGAATATTTGACGGCTATCATATGTAAGTAGATAGTAACTTAGAGATAGTGACATGGGTGAAATTGCCCAGAAAGAGTGTTTAAAGAGAAGAGTAAAGGAAAGTAAAAGGAGAAAAGAAAGCTTAAGACAGAACTCAAAAGACAGATACTTCAAAAGCAGATAAAGGGGAAAGGAAAAATGAGAGAATAAAAAGGATGCCCATAGAAGCAAAGGAAATACCAGGACAAATCACATTACAGACCCTGAAAACCTTAGGAAGAGAAATATCAGGTGGAAAGAAGTGGTCAAAATGTGTCAGATGCAAAAGAAAGATCAAGTTTAAAAAGTATTGAAACGGTCTTCTAGGTTCCACTGAATACAAATATCAAATGAAATTAGACAACAGGGAGCAGATTAACATAGTCCCTAGAATTTAGTAGATATTTGATAAATGACAGGTGGATGGATGAGATATTGACTACCCCCCATTGAACCTACTGTCTGCATAATGGATTATACTCGTGATGGTTCTATCCAGAGGCAGAGAGTTGGACAAAGGTGACCTCAGGGAAAAAAAATTATACATGGTCCACAGAATAACAAGAAAAATACTCATAGCTATTTTACCAAGAAGGGTCTTTCAAAGGTCATTCCATCTATCCCCCTTCCTCTGGCAGTATGTCAAGGGCAATTTTTAATGTACACTATCAATAACATTAAAAAACTCACATATGCATGCATCTAAATCAGACTTTCCAGAAGGAAGGGAGGAGTAAGTTTGCATCTACCCTACCACCTCTTGCATCTGGCGGGGGGAATGGAAAAACTCGTCATCAGCCTAGCTGCTGCCCCTGGAGCCAACAGCTCAACCAGAGAGCCAAGTCTCTGTGAAATGCATCAGATCAAACTCAATGATCAATAATAAAATCAACAGCCTTCTCAAAGCCAAAGGGGCTGAAATTCAGAAGGGGCAATCCTGTAATTTCTCCTGGGGCAATACAGCACGCTCATTTTCATGAGATTTATAGCTTTAACCAATTCTCCGGATGCAGGACAGACCTTTTGACTAGGTCAGAGGCCAGGGTCAGGGCAGTAATGATCTAACAATCAGAAGGGCTCATGGACCCCTAGACCACCATCCCCCCACCCCCAGTCCTGCCAGTTCTAACAAGAGAAATGCAAACCACTTATAAGGGTTAACCAATCAAACCAGAAAATCAAATAGCCATACAGTTCAGCTGGAAGAACGCTCCTTTATTAAACAAACAATGTGTCTGGAACACTTCTGGTCTCATTGTTCCATTCCAGGCTGGAGACTGAAGCTATAGAAAGAAATGAGCAATCTCAATAATGCTCATCCTGGGCTAACTCTACTGGCACATAGAGATTTCCTGGCTGGGGCTGAGAACTGAATTAACACTTTCAGGCTACGGTTGGATGTGAGGGGTGGGGTGGGGTGGGAGGGGTGGCTAGGGAGACAGAAAAAGAGATTTCAAAGTGTAAACAACTATTGGAGGAGGAAGGCTGAATGGCACTGAGAACAAATGTGGAATCTTCAAGGACCTTTAAGGATGGGAAGGAGAGGAACAGGCAAAAATGTCTCATACTGAGGTTTTACGACAGCAATAGTAATAGATCCTGACCTGTGTCAACTCAGCCACTGCAGTGGTCACCTCCCCTGTGGTCTGAAAGAAATGATGCCTCTCATCAACTCAAGCATCCATCCTAGTATACCAGGAGGCGGTGGATAGACAGCATTAGGTGTGTGGTCTCCATTTTACAAATGGGAAACTCAAGTTTGAGTGACTTCCTGAGACTGCTTGACTTCAGAACTCCTCCTGTTCTAGCTCCTCCACTTTGCACTTGAGAGCTACAGATCCTCAAAATAGCTTCAAACAGAAAGGCTAGGATCTATATGGCGTAGGGATGGTGCCAGCCTCAGGTCCTGGCCCGCTGGCTAGATAGAGGACATTCACAGTTTGGTCAGACATCAGAGGCACTAGTGGCCAAAGGACCAGAGCCATGTGACAGGTCTTCTTGTCCAAGGTTCAGAGGAAACTAACATCAAAGACAGGAGAGGCATTAGCTGGGTGGTCTGAGAGAGCAATTAGGGAGGAGCAAAGGAAAAAAGAAAAGGCAAGCGCCCAGAGTCAAGGACAGAGCTGTCTTTGTTGTCCTGACTCAAAACCCAGCAACAGACAAAGGCCCCAAGAGAAAAGGCGAGACTTTGTTCAAACTAGGGTCAGGGGCATTGCCTGGTCCTCTCTGGGGAGTGCTGTCCACTGGAGAGATGACAGACAGGAAGGAGGGCAGAAGAGAGACAAATGGGAAATCCTCAAAAAGAGGATGAGATTAAAACCAGATAGGGAGACCCGGAGAACAGAGAAGGGTGTGTGCAGCCGGATGCCTCCCTGTGGCCTTCTGGCTAGGGTTCTAACCCCCTGATCATTCAGGGGTGTTAAGTGCCCGTCACAGGCCTTGCTGGAAGCCACCAGCACACACAGCTTGTGGAGGAAGCCAAAAATATCAGGGTGGCTCTGTTTTCCCTTCCCCAGCTTCCTGTCAGTTCCCAGGTAGGGTGGTGAAACTGGGCTCACTTAAATATCTGGGGTTCACACACAAAGCCTGTGCTTACTCCAGTAAAACGGAGGTTCACCCAGCAGGAAGACATATCCCCCAGGGACAGGTCCACCTATTCTGTCACTGAAGCAGACCTGGAGATGCCTTCAGCCTCGGAGCTTACTCATAAATTCACCGCCACTCCACACAAACACACGGAAATGTGACATAGCTGTTTAATCCTGGGCAATTTCTTTTGCTTGGTCCTTGACTCCATCAATTGGAAAGAGCACAAGCACTTGGGTGGGTTTGGATATGTGAGTGTGTTGGATGCCTGCTCAGCTGCCAGGTCTCTGGCTCTTACGCCAGATACTCTGAGCCTGGGGAAGAGGCCCCACGCAGAAGCAGTGTGAGCACTGGGCTCAACACTCCTGTCTCCAAGTCCCTGCTCTTTCACTGCCTGGAGTTGGAGCCTTGGCAAGACATGCCTGTCTAGGCCCCGGTGTTGCTGTGACATCAGAAGTTTGAATGGGATGACTGATGTCATAGGTCATCTCTAGCTTTGACATTTTCTGGATTTATTTAATGTACTTTAGCGTGCCAGGTATTTATAATTTGGTAACTAAAATAGCAAACGTAGGTTGACCATCGTTTTTTACCTAATCAAAAGGTTTGAGCTCTGGTACACTGTACCTGTATCCGGGGAACTGGTTAAAGCTATAAATCTCACAAAGACAGGTACACTGTATAGTCCCAGGAGAAATTACAGGATTGTTTTTTCGGAATTTCAACCACTATGTTGCAGACACTTCTCTAAACCCTTCTCATGCAGTATCTAACTTAATCCTCACATCAGCCCTGACAAGCATATATAATAATAATCATCCCCATTTTACAGAGAAAGAAACTGAAAAGTTAGATATGTGGCCCTGGGTCACACAGCCAGTGAAAAATGGAGATAGAACACCCAGACATCTACCACCAGACCCTGGCCACTTCACTCTGACATTCCATGGCCCCACCAGCAGGGAATAAAGAGAAGGGTATTTCGAATCTGGGCCTTTCACCAGACGATACTAGATCACAGCCAATGTGGGCAGTGATTCTAGCTGCTGCCTCAAGGACACTGTAAAATTCATGAGAGAAGAGGATGAAATTACTAGCATCCGTTCAGAGCTCAAGGGCAGCTTCAGTTTCAGAGGCGTCATGCTCAACCCATCTACCTGACCAGCCTCATCTGCAGACTGAATATCAAGTGCAGGCCTGAAAGCCTGTCCTTTCACCCCTCCCCCACTCCTCCTTCCTGCTGCTATAACCTCAAATCTCTCCTGATGAAGAGCGATCACAACCAGATGGCAAGGTGGCCCGAAGGCAAGGTCAGATCACTAGGCCAAGAGGCCATCTTTGTGTCCTGGCCCAGAACGGCTCACACTTTCTATACCGGCTCAAAGCTGGTGAGCAGGCAAGGGCAGCGCCTGCGCCAGGAAGCTCAGCCTGCTCCACGAGGGTGCTGCCACCTTGCCATTGGAAAGAAACAGCAATCACTTAGGCCCTGTTCTCCAACCCATGGCCTAAGACAACACACTGGGCCTGCAGATTGCTCTTAGGTCATCTGGAGAGAAAATGGACCAAACAAAAACAAAGGGAAACCAGCAGACAGACCCACAAACCCATTTTTTTCTCCCAGTGTGGTGAAGGAGGACAAACACAGTCCCAGGGCAGGGCTGCTAATGAAGAATACAGGGATCCCAAAGTACGAACACCACCTTCCAATCCACCACCACCATGTTCAAAATCTGGTTCCGATTTGCTACAGCATCCATCGCCTGAATCCACCAGAAAGCACTACATTCCTGCTCAACTATTTCATCTCCCTCTGGTCCAGCCTGCTCTGGCCTCATGTCAGATTAATATTCCTATTCTGTAGAAGCCGGATGAAATTGCCTTTGGTGGGGTTGACCTCTCCAGTTGGCCTTGGCTGCCTGGAAGTCTGTGGCAGCCACCACCCCTTCCCCACCCTGGGGTCTGAAAGTGTAAACACTCAGGGTGGCCCCTGACTCATATAGAAAGTTATTAGGAAGGAGTGAGGCTTAACAAGGTGTCAGGGCTTTCACCAAGCTTTTGGGTTGGATGAGCTGATCTCAGGAATTTGCAGAAAGAGAGCAACTGAATGGAAAATGCACTAACAACACAGGCTATGTCTAAGGTATGTGCTTACTAACTAAGGAGCACGGCTGTGCAAAAGGAGGTGACTGTAAGAATAAGAGTGGATAATAGCTAATATTTAATGAGCAACTTACCATATGTTAGGCACTGTACTAGGGGCTTTAAAAGCATTATCTCATTTAATTCTGTCAACAAACCCAGCAGAAAGACACTAGTATTTTTTTCCCACAAATTAAAAAAAAAAAAGACTGAGAAAGGTTTGGTAACATGCCCAGGGCATCAGTAAGTGGCAGAGCCAAGACTTGAACCCAAACAATATAAATCCAGAACCCAAGTTCTTCACCACTAAGCAATATTACCAGCATGGCCTGAGTTCTTTGGAATGTTTCTTTGAACCGTACAATTCTTACTGAGTGACAATGGGAATGACTCTGAGGGCTGTCCATGGCTAATAAGGCCCCTGAGCTAGTATAGTCTAGCCTCCACCTGGCTCACAGATTCTGATCACAAATCAACATATACTCACTAAAAGGGACATGAGTCTATCGGTGCATCAACCAGAAGTAACTGCAGATCCTATTACCAACAATGCCCAGATGCCTGGAGTGGGCGAAGAGGACTCTGAGTAAAATCCTGACCTGGAATTCAAGACCTGAATTTTAGGAGGAGAGGCCCTCTCAGGCCTGTCCAAGCCTACAAATCTAAGTCACCCTGACCCTCCCAAGAAAGTTCAAAAGCAGAGAGAAGTCAAGACTCAAACAGCTATTTGTATGCCTATGTTCACAGCAGCATTATTCACACTAGCCAAAACATAGAAGCAACCCAAGTACCCATTGACAGATGAATGGATAAACAAAACTGGTATATACATACAATGGAATATTATTCAGCCTTTAAAAGGCAGGGACTTCTGACACATCTACATCATGGGTGAGTGTTAGAAGACATTATGCTAAGTGAAATAAAAGGACACAAAGAACAGTCATAAAAAGACAAGCATTGTATGCTTCTGCTTATATGAGGTCCTAGAAAAGTCAAATTCATAGGGACAGAAAGTAGAATGGTGTTTGCCAGGACCTGGGGGTAGAGAGATGGGGAGACAGGGAGTTAGTGTTTAATGGGTACAGGATTTCAGCTGGGGAAGATAAAAAAGCTTTGGAGACGGATGGTGGTGAAGGTTGCAAAACAATGTGAATGTACTTAATGCCACTGAACTGTACACTTAAAAATGTTTAGAATGATAAAGTTTGTTATTTAAAATTGTATGTAATAATGTATATTATATATACATATATATTATATATATATGATTCAAAATACATATATTCAACCACAACAAATTGACAGTAAATGGTATATCTCTTGAATCTAATAACAATTAAGAATTAGGTCTGAAACTTGGTGGCAGGGGTGCGAGTGAAAGGAATAAACAATAAAATCCACAGATGAAAAGGGGCTACATTCACTGGCCTCAAACTCCAGTGAAATGTAATGATGGATTCATTGAAATATGGGAAAGTGAAAGTTAAATCTTCCCATATTAAATTATTTAAGTAAGTAACCCTACTTGCCATAGCAGCACCTTCAGTAAAAATGTATGATTCAAGGCAGATCACTCACAAAGGGGCCCTGAGACGGACCCCGGGAAGCCACTGCTTTCTCAGTGGGGACTGAGATTCCCGGAGGCAGCCCCATTCCTCTGCAGAACGTTGCCACCAGTGTCCAAGGAAATGGGGATGACTATTCCAGAAGGCCCAAGTAACCATATCGCTGAGTCACAACTGTTTTTCTCTGTTCTGTCATTTTGTTAGTCATTCAACTAACATCTTACACACACCTTCTCTGTGTCAAGCACTGTGAGAAGCTCTGGAAGTTAAGGGAGGAAGAAGAGAAAGCAGGAAGCAGAAGAACTAATTTTTTGAATGCTTGCAATATGCCAAGCGTAACGATAAGCTCCTTAAAAGTATTATCTTCTGTAACGCTCACATAAGCTCTGTGGGAAACATAGTACTGATATGTCCACTTTTTATAAGTGCAAATGCAAAATCTTAATGAGAAAGATAAAACCTTTGGCAGGTACGCAGGGATTTGAATTGTGTTTAGCCCCAAAGCATGGGTGCCTAACAGCTACTCTGCTCACCCCTAGAGATGTAGAGATTAATTCCACATGATACCAGCTTACTCATGGTTGGGAAGAGTGGGACAAATAAGTAATTGCACTACAAGATGAGACTTGCTAAAATATGGGCCAGTTTTGAGTGCCCATGAGCCCAGGCAGAAGAAGTCAGGACAGCTCCACAAGGATGGACTCTTAAACTACAAGTGTCTTCTGTCTTTATCTCCTTCCGAAAACTGTGGTTTTCTTGGGAGCCAGGACCATGCCTCCTTTTCTCTACACAGCCCCCTTTGCCACTCTGAGTGCTAGAGGTGGGTATGGGGTCACCCACCGGATAGACAATTAAGCCAGAAATGACGAAGTGGGATTCCCAAGTAGAGTGAAAATGAAGCCTTTTCAGTTGGTACCTGACTGAGAAGTAAACCCTTTCTTTAGCTTTTATGGCTTGCAAGTTTCACTTAGCAAAGCATGCCCGCAAGGTTCTTTATTGCCTCCTGGTGGCGTGGAGGACTCACGGCAGCTGTGCAAATACTGCAGGCCCCTGGGGCTGAGAGCTCAGAAATGAAGGACAATCAGAGGAATGTGTCTGTGGACAGCAAAAACAAGTACACAGAAGGGAAATAGAGTTCATCAGGTCTGTGCCTTCTCTTATCTGTGGCCCCCGAGGCTTAAAATTCCACTCTTTTTTTTTTTTCTTTTATGCCTAGAACAGCATCTTGGGAAAACCAGATCTGCCCAGAGGTGATAATTCCCACCAGTATTGAGTTCTTCAAATCGGAAAATTTCCCCCAGGGGTCTGGGGAAGGTAACATGGCCTCCTATGACTGCAGAGCTCATTCCTCCAGTATGACAGTGGCTCTGAGAGATGCTGGTACCCTCAACGCCAGTCCACAGGCCAAAGCAGAATGTACTTTGAGCTGGTCACATTGGAAGAGCAGTAAGCAGTGGAATAAGATTCTATCTTAAGTGTTTTTGGGCCATCAGAAGAGGGTCTTCCACCCTTAGCTCAAGAACAAATCCACAGACTGCCTTTTCTTTATAAATACCCTAATCTGAAGTTAATTATTATTGAGACTATCTTCTAGGGGTTTCTAAAGGCACACATCAAAGTGTGAGATAGAAAGAAGTCTACTCGGCAAACCCTTATCAAGCCTTGTGTTAGGGTCTAGGGAGTGGAATTGAAAAAGACAGAGTCGCCATCCTCAAAGTAGAGATGAACATGCATTTTCATTACACACAAATTTAAACAAGGCACAAAATAAAGGTACATAGAGGAAAACGGGCATTGCAGAGGAGGCAAGAGGGGGAGAATTCACAAAGGTGAAATGTCTGAATTGACAAGCCACTAATTGACAGTTGGTGCTGGGTAAATACCTTGCATGGTCTCACACAGAAATCTGGGCTCATGCCCCTTTCTTCCAGTGACTGTCTTCCTCTCCAGCACTACAGCATGTCCAGCTCTGCACTCACAGGCTGGACCACCTGCTGTCTCCTGCCTCGGGCAGTCACACAAAAAACACTGTTTCACAAGCTACAGCTCATATAAGATGCGGGCCTCCCTAACTCACTTCATTCTAAGTGTTTGTCTTTTTATTTGCATTCCGACCTCATCATAGTCTGCTCTTTCCATGGTTGGGATGCGTCTATTTACAATCCCGATATGCTGTGTGAGTCCATTTCCTTTCAAATTCTTCTCAGTCTTTGCCACCTCAGAAGTCCTTACCATTGTCTGAGTTTCTTTTCTCTAAAATGCTGATTCCTGTGATACACATTCAGACCATAGCTACCTTTTTTTATTTAAAAAATATGTACATGAAAAGTCTGGTACATGTGTCCAAGCACGCCCTGTGTTCTGTGCTTTCCTCATTGCCAAGACGGCACGAACAGCTGGGTTCCTCTTTTGCCAATCAGCTTTTCCTTGCTATTCAGAATTGAGACCAAAATTTAGTTCCTCTTATTGTCTCTTCTGTATTAAAAAAACATAGTCTGTAAACAAAGAAATTTAAGAGTTAACAGATGCTCCATGATGTTCTGCTTTAAAATACACAGTGTGTATTTTAAAATACACATACTTAAAGCAGATATCTTCATAATGGAAATTCACCATCACAGCACTTCCACAGGGTTTGAGTTCTATATTAGTAAAGCACCAATCAGAGTTCCTATTTGGCCAACTAATCTATAGCATACTCCACAACGTTTTTTTAATCTCCTTACGTGCTCAAGTAACAGATTTCAACTGTCCTTTTAACCTCTGCTTATTAAATAGTATACCATCAAGACCTTAATGTTATGAAACTGCAGGAATCTGATCTATAGTCTACCCTGGAGAAAGAGGTTTTTTCCTTCCCAACTTTATTTAAAGACACACTATTATCAGTAGTTCTCAAAATGTGGTCTGAGACAAGCAGCAGCAGCAGCAGCAGCAGCATGGCCTGGAACCTTGCTAGAGGTACAAATTCTCAGGGTCTTCCTGAGAATGACTGAGTCAAAACCCTCAGGGTAGGGTCTGCAAAGCTCTGTCCTAGACAAGCCCTCCAGGAACGCACCCTCCCTGTGTCTTGCCTTTTGAATGTAGCTACGTATTCAGAACAGAATCTATAGAGCAGCTATTTGAGAATTCTGAGGAATGAAGGAAGATTAGGAGAAAAGAACAAAATATGAACTAACACGAAACTTGTGTTTTGTCCCCACACTATCCCCCCACCTAGGCTCAAGGCAGTCCACAATCAAGAAGTGGGCTTCCTCAGCCTAGACAGAAGGAGCCCCAGGAGAAGCCCTCTGGCTCTGGTTCAAAAACATCAAGAATGATGAAAAAGCCACCAAAATGGTAAATAGCTAAGTAAATAAAATAAACTATTCTCCTCTTCTTGAGTTCTTAAAAATATGTTTGATGGTTAAAAGTAAAAAATATATAACATTTGCTGGTGGGTCTTTCAATTTATGTAACTGTAATACATGAGAAAACTATGAGACAAAAGGAAGTCATAAGGTGGTAAGGTGTCTACGCTTCCCTTCAGGTGATTTTATGTGGACTGTGGAAAATTAATCTACTGTAATCCCTAGAGCAACCACTAAGAAAAGTATATGAGGAGATATATTCATAAACAAGCTTTTCCGTTGATTCTGATAATGCTCAAACTTGAGACCAATAGACTACAGAAAAGAAAAACTTTAAATTTAATTGAAATCCTGATTAGTATTTACTTATGATGCTGAAACCCCAGCTTTCAGAGATACAGTGGATGATTTTGGCCTAGAAAGGGTCTCAAGTGATTCTGATAAGGATCGGGGGAACCACAGGGCCTAAGCCATAGTGTAAATAGACTCGTTCCTCAGTCCCACCGTGGAACAAAGGGGCAGCCCTTTCCTGCCTCTTTCCCTCCCCTGGACTAATAACAGTCAAGGCTGGAGGCTGGCTTTGCACCTCTAGGTTTTTGAGAATAACTAATGCTCTTTGTGAGGGGAATCTGATGGAAAAAAACTGAGGGGCCTGTTACCTAGATCTGCCCACCAGTTGCAGTGGGAGGAATTCACTTGATGTTTCTGCGCCCTCGTTTCCCCCTCCTTTTAAGCCCCACCATCCCATATGGTCAGAATGAAGATGAAAACAGAGAAACACAAAAGATGAGAGTGCTTAACAGCACCCTAAGTGGGATAACAATTAATATTTTGTGGCGATATTACCTATCTATAAATAGAGCAAAGAAATTTACAGAAATAATTCAGGTAATTCTCCCAACTTTCTTGTGATTGAGAGAAATAATTCCCCCCAATTAGTTATTTTTGGTAACTGAGTCTCAAAGAAATTGAATCCCTCATCCTATCTGGCTGGGATCTCCGTACATAGAGAAGAGGTAGGAAAGAGAAGAAAACTGGACTGAAACAATAATGCAGGAAGAGATCCACTGAGGAAAAATTCCAATTGGAGCAATCTATGATTTTAAGCTCTAAAGAAAAGTATAACTGGAAATACTAATTTGTGAGCTCTCTTACTCTACAGACGGCAACCAAAATGTTGGGAATAAAATAAATCATCTGGAGAGTAACTGCAAAATGAGAACAGAAGAGAGCCTTGGAATGAGATTTGAAGAAGGCTAACATTTAAAAATCAGAGCAGACTAACCCAACCAAGGAGTCTTCGAGGAAGTAGCCAGGGAAGTAGGAGAAAAATCAGGGGAAGTAGTGTTTCAAACAGGAAGGAATCGTCAACTGTGCTGAATGTGGCAAACACGTTAAGGAAGCTGAGAACTAAAAAAAACTCTGTTAGGTTTAGCACCAACTGGAGGACCCTTGTCATCTATATAAGAACCCTTGGGACAGAGTGGTGGGGACAGAGGCAGATGGAAGTAACTTGAGTAAGAGGTAAAGAAATGGAAATAGTAAGTAAAAATACTTTTAACGTCTATGAGATACTTACTATAAAGTGCAGCTATTAAGATAATGAGACACTGGGAGTGCCTTTCCAGTTGTTAGGTGAGATATTGCCTGATTCGTGAATTGCTTAATAAAGCTAAATAGCCCTAGCTGGTGTGGCTCAGTGGATTGAGCGCTGACCTGTGAACAAAAGGGTCAACGGTTCAACTCCCAGCCAGGGCACTTGCCTGGGTTGCGGGCCAGGTCCCCAGCAAGGGGTAAGCGAGAGGAAACCACACATTGATGTACCTGCCCCTCTCTTTCCCCCTCCCTTCTCCTCTCTCTAAAAATAAATAAATAAAAATTTTTTAAAAGCCAAATAGATCTTCAAAAAAATAGTAGTAAGGTATTAAGACAAGATAGTCAAGCGGACAATGAAGTTAGAGAGCCCAGAAAGCAGACACACACACTTGATTTATGATACAAATAATGCTGCAAAGCAATGAGGGAGAATAATTCTTTCAATAAATGATGCTGGGTCAATTAGATATCCATGTGAAAAAAAAATTAATCTTGACTCACACCTCATGCCACACACACAAAAATCTAGATTATGTGGATTGTAGATCTAAATGTGAAGTGTTAACCAATAAAGGTGCTGACAATAACATTAAAAAATACATTCATGACTTGGATAGCAACAATTTCTTAAACAGAACACAAAAATCATTAATCATAAAAAATAGATCAATAAATAGGACTAAAATAAAATTAAGAACCTCTATCCACCAAAGACACAATTAAAGAGTTAAATGGAAAACCACAGTGTGGAAAAAAGTTATTTGCAAAACATATTTTCAACATAGGACTTGTACCAAAAATGAATGGAGAACTCCATCAGATCAGTGAGGAAAAGACAGATAACCCATATTTTAAAGTGGTCAAAAGACTTCAACAAGAAGTTTACAAATGAGGATATCCAAATGGCTGAAAAAGAAAAATGCATATGAACAAGTTTTCATCTCATTAGTGATCAGAAATTACAAATTAAAACCACACTGAGATACCACCACACCATGTATCAGAATGGCTAAAATATAAATGACTGACAATACAAAGTGTTGACAAGTACCTGTAGAAACTGGAACTCTCATACATAGCCAATGGGAAGTATAAATTGCTACAAACACTTTGGAAACTATACAGTAGTGTCTACTAAAGCTAAACATATACAGACCATATGACCTAGCAATTCCACTCCTAAGTATATACACATTAGAAATGAATTCACCTAAAGATATAAAAAAGAATAGTCATAGCAACACTATTTCTAATAGTTTAAAACAAGAAACAACCATAACGTCGGTCAACAGTAGAATGGATAAATAAATTGAGGTACATTCAAGCAAGGAAATAAATACCAATATAATAATAAATAAACCATCACTACACACAATAGTATAGATGCATCTCACACAATCAAGGTTGAGCAAAAAAAAAAAAAAAAAAAAAAAAAAAAGCCAGACACAGAAAATATACTGTGTGATTTCATTTATATAAAGTTCAAAAACTAGGAAAATCTCATGTATGATGCTAGAAGTCATGACCTTTGCGGGAGGGAGGGCCTGTGATTGGGTAGAGGCCCAGGGGTGCTTCTGGAGCCTGTATGTGTTCTCTTTCTTCATCTGAATGGTGGTTACACTAGTGTATCCACTCAGTGATAATTCATCAAGTTGTACACTTGTGATTTGAGTATTTTTCTATGTCACACTTCAATAAAAAGGTTTTATTTTAAACCCTAGCTATGAAGAGGAGGAGTGAGCAGGTCACGACTGGAGGGGTAATAGGTTTAAAGAGGTGTTTCTAAAAATAGGAAAAAATGGAGCATGTGAAAGCAAGTTGCAGCCCAAGAAGCTTGCAGTCTCTTGCTGAAATGGAAGAGACTCTACCGTCGTCTGCCTGAGTGGGACTCTGCATTCTGCCCAACAGGCGGCCATACATAGTAGGTGCTTTGTAGACTTGCTGATGAAAATGTCCCTCTAGACCAGCAATTTTCAACCCATGTGCCACCGCAGAAACCCCAGTGTGCTGCAAGTATTTTTAAAAGATGCAAAACCTGACTATTTAGTCAGGGGCACTGACCTCTTTTCCCTTAAATTGTCAAATTTTAAAATGACAGCTAAGGGAACAATAGCCATTTGGTGTGAATGAATCAAAATTATACCTATTTTTTGTTAGAGTGGCAAAATATATATATTTTTGGTATGCTGCAGACTTTTAGTAATTAGTTTATGTGTGCCAGGAGATAAAAAAGATTGAAAATTGCTGCTCTAGTCAGTACTTCCAGCTTAGAGGACCAGCAAATCTCTCTTTAATAGTCATCTCTGACCACATCTCAGCGGACTACAGACTTCATGTTATTGAGAATTCTAAAAACTCAGCCAAAGAACCAAATTGCATCATTTTCACCTGCAGAGGAGGAAACAGATGCATTTAGTGGGTTAGCCGCTACACCCCCACCCCCCACCATGGATTCTGAGGTCCTAGGTCAGGCAAGTCCACAGAACCCAGGGGAATACAACAGCAGAGCAGTGCCCGGCTCTGAAACAGAGTCCCAGCTTCATCTCTGAAATCCTGTTTCTACAAAATGGGAACAATAATTGCACAACTGCTACTTCACAATAATTTTGTTAAGAGAAAATAAAAGTCTGGCATGTACTCAGGTGACCACAAATGTTTGTTCCCTTTCTCCTCCCCACTTCCCTAGGGAAGTAGAACGTTCTTAAATGAGAGAGAAACAGCTCCGCCTTGCAAAGAGCTCACAAACCAGGGACGCAAAGGTCCCTAGGATTCCAGACACGTGATCTTAAGACCACGCAGTGTCCTGGCGCGGTATCTGCCAGTCTGCAGGACAGCTAATCCCTCTTCCTTTTCAGAGTGGTCATTCAAATCATTCACATAATTCACAGGGGTTTCTGTGTTTCTACACGGTTTGGGTGTGTGTACTTTTCCTAGATCAAGGAGGGGGTCAGCGGGGGAGGTAGGGGACACAGCAGCACAAGTGTGTGTGTCTGTGTTTCAAGCTGCAGCTGTTTATTTCCCCAGATGAATTTTAAAGTCATTCCAAATTCATCAGCATCTGAGGAAGACTCCTAACTAGAAGCAACATGTTCAAAACTCAGGAGCTGTGGTAGGGTACAGAGGCAGAGACTCGGGATGGGGCAGGACGCATGAATCACGCTTTTATCCTGTTCCCTCTGCCACTCAAGTTCTGACAGTCTCTCAGGAGCAGCATTCAGCTCACCTCCGTTCACACCCTTGGAATTCCATTTCATCTTGGTGCACCAAGAGCCCTGGGAGGCTGGAGCCTACCACCGTACCCAACTTCTCCCTCTAGCTCTGGTTCAAGGTAAAAAGGTGCGGACAAGTAGAAGACTGGGTTGTTTGGCTAGGCATCCGTTTCTGAGCCCTTCCCAGGCACAAGAGTTTAAACTTTCCATACCTAATACTCAGCACCCATCTGGAAGTCAAAGGATGGTTTAAAATACTTTTGTAAACTTGAAAAAGTTAGTGAACTTCCATGGGTCTCCAACTGTCAAATGAGACAAGCATTAAAGACTCTCAAAGGTCCCTTCCAACTCTGGATTTCTCAATCAGGGCTTACAATAAAATAAAATTGAAAAATATTAAAATAAAATAAACTTTTCCTTTTCAATGAAATATTGGGGGCACATTCACTCTCCCTGTGCATTTCACTTGTGGCCCCTACCACCCTGGCTCAGCCCCTGCCCTAGATAGGAAACGGGCCCCCAGCCTCCTCATCTGGCGCCCGGTCACTTCATCTGCTGAGTATTTAATTAGAACTGGTGATGGCTGTTTGGAAAGAGCCAAGGCCAAGAGGGCAGGAAGGTGTCTCCTTGCTCTCAGCTCAGGAAACTAAGAGAAGGCTGGACAGCTGGGACAGGTCTCATTCTAGGTCATCCCCCTGCTGGCAGCACTCGGTGGCTTTCAGTGTTCGTCAGTTCCAACGTTCTCCTGGGGAGGGCCATGGACTTCAGATTGGGTGGGGCCCCTCTCAGCAGGGGAACCGGCTCTCCCCATCCCACCGCCTTCATGGTTTGCTTTCTGAGGGCCAGAAATTCACATTTCTATGCCGAGTAATCCTGCAGCACCGGCTGCAAAAGGGACCTGGAGATGTTAGCAAACCCAGGCAGGAAGTAACAACGAGCAGATTCAACCTGGAAAAATGTGGCCGTTGCATCTGGGGATAAATAATCAGAAACACAAATACTCAGGTGGGAGGGAGATGCCTGGAACAGGAAGCAGCCAGACAGCATTTGGAGAGGAGCTTGCAATGTGATCTAGTGACAAAGAAATTGCTGGGGGATTCACGAGCTGGATGCATGGAGGTGATACCCCAACAAGAACAAGGAAGGAACAGGGGCGGAGCCAAGCAGCTGTTCTTTGCCTCCCTAGGGGCCACGACTATGTGGACCAAGGGGTTGAGATGGTAGCAAGAAACGTTCAAGCCAGACTCTAGAAAGAACCTTGTCACTATGAGGCACAGGGAGATAGTATCTGAGATGATGGAGAAGTGTCTGGGAAGATGTTGGAAGCAATGGGACACAGGAAGCCCATTCCAGATGCAGGGGCGTGGACAAGATGACCTTCAGACATCTCATGCAGTCCACCAACAGGAGTGATTCTGCAGAAAACGCTGAGCTGACCTGCTTACAGATGCCACAGAAGACAAGAATTGCAAGAACACAAATCAGCCAAAAACACCAAAATTTAAGAGCTTGGGGAAGTCATGTAATTTGAGAGAAGGCCAGCAAAAGATCCAACCTGCAGATGACAAACTCCCTCCTCCTCAGGCCCATGAGGAAGATATTTTCCAATCCTCCCCATTGGCTCCATTGCCGAGGACATGGGAGCCTCAAAATGAGGCCCCCGAGACAAATCCCCATGTACATTAGACCCAGAGGGGCCAATCAAGTGCGAGCCATCCAACCTGTGCCTTTAGTAACATACGGTTGCTCTGGAGGGATTGAAGTTAGACCTCAAGAAGAACTTCCCTCCTGAATTTTGAGATACTGCCAGAACAAGCAAAAGAGGCCATTTACATTCTCACTTCCTCTAGTAGGTTCCTAAGCTAGACAGTGCTAGACATGTAGGAGGAGACACTTTTTGCAGCTAAAGCACAATGAGAGAGGTACAGGTGTGCCTTGCTTCAAACAAGCTTGAGATTAAAAGTCCAGGTTAGAAAGCAGACAAATTAGGCTGATTATCCACTTTCGACTGATTGAAAAAAACTACCATATTTTGCCATACATAATGTGCTCCCGTGTATAATGCACACCCATGTTTTTGTGTGCCTTATACATGAGATTATTATACCATTATGCCCATGGTATGTAATCATTATACCCATGTATAATGCACACCCTTATTTCTCCCTCAAAACTTTGGGCAAAAAAGTGTACATTACGCATGGCAAAATATAGTACATTAATACACTGAAAATATGATGAGAATTGCTCAATATAGCAGCCTAGGCTTCTAGCTCAAACCAGGCACTAAAGTGCACGACCTGTTCACCAGTCCAATGATTCGAGGTGAGTCTTCCTGGGGACCACTCAGCTTTCTGGTGAGGTATTTGATATGGGGTCTTAGCTCTTAGGCGAGCTTTCCAGAGACTCTAGAAAGATGTTGGGAAAAGCAGCTGTCTTTGTAAGGGGTCCTCTGGGGCACCTGGACAGCAGGCAGGTGTCGGATCTCACACTAGTCCAGGCCAGCAGAGGAACAGAGATAATTAGGATGGGAGAGTACTTCCAATGTATAGACAGGCACACCTACAGGCCGGAAAAAGACAAGTGTTTCAAGGATCTTTGGGGCGGAGATTAAGGAACTAGAATACCAATTAAAATAACTTCTCGCATATGCCTGACATCAGGCACTGCTCTGGGCATTTTGATATACATTATCTAATCATTTGCTTCCTTGGCAAATGAGAAGTACCCGTAATGTGCCAGTCTTATTTGAAACAACTCAAACAGATCAGATAAGACTGCCGTGATTGGAGACATCCCAGGATTTGCCCAAGGTTATACATGGCTTGGTGGCTGAGCTTGGGTTTGGATTCAGTCTGGCATTCTGACTTTGCTTTACATCAGGATTTTCTCCTTCAGGAAACCTTCCAGCCCTGCCCCTCTCGGTTCTAGTCTTTATAGCAAGACAGTCAGGATGTGTGCAGACAAGGTCTGGGCAGGCGACTTGCCATTACCTAAACCAGTGGAGGTGAGAGCTACAGCAGATAAACTACAGCCCTTTGGCCCTGGAGGGAACGACACTGTGTCGGAAGGAGGAAGGTCCCAGCCTGTCTGTCTGATTCAGCTTGGCTTAGGCTAAGATTAATGACTGAATTAGGTTCCATTTCCTGAGCATCCGAACAGCAGGAGGGAATGACCCAGAATGCAAGAGGCTGTTAGCAGATTAACCATTCACCCTCCATAAGCAGCCCACACAGGCAATAAACCTGCACATTTGCAGGGGTCATCCTGCATGACCCTGAGAAACCGTCCGCCTTCTGTTTCCTTCATTAAACGCTGACCTCTCCGAATGTGCTGACCATGTCAGCGACCTGGTCCTTCAGCCCAGACCAGCATAAGCCTCTGCACATGAGGAGCGTCCCATCCCACATGTTGCCTGGCTCTTACAGCATTAGGCTCCACTGTAAGCAGCTTATGACAGCTGGGGTAAAGGAAGGAGGGGGGCCATGGGGAAAAGGGAAGAGCCAGATGATGTGATTTCCACCCCGCTGTTCCATCTGCTGATGCCCAGTATACCACCATTTATTTGCCTAAAGCTTTGATCCCTTGTAGAAGTGCAATGACTGCAAGCAGAGTTCTACGGAAGGGTCCAAGTGAAAAACATCTGAGAGGATGCAAAGGAGGCAGAGTGATGGGGAAAGCAGGCGGGAGAGGCAACAGGAGAAGGGGGAGCTGAGCACATCAAGACCAAGGTCCCCTGGTGCCAGCATCATCCCTCCCGATGCCAGCCCTGTTCCCAACGAGAGCTGACATTCTTTGCTGGCTCACTTTCTTCTGTGCTGGAGCCCTGAGGTAGCCTGCACACCACCCTGCACCCTGTACTCTTTCTCCAATTCTTGCTGTGTCATGCCCCAGCCTCAGTCTCCTGGGAGCCCCTGCCACCTCTTACCCCTGCCTGCTGGATGCTAATCCATCCAGCTGTCTCAGGGGTAGTCCTGAGCAGATTGGTTCCTGCCACAAACACAGCTCCTGGGTAATTAAAAGGTATCTGCAGGAATCCAGCTATTTCCCAACCCACAACCTCCCACGTAGGTAGATAAGAGCGAAGATAAGAGTTGGCAAAATGGGGGACAAAGACGTGAGTAGGGAATACTCTCAAGTTCAGAGACTCCCTCCGCCCTTCTTTCCTGAACCTGCTTTAGCTGCTGACACCCCTAGTGATGAGAGTAAGGACTACCCCTCCCCCACACCAAGCTCAGAGGGCAGAGAAGCTTTAGCCTTGGAGAAGTGGGACACTGCAATGACAGGGAGCTCAGACTCAGTGTCTGAATCCCTTACTGGCACCAGCTGTTTGACCTTGACCAAGTTATATAAGCTCAGTTCTCTTATCTGCAAGATAGGGGCAGTAACAGACTTTATAATGTTATTTTGTAAGGATTACATGAATTACTCTATGTACCTAATACAGTATGAATGTTTGCTGTCATTACTAATAACATCAAAAGCAACAGTCAGTGCTCAGGGAGGGAGGGTCCAGATTCCTGAGGGCCCGTGGCAGGAGGGAGAGAACACTGGGAAGGAGATTTCTGGTGACTGGATGAAGGAAGGGTCCCAGGGCCAGAGAGGCCTTCGAAGACAGTCTTCGGACAGTTCCTGACATACTGTCCCCGGGAAACAGTGTCTGCATCTTTTCCTGAAGGGTTTTTAGCATCTTTTCCTGAAGGGTTTTCAAATTGCATCATGGCAGCTAGCCTAACATCAACACAAACATAACCAAGTCCGTAACAACACTAATTATCCTGGGCTGTGGACTTTGTCCAACAGTACAGAGCTAGAGGGTACTAAAAGAAAGAAGAGAGAGAGAACTAGAGGGAAAGGACGGAAGGGAAAATAGAAAAAAAGAAAAAAACCTGCTAATAACCCCCAAGACTCAACCTCTTCTCCTAGTGAGTCACCAGAATCCCTTCAACACTGGATGAGAGGGCAGTCCCTAAGGGCTCAGGTTCACCACAGAAGCTCTCCACATGCACAGACACACACACTCACACACACAGAGCTCAACTTCTTGTCTCTCTCTCTTTCCCTTCCCTCCTTCCCCAACCCTCCTTCTCTCACCCCTAGTTTTGTTCCCCTCAGCCCTCCCTTCAGGGCGGGTGGCTCTGGGGGTGCTGCAGGTTGCTCTGGTATTTCCTTCACCTGTTGGGAAAGGAGATGGAAGAACCAAAGCTACTGTCTAAGAAGCAGAAATGGGAGAGGACTCGGGTGGAGAGCAAACTAAGGATCTGGGTGCTGCGAGAGGGGGTGGGGCGGGGAGGAGGGAGAGCCTTCCGTCTTCCTTGGAAAGCCTTCCCCGCCAACCCAGCTCTTGGGAATCTCTCCTCCCATGAACAGCTCTGTATGCATTGCCTTTGCTACACATCATGCTTTGAATCAATTCAGCAAACACTGTTGAATATCTACCAGTGTCAAGACACTGCACAAAAAAATAAAATAAAATAAAGAATAAAACACAACTCCTGTTCTTAAAGTCTTCAAACTATATTGGAGGACAAGTGAAGGTCCAGCGGGTGTATGGATACTGTTGCCCACGTGTGAAACTAGGAGCATGGGATTAGGGACATATACAACAGAGCATCACATAGCAGTTTTAAATAACGAGAAAGTCTCTTTTCAATTATTTTGCAAAGATGAAACCTCAGTTTGAGGCCAATATATCTTTAACCTCTGTGACACTGGTTAAGCTTCCTTTTAAAAACATTTTTTTTTATTTTTTAATTGAGGTATAATCGACAGATAATATCATATTAGTTTCAGAAGAACCACGTAATAGGCTTCCCTCTCAACAAATAGTGAGCAGCCTTGGACCTTCCATAGCCAATTATATCCAGCCAGAAATTAATCATGTTTTTTGATCTCTAGTGCAGTTTATTTTTGTAGTTATTGTCTACTTTTTGGCCAGGGATATTGGTTCTCCATTTTTTATAATAATATATTTCTATTCAAAATAAATTTAGGTTTAAAAAGTGAGCCAATTTGGCAAAAACACTCAGCCACTAACAGTATAAAAAGTAAATGCCAATGCTTAAAATCATGAAACTGATAAGCAGTGGTATCCCAAATCATGATCCTGGTATTTAAATAACTGAAATTCCAAGACCTTTTATAAGGGGAACCCAGAAAAGAAGTAATCAGCATACGTGACTCTATGAGTATATCTCTCATTTCCCAACTAGTCAGTAAACCCCTGCATCGCCTCCCCTTGGGGTTGCCTAATCCACAATTGGACATGTTCTTTCATTCAAAAAATGGGAAGGAAATTCAACTCAGCTCATAGGGAGAATAAAAACTTGGATAATTAAAGCAAAATATGGCGAGGGGTTGCAGGGCTGGGTGAAAAAGGTAAAGGGATTGAGAAAAAAAAAGTCCTCATAGACACAGGCAACGGTACGGCGATTACCAGGGAAAGAGGGTTGGGGGAGGTAGAAGGGGGCAAAGGGGGGAAGAATGGTGATGGAAGGAGACTTACCTGGGGTGGTGAACACAATACAATATACAGGTGATGGACCGTAGAAATGTACACCTGAAACCTATATAAATTGATTAACCAATGTCACCCTAATAAATTCAGTAAAAAAGAAAAAAAGAAAAATGTAAACAATGAAAACGCATCACCATTTTATTGACCAAAAAAAAAAAAAAAGCAAAATGCAGACAGGTGGGCAAGCCCACTGGACCCACTGGCAAATAAAGAAAACCCAAAGCAAGAAGGAACTCCACACCATTCCCGCAAAGAACTGAGGAAATAATGACACTTTGTTACATGACATTCTACCTATGGAAGGTGTTGGCTACACATCACAGATTAAGAAAATAGACTTAGCATGGCTGAGAGACTTGCTTACAGGTATGCACCAGCGAATCCCACTCATTGGCCTCCATACACAAAGTTCCTCCCACTAAGTCCTGCTGCTGGGAAGTCCAGGTAGGATGCAGCTCCCACGGACAGTCACTGATGTCCTAAATGTTCTGCTAGCAAAGCCCAGACCCCCAAGGCCCCACTCGCAGACTGTGGCCCAAGGTGGCCAAAGGCATCCTTTCCAACGTCTCAGAGCACTGTGAGACCATTACACAGCAACGTACATAGGACTGTAATCATGGATGGCGGAGGAGTGCCACGTGCCAGGAGCCAGCTGCGAGCCCACACAGACTCTGAGGGCCCCATGGCTTCAGCTGTACGCCTTTGGGGCTTTTGGTGTCTGCACTTGAGAAAGAAGACACAACAGAACAGCACACCTGTCAGAATCCACGCCCTCTGACTTCCTGTTTCTGAAAAGGTGCTAAAACCCTCAGGCCCTCTCTGAGGCCTGGGGAGCCTCAGCCCTCCAAAGAAGGCCTGTGGGGGAGCAGAGTAGAAGTTCTCTCACCCAGAAGGGCTCCAAGACAGGCAGAAACACAGCTTTGGCTCAAACAGCCACGGCCAGACCTACCCCACTCCTCAACACCTGGCAGCGATGGATCCCCAAGCAGAAACTCAGCAAGACAGTTACAAGAATATCAGCCGTCACGTCGTCCAGACCCACACCCAATCCCTTGGACTGCGGAGCAAATGAGATTCCCAAACCAGCAATGATTAAGGGACAGTGAGCACATTCTGGGAGACATCAGAATGGACCCGGAGTTCCCAGAAAGGGCAATTTCCATGAATCTATCTAGGGAGATTCATAACTCTGGCCATGGTTGAACTCCTGGGCAAGTCAAAAGGGATGGGAGGTAGACGGGCGGGGTCTCCACAGTGCACCGTCCACTTCAGAAGATCGTGACATGGCTAACTACCGTGCCTGCTCTTCCTTTTGCTTCCGCTGTACTGCGTCTTACCATCACGGTGCACAGAGCAGGGAAGGCTGGGAACACATGGGGGATGTTGCTTTTGTCTACAGCCTGGATATAAACAAGACCATCATCTCCCCTGGAGAAAGGCCATCGCTGATCCACTCCCCCTTTGCTCTTCTGGAGCCACGATGAGCCTTTCTAGCAGGATGCATCATGAATGCTCGGGAATGCCCCGGCGGGCGGGGGCCTTGGAGCCCCACAGGAGCTGGCAGAACGCCCCCTGGCCACGGTGCTCTCTGCAGAACCTTTCACAACGGTCCTTCAAACACCAGCGTGCGAAACTCCAACATCCAAACAAGGAATGATTTTAGTTCAGGAACCCATAGCAAAAGCAACAGAAAATCACAAAACTAAGTTGCAAAATAAAACATGATTGGCCAATTCTAAGTTTTCCCACTAACATCATTTTACTTCTCACTTACTTCCTTTGTCTTCGATAAGTACTGACACGTGAGGAATAATAGTTTCCAAACATTTAAGGAAAAGATACATAAGAGCAATTTTAAGTTGAGAAAATTATCTTTATCAATGCAATGTTTCATTAAATTGAGACAATGATCCATTTTTATTTCAGCATAGACTACATGAGTCGAAGTCATGGAAAGCCAGTGCTTTCAGGTACACAGTTTGAAGGTCCCCGGTTATGCCCAAACTTCCCCTTTTCCAGATAGGGAAGTTGAGGTCCAGAAGGGAGCCAGCTGATGGCAGAATGGGACCTAGAACCCAGGTCTTCTAGTGCTCAGCCCAATTCTCTTTCTGTTGCATTTCCCTCTTGGGTTCAGGCACACCATGGGCCGAACCACATGCTCCCAAATGCAAATAGCCACGCAGACGCCAGGTGGCATGTAGGGGCTCACCTGATGTCACAGCTGTGCACAGTCAACCTGCCCCAAGAATCATGCCTCTGCCTTAGGACCCTTCTCTGAGACAGTGGAATCACGAGAGCAGCTGACAGGTGTCCCCACCTGGTCTCCCTTCACACAGCTGACGGGCAGGATGGCCTCTCAGAGCCTGGGGCTTCTCCTAAGTTTTAGGGGTCATGTTCAGGGATTCATAATCTAGTTTGGGCCGTGGAGCCATAGAACAGTCAGATGAAATCGATGGACTCCTTCTCAGGGTATTTTTTAATGCATGAAATAATTATACAGTATAATGAGGAGACTAAATACATAGAAACATAGTTATCAAAATATTTATACATAATGTGAAATAGTAATATCCATATTTTTTATCAACACATTAAATAGCAAGACCTAAAGCACAACTAAAAATTGCCATAATTCCAAAGTAGTGATAATCTTAAATGCTTTTGGATATTTGTGTGACAACTATAATGTGATATGAATCCATGTGTTATTTCTATTGGTGACAAACTTGCAAGAACTCACAGTAATATAGTTTTGCGCCTGTATCCTTCACTGAAGTAATGCCAAGTTTCAGTTAAATATTGGTGAACATAAAGTACAATTTTCAACCCCTCAAGTTTATGAATTTTACCCCTGAATTCTGTTCACAAAACCTGCAAGGTTTAAGAACCCCTGATGCTGCCACATAGCCTCAAGGCTCATCAGATATAAGGTACAGGGGCACCCTAATGAGCTGCTAATCAGGGGTAGCAGGGAAACCCTGTCTTCAGTGAGGACCAGGGACACTTAAAGCTGCAGTGGCCCCAGAATCACCCTTACCACCCATCAAGCAACAGATATGCTACGGGGTATCTCCAGACCTCAAGGCTCAAAGGAAGACCCTGTTATGTGCAACACACCCTTTAGCTAAACCTTGCAAACATGCACGGTCCTCACCAGCATCTACATCTTCCTGGAGACCTAATTGCAAAAGGAGACACAGCCCACTCACTTCTGCTGAGGCCCTCAGCATCTGGGGATAGGAAGAAGGAAGGTGATTTAGCCAAGAGCTTCAAGGCAGAGTTAAGACTTCTCCAAGTCACCCCCACCATCAGTCACTCTTCTGGAACTCTCTTCCTACCTCTACTACTGCACTTTAGACCTCACTGTGTGACTCTGTGGTCAAGTTCACTTCCCTTAATAGATTATGAGATCCTTGAGGGCAGGGACCATGTCTTATTCACTTCCGTGTCATCAGTTCTTGGTCCAGGACATGGCACCTGTAGGTGTTCGGTACATGTCTGCTAAGTGAGAATCAGGGGAGAGGGGGCCAGAAACGGGGCCTGCGGGTTCTTCCCTGATACCTGCTTCTCCACGTTTGTCTAGGAGCCTGAAACACCTAGCACTGCCATGAAGAGGAATGATTAGCAGGATTTGGTGACCGTCTCTTCACCAAATACAGAGATTGATGTAAACGATAGCAGGAAGCACAAATGATGCTCAGAATATTTAACAACCAGCATAGCATACGGTTAAGTAAGAACAGGCACCGGCCGTGGACCTCTGACAGTTACGCCAGAAGCACCAGTTAGACATCAGCCTTGTGGGAAGACAAGTTAATGCCAAGGACAACAGACCTAACAGAAGGAAGTCAGCCCATCTAACTTATTTGTTTGCATGGACTCTCTATAATCAGTATTTCCTTAAAGTATTAATGAGCAGCATGAGCTTGTACAAGTCACATCCAGTTCCTGCTCTCTGATGGCGCTGAAAAAAACTGCAAGCCCTTTCAGCTCCAATAGCCTCTGGTCCCATTTTCTCATATCTCACAGATTGTATCTGGTAACAGAAACCCAGCAAAACAAAGAGCCAGCCGAGGGATGCCCAAGCCAGAAGCCCTGAGCTAGGTCCACCACTGACCCTTGCCCTCTGCTACTATAGGGTGAGACTGGCCAACAATCCACACCAGAAACTGCCTCCAGCTCCTTCAGAGGAGTCCTAGAGACCTCTGTGAGGCCTTGCCAACAGATGAAGGAAAGACACCAGACCTGAAGACCTTGAGAAGGGCCACACCCAGCTCCCAGCCACCTCTAGTTAAACCTTCGAGCTGCTCCTCTCTCCACCCGATGCCCAGTTTCTTTCATAACCGGGGCAGTGCTTAGTGGCAGGGCTGGTTGACTGTGTAGCCCAAATGGCACCCTTGGGAAGTTATTTTAAGAGGCTAAGGGGAGGAGGAGTTAGGAGACCTAGTTTCAAGGCACAGCCCTCCTTCTCACCAGCTTGCCAAGACACTTCGGGTTTCCTAGGACGGAGAAGCAATAGCTGCTTAAGCACCTCAATGGGGTTGTGAGAATATTGAACATTATTTTTTTTTAATCATAAACTCTTTGAAAAAGAAATAGGTATTTACCTAGATTTGGGGTACTTGACCCCCGCTCCTTGCCTCTCTCTGTATGCCCGCCCCCAGACTTCCTCGAGGCCATCCTTTAGAGGCCGGATCCAAGCAGCCCTCATGGGTCTACCCCGCTGAGCTGTGCAGCCCCGGGGGTGTGGGCTCCTGGGGCTTTGCTGTGTTCCCTAAAGATCCCCTGGGGTAGGAAAGACAGCAAGTGAGAAGCCCAAGGCTTCAGCACGCAGCAGCTTCGAGGTGCGACAAATGGGACAGGAACACATCCAAAGCCAGGGGGAAATCATCGCATTTTCCCCAGTCATTAGCACAAGTCAATAGTAGTGAGACTGCTACCCATAAGCATGTGGGCATAACAGCCATCACCAAGAAATGGTAAGGACTGGGGCACCATTTGTATTTTCCTTGCATTCACTATAGCCATTCTTACGAGTGTAAACCAGTACCCCATTCCTGAGGAAGAAATAGACTTATTTTATAATGGATGCTGCACAAGTATGGGGACCCTCACCCCATAGAAACAGAGCGCTCCCTTCACTCCGGTTCCCAACAACCTGCCCTCAATGCCTGATGCGGAGCAAGTGACAGGAAGACTTCTGGAGACACTGTCACCCTAGAAAACCAAACAACAAGGTTTTCCTAAGGATCAGGACATTTTTTAAGTCATAGTTTTAGCATCAGAGTGAGATGTGAGAGTTTTGAGAGAAGACAGCAGCAGCGGTGCCCGTCTCCAAGCAGGTGGCCCTCATTTGCCTGAATCAGCAGGGAGGATACAGGTGTCACCTTCATCCATAGACATCTCCATGGATGTCTTTAAATGAAATACTAACCGAAAGGCTGAACATAAAACAACACAGAGGCAAACTGTGGTTTAGTCGCCTGATGAATACTGAATAGTCTTTAAAATCTGAACATAGACAATGTCAGTGTGTGGAAATCTGGACACAAAATGAAAAAGTAAAGCACCACATGGAAGATAGCACCAATTATCATCCTGTCTAAAGAACACCCAGTAACATATACAAAAGTCACAAATGAATTCTGCAATATTCAGTCAGAGTTTGACGGATGCAAAGTTCCTTTGATGTGTAAGGCTGAGTGAGGACTTTTTAACAGGTGTCTGAGAAAAGCCCTTTTTTTTTCCAAGTACCTTAAAATCAAAGTGAAATCAGAGCCTAAAATGCAGCTCAGCCCAGAAAGGTGGGCACAAGTGAGCAGGTGGGGCCACTGCATCTGCGCTCCAAACTGCCACCAGGTGCATGCAGTCAAACAATGTCTCTGCTCCTGTGAGGTGTCAGCTCCAGGCTGCTGCTCAAAGCCAGAGGCTGAGCATCCTGACACGGAGAAAGGCTGTCCAGACCCCAGCAGACCCCCAGAAAGTTGTTCAGACCCTTACAGGCTCCAGCTAATGAATCTCTAACCACCTCTAACCAGTATTCACCAACATGGCACTGGGGGTGAGGGGTGGGGGATGAAGAAGATTATGGACCACTGTCCCTGAAAGAGGTAACAACTCATTCTCAACCTTGTTGAGGTGGCACACAGTTGAAGGCAACCTGAATATCCATGATCGTTATGGGAGTGGCTAGGTAAATTGTGGCGACTACAAACTGTTCATCCGTTAGGAAAAAAAATGGATTCGATGCAAACTGCCAAATGTGAATGGTCTGAAAAGTACAGTGCTGAGAGAAAAAAGTGGGAAACAGAATGGGCTATAAAATAGAGTGCCTTGTGTAAACTGAAAATGCACGCAGTGGTGAGAAACCGTCGCCTCCAAGGGAGCCTAAAAAGACATGACAACTAACTGTAATGTGGTATCCAGGATAGGACCCTGAGACAGTAGGTAAAAACTATGGAACTCCAAATAAAGTACAGATTTTAGTTAATGAGAATGTATCAATATGGGTTCATTAATAGTGTCGTATGTACCACATTGATGTAGATGTTAATAATAGGGGACCCGGGTACGGGGTATACAGCAACGCTGCCTAATTTTTCTGTAACTCTGAAACTGTTCTAAACAATAAAGCCCCATAAATGACAGGAAAAAATACACAAAGCAAGAACGACATTATACATTTCACAGAACCGCAAAGAGCTGGAATGATTGCCTATGGAGTGAGCAGAGAGTGAAGAACGAGGGGGTATTTAAATAAGTAAGGAGAGGGTCCTTGTGCAGACCAATGATAACAGTGCACTGACTGAGAAGTGCGACTCACTCAGTTCGACATCAGAGGTCCCAGAACGAATACCAATAGCAATGATACATTTTTAGAAAATACAGAGAGAGAGAGAGGACACTGCCAGACAGTAGATCCTAATGGCTACATGAGTGGTGGAGGCTCTGAAGACAGAAGGGGGGCCCCGGGGAAGCTGGGTAACCTGAAATAGCCCCATGAAGGAGGAGGGAAATAGATCTGGAAGCCAGTGATGGGGGCTGGGAGGGAGGAGTGTTTGGTGGTTACACAACAGGGACAATAACCCAGGACCCGCTCCACAGTCCCATCTAACACTGGTCAGTCTGAAACGCTATCCCGGGTCCTTCTTAATTCCCAGCCACAGCCAGGAAAATCCAATGGCAACTAAAATGAAACATATTGGAGGGCAGCAAAGATGGGCAAGATTAGTAGTAGGAGTAGTGAAAGTCAACAGGATAGTTATCTTTGAATTTCAGATCAATAATGCATTATTTTTTAGTATAAGTACATTCCCAATATTGCATGGGGCAAAGTTGTGCTAAAAAATTATTTGTTATTGCTCTGAAATTTACATTTGACTAGGCATCATGAATTTTCATCAGCTAAATCTGGCAACTCTAAATAGTAATAATAGCAGTAACACCAACTCATTACTGTTTTAGATGCTTTCTTTAGTTGTCTATGCATAAAAACGCAAGGAAGAATGGATTGTTATTCCTACTTTACAGACATGGAAACTTTGACTCAAAACAATCAGGTCACTTGCCCAGGTCATGAGGCTGCTATATGCCAGGCCTGGGATGTGAACACCTGTATTTGGACTCCAGAGTCCATGTCTTGAACGTGATGCTGCTTCCCAGCTGAGCAGGGGAACAAGGTCTAGGCCTCCGCTCCCTGGCACCCACAGGCAGGTGTGTGGACTGCAGCCTGCCACGGTGGTAGTGGCAAAAGTTCCTGTAAGAGTGGAACACTGTAACCCACCCCACCATCCTTTTGACACTGTTTGTGTAAGTGTGGACTCTGACTAATATGTAGCTTGTAAATGAACAGCAGGTTTGTATAAGAATCCCAAGAACTACTGTAATTTGCCATGTATAATGTGCTCCCGTGTATATCGTGCTCCCACATTTTTGGCCTAAAATTTCTTTCTTTTGAAAAAAAATCTTTCATTTTAATTTCTTAACTCAATATCTTGTCATTAATATTTAGATACTTGTTTTTTGTATTATAAAGGGATTTTAGCATTTATTTTTTAATATATTATGGTGCAAGAATTTTTCTGTAACAAATAATTACAAAACACAGGAACAGATACAAGGTATTTCAGGTACTATCCATGTATAACGCACATCCTTATTTGTCCCTCAAAAGTTCGGGCAAAAACGTGCACATTATACATGGCAAATTATGGTAGTTTCAAAAGGTGTAGACTTCGACCTTCAAGCCTTCCAAACCGGAAGATTTGCTGACCTTCAACCTTGGAACCATGATGACGTGAAGCCAGGACAACTAAACCCGGATGACGCACACAGGACTGTCACTTGCCTTATCGGAATGGACTGTGCTCGTCTGCACATAGAGAACTTTGCAACCCCCTCCCTTGGTCTTTATTCTGTTCCCCTCTCCCCCCTGATAAACACCTCTGCCTGCACTGAGAGGCGGGGATGGGCTTTGTGACACAAGTCCTCCATCTTCCAGGTGGCTGGCATCTGCAAATAAACCACTTTCCTTTACATCCGCACCTGCCTCTCAAGTATCGGCTTTCATAGCGGCAGGCAGCCAGACCTGCCTTTCAGTTACATTCCTGGGCCCCCAGAACATGCCAGTACCTCAAGAAACCTTCCCACCAGACCCCAATCAGAGGCACCAAGCAAGCGTTGGGTTTCCAAAAGTAAAAATCAGCACTCCCACAGAAAGGAAGCCCCAGGTAGCCCTAAAAGAGCACTGTCCCTACGCTGGTGAAAAGAAAAACCAGAGAAGTGGCACAACAAAGGTCAGAGCCAGGCCACAGGCAATCCTGCCCGGGGACACGGAAATGAATGAATGACCTCTGGGTGGGAGGTGGCGGAGGAGGGTCCCTTCCAGTGTGGGGGTGGGATTAACTTGAATCTTACAAAACAGGTTTCTGATGAGAGTGGCCCCTCACCCCTCAGCATGATACCTCTTAAAAGAATCCTAATGAGCATTTATTGAGCACTGACTGCATATCAAACATTGTGCTGGATGTTTTCATTGCCCTGGTGTAATAATGGGAGGGGTAAAACCCACTCCAGCAGGGTGTCTTTTATTTTGTAGATGAGGAACCTAAGCCTCAGGGAGGTCACTTTTTTATTCAAGTAACATTTGAGCACCGACTGCTTGATTGTTTAGATTCTGTCCTAGGTGCTGGGGATACAGCAGTAAACCAAAAAAAAAAAAAAAATTAAAGAAAGAAAGAAGACCCCTGCCTTGATGGAGCAGGTGCAGGCATAGATAAAATAAATAAATAAACCTTTCGTGTAATTTCAGGCAGTGAGGTTAAGTGGATGAAGAAAAGTAAAGCAGGATCGAGGAACAGCATAATGCGGCAAAAGAATTCTAACCGGGATGATCAGGGAAGATGTGTGGAGGAGGGAGCTTTTGAGCAAAAGTGTGAAGTAAGAGAGCCAGTGTGCACAGGCCTGGGGAAGGGGGCTGACCAAGGGGGCAGCCAAAGGCCCCGAGGTGAGGGCAACCAACACACGCTGGGCTGCCCAAAAAGCTAGTCTTTTCCTGTAAGATGGCTCTCGTAGTGCTTAATTGTCTTTAACTTCATTTGAAACAATTTTGTTAGATTGTATTGCGACAGTTGTCATATCAGCATGCATTTTTTAAAAAACTTACCAAATTGGTGAGTTTTTATGTTGCCATTTTAATAGTGAAGATGGAAGAAAAGAAGCAACATTTCTGATATACTATGCTTTATCATCTCAAGAAAGGTAAAAATGCAACTCAAACACAAAAAAGATTTGTACAGTGTAAGGAGAAGGTATTGGGACAGATTGAACATGTCAAAACTGGTTTGCAAAGTTTCATGCTCGAGATGTCTCGCTGAACAATGATCCTTACTCTGGTAGACCAGTTGAAGTTGATGGTGATCACATCCAGACATTCACCGAGAATAATCCACGTTGTACCATGCAGGAGATAGCCGACATACTCAAAATATCCAAAACAATAAAGTTATTGGAGAAAATGGAAAATGTGTCTTTTATGTTATGGAAAAAATCATGCAGACTCTTTGGCCAGCCCAATACAAGATAAGGCTGGAGCAGATGCAGAGGAGTGGGAGGGGTAGGAAATGAGTTTGGAGAGCATGGCATTAGCAGATCATTTTTAAAGGATTGCTGTGATACGAAGACATGGATGGGTAGAGGGATGGATGGATGGATGGATGGATGGATGGATGGATGGATGGATGGGTGGATGGATGGATGGGACAGATATGTAGAGGAACAGATTTCCATAGATTCCCTTAAGCTGGCTACTGACCAGAGGCGAGAATATATATAACTTGTAAATTGTTAAAATGTGTTCAATATTTGGTTCCCATGTAATCAACTCCCCCGGGGTCCCAAGCAAGCACATAGCAGAATTTTGATCCCAAGTTCCACAGGCAAACAGAGCTTTCATCCCAAGGAAACCATTATGGAAAAGGCCACAAGGTGGGGCCTCAGGACACCAGGAAGAAATCTCTACTAGGCTGATTCTCAGCCAGCAGACTGACATATACACACATACACACTCCTACTACCTGGGACCCCCTAGGTAGAGTCACTAACTATACCAATACTCTTCCTCAAGTCCTTGGGCAAGAAAACCTGGTTTCCCACCAGGAAAACCAAAAAAAAAAAAAAAAAAAGCCACTTTCCAGAACAAAGCCAAGCCTCCCTACAGGTGACGCTGATCCCCAGGAGCCCAGCCCTGCAGGGCCATCCCATCCCACAATCCTGTGACACCTGCCCAACCTCACCTCCAAGTCCTTCTCCAGCTCCAGCCCAGCCTCCATCAGGTTGTGCTCAAACTCTTCCCGCTGCTCCTTCCTCTCCTCCTCCAGGGCATCCAGCCGCCCCAGCTCAATGTCATGAGAGCCCCCAGCATGGGGATCCTTGCCAGTCTCCCCATTGGAGATGATGGCCAGTGAATGGCCATGGCCAGGGTGCGCCCCGCGTTTCCGGTAGTGGTAGGCAAGCACGTAGTCAACCTTCCTTTGGTTGTCATAGAAGTGCGTGCGACTCAGGCAGGCTTCCGAGGACACTGGCTCGTTGGCATCCAGGTAGTTGTTGATGACCTGGCCAGGGAAAACAGAGCAGGAACAGTGAGGTCAGGTGAGAAAGGGGCAGGAGACAGAGGAGGCTGATCTTGCTCTGACCCAAAAAGGTGCAGTAGGGAGCAAGCCCCTCAGGCCCAGAGGCCCAAACTGTCCCAGTGAAAGGACAGAGTGGCCTAAATTCATCTGCCACACCCAGCCTTCCAACCGCCTGTCCACAGCCCAGGCACGGATGCCTCCACACCTGCTCTGGCCTTCATGCACACCCATATGCTCAGGTACCCAGCCTGCACACGCAGCAGCAAACCCCTGCCTTAACATTCAGAGCCACAGGCCCACTCCTGCACACACATAGTCACGTACACCCAGCCTCTCAGCACCAGCACACACATCTGTGCGCATGGACATCACGCAAGTGCACTCTGACACACACACAGCCCTCCACATGCACAGTGGCACACCCACCTCCATGCGGATCTGCCAACATGCATACTTACGCACGCAAAGTACTCACTGGCAGGTTCTCGGGATCCATTGGAACAAAGGCCAATTTCTGGTCACCTGGTCCACCTCACAGGGATTCACTACACACTATGCCTTTCACAGCTCCACATCATCCTCTTCCTCATACTCTCCAGCCACTGGTGAGGATGCTGCCACCGACGGCAGCAGGGGACTGGCTCTTGCCCTCTTACACCCGTGGAGATGGGATGTTGAGAGAAAAGAAGGAGAAAGAACGAGGCGGAGCAGAGGAGGGACCTGCCTCCCCTTTGGATGTTTCCCTGTTTATTACCAGTTTGATACCCAGCTGCCTCGGCAGCCACCTGAGAGGTCACCAGGGCAACCAGGCACAGGGGAAAGCCTCCAGAGCCACCACAGCAGAGGCGGGAGGGGAGCCAGGGAGTCTGCCAGCAGGTGGACACCTAGCAGGTGGGATCACCTGGCCTCTCATACCTCCTCCTTCCCTGGCCTGCCCTTCTCGGAGCAAAAGACTCCAGTGTGGACATTATGCTTCATGCCTTAGAGAAAAGAAAGGAAAAGGACCTAATAAAAACCCCCAGTCTTTCTCTCTCTCTCTCTCTCTCTCACTCACACACATGCATGCGTGCGCGCGCACACACACACACCTGCCCCCTAAGTGGAGTGTCCTCAGTCAAGAGGCTCCCTTAGGGCCCCCAACAGGGCGAGCCGTCCCCCCGGCACCCCAGTACTCACAGAGCTGCTGTGGGAGTGCTCATCACCAGAATGTTGGCCAGTGTGTCTCTTGGAGCTGCCCTGCAGATCTGGGGCTCGGGGACCCAGCACCTTGAGGTTTTGAGGTCCTTGTCTGGGTCCCTGCCCACCCCTGGCCACCACCTGAGGGCTCAGCCAGCCTGGGGAGCCAGGGAGCAGGAGGATATCTGTGAGAGGGAAAGACAAAGGCGGCAAAGCCGCTTCAGGTGATGGGAAACCCAGGACACAGAGAAACTGAGGCACTGAGGGAGGGGACAGGGGTGGTTCTAAAAAAATGGTCATGTCTCCTCAGATCCAGGGTCACACTGGCCACAAGGGAGAGGAGAGTGGAGAAGAAAGTGGGGATTGGGGGAAGGGGCGTCTCACCCACTACACACACGCACACACACACACACGCACACACTCTCTCTCTCTCTCTCTCTCTCTCTCTCTCTCTCTCTCTCTCTCTCATTCACTCACACATTCACACAGAGCCTGGAGTCGCCAGCAGGAGGCCCTTTGGATCATGGCTGTCATAATTTCTTGTAATTCCCACACAAAAGGGTGGCATCAGGCAAGGCAGGGTGGGTTGGACACTGTCAGGAGAGAGACCTTGAATTAATGCCAAAGGCTTACGTTTTAGCATTAGCCTAAATGCTCAGTGCTAATACTAATTAGCCTAATTTCACATTAGCTAAATTAGCATCCCGGGACAGCCAGACCAGCCAGCAGCGCCCCTAGAGGAAAGGCGAGGACAAACCAATGGTGGGCCCACCGAGGGCAGGAGTGTCCTCTGACAAAAGGACAGCCTCCGATGCCCTGAGGGCTCCCCAAGCACCTGCTGGCTCCACCAAGGCCTCAGAGTCCCAAGGCCCCTGTTTGGCCCCGCTCAGAACAGCCCTCCTCACAGCCCACAGCAGGACCGCATGCTATTGCAGGAGACTCCTAGCCTCACCGCACAGGGGAAGGACCCCAGGTGCTCATGGACCTGCAGCATATTAGAATTGGAGGGGGCTGAGAGATGAGACCCTCCAACACTGCTTGGCACCAAAATCCCAGACAGGGGCCACAAGTTGCAGAGGTCTCGCCGCTGATCACTCAGTCTCTTCCCACCTCTGAGAAACACTTTCAAGCAGAGCAACAGAGCCCAGGGTGCCTGGACTCAACCTCAGCGCTGGCACCTGGGCTTAGACCTCCGCTCTGCCATGCTGACTCTGAGACCTCTCTGAGCCTGTTTCTTCAGCTGTAGACAGGGAGAATCCCAAACTTGTGGGACTGTAATAAGAATGAGAACTGGAAATGGAATGCAAAGTGCCCAGGACAGTCATTAGCCTTTGCACTTGCACTAAAAGGTGGTTATTATCATTATTCTTCTTGTTTTCATTTTAAGCTCTGTGTAAGCGGAGATTATGCCTTATACATCGCACCCTTTCATTCAGCCCTTCGTCCCTCCCTGCTGAATGAGTGAGTGAATGAATGAGCAACAGCTCTTCCTCGTCTCTTGAAACACTGTTTCTGGCCAGTTACGAGGTTGTGGAGCAGCGCCTACGTGCCCAGCTCTCTGCTTGGCAATTTCAGTACACCTAGAATATTTGGTCCCTGCACTTGGTAAACTTAGCATCTTTCATGCAGAAAACACAAGTATGGCCAGCAGCGTGAAGCTTTTATCATTTATTTCAACATTGTGGAATCCAGTCCCTATTGTAGGAGACCAGGAATCTAGGTCAGGGTAGGCTTCCAGAGGAATTAAGCCTAAAGCTGATCTTGAAAGGTAGGTGGCTTCTGGAAGATATTCCCTAGAGACAGAAAACAGGAGACAGGAATGGGCACGCACGCTGGCGGAGGGACGACGGGCGGTGGGGGAGGAGCTCCATGTCAGGACATCTTGTGAATATCCTTCCTTCTGGCTAGGACATGCTTCTCCATCTAGCTGCGGCCCCCTGCTCTTTCAGTCATTCAAGTCAAAAGTAGTACATTCTTCTTTCAAAAATCTGCCAGCAAGGTGTAAGACAGGAATATTCAGATATTACTAATAAAGCTAATTCCCTCCCACCCCAGACATGATTGCAGTCCCACCAGCTGAGGTGGTAAGGGAAGGGGGACCCACAGACACGTAAAGGCATCAGAGGACGGCCTCTGAGCTCCAATCGGTGGACTCCATTGGTCAGCAGGGAGCCTCGGAGAGTGGGGCTCAAGGAGCAGCATTTACTGTCTGGTGTCACTGAGTGAAGAGAACCCCTTGGGGCAGCCCAGGTTTAGTCAGTGGGCCTATGTCCCCAAGCCTCTGCCCAGATCCCCAAATGGCCACCCCAAATGTGACCAGCCCCTCTTTCAATTATCCAAGACCCTCGTAAGGCACTGGAACATTGGGGCTGGGGGAAGGAAACCCTCTTCACCGTTAAAGTATAACCGAAAGAAAATGACCAAGGCCTCCGTCGTGGCGTGGACAGGGGGCAATCTCACCTTGACAGCAGCACCTGCCCACATCTACACCTGACCCCCGTCCATTCTCCTCCTCCACCCTCAGAGGGGTTTTTTTAAACTGTGCACCACATTACTCCACCGTCCCACTCAAAGCCCTTTGATGCTTCCCCATTGCCAAAGTATAAAATCTTTACCATGAACTGAAAGGTGCTGCATATCTTCTCCAACCGTGTTCCTGCTCTTCTTGGTATTCCTCATCTCTTTGAAACTGGAGTTTTCTGAATATTCTTATTTGCTCCATTTGTAGAGACACTGAAGCATAATGGTGCCATAGGGACACTTGATAGTGAGGTGGGGCTGCGCTTCTTGAGAGCAGGGAGGAAATGGAGAGAAAGAGGGCAGTGTCCTGGTCTTCGCCTGCTGTTTGGAGGCACCTACAGCCTGTCTGCATGGCCCAAAGCCACAGTGGGCAGTCTTTGTCAGGCCAAGGCTAAGAAAATCAGGACATGCCAGGCAGTGATTTGGGACTACATAGATATAGCACAAGGCTAAGCTCTACAGAACCACCTGAAAAGCATGAAGCTTGACTTAACCACACGGTTCTCCTTCCCACTGTACAGCCCTCTCAAGACTAGCCATCAGCACGGAACCAGGAGTGAGCGCAGCCAGGCTGAGCCTCCGTGCCTAGTCCTGGCTTGGCCATAATTTTGGACAAATAAATACTTTCTCTGTGCTTAGCCATTCCTTCCATGACTGGAGGTGGGAAGGTGTCATTACTGTATCTTTTCCTCATAGGACCAGCATGATGACACCATAAAAGGAAAGAGCAACATTCCTTGGAAGTACCTGAGCTATGGAAATGCAAGAGATCACATCAAATCCCACTTGGGGCTTTGCCCTCTCCATCTGACTTCTCCGCTTCATTCCGGCTGCTCTGCTCCAAGTCCCCAGAACTCCCTTTCTCTCCCAGCTACCTGCCTGCTTCCTATTTACTTCCTCCTGGAAGCTTTTCTAGACTACACTGGAAAAGCAGCAGCTGTCTGTCCCTTGTTACAATGTGGAATTTGATTTCCTTGCTCATCTGAGACCACCAAACACTGTTTTGCCCTTGTAGGTCCAGTCTTGGCTGTTTTAGGGACAAACTCTGTCCCTTCCAGTCAGATCCAACCTCCACCATCTTACTGGGCTGCAGGCACCTTAGGATGTGCTACAGAGGCAGATTAAGAAATAGGATCAGAGACTTGGAGGGAAAAATAATAGAGACTAAAATCAGGGAGAAGCCCAAATCTAAACAAAAAGCCAGGCGGAGCTTGTTTTCGGAGTCCTGTCAATGCTGGCCTTTCCACCGGTCCTTCCCTGCCCGAGGCCCCTCCCCAGCCTTGGTTCCCCCATATTCTAGGCCTGCATGTTCCCATCCACCATCAGGGCCTTCTGTGCCCATTTCTTCATTTAGCTGTTGGCTGTCATGGCGGAGAAGCCGATTTATACCAAAGTACAAATAGTCCACGCTGACACCTTGAGATAATAGAAGCGAAAGCATTCTGAAATCTTTACAGGACCCTACTACACATGTCACTAGCCCTGCATGTGTGCAGGGGCAGGGGTCTTAGCTGAAGGCGTACGCTCTAACGGCGGGCACCGGTACACTGCGCTAGAGGAAGGGAGAGGTGCGGACGGGGAGGAGTTCTTTGGGGCCACTTGGAGGGGCCTCTGAGTAGGGAGAAGAACAGAGCAGGATGTGGAGAATTTATTACAGTAAGAAAGGCTCGTGTGGTAGGCAATGGGGTGAGGGGGAGAAAGTGGCTCAAAGGGACCAGGTGGCACAAGCAAGAGGAACGCAGGGCCAGGCTAGGCAGAGAAAGAGCAGGAAGTGGGCTTGCCAGGCATGGAAGAGGGCGAGGTGAGTCACCGGGCCCGAGCAGGTGCCCAGAGCCTCCAGGAGAGAAGGGCTGGGAAGTCCTCCTGCGGGAGCTGGGCTTCCAGGCAGCTGGGCTCTTCCTCGCCGTGTCCCTCACAGCATCCTTCCTGCCTCATTACTACCCACTGGCAGGTGAAGTGTAATGTGCCCTGAAAAATCGGGTAGCCTCCATCACTGGCCTTTCAAGGCCATTGCTTCTGGCAAAACCAGATTGGCCAGGGCCCCCTTGAGGGAAGACAGAGCACCCAAATTCTCCCAGGCCAAGAACAGGACTCCAAGTGGAGATCTACCAAGACGCAGGCCTTCCTGGGAGGCTCAGAGAGACCCTGTCACTTTCAGATGAAACAATAGCCTCCCCGAGCATCCTGAGATGGACGGATTTCATTTCAGCTGGGATCAATACTTACACTGAGATCTCACCGTTTCCCTGCGTGAATTTGACCCAGGACAACAGCCTAAATTTGAAGGTCCGAGCTCAAAATTTGGAACCAACGGCCCTGCTGATCACCTCACCTCTTGCCCCATAAGTCCTGCTAAACAGCACCTTTCTCAGCCTCTGCATATAACCAAAGAAATCCAAAGGAAAACCTTCCAGTTCCCTCCACACAAAAAGAAGGATCATTTCAAATCTGCCTCCTCAGCTCTGCTTGTCTTATAGTCTTGGCTCAAGAACAGCCCTCTCCTTATGAATAAATGTTTTCAAATTGAAGTATTATTCATGGTGGCCAAGACGTGGAAACAACCGAAGTATCCTTCAATAGAAGATGGGATAAAAAGGATGTGGTACATACATACAATGGAGCACTACTCAGCTGTTAAGAAAAGGTGTAATACTGCCATTTGCAACCACAGGGATGGATCTTGAGAGTACCATGCTCAGCAAAGTAAGTCAGACGGAAAGAGTTGAGAACCATATGATTTCACCCATATGTGGGATATAAAACTGCAAGCAACAGATAAACAAACAAGACAATAAAACAAGCAAAAACTCATAGACACAGGCAACAGTTTGGTGGTTACCAGAGGGGAACAGGGTGGGGATAATAAAGGGTAGAGGGGGTCAAATATAGGGTGACAGAAGAAGCTTTGACTTTGAGTGATAAACACACAATGCAATATACAGATGAAGTATCATAGGATTATACACCTGACACCTATATAATTTCATTAACCAATGCCACCACGATAAATGTTTTAATTACAAAATAAAATAAAAAAAAGAACAGCCCTCTCTCTTGAGGCTCAAACATCCCCTTCCTGATGGTGACACTGCCACAGGTGCATCCTTGCCTTGAACGTGGACCTAAGAATTCACTGGTCTCCCCGCCACTAACCTTGCTCCTCTCAGATCCTCTTTAGTCCTCCCAGTCCTCCATCCTCTTTCCACACTGCGCCTAGTACTATCATTTTGAAACAATCTGACCAAGTTACTCCCATTCAGTGGATTTCCACTCTTCTTAGGACGAACACCACACTGTCCCATACGGGGCATTTCACAATCAGGACCCTGCCTACCTATCTAAACGGCTTCATCTCCTAGACCCATCCACAGCCGGCCTCCCCTGCCCCTCCCCACTTGCACACGCCACCACACCATGCTCCAAGCACAACAACAGCATTTCTGAGGGATGGCAGGTAGGACTATATATAATCTCTCACATCTCCATTCATGCCAGATTAGTTTCCTTCCCAGGCATTGTATAATACATTGGAAATATAAGGCTAAGTAGAACATAGTATCTTCCACCAATCCCTAAGCACTCACAAGGGAGGACTAATAAGGAAGGAAAATTAGTAAGGAGATAATTTCACGAATGAGAGAAGTACAAAGTTGGAGTATGAACAAGGACCTACAGAAGCAGGAGCCCTCAGCTCTGCCTAGAGCAGGAAAGGCCGCCTAGACAACTTAAGTTTTGAGGTGCATCTAGAGAAGTAGTCATCTCCTAATCGGCAGGGAGGAATGGAGATTGCAGAGAGAAAAGCAATCATTTGCGTGGACCTTTGCAATCAGCCACTGGGCTTGGCTGTTTCCAGATCATCAACCTCACGAGTAGAGAGTGCTTACCTCTTCCTGCTCCTTTTCCACCCACTTAGTCCCATTAGTGTCCAACTAGGTGATGGGATTGGAAGGGAACAGAAAGTGTAATGGGACACGGACAGGGCCCCCCCAAAGGGTATTTGTAACAGGGTCCAGAGATTGGGGTGTCCAAGAAAAATATATTCTCCCCACCCCAGGGAGGGCCGCCATGGGGGATGGGAGCCTTGAGCAGGACCATTGAGAGTCATTTTGCATGTCAATAACAGGATAGCCTCATTCCTTCTATGTAAAAAGGGTTATTTTGCATATCACCAAAGCTAATCAGGAAGGTTTGAAAGACTTATTTAATGCAGAATGTAACTAGAGAGGAGGAGGAGAGACAGGGGCCTGCAGGAGAGAAAAAGGGACACAATCTCTGGGAAACAGTGTGAAGACCACGTGGGAAGAAAGAGGGGAGAAAGGACTCTTGCTAGTGGGCCATGAGAAGGTGCCACATGGTTATGGATTAAGAGCTGGAGATCGCGGTGACGCAGCAGATGGTGCTGAGAACCACGAGGCCTGCCTAGCCGAGCCCCGGACTTCTGTTCTTTTTCTTCTGAAGGACGGTACCCCTGACTGGCCTAACTGGGCAAAGCAGGGGGAAGGCAAGACGGTGTGTGTGCTGGTGATTGTTTTAAAGGGATTTTGAGGTTTACGGGTGATATTTAGCCATTCATCAAACCTGTATAACTTTTGAATAAATAGTTCCTTTACTTTTCACCAAACTCTGCCATTCAGAGCCATAATTCCAAGGGCAGAGGGCAAAGGACCTACAACTGAGGGACCCCGGGGAAGGGGGTGTTGTTGTGTCGGTAATAGCATCTGAGCACCCCCCCTCCCACAGGTCCATTTGTTCGGTAACAAAAGGACCCTCTAATCTATAGGACACACTTTTAACATGACATAAGGCCCTTTACCATCTTTACTATCAACCTTCCCAGTATCAATTGTCTTCTGCTGGTCACTACACACACACATTCCAGAGAGACTAAACTACCTGCAGCTTCCAGAAGGTGACTTGCTTTTTTTTTCATCTTTGGTCTTTAAAATTGTTCTACCTTCTGCCCCTAGATACCTCTCCTCAATCGTATACGAAGCCCAATCCCCACTCTGTTAACATGCTGGTTTCACAAGTTATAATAACGTTAAAGTATTATAAGCAGGAAAGCAATGTGATTAGAATTACATTAGAAAGATCACTCTGACTATAGTGAAAATAAATGGGATGTCAGGATAAGGAGATGGATAAATGAATCCCTACCTCCTTTGCTGCTATGGGTGACCCTTCATAAAACTTTTATTTCACTGGTCACTCTGCCACTGAAAACCTCCATTTCCCTGAGGCTTACAAACAAGTTGGCATTCAAAGACTTCCAACTGGCTGTTACATATCTCTGCTGCCTAATCTGTCCATCAGATAAGAACATTCCTCTTAAGCCAAACCCATCTCCAGACTGATCCTCAGGCTGTGCCTTTGCTCGTGGAATCATCCCTGCTTGGAATGTTCTCTCCACTTGCCTAAATCTCATCCAGATAAAGTCCTACTGGTACACCAAGCCTTCCCTAACCACTTAGGGAAGTCCTCAAAACATTCAGAAAATGTGTCTGTTATGTCTTTTTATTCCTAGCACAAGACTGGATGCAATAGAAGCTCAGTGAATGCTGGGAGGTAATGATGGAGAGAATCAGGGAATCCACTATTATAAGTAAATTTTGAACAGAGTGGCTTCCCCACAGACCTGCCGTCATCATAACAGCAGCTACAACAACCCTAACAGCTGACAGCTTACATGTGCTGGACACTGTTCTAAGCACTTTATATGAATCAGCTCATTCAATCTTCAGGATAACACTATGAGATAGGTACTATTGTCCCATTTACTGATGAGGAAACAGGCATAGAGTGATCAGGCAAGTTTCCCAAAGTCACCAGCTAGTAAGTGGCATACTCACAGTCCACACTTTTAACCTCTAGGCTATTCTGTGCAAAGAACAGGGACAATCAAGACAACTTGATAAGCGTGGACTTCCTGAGTGGACATTCTTATCTCTCACTCCTTTAAAAAGGCATTTTAATAAATGGTACTTACAGTCAATGCTCAGACCCAAAATCCTAAAAGTGAAAACCAAGGGCAAGAAAAGAATAAGAAATTCATTTCAGGAAGCAGCTTTCTCAATGACAAAATCCACAGACTGGGACTTGGATGAGTTGCCCAAACCTGCTCATTGGCAGCCCATTCTACACTGCATTTTGAAGTGTGGTCGATGAGATTAAAGTATAAATGTCCCTCCCTTTATGTTATGAGGAAGTAGCCAGTCAACAACATAATTGGTCAAAACTGTTCTGTTAGCTAGTCAGCTGTAACCTGTTTTGCAAGTACATTGGCATGAAAAGCATAGTGATACTAAAATGGTGAGCAAAATATTATCATCCTCCAGCCCCTCTACTCACACCACATACACACACACACACACACACACACACACACACACACACACACTTTAATGAGGTTGATTGACTCCTCTCCTGAGCGTAGTTGGGTTTTCTCGATGTCCCTCACCCTCCTCTACCACCCACAAACATCCCCCATCTCTGACCTTTCTCCTCCTCCTGGGTGTAACCAAGATCGATGATCCCTTTCTTATTCTTACCTCTCCAAAAAGGTGGAACAGATTTCTGTTGCCCAAAATGGACTGGGTCTAAGGTTCAAGCCTAAGACCACTCTTCCAATCATAGGTCCCCTCTCAGGCTGCCAAGACCTTTGGATATGGATGAGATCTGGGGGTTGCAGAGGGATTCGGCAGGTGTGAGGGATATTGATGAACCTGAAAATTTTAGAAAATATTCCCAGTCTCTATGTTATAGCACTGTTAACTGACATGACTAAGTTCATGTCATATGGACAGTAAGCTGCATCTGCTAGACTGTGCTCTCCTTGAGGACAGGGAGAGTGCCCATCTTGTTCACTACTGGGTCCTTAGCCCTGAGCATGGGGCCTGGCACATAATCAGTTTTGGGAGCAGGGCATGTGTCTTCCCACAATCTGGGAAAAAGGGAAGTCCCAAGAGCAAGCACCAACTAAGATGGAAACTCCATGTAGAAGCTTCAAGAATTGTTCATGAACACACTTGAGACACCCTAGAAACTCCCATAATTGCTGAGTCAGACTTTAAGAGGGACTCAAGATTTCATAATAACCAGGGCAGGGAGGATGGGGAGGCTTAAGAGAGTCTTTTTTTTTTTTTAAAGATTTTTCATAACTTCACCTCTACTAGGCTGCTGTCATTTATCAAATACAGATTGTTCTTACTTAAAACCAGATCATCCCCATTTGACTGTCAGTAAAGTTATGATCACCACATTCCAAAGGACAGAACTAGAAGTAGTGCTAGAGAAGGAGAAACAAGCAACAAGAACTACTCTGGGGAGGAGGAGGCAGTCGTGGAAGGCCAAGCTTAAAATACTGAGATTCAGCAATTGGGAAAGGTAAGAACAAATGGAAACATAGAGTTGTTCTCAACCTTGAATGCAGATTAGAGCTACCTACCTAGGTTCAAATACTGATGTTTGAGCTCTACCTCAATTTGTCTGGAGTGATTCTATTGTGCCTCCAGGGTTGAGACCATTGTTCTGCAGAACCACTAACAGAATCAAAAAGGCAAGCACAGATCTAGTCACAAGGTCTTAAAAGGCATGTCAGAATGAAGGAGAACCACCCAGAACTTAAACAACATAAGCTTAATACAAGTAAAACAAAGTGCCATTTAGCCCAGTAAAGATAAGTGTTTAGAACTAGAGATTTGCTTTGGCCTGGGTGCTACATGAACCCAAAAGCAAGGAAAGCCTGTCACTGGAGAAGAAGAAAAGCTACCACACTTGGCAACCCGTGAGCATGCTTTGGTCCACAGGCTACAGAAGCGGTGTGTGCTTCAACCCCGGGGGAGGACCCTCCACTTCTGCAGCTTCAGTTTGGCTCCCTGACTTCTAAAACAGACGTTAGAACCTTGATCAGAACACAAACTTGAGAGCCAGCAGGAGTAGGAATGGATATTGCACAATCCAAGTAAATTCAAATGCTAAGTGTCAATTAAGTGTAGTTAACTTATGCCTAGATGATTTGACACAGTTTATAGATGAACTGGAGGCAAGTCTACCTGCCTTAACAAATGGGAAGGCAAACATGTTCTTCTAAATTGACAATAGAGATATGTAAAATTCCAGGAGGAGCCTCAAGATAGGTATATAAGACCATCATAATACAGCACACATTTGAAAACCAACTTTTTAAAAAGGTAGCATTTGGGTAGAATTTCATCATTTCACCTAACTTCAGAGGATCATAGTCAAATCTCATTACCAAGTACCCTCGTTAAATCCTTCATAATGAAATTTTTATTAAAAGAAAGATTTTTAATGTGAAACTATATCTCTAGTTCATCCATTTTTATAAGTTCTCTTTTTCTTATTTCTTTAACCCAATGTACTAATTTCATAAGGAAGTATACTTAAATCTTGAAAAGTATTGTGTCCCCCAAGGAGAAATCAATTTCATCTGTAGTATCCAAAAGAATCAAATTGCTTGGGTCTCAAGGACAAGTGAAATTATGTGTTTCATATTTAGAGGTAAACTCACAATGTCTTCACCTGCTTTCTCTAACTCCTACTAGCCAGATACCACTTGAATTAAAATTTTTTAATATATAGAAAAAAAGGAACTGAATGTCTTGGCTATCTATAGTCATACTAGATTACTATTCATTCATTCATTCATTCATTCACTCATTTATAAACCACTTAATAAGTATTTACCACATTCCTTCCCTTACTTGCCCTGGGTGCTGAAAACATAAAGATCTCAGTGCCTACTTGGCGAGACAAGTGTGTAAATCTGTCATTTTAATACAGTAAAATAATGTAAATATGCCACACCACACCAAACATCATTTTTAATAGGCCTCTTATGATGGAGACTACTATCTGCTTACCAAAATCCACGTTCTCCTCTCCTTCCTGAACACACAAATAGACCATATTTCCTAACCTCTCTTACAGTTAGATATGGCAATGAGGCTGCATTCCAGCCAGAGGAATACAAACAGTGATATGTGCTACTTCCAGGCCTGACCCATAACAAACCTCCTGTGCATGTTCCTGCAGGCTCCTGCATGCTCTTTTCCCCTTTTTAGGCAACTGGAATAGCAACTCTCAGGACCACCTTGGAAGTCATAGTTGAAGTTGGTTGACCCTCCATTACCCTGGGTCCCTGAAAAGCCACATGGAAAAGAGCTACCTCACCAAATTGTTTATCCACCCAAGACTCTTACTTTAGAAAGAAATGGACTGTTATGTGTTCTACTCATTATGTATTTTTCAGTCTACGTGTTAGAGCAGCTAACTCAGCAATATCCTAACTAATATAGTACCTTACACAATAAGTGTAAATAATAATAAGTAACTCCACTTACAAGTGCAGTAAGCCAGCCCACTGAGATACCATCCATGTCAAATACTCCAATGTCAGAGCGTTACTCAGTAGAGCCTTTCCCAAACTTCTCCTAACCTGACAGATTTACCAACCTCTCACACTTTTGCCCACCACGGGTGAACAGAGACACTCTAAAGTAGGGATTGGATATCATCTTTGACCCTTACGGCAGCCTGGCACATAGTAAGTGCTCAGTGAAAGAGTGAATTTTTTAAAAAAGCTATAAGATAAGCAAAGAGGGATTTCTCAGTAAAGCCATCTCTTGTGGTATAGAATTCTAGAGGTTTATGTTGATTCAAGTATTTTTGAGTAATAACAAAGTTATTTTTGAAGAAATGTTTTGGTCTTGATTACAGGTAGTTCAATAGCCCAACTCTCCCTTAAGAGGAGGATTAAGTTTTGGATCTTAGTTTATCATTAAAAATAAGTAAAAACAATATCACTCTTCTCTAAATCATGAGGATCACCTTTGAATTAATATTCGAGAGCCCTGTCATTTCTGGCCCTTGCCAATGACTTAACATCTGAAACTGCTAACAAAATACTTTTTGATAAAAAGCTCCCTGACAAAAAACTGCTTCCAGCAATAAATAAAATAACTGGTACTGGGTAGACATTCTTCCAAAAACAAATATAAAACAGGGCAAATATATGAGTCAACCATTTTCAGGCATTGAACATCCATCATCACAGAAAAGCAATCTCTGAGTAAGAAAAACTCACAAGTGTGGGCTCATTAGGACAAGTTATTGACTGGGTTTCAGGAGGCTGGAATCCAAATAAAGTGAGGAGAGCCCCCCCTCCGAACCAAAGAGACAGAGATCAAGGATTGGAACAGTTAAAATGGCTAGAAATTATGGGGTAGAGTACAAGAGGGGAGGAATCTATGTGAAGGAAGTTTCCCAGATATCTCTTTAGGATCCTTCACAAGTCATTGGCTGAGAGCAAGGCTTCACATGCAGAGGGTAAGACATGTGAGGCTTACCAGAGAGGCCACTACAACACGGCTCAGAACAGCGGGGCTGGAGATCAGACAGGACTGGGAGATGTTGAAGTTCTATCCAGAGCGGCAAAGACCTCGTTGCCATGTCCTAACCCTCCAGGCATCCAGCTGAGATACCAAGAGCCTCATTTTAGGAATAAGAACCACACACTACAGAAAAGTTTATTTTAGACTGTCCCTAAAACATCTGAAGGGCAAGGCTTGCAAAGATCTATAGGGAGACAGGGTTGAGGGGTTGAATCTTACCAAGTTACCAGTTCTTGGAAAATACCTTGGAATTTCCACAAATATACCCTAACAAAGTAGCAACCAAACCTAAATAAGATCAAAATTATCAGCCATAGCTGGTGTGGCTCAGTGGATTGAGTGCCAGCCTGTGAACCAATGGGTCACCAGTTCCACTCCCAGTGTAGGGCACAGGCCTGGGTTGCAGGTCAGGTCCCCAGTAGGGAGCACGCAAGATGCAACCACACATTGATGTTCTTCTCCCTCTCTTTCTCCCTCCCTTCCCTTCTCTAAAAATAAATAAAATCTTTAAAATACCATAATTATCAGTTAGTAAATGAACTGCCAGCTAGAAAAAAAAAATGTTTTTAGTTCTTTAACCTTTCTGAAAGTAAGATAATAGTGTATCATGCACAATGTCTATTTCACCATCAAAACTTACTAGACATACAAAGAATAAGTGTCCCATGAGAGAGACACTGAGCAAGCAATAAAAATTGATAGCAGCTCTCTGGCCTTTTTCACCTGGTCCAAAAGGACCTGGATCCGATTTACCCTACCCTGCCCACTTGGAAGATTCATTTCCAGGTTTCCCCCACAGGAAAGGCAGGATGAAGGTGCTGGGTTGGCCCTGTTCATGCACACTGTCAGAGCCTGCGCTCGATCTGGGCCTGTCGAGGGGCAGGCATCTTCCTAGTCCCACTGTTTATGCTTCTAAAAGAAATAGGACATGATCACACACACACACACACACACACACACACACACACACTGATCTCAACAAAGCCCCAAAACTTTAAGGCAGCTAACATATATTCTGATAGTAAAGATAAGTACATTCTTAGTGGGTATACAAAAATAAAACTCAAAACATAAACAAAAGCAAATGTAACTGTCCTCACACTTGCTTATTTTAAGTACCACAAAGCCACAGTAGTACTGACATAAGGATAGACACACAGACCAATCAACAGGACTGGGATTCCAGAAATGAGCCCTTGAATTTCAACAAGGGTAGCAAGAAGTGGGGAAAGATATGGGGAAATGGTGCTGGGACAATTGCATATCCACATGCAATAGAATGGATTTGGGCCCTTTCCTCACATCATACATAAAAATTAACTTTTCCAAAATGGATTATAAACCTAAATGCAATAGCTAAATCTGTAAATTATTAGAAGCCAACATAGCAGTAAATCTTCATAACCTTGGGTGGGGCAAGGGTTTCTTAGCTATTATACCAAAAGCACAAATAATTAAAAAAACAGACAACTTGGCCTAAATAAAAATTAAAAATGATTGAAAAGACATCATTAATAAAGTGAATATGCGAAACAGGAGAAAATATTTGTAAGTCATATACTAGACAGAGGGCTGGTATTCAGATGATATGAAGAATTTTTATAACTCAAAAATAAAGAGACAAATAATCTAATTTAAAATTAGCAAAGATTAAGTTGACATTTAGAAGAAATGGAAATGCCGACAAACTACAATGAGAAAAATGTTCAACATCATTTTGGCTGTTGATGGCTATAATTAAAAAGAGCAACAAGTGTCAGTGAGGATGTGGAGAAATTAGAACCCTCAGACATGGCTGGTGAGAATGTAAAATGGTGCAGCAGCTTTGGAAAATAGTCTGTCAGTTCCTGAAAAACTTAAACATAGAGTTTCCATATGACCCAACAGTCCCACTCCTAGGTATATACCCAAGAGAAATAAAAACATGTCCACACAAAACCTTGTACTTGAAAGTTCATAGCAGCATTATTTATAGTAGCAATAAGTAGAAATTAAAATGTCCATCAACTGATAAATAAACAAATGTGGTGTATCCATACAAGAGAATATTATTTAGCCATAAAAGGCAATGATGAACTTATACATGTTATAATACAGCTAAACATTGAAAGCATTACTCCAAGTGAAGGAGCCCAAACACAAACACCATTCATATAAAATATCCAGAATAGGAAAATCCATGGAGACAGAAAGTAGATTAGCGGTTGCCAGGAGTTAGAGGGTGGGGGAAAGGTGAATGACTGCCAGTGAGTATGAGGTTTATTTCTGGGATGATGAAAGTGGTCTAAAATTAGATAGTGGTTGCACAACTCTGTAAATATACTAAAAATCACTGAATGGTACACTTTTAAAGGCTAAATGTTATGGTATATGATTATACCTCAATAAAGCTGTTATTTTTTAAATGGAATTCTTAGAACTAATTATAGTAACTAAAAAAAATTCATTGAATGAGCTTAACAGCAACTGGAGGAGGCAGAGAAAGGATTGATGAATTTAAAGACAGATCAATAGAAATTATCAAGCCTAGAGAATGAAAGACTAAAGATTAATAAAATAATTAACAGAGTCTCAGGAACCAATGGGACAACAGCAAATAGTCTAACATAGATGTAATTAGTGTTTTAGAAATAGAAGAGAATGAAAATAGAACAGAAGAATATTTGGAGAAATAGTGGCTGGAATCATCCAAAATTTTATAAAATATAGTAACATTCAGGTTCAAGAAGGTCAATAAAAATGAGCAAGAAAAATACAAAACAAATCACAACTAAATATATAATAACAGTCTAACTGTTCAAAACCAAAACTAAAAATAAAATCTTGAAAGTTACCAGGTTAAAAATGTAGTATACATAAGAAAAAGAATGAACAAAATGAAAATATGAATTAAGGCCGAACCCATCAAAATAATGAAGACCAATAAAGTAACACCTACTGCTGGAAAGAAAAAGCAAAAACAAAAACCTGTCAACCCACTAGTCTACATCCATCCAATGAAATTATCATGCAAAAACGAGGCTGAAATAAAGACATGTTTCACAAAAACAGAAGCTGAGAGAATTTGGCACCAGCAGGACACTTCAAGAAATACTAAAAGACATTTTCAGGCTGAAGGGAAATTATAACGTGGAAACTTGTATAAGAACTGGCTCTAAGTGTCTTGCAGAGGGGAGGAAAAAGAGGTTGAGAGCCACCAGTCCAAAAGCACTACTAGCCACTGAGTGTTCTACACGCTGCCAGCCATTACTTCTCACATCATAGGTTTAACTCATTAGCTGGTTATCTAATGGTTTGCAAACACCATTTTTAAAAGTATAATAGGGTAGAATGAACCAGAAAGAATAAAACAGAAACACCCATTTAAAAGAAAATCAGATACAATATATAATAAATGCCCACGTGATAAATAATATACTTTCTAAAAACCTATTAATAAAACTAGAGCTCATTATGTTGGGCAGTGTCTTACATAAATATCACAAATATCACTGTGACATTCTTCTTAAAATTTCATGCTAATGAACTAGTCTCCTTTTATTAGACAATGAGATCCATGTAACATACTGGTCTCTTTTCTGACCTGTCAGGAAGATCATAGATAAATTTTTACTCAATTACAGTACCTATTCTTAGTCTAGGTCTTGTGATATAATAATATGTTCCCAATCCTTCATTATTTGACACTTGTTAATTTATCCTCATTTAAAGTTTAATTGTATCTAAGTCTTCCTTTCTTTTAAGACGTTTGATGACTAATAAAGATAAATAAAAATATGTATCTGATATAGGCAAAAATCATGATGGCTTAAAAATCTAATAGGGCAAAGAATAATTGCCAAAATATTAAAAACAAGTAACTTATTTTTATTTTATGTATTTGTATTTAAATTTTCCTCATAATGAACATGTATTGTTATTTTTTTTAGAAAAAAGCTATTTTTGATTTGTTTATCAATAACAGGCATCAGTGAGAGTGGGCTTTATTCCTTTGTCAATGAACAAGTCAGAAGATTTCATGGAAGTCTGCTTTATTCTTATGTTTGCTAAACAGAAGGAAGACCTGACACCAGCTAACTGAGAATGACCATCCTTTAGTAGTTTCAACATGTTAACCAAGATGGAAAGTCATCAGCCAGACAGAAATATATTATTTTTTAAAGTTTCTGGAGGAAAGGCAAGGTTGTCAGTAGGAGCCAAAGAAAGACCTCTAGTACATCTTAAAAATATCGGAAGTAGAGATGGGGCTAATTTCATTGCTGTGGTCTGAACAAGCCCATGCTTGACCCCACCTCTTCCTTCCTGTATCCAACAACAGTGCATGTGGCTGCTAAAGTATTAAGATCATCTTAGGACACCATGAATGTAGAACGTAAGATCTAGACAGGCAGGTGCGGGCCTTTCTTGACCTTTGTAAGTCCAGCACTGAGCACAATATTTGGCATTCAGTCAGGCTCACTAGAGAAACTGATAGACAAGCTCCACTTTAGGCCCCAATGCTTCTGGGCTTCTAGCCTTACCCCGCAATGGAAGATGGCAGAGAAGGAGGACATGGAAACTAGACCAGAACCTGAGGGTGCTGTTTGGTACCCACCCTACGCTTCACATAGCCTCTTCAATCAGCCAGCAAAGTGGCCCAGGTTCCCACATAGAGGCAATTCAGAGAGCATAGGAGGTTGCTAGAAAGGACCGTATCAGGTCCTTGGTTCCCAAAATGATAGGTGCATAGCAAGACACAACGAAAGGAGGAAGAGGGCGCTGGATGTCTGGCAGCTGGTGAGGGTGACAGAGAGAGGTGATTGGCACAGTCCTCTGGGAGGGCTGCGACTTTGTCTAAGATTCTCCCTCTGCCTGTCACTTGCCTTCGAATTTAGAACTAACCTTCTCAGTGAGACCTTCTCTCCTGGACCAGGGTCCACATGGTTCCTGGAGGCATCTATCCATACCTGCTCCCAAAGAGTGACTCCTCCTTCCAGTCCCTTCAGCTTATTGTTGATGCCAATTGCCTGGGCAACTTCCCACTTCATGCCTCTCTTGAAAACCACCAGGAACAAGACACCCAACAAAATCCCTGTTACAGGCAAGGTCAGTATAATTCGCTTTTCTTCGAAGAAAAAACCCTAGGAAAGACATGCCTGGGTTTCCCTGCACCCTGAGAGGCAAATGCCCTTCCTAAAGGAGGGTTAGGTGAGGGCTGGGGGACTTCCTAAAACTGGGGGGCACTCCAAAGAGGCCAAAGTCAAATCTGCTGGGACCAATCCAAACCTCTGTCGTCATACACAGACTGTTTCTGAATTAAACTCTGTTAGCTGTTTGGGCAACACTAAACATCCAACAACTTGTTAAATGGAGAGGCAAAGTCGCAGAGGTAAGAAATGATCGTCCCTCACCAAAAAAAAAAAAAAAAAAAAAAAAAAAACCCTTTACCAATCCTCTGCCTCTTGTCCCACCTTCTCTCTCCTCCATAAAACTGGGAAATTGCTCAGGCGTCCCTTGCTCCCCTACCCCGGCGGGAAAAGGGATCTATCTGTTCGCCTCACCACCTTCTCTCCGGGTTCACCTGAGGTCACCAATCCCGAAGGGTAGGAGTTAGGATGCCGGCTCCTTGACCCCCAGCCCCTCTCCCTCCTACAACTTGCCGTGTGCCCCGGACCTGGGTCTCCAGCAGGGAACACTCACCTTGCAGCCCGGGGGTGGCCATGGTGCTGGCACGCAGGACGCCAAACCCTGACTACCCCGCTGTGGCGCTCGCAGCTGGACAGGCTTACTCCGCTGCGGGGCTAATTCCATCTCGGCTCTGCTGGGTCTGGACGTGCCCGCCCCTTGCCTGCTGCCGTCTCCTCCTCCAGAATCCCTCCCCGAGCCACCCGGCCCGCGCCGCCAGAGGCCGAGCGCGCCCGGCTGTCCCGCGGAGCGCCGTGCGCACGGGCGCGGGCAGTGCCACGTGCCGAAGAGGGCTCGTTCAGCCGTAGAGCTGAGACTGGGGCACCTGGTTAATAGAGCTGAGGGGTGAGGCGGTTAGGGCTGCCCATTCTCCTCCACCGAGGGGAGGTGCCTCATAACCTGGGCCGGGTGTGAATATTCAGCCGGATTATCTCGTGAACCGTCTGGTTGATGGATTGCCAATCCCACCCGCAAAGCCTCTTTCCCTCCGCCTTATCCAGGGAAATGCCCGGGGTGGGGGTGGGGAGGCTCCCTGCGCGCCTGCCTTCAATCGATCGCAGCCAACTGTCCCCACCTTTCTCGACTGAAAGGAGCAGGAGTGAAGGAATAGGTACACCAGGGGCAAGTAGGAGGGGAAGAAAGGCTGCAGGAGGCGGGAGGAGGGGTAGGTTGTAGATGAGCATCCAAGCGATACCCTGGAACAGGGCTGAGGAGGGAAACTGTGGAAGCCAGTCCCAAAATCAAGAGGACTGCCGCCTCTCGGACCAATTAGGTACCTGGCCATGGGCGAAGGGAGGGACTTAGAGACTTCCGAAGGGCCATGATGGATGATGCAGTCTACAATTCCAAGATGCCCTGGAGCTAAACAAATTCCTTAATACCTGGGACCCCAAAAATAAAAAGTTATGATGTTAAAGTCGTGTGCTATTTATAACCACTGGCCCTTCAGTGTGCAGAATGTTATCTCCCCACTTTACAGATGAGGAGCCTGAGGCAGTAAAGGGGAGCAGGCCGCACAGAATGAGCCAGGGACCCAGCAGAGGGAAAACAGTAAGTTTTAGGTCCCAGTCCCAAGCTTTATACTGCTCCCTAGGAGTAATCGTGGCAAATGTGTATTAGACAGGACATCCTCTTTCTCGGGCACCCTTCCCAGTGCTTTAACCCTCAGTAAGTATTTAATTCCGACAGCAATTCTATGAATTATTGCTAGTATACCCATTTTACAGATGAGGAGACTGGTGGGGAGGGGGGAGATCAAGCAATTTGCCTCTAAGGATATGGGTCCAGGGTCCCAAGGCAGGCGGCCTACTCCAGAGTGGGTGCTCAAACAAACGCTTGAGCATTCGGCTTCTTTCTCTCCCAAATAATGTCCCCTCCCCCATTCACTTCCAGGAACCTTCTCCATGTCTTTTCAGTGCCAAGACATGTGGAAAAATTTCCCCCATAGTTCCTTTATCCTTTCCCTTGCTTCTCTCCTAGCACTTTCTTATCCCCTAGTCCCTGTATACTCCCTCCTCCACAGTCCCTCCAAAACTCTCACTTCGTGGGACTCTGTCTCATCTGGTGTGAGAGTGAGCAAAAAGAGAGAAGTCCCTGAGACCAGAGGCCCTTGGAAGCCCTTCGGAGTAAGCGAGGACTGTGAAACACACCCCACAACCTCCACTACGTTTTCTGCATCCTTCTTAATCTGCTCCCTGCCGTTTTTTTAAAAAATCAAAGTATGCAGCCTTTCTGATTCAGATTTTTTCTTGAGAATGAATTGTCCTATCAGTAAATAGGAGGAGACATGCAGGTTGTGATGGCTGAGGCAGTGGGGAAATTGACACTTTATGCGAAAGAGGCAGCCTTTCTGCTGAGTCTGTCTGGCTGGTGCCTCCGGTAACACCTCACCCCCAGGTAGAGTGTTAGGCGATCAGTCAGGAGAGAGACAGGCAATGCCCTGCACTGGATCTGGTTTCCTACAGAGACCTTAGAGGCCACTCAGTGTTGGAGTCAGGATGATGCATGGAGAGATGACCACCTTTGAATTATTGAGCAGTTACATAAAACTTCTATCCATTCATTTTTTCTTCCCTCTACCCCACCAAACTCCCCACCAAATCTATTTAACACAATCTGTGCCATTTGCCTGTACTGTGTATTCCCTTGAGGTTGGTCCGCAGAAGTAACAAAAGTGCTGGAGAAGTGCAGCAGTCGCTGGTCCCCATGATAGCAAGGGCTGAATCTATAAATAACAGACCGTGTTATGCTCCGGTGGCATGCCCTGGGGTTCTTGCCTAGGTGTCAAGATGCCTGAGGTCTTTTTTTTTTTAAGATTTTATTTATTTATTGCTAGAGAGGCAGGAAGGGAGGGAGTGAGGGAGGGAGAGAAACATTGACGTGTGAGATGCCTCTCACATGCCTCTAACTGGGGCAACCCAGGCTGTGCCCTGACAGGTAATCAAACTGATGGGGAATCAAACCAGTGACCCTTTGGTTCGCAGTCCAGTGCTCAATCCACGGAGCCACACCAGACAGGGTGGCACCTGAGTTCTGAACCTGGCCCCACCACTCAGCAGCTGTGTGACCTTCGGCAAGTCACTGGAGTTCTCCAAGCTGCTTTCATCCCCAGGAAAGGGGCAGGGGAGGGGCAGCAGATTAGATGATGTCTAAATCCTTTCCAACTCCATCATCCTTCCAGTGAGTTGAGTCTCTTGTGTTAAAAGGGTCTGGAATGAAGATCAATCTGCCACCAAATTCCTCCGCCAAATTCCTGTCAAATATCCAGACCTTCTCTTAATTCCCATGGGTATGCTCTCCCCAATTTTCATCATCTTGCCAGCATGTACACATAAACTTTTCCCTACATTTTAAGGAAGGACACTCTCTCTTTGAGACTGACAGCACCACTTAGGGATCGGGGACTGGGGAAGTTTGGTGCTATCTGCTCCCCCTTCCCCTCCACTAAAGGACACCTGAGTGGGCAGGGTCTGCAGGAAACTCAGCTCTACACCCCTCAGAACAGAGGAAACCCCCAATGCTCTGTCACGGACGGGAGAGATACTTTTCCCCCTTTTCAGCCTTGATGTCCCCATTTTTATTCTTGTCACTTCTTACATTATAGAAGAACAATTTATAGTTACCCCAGACTTTCAGGCTTATTTTATCCTCCCAACCCTATAAATGAGACTCACATCCCTGTTCTTCAGGTGAGGGAACTAAGTCTGAGAACCACTAAGAGGCTTAGTTGAAGCCACACAGGAGAGTAAGGGCCTTATGTGGAACCCAGGCCTGAGCCCAAGTCTGGGGCTCACCACGCATGGCCGACCTGGGGGGGGACCATGTTCCTGTACCTGCCAGCACCCCATCGGCAGTCCCCTCAGTCCTCAGCACCTCTCCCTCCCACCGGGCCACAGAGGGTACACAAGAACTTAGTGAGCTAAGGGCTCAGAGAAACCCTTGCACACCTCGCAAACCCCTTCCCCAGGACACCGGCCACGCTGGCAATAGCCATGTCTAGCTTAGCGGGAGCCTGGCTCCAGGGCCCACCCCTCTGTTCTGCTCTGAGGCCCTGGGTTCAGAGACCAGAGAACCCAGTGTTCCTGAGCCAAATCCTTTGACTTCAAGCCACGGGGCTGAGTCTCCCAGGAGACCTGCCCCACACTCCCCTCTCCCCTCTGCACTGCATGGGCACAAAGACAGAGCTTTGTCCCAGAGTCTGGCAGTGCCTCCCCACAGGCCGTGGGGCTGGAATGTTTTCAGGTAGAGCCTGTGCTTGCTCCGCCAGAACCAGCCTCTACATTTGCCCAGCCTACCCTTGTCGTCTCACCCTAGAAGACACAGTGAACCATTAGCCTTTTGCAAGATGAGACATTGGCCTTTATTGTGGGCCCAGGGGCCATGAGAGCAGAGCATACAGAAGACTGGGCAGCACTCCGGCCATCTGGGCCAAGGCAGGCGGCAGCAGTGTCCACGCAGCGGTGGCAGGGGCCTCACTTGCTGCACTTCCTGGGGGAGCACTTGCACTGCATGGCATTGAGGACCTCGTGGTAGATGATGGAACCATTGGTGCAACGCAAGGGCACCTGCATGGACTCTGTCCGTGTGGGCGAGCAGCAGGAGCACTGGTCCTGCACATCCTCTGTGTCGATGGAGTACACGGCTTTGCTGTCACATTTACCCTGCAGTGGAACAGAACAGGGACAGGGGATTGAGATGGCAGAGAAGCCTGGGGTACGGAGGACTCTGAGGCAGCCTGCCTCCCCAACCTGCTCTCTTCGGAGCACGGCAGCTCTGGCCTCCCCAGGAAACCCAGGACAACGAGGCAGCTTCTAAAGGTAGATCTCAGGGACGTCTGACCTGTCCTCTGTTCATATGGTACCGTCACACCCCGATCCCCCAGCTGCAATTTCTATGAATGTTTTATTGATCTTTAGGAAACATAACCACCACCCACCCCCGCCCCCAGCTTCTGTAAATAACTCTCCATTCTCTTTGAAGGACTTGTTGAATCTTTACTCAGTTTGTTTTTTTTTTTCTTCTGGGGTCAAAAGTTCCCAGTTACTTCAATAAAGCACTTGCTTTAACATAAAATGCTCCCAGTTCTTTTCACTTCTCCTCCCTGTGAATTTTCCAAACCCTCTGAAATGTAACTAAGGAGATGTCTCCAAACAAGGAGACTCCCCTCCCCGCGAGGCCTCATCGAAGTGAGGGAGGCTTACCTCGCAGTAATGAATGTCCACTTCTTCTTCGGACTTACAGTTTCCCACCTTGACATACTGCAGCCTGGCCGTGATATCCCTGCAGTCGGGCTTCTCGCCTGTAGGGCGGGTGAGCAGTGGGACCCAGGCCCGGCTGGGGTTCTATAGAACACTTGCCGGCCCGGTTCCCTCATGGGGTGGGAAATGGTAACCAAATCACCAACTCCAGCCACAGGAAGGGGAATTATGTCCCCCTGGTTCACTCTGTCCTTCATATTCAGAGATGTGGTTATTGCTGGGTTTAACTTACTGAATAGTGCAATTTTAATTGCAAGAGGAGCCTAGATTTGCTCTGCTTTGGTGATGTGGGTGGATGAGACTTGCTTTTATATAATTGAGGAGTCTAAAAACCATAATGACTTCAGCAATCCTCTTATGCATGTTCCAGTAACCAGAAACTAATGGGCAATGAAGTAGCCAACAAATATAATTAATGTCTATCCATCCCTGCCTTTGAGTTAAGAGGAAAGGCCAATATCATGGCCATATAAGAGCACTCACGGTCTCTGGGGGCATCAAGGAGACCCTAGGAACCCTTATGGAGTCCTCCCTTTGGGTATAGCTACCTGCAGGTCACTGGCATGGGCTTTCTTACATACAGGTATTAGTGGCATTTAGATCTGAATGCTACCTGCCCATGGAGAATTCTAAGATTTAACAGCAGCTCACCATTGCCCATCTGAATGCTCAGAGTCCTGCATCCTTGGATGGCTCCTAATCTAAATCCACCCTAACTACATATTAGCTTGCCTTGCAGCTTCCAAATAATTTCATTTTAAAGTGAAAGCCTGCCAACTACATTAAGAGGATGAATACAAAAAACATATTTAGGCTAATATACTATGTGCTTCCTCTGTAGATTTAAATCTCCAAGCCTGGCTTACTTTCCTTATGAAGGGTCCCAGCCTCCCAAAAGCACTAACCAACAAAGGCCCTTTTTTGCTCATTTTGCAGATTAACAGTCTCTTAACCAAATTCCTTGTGTAGTGTGCCTTGAGAGAACTCATCATTTCTGATGGTTTTCTGACTTCACATCCTTAAACCATTCAAACAGGAATCGTAGAAAGAGATGCTTTCAGACTGTTTCTTCAGTCTGCGACTTGGTTACAGCAGTTACAGGGAATGTCAGAGTAAGCCATCAAGAAAAGAATGAATGTTTGAACGCTGAAGGTATTCGTGTTTTCACTCTTCCTTTCTCCCCCGCCCCCAAAATTAACATGGGCCTATTAGCCCAAAACAGAACCAAAACAAACAAACAAACAAACAAACAAACAAAAAAACAACTGAACTTCAAAAATATTAGCCCAGGCAAGCAATTCTGTCATCAGGGTTGTGCTCATGAACACAAGATGTGTGGTAAGAACACTGTCTGGTATGCAGACTTGTCAAGCCGCATCTCCAGGCTGCTACTATGAGCTATTTAGGATCAACCAGTATAACATAACTGCAAGGTCAAGAGGGACCAAGAGTGAAGAAGGGGAGGTTAATAAATTTAGACCAGCCTTATAATCATGGAGAGGATACGTTCTCTGCAGCCCCACTGCTCATGGTGTGTCTAATGTTACGCAGTGATGGCTTCCCTTTCTCTCTGAGATAACTGTGTGACACTCAATGAATAGATGACTATTGAGCGTCTGTTTTGTGAAGATCGTGGATCAAGGGTACCTGTCTTCTAGGAGCTCTGTTTGGGGAGAGAAGATACTCTCTCATGGTAGGATGATGAGCAACCCAAGAATCTATGTGGGGAAAGGCAGGTAAGAGATTAGAGACAGTGAGGAGTTTGGAGGAACAGGGGAAGAGACTGATTCCCAGGCATTTGAAAGGGGATTTGAGCAAGGGGCAGTCTAAGAACATTCAGGGAGAAGTGATAAATCCCTGCAGGATTGAGCATAATGACTGGCCAGTGATCAAGAAATATTTTTCTGGAATAAAGCTCACTCCAAAGAACAGTCCCTGGACTTGGTCTGATGGGTTTCAAGGGACAAGCTATTGGTAATGTACTTACATGTTTCACAGCAGGTGCCTGGACTTTTCATGATTTTCCCCTTAAGAAAACAGCAAAGTCCCAGATTAGTCACAAATAGTACATAGTGGTCAGCTTTCAGGTCACTTCCCAGGCTAATTCCTGGCTCTGGACTCACGGCCCTAAGTTTAAGTCCCCAGGTGTAAACTCTGCTTTCCCACCACAAGTGTGAGAAGAATGACCACTCTACCTGACCAGGCGGAAACAATTTTGATTATTCTGAATTCTCTCCCAAATGAGTCATCAGGATCAACATTCTCAGGGAAGACTGGACATCAGTCCTCTCTCTCACCTCCCATTCAGAGATCACACATTCAGCCTTCCACAAGGGAAAGGTTTCTCTTTTTTTAAGCATCGTTTAGTGCAGAGAGTTTTGTCTGTCCATCAGGCTTGGTACTGTAATTTCATTGATTCTTATACTAGGTCAGGGACTTCCCTTGGGCACTGGGAAATCACATTAGGGCTGGACGGCACGCTGTTCAGAAGAACTCCATTCTTAGTCAGAGATGAAGACAGTCAAGAGGAAAGCAGGGCAGACGACTCACTCCCTGGGCCAGACATCTGTGTTCATTCACGGGCGGGCAGTTTGTGATTGTCTTCTCCCAGATGTACTCTCCTCTCTCATTGACCTTGCAGAAGTGACTGTCACAGCCATCCTGGTACGTCTGATCACGCTGCAAGCAAAGAAGGCAAATTCGAAAACAGCGTTTGGTTACAAAGCCACTTCAAACCATGACTTTGAGTCCATGGAGTTTTGAAACAATTTAGAATACTATGGAACAAGGAGGAGACAGTATCTATGAAGTCTCCACACCCAGAATGCACAAAAAATGGGGAGCTCTTCTACAACTTATTAACTATGAATAGGGCTGCATAAATGTAGAGATCCCCAAACTCTTCTGACCACTTAAAAGCTTAAAGAATTAAGACATAGGAAGGTAAACTGGCTAATCAAACAGAACTAGAGATGACCCAGGCATCACCTCCCAACCCCACCAGTTAATTCTGGCTTTCATAGATTACAGTTTATTTCACCCTGATTGCCTTTCCAGTCTCACAGACATCAGGCTGAAGAAATTTGTTAAAATTCAACCAACTTCAAATCATGCACCATATACCAACTTGTCAAGAAGGGTGAAAAGGAACTACATCAATGAGACAGTTCTTTGTCTTCCGTAAGTTATCCACCTTTTCTTTACAAAGTTAGAAAGAGGTCAATATTGCCTCAAACTTCGTCTCTCTTTCTTTTAGAAAAGATCCCAAAATTGGAAACCAGATGGTGATACAAGGGGGACATTTGAGTTCAACTGGGTCCCACCTTCAGTGTCATGGTTTGTCCTCCCCTGAGCTGGATGGTGCAAGCGACAAGCAGGCATCTCCCACAGCATTCGCCTTGGATCTTCTCTTCCTTGTAACCCTGTGTCCAGGAGTAAAAGCAGCCTCGGTTACCCTCCGCACAAGATCCCAGTGACAGCTAGGCTAACTTTGTCAGCTTCTCATCTCTCCTAGAGTTCAGAAAGTCAACATCTACCTCTAACTAACCCTTGTCAGTTCTCAATCCCCTGGAGAGCATTTCTGCCCTCTCCACAGATGTGTATCTCGCTCAAGTTCCAGCAGCCAGGCCTATTAAATTAGACCTGTCTCCTGAGCTCCAGACTTACAAGTTCAATTGTTCACTTAACAATTATTTATCTTTTGTCATCTTAAGACTTATTAATGTATCTCAAAACTTGATTTTTGCTCCAAATCCTATCCTTGTTGAATCTTACCTTTCTCCGTAAATAGTTTCATTACCCAGTTTCTCAAACTAGAAATCTGAGCATCACCCTTGACTTCTCCCTTTTTTTAATCCCCCTGCTTATCCCCAAATATTGCCAAAAATGCATCTCAGACACATCTGCTGCTTGTCATGGCCAGCGTCCTCTGTCATCACCTAGTCTAAGCAATCATCATCGACCATTGGACTCTGATATTAGTCTCAATTTGTCTTCCTGCCTTTAATCTTGCTATAATCCCCTACTTCAGGTCACTACACATTGGCTAGAATGACTTTCTTAAAACCGGCTCTAGTCACGTTACTCCTCTGCTTAAAAACCCTCAGTGGAGTTCTGGTTCTTGTAATGGCAGAGTACCTTATATTGTACTGACTCTCCTGCAGATGACAGCCTAAATTATTGACAAAATACTTAAAACAATTATGTAAAGACACTGGATGGCCAAAATCAGGAATAAACTATTGGTTATTTGATCCTTGAAAGAGGGAACCATAATGGACAATAATCATGTTTAAATGGCTTTTCCCATGAGGACTCTGCATGGCACCAGACAGCTGGGACTTGAGCAGAAAATTACCACTGTATTCGCCTAAGCAGTCAGAGGACAGAGTTTAAAACCCCTAGAATAGCTGAAAACTAATGGGGGGAAACTTAGAAAAGAGAAAGGCAAAAAAAAAAAAAAGGAGAAGTCCCCTAATCTGCATATAAATTCCCTTCAAATCCTTGGTTAATCCCTGAATTACATATGCATGAAGGAGCCTCTGAGGAGCGCAGGGACAAAACAACAGGTGGAACTGTAAAGAGCTGAGGAGAAATTTCAGCTCACACACACCACAGGGGAACCACGGTTTGCAGTCCAAATCCCTCCAAGCTGAAAGGACTAGTTAAACACCTCAGGTTTCCACTGAAATTTTAAAAGAGCCAGACCTTAGGACTAAGAACTATGTTTTAGGACTAAGACATATGTCATATAAGAACTGTGTCACCCTTGAAACTAAGAGAAATATTGAAATAGACCCTCCCTAATATAGTTTAAAAGGTAACCTTCTTTAATTCAAGATGAACCACGAATAATCTAAGTTAGAAGCAAATCTAACATTTATCAGAGGAAACAGCAGAATTAAGAGTCTCTTCAACATATTTCACACCAATGTCTAATTAATACATAGTAAAAAAATTCCTACAAAGAAATGGGGAAAAAAATGATCAACACTCAAGAGAAAGATTACTCAATAGAAACAGACACACAAACAACCTTGATACCGCAATTAGCAAGCAGGAACTTCAAAATAACTATGATAAATACATTAAAGAGTCTAGAGGAAAAATGGATATAATGGGACAGAGATGGGGAATTTCAGGAGCAACCTGGAAACTTAAAAAAAAGGAAATCCTAGAACTAGAAACATGTAGCCTAATTTAAAAAACTCACTGGATTGGATTAATTGCAGAAAAGAAAGGATTTTAAACCTGATCAATAGAAATTGTCTAAACTAAAGCACAGGAAGGAAAATGGATTGTAAAAAATATACAGAGCTCCCATAACCAGCAGAACAGTATCAAGTGGTCTAACATACATGCAGAGGTTCAGAAAGACAGGAGGTGATAAATGAAGACAAAAAAAAAATTAAATACTTGCTGAGCTTTTTCCCCAATTTGATCAAAAAAAAAAAAAAATCAACTCACAGATCCAGGAATCTCCATGAATCCACAGTAGGAAAAGTTTAAAGAAAACTATTCAAAAGCATATACTCAAACTTCTGGAATCCAAAGATGAATAACACTGTTAAAAAGCAGTCAGTAGGAGGAGGTGTAGGGGATGCACACGGGAAAATAATAAAAATGGCAATGAACTTATCATAAGGAACAATACAAGCCAGAAGACAATGGAACAACATATTTGAAGTGTTGTTCAAAACTTTCAACCCAGAAATCTCTATTCAGTAATAAAGGCAAAATAAAGACATTTCAGATAAATGAAATCTGAGAAATATAATGGCTTTTGGATCACACTATTTTTAAAAATGCTAAAAGAAGTTCTTTTACAAGCTGAAAGGAAATAATATAACATTGAATTTCAGATATACAGGAAGGGAGAGCACTAGAAATTATAACTACATAGGAAAATATAAAATATCACTTTTAGTTCTATAAAAGATAATTTACTGTTGAAAGCAAAATAATTACAATGTCTTGTGAATTTATCTCAGTAGAAGTAAAATGTGACAATCACAGCACAAAGTATAGGAAAAAGAGTATATTGTACATGAAATGGTATATTATTAAATCAAGGTAGACTGTGATAAGTGAAGGATGCATATTGTAGTCTCTAGAATAGCTACTATTATCTCTACATCAAAATATTTGCTATTTTCACTTGTGATTTTTTTCTTTGATGCATAGATTATTGTAAAGTATTTTATTTAATTTCTAAATACGGGGGGCATTTATAATACCTTGTTTTTACTAATATCAATTTAACTTAATTGTGGTCATTGAATACACTCTATATGATTTCAAATTTTAATATTTATTAACTTTTTTATGGCCCCGAGTTTGGTCAAGATAGGTGAGAATCCCCTGTGTGTTTGAGAAAATGTGTCCTCTACAGTTTTAGAGGGTAGTGGCCTATCATTTTCAATTAGATCAAGTTAGTTGACATAGTTTTCCAAATTTCCTATATTCTTACTGATTTTTCCACTACTTGTTCTATCAGTTACTGAGAGAAAAACATTAAAATCACCACCTAATATTGTAAATAAGCCTATTTCTCCCTCTATAGCTGTCATTGTTTGCTTCATGTATTTGAAACTCTGTTATTTGATGCATATACACTTAGGATTCTTGTGCTTTCTTAATGAATCTACTCTTTTATCATTATAAACTCACCTTCTTTGTATTTGGTAACATTCCTTGTCTTAAAATCTTTTTTTCGGCGGGGGGGATTAATATATTCATCTTAGCTTTCTTAATCCTAGTATTCGCCTGGGATATCTTTTTCTATCCTTTTATTTTCAACCTGTCTGTCTCTCTTTTTTTTCCAACCTGTCTATCTCTTTAAATTGAAAGTGCATCTCTTGTAAACATCATACTAGTGGGTCTTGCTTTTTTATCTAAGTCTGACAATCTCCATTTTTAATTGGTATCTTGTTTTGCCCATTTACATTTAACGTAATTATCCATATGGTCAGGTTTAAATCTACCATTTTGCTATTCATCTGTTGTCTTCTCTGTTACTTGTTCTATTGTTAATTCTTTTCTGTCTTCTGGTTTAATCATGTTTTTGATTTTTAGTATTTCATTTTATCTCCCCTATTAGCATTTAGCTGTATTTCTTCATGTTACTATTTTAATAGCTACAAGGTTTATATACTTATCAAACTCCAACAAACTATATATTTAACATCTGCGCAGTTTATTGTAGGTAAACTATATACCTCATTTAAAATAAATTTTACAAAAATTGTTAAAATAAGACCTTCTATGGCCTCCTGTTGCATCTAGAATAATGTCCAATCTCCTTAGCATGTCCCACAAGGCCTGACATCAGTCTTTCCTAATTTTCTGACCCAGCTTTTTACACTCGAACCCTGTGCATCCTCTACAGCCATGAACATGGCCCCCTTCTTCTCATTTGAGGGCCTTTGTGTATGTTGTTTCCTCTGCCGGGAATGCTGTTCCCCGCACTTTGTATAAAGAACCTTTTCCCATCCTTCAGTAATTATTTTAAGTATCATTTCTCAAGAGGTCTTCTAAGATACAACATTACACACACACACACACACACACACACACACTTTATAACACTTAACACAATTGAAATAACCATTTTTTTAGTTCTCCATGGGACACATGCAAATTTCGAACTATGTCTAGGCTGTTCATCCTTGTCTCCCCAGCACCTGACCCTCAGCAGCCACTCCTATTGAACATTCATTGAGGAGATGAGGTCAGCTAGGAAGCCTTCACAGAGGCTTAAAATGAGAGTCCTTCATATACTTCTGCATTGGAAAAAGCAGCAGCTTCCAGACAATATGATTTCTCTGTCTTGCAAAAATTCCCCCAAATTTGGGAGACAATATAGGATAACCAACTTATTATTTTGCACAGTAAGAGTATTTTAAACAACGTTAATAAAATAAAAAGCAAAAAGCCGCCACCCACTGCTTATCATTGCATTAAAACTGAAGCTCTTTTAACTCTCCCCACCACTCAAAAAATTTAAAAATAGCATAATCTCAATTTTGTAAAGAATAAATTTAGTTAAGTGAGGAACCAACTACATGGTCATTCTGTTTCTCATTTTGCCACATTTAGTCATGACCATGTAGACGTTCCTCTGCAGGGAACCTCAGGTTTCTGTAACATGAATGTCCAGCAGATCAGTCTGGAGCCCCCAGACAGGAGGCTTGCCCCCCGCCCACACCACTCCCTCTTCGCTGCACGTGGCCGAATGCTCCTAACCAGCCGGAATCGTTAGGGGTGGGGGAGCTCCCTCAGAAATGAACTGAAACAATTTGCTGCTCCTAAAATCAAGGTTCTGAACTGCATGTGTCCTCAGGCAGTAGGCCATAGGGAAAGCTGGGGAGGACCAAGCTCAGCACATACAGGGGTACCTGGGGCCAGGCCACACATGCCTCCACAAAGGTCACTGCCAAAGTGTGACGCCCTCAGGTAGTCTTTTGACTGGTGAACTTTAAACTGAGTTTTCAAAAATGCACAGTTCCTGGAAGGTAGGACGGAAGTCAATGAGAGAGAGAGAAAGAGATGGGATAAACATTATGAATGCATGTGTGTGGTTACCATCAGTAGGAGGATGTAAACTAGGGCTTAAATCAGGCAGGATTTCATAGGAGTTTGAATTCGGACTGAGGCATTTTTCAGTAAATGTTAAGAGATGAGAGAGGACATGCCCCCTGTTCAGTCAGGCCCGGGAGGATAAAATTGGAGAAAATCTTTCCAGAAGTGAAGGGGTGAGGACAAATGGAGGAGGGGGCTGCAAAATGAAGGGACAGAGGCCATGGGGGCAAAATCTACCTACCGGAGAGGCAGAGGGCACAGTTAAGCCAAGAATAAGGAAAAAGAGAGGGTGCTATGGGAGAAGAAAGAACAGGTGGGTGGGGAAGGAGGGATACAGGATAATAGGAAAGAGAGAGTGATTTTAGAGCTGTGGTGGGGAGTTGGGAAAGAGGGATGGGAGCAGGAGGGAGTACAGCAGAACCCATTTAAAGGAGTTAATTGGTCTGTCTGCTGCCCTAGAAATCGAAAATGCAGCTGCACCAAGTGACAGGGCTCATTTGAGCCCTGCTGGGGTTCATGGCCACTGCAGGCAGTGATATGTGTTCATAAAACACCACATAACCACAGGCAGTGGAATGTGTTCCGTACACCACCCTGCGTACACGGAGAAGAGCAGTCCTGAATGGGCTTTCATCAGAACATTCAATCATGTGGCTCTAAATGTCATTGTGATTCCTCTGGGGGCAGCCACTCCCTCTGCCTGTCCAGCCAAGTTCCCAGCCAGCCACAGAGTTCCCTTGCTTAGGTCTGAGCAGCCAATGAGTCCTGCTCCCCTTGCCCTGCCGTGTCCCTCCCTAAACTCTGCCTTGCACGTATCTCCTAGATACTTCTCATGGATCCCATTGGCTGTCAAAGGCCCTCCGGTCTCCTATCCCCCTGCTGCCCATTTCTCATTCTTGCTTCTGCCAGTCTGTTCCCCATTCCACTTCCTGGAAGATTCTCTATTCTACATTCAACCCTTTGCTCAAGGTCAGCTCAGGGTCATGCCCCTCCAGGATGCCTTCTGGATGTTCCATGTTGGGGTGACCGCTCTTCCTCATGCCTTCCTTAAGAGATCCTCTGTCAGCCTTCACGACAACCACCCACCAATGCAAACCACCCTCAGGTGGTCTCCTTTTAGGTATAAGCATTGTCTCCACAGGAGGAAATGAAGGACTCGCTTCCCTGCTGACACTAACGCTTGTCTGATGTAGGCAACTTGAGCAGAACTACCTGACCTTAATTCCCCACAGCTCCCCACACTTGCAAAAGGCCTCCCTGAGGCCTTTCACTGCAGAGGCATGTAATAACACCAGTTAAGGATGCTGAGCTAGAATGGGGGCAACTGAGGCCAGTTTCAACACAGGTTAAGAGATACATAGAAGGAGGGCTAACTTAGTGGTTTCAAGAGGGAGGAGGTGAGTACACTGCTCTGGGGATATATCATAATATTGGAGGAAAGAGGGGATAGTACACAAACCAAAGGGGTGGTGTATTTTAAAAATATTTAGAACCTATATGTGGACTGGATTCTAAAGCTGGATTTCTATGCACGCGGAAGAGGTTACCGTGCCACCCTCTGACCACCAGAGGGAGCTGTTACAGAGTTCGCAAGCTCGCCTCCCGTAAACTGGCTACAGCCTCCACCGCGCAGGACAGCGTTGGTGGGGACCTCTTGCTGCACTGATGGCAGTTCAAAGGACATCCGAGGTCAAACGGCAGCCACAAACTCCAGACGGCAGTATTTCATTCCGGATTCAAGTCCAGTTCTATTCTAGAGGGTTGTTACACATACACACACACCCATACACCCAAAACCCTAAATCATCAAATGGTATTTTTTTTTTAATAGCAAAAAAAGACATCCTCAGTTGGCTTCTTTCTGACAAAGGAAGGAATGTTCTCTTTAAACCATTCTATTAGAAATAACTGTGTCCATTTGACGTATATTTTATTAAGCCCTTATTCTGAGCATGACACTATACCAAGTGCCATGAAAAACACAGAGGCAGAACATTCTCTTGTCCTTGAGTGTATAAAGCACCTGTACGAATGTCCTTTGTCCCTGTCCCTAAGCCCTCCAGACGACCTTACCCCTCTCTGCCCCTCAGGACGGCCTCCTCTTAGGAAGGCATCCTCCTGAACGTTAGGTCCCACTCTGTGACGTGGGGATAAGAGCCATAGTAAAAACAATAAAATGCTGGTCATCATCTCCCAAACTAGAAATGATGATTTTCCCTTAGGGTTTACCCTCAGGAGGGATTCATAACAAACATGGTCATTGTGACCTAGTGCAAACAGGATGAAATGTTTTAAACAACCTAAATGTCCAATAATAAAAGTATAGGTTGCAGCACATCCATTCCAAAGAATATTGTGTAGAACCTTACACATAGTAGGTGTCTGAAAAATATTTGTTGATTAATCTTTAATGTTTTCAAAAGTGGTAGTGATTTTTTAAATGTTACGTAAAAAAAAAAATACAGAACTGTAAATATGGCATCACAAGCCTTGTAAATATTGTGTTTATTTAAAAACATGGAAAAAATGTTCAAAGTGTACAAAAGTAATTTCTGAGACAAAATCTGGGTGGATGACTTGGTCTTTTCATTATGGTTGTCTAATATTGTCCACAATCAGAAAGTAACGAAAGCTTTATCTAAAAACCCCAATGAAGTCCCACGGCTTGGGTCCCACCAGTACACAGTCCATCCCCTAGGTCCCCGATGACCCTCTCTTACCAGGGGGCAGGGCTTACAGGTGGTCTTATTGCACTCCAGCTTGAATACAGAGACGGCTCCCCCCTGGACGGTGCAGTGGCAAGTCGTGCACACATCAATCATCACACTCTTCCCAGGCTGGAACCAGAGGCAGCAGCATCAGGCCTCCCTGCACCTTGACCCCCAACTTTCCCACTCCCCTCAGCCCCAGAAGCTGTCTGCCTTACCAGCTGGGGCCAGCCTCCCAGCACTTCCCTGAGCCACCATCAGGGCCCTCTTGCTGTCCAGTGGCCACTCCCTTTCCTGCCTTCCCACCTCGGGTGTGGCCATGGTAAGAGTGGGAGCTTCATGCCAGAGAGGGAGCCAGGGCAGCGGAAATGGGCATGGACTGGAATGGTCACACTGACTGCGGAGCAATTCTCTGTACGCAGAAGAAAGGCCCTGGAGTAGGGCCTGGAGGTGCGTGCCCTCCAGGGGGCCCAGGCCCTGGACAGATAGGAAGACCTCCCAGGCTGGGCTCCAGGAAGTGAGGACGCCCTGGAGGCAATGAAAGTGCATTGGAGGTAGGTCTCCCGGGTTTCTTTCATTACCACATGAGAATGACTGAGTGGTCCACGCCTTCCACAACACCCCCGCCCCTGCTCCACCAACTCAGTGGTGGAGAAGAAGGCAGCAGCTCACCCCGATGATGGTGCCATTGAGCATGCAGGCCTCCACAGGCTCTGGGGAGAGAGAGGTGCCGGGTGTGAGCGTGCAGGACACACCCTGGTAATCCCCACCTCCCACGCACATGGTTGATCCCTTCCCAGACTTCTCCTCCTTTTTTCTGCCCATTTCCCTGAGTTGCTAAAGAGGCAGAGAATTCAGGAGCCTTAAGTGGAAAACCAGGCTTGAAGTTGGGTCCCTGCACAGTATGCCTTACCGCAGTGACAGGAGGGACAGCACTCTGAGGTCTTACAGCTCAGCTGGAAGCCTGTGGGGCAGGTGGGGACATCCAGCTGGGGGCAGGAGACATTCCTCTGTTGCACAAAGACCTCGTCCTTCACTCGGACACACTCATTGATGAGGCAGGGGTTCTCTGGGGCGGGCCACTGAGAGCCAACCTGCAGTCAGAACACAGGAGTTAGGAAAGGCTGGGGCTAAGATCCCAGTGGGAGTGCTCTGTTCCCTCAGGGGACTGGTTTGGGCCCTAGAGACAAGCCCTGGCTTAACATCTAAGTCCCACCCACAGGGAAAGGCCCACAGAGAGAATGAATGGGGCTCATCTCAGATCCTTCCATCAGTCTGGGTCAAAGTCGCCGTGACCAAGATCCTAGCTCAGAGATGTATGTTCTCCCCAGACCACTTCGCCACCTGAGGAAGCACCTTGGGGAGGCTCGGGATGCTCCCTACTCCACTCAACACTGGCTGTGAGCTGCGCTCAGAGACTCTAGGACCGGGAAGCAACAGAATGGTTGGCATAGAGGAGATGAGGAATGGACCTCAGCCCATCACCAACCCAGAGATATTTCCACCGTGCAGGAAGACAGCAAGAGACGGGGGGGCTCGTGTCTGACCCCTGCAGCCCTGCCATCGGCCCCTGAGCTTCCAGGGCTATACATGAGTGGTCTGTCTCCCTGGGTTGGCTGCAGGGGCAAAGAGCATTGAACATGTCCAGAACATGGCTCAGAAAAGTCACCATGAAGGTTCTGCCTGGAAGGTGTGTCACATGAGAGCTGTCTGTGTGCGCCAGCTTCCAGATGCATCAAGGTGCACTCCCCCACTCCCTGCTTCAGGCCCTGGCCTGCTTCTCTCAGCTCCCGCTCACTTTTTTTCTCTTTCCAGATGAGAAAGCAGAAAATGCCAGACCTTTGCAGCCACTCTCTTCACCCTGACTTCTGACTCCCCCTGACCAAACCTTCCTGCTGTGGGCCTGGCCCCACGCTCCAGACCTCTCCCTCTGATTATTGACCTGCTGAGCCTTGGCTTTAGGATACATCAAGAGGGACCCATCCCCACCCACCCCTGCTGGTCACTGAAAGGTACCCATTAGCAGCTGCAGAGCCATCGCTGACACCCAAGCCTTGCAGATGAGATGCAGAATTGAACTGGGGAAAGAAACGCAGGTCCCCTTTGTTTTATAGTCACTGATGTGAGCCTGAAGGGGATGTAGGACCAGGCGTGAAGGGAGGGAAGCAGGTGTACCAAACCCCAAAGAGGCCTGCCGCCAGCCGCCACGCAAGCTGGACCCTGGTCTAGGGAGGAGGGACAAAACCTTCCTGATTCCAGAATGGATGGGAAGCAGAAGAAATAAAAGAGTGCGGAGGAGAGACACAGGGCAGAGAAACCCACAAGGAACTCAGATTAGAAGGAGGAGGAGGAAACCCATGAAGAAAAACTCAATGTGTCATTCTGCTGTCACTGAGGAAGACCAGAGCAATGGGCCTGGGTAGGAGATAGGCAGGTTCGGGGCAAGAGAGTTGAACCTTTGACTTCCTTTTTAAGCAAAGTGCCTTTGGGCCTTACTGGAGGGACACAGAGGGGAAGGCCCCCAGGTGGACCTCACACTCTTCCAGCACCTGCCTCCTGAGGTTCCGGGGCCCACACTCCCCATGAATCATTGATCCTCATGAATCAGAGTGAGATGGTTACCATCCTGGCACCTGGACTAAAATCCCCCAGGAGAGAATCCTCTGCATTTCACAAAATGGCTTAATTAGCATCCAAAGCGAGAGCCTGAGCTGCCTTGAGAGGGGCTTTGGCCGGGTGGGCGCCTGGGCCGGGGAAAACAAGTGCAGGGGGTGGGGGGCTGCCAATATGGCAAGTGCTACAGCCCACATTGCAGATACAGGTCAAGGGCTTTGGGAACAGAAACAGGGCGTGTTTCTCTGGGATATAAATTTCTCCAGTGGAGCTCAGTGAAGAGGTCGGAGGACCCTGCCAGGGTTGACATGGTACGGAACAGCACTTGCAGCCTGTGGAGTCACAGCCAGTTGGGGGGTCGCAGGCCCATGGCACATGCAGGGCGGTGAGGCCATCCCTACACCACTGCTCAGGGGAAGCAGGACCCCAGATTCACAGGTGAACAGGAGAACATTAAATCCCCACGAGTTCACAGAACTCTTAGGGAGCAAATTGGGCTGCTCCCAAAATCAATGAAACAGGAACCCTGGAGCAATCTTAACTAGCTCCTAAGGGGCGAGGTAAGCCCAGCTGATGTCTGGATAACACCAACAGCTGAATTAACCCCTGCGGGGAAAGCAAAGGGGGAATGAGCCCAGATGTTACAGACGAACAAAGGCCAGCACCAAACCCCAGAAGGGGTAACCCGTCCTGAGGCCCAACCTACATTCTTCCAGTGCGACAGGGAGTCGCCCCGTGGCGAGCCAACCACCACCTCACAGGCAGATGGCAGGCACCTTCCACAGCACTCGCCTTCATGGAGGACGTAAGTGAAGCCCTGAAAAAACACAAAGAACGGAGAGTGAGGTCAGGCCGGCAGCAGAGACACAGGCGTGCTTATCTGCTTCACAGGTGTACTGAGCTCTGGGGCTTTGCAGAGAGGCAGCTGCACAGAATATTTGTACCTCTGCTATCCACCAGCCTTGGAATCATGCTAAGAGGTGGCTAGGAAGCATCAACCATTGAGTCACTGAGTTAGTGGCTCAGTTTCACCAGCTGAAAAGACATAACGCTGGCCTCTGAAAGCTTCCAACTTGAGACCAAGATCCAAATTACGAAAGCATTACACACAGCCCAGAGTTCACTCAGTGAGAGCTACCTGACCTGATCTTTACTCTGGCCAAATCTAGGGGACTATCTTGAATAGTCTTCCCCTAACTGGGAAGACTATTCAAGATGCCAGGAATCGAGTCCCTGTTCCAACAGGGCTAATACCTTGATCCCAAGACCTGTCACCAATGTGCAGAGTTGGGTTTCCCCAATGAGTGACTTGACATAGTTTATAGGCCACGGTGAGATGAGAGAGCAACAGAGACCAACCCTCCCCAAAACACCTGCCAGGGAGACCAGCCTCCTGGAAGCCTGCCAGCCTGTCTTGCCTCTTGGAGGTCCTCCAACCTGGCCAGAGCTGTAGGAATTTGGACTGAAACCCTCCATGGAAAACTCTGAAGCAATATACAAAGAAGAGGCAAAACACTGACATGTGTGGTTGTCCCAAGGGCCCAGGGGAAGAGACTAGGCTTTATCTTGAAGCTCTGTCCCTAAAAGAGAAGGCAAAGTGGCTCAGGATGGGCAAGGAGGCCAAGCCTGCTCTGCACACTCACATGCAGGGCCAAGTCACAAGATGCATACAACACTTGATGTCAGTCTAGCGGGTGCCTCTCTCTGGGGGAACACAAGCCCTCCAGAGACTTGGCTCAACGTCATACCATCTCCATGGGACTACTTACACCTCGGCCCATGTCACAGAGGTGCCCAGTGAGTTGTCCCCAGTCTTCTAGCATCTGATTCAAGTTACTTATTGTACATCTATGGTGTACTAGGTATTTTAAAGAAGTCAACAATCTAGACACCCTCTAAGGCAGAATACACAAGCTGCCATAAAAGACTCAGGGAGCCCAAAAGATAGTCATTGACCTGCAGGGACCCAACCTCACTCTTGAGTGCCTCTCTGAGAGGGCTGAGTAAGCTGGGTTGGTGTATTCTTTGTGTTCTCTACTGCCTCCCAATCTGGGAAAACACACTGTCAATTCTGCGAATGACCATGAGGACAGATGCCTTGTTCCCAAAACCCCACCAGGTTTTCATGCTCAGGTCCTGCGAGCCATGCCTGCAAATTTCCTGGCTGCCATCTTTCCAAGATCCCCTCCACCTCTGACACCCCCATTTCCCTGCTGCACAACCAGGGTTCATCTGCTATTTTCAACTCTCTTTTCTCATGCCCTTACAAGTCCTCAACCTTGTATCTCTTCAACATACACATCTCAGATCCTTCTCCTTACTCTCTTCTCCATCCTGTTTTCATTGGTTTCCAATTAAGAATGGAAATATTAGGTCCAATATCCTCCCAATCTGAAGACAGATGCCAATGAAAAATAAATTCCTAATATATTTAGCAGCACAATCCTTTAAACATAGTTGCCATAGGTGAAATGGTGGTGACAGTCATGGAGCACTGGTCCCTTGTCTCTTCGCTGGACCAGATGGGCCCTTAAAATGCTGGTGCTGCCAGTGAATCTAGCCTCACGGAAGGCACCCTGGTCTAGGAGTCAAGACAACCCCATGTCTACTGGCTTCCAATGAGCCGCAGAGCTATGACCAACTTCATTCTCTGTGCTAGTGCTCTGCTTTTTATCTGATAAATGGGAACAACAGCCTTGCCTCTTCTTCCTTCTGGAGGAGTATCATGAAGATGAATAAAATATAATGCATTACATTCAGTTCCTTGAACACAGTGCCTAATGCCATGATTTAGTCTGATTCTGGGGTCAAAAAGGTGGTCATAAGCTGTCAAAGAAAAACCCCTCTAAAGTTTGTACAAAAGAGAGGGGTATTCCTCCTGCTGCAAAGAAGGAAGTAAAGCCATGGGCAGGTAGGCACTCCTGTAACATTCTTTGGGAAGCCAGCAATGCCATTTGCTTGCTTTACATATTTTTTCTGACATGAACACTAGAGAACAATGGAGGAGGTAGGGCAAATTGTATTTCTGCAGACTATGGCTTGAGAAAGAAAAAATTAGAGGGTGACGGTGGTAATGTTTTTGTTTGTTTGTTTTATTTGTGTCACAACCTAGACAACAAATGAATGTAGGCAAGTGAGCCCAAATGTCTCTGGTGTCAGACCAGAGCTGATACCATCCTCTTTGAAGAATAAAGTCTGAAACCATCACAATTTACTGAAGCCGCCACCTCAACCCAAGACATTGTACAGACCAAAGCCCCGCCTCCCACCACCCTTCGGTTTTAACTAAACCACAAGGCCTCCTTCTCCTCCCCAGAAGGGGTGAGCATCAGTCTTTGAGAGAGGTCACTCAATTCCCTAGAGCAAACATATGGTCAAGAGTTCTAGAGATGTTGTCTCCTCCACTCATTCACTTGACCCCTGCACCTATTTTCTTTTTGAAATTGCTTCCAGCACCACAGCCTCTAGAGAGCCAAGTTTCTCCCATATGACCTGCACTCTCCCCAACAGCTGACTGGACTGGACTGGGGACAGGACAGAGAATCCATGGGCTGAGCTGAGCCCATCGGTTTTCTTCTTGAGAAGTTAACCTATTAAACACAAAAGATTGAACAAGTCACATTGGAAAGGAATAACCCTGAATCTGAAAAGCCATGCTGAGTTGAAGCCAGATTCAATAAAGCCATATGCAAATAAAATTTCTGAGAAAGCAGAACTTCCTCCCAGAGGAAGTTGACCTGCAGTGAGGAGCTGGAACAGATGGGCAGAGACAATCAAAGACGGGGGCTCATGGGACAAATGGAGAGAAATGTTGTATGACCACTTATATTTATTCCTGAGAGTTTTATGTTAGCTAGCTTGAGTAGATTCTGTTCTTTGCAATCAAAACTTCCTACTGAAACACTAAATATATTGGGTGCCAATTTTATAAAAATGACCTCTAAACAGTACTGCCTTTGCTTGATAGCAAGTTATTCCCATTGCCTCCCATGACCTGTGGGAGGAGATGGAGACCAACAGGTTTCCAAAACTTAGCATTCCCAGAGGACACACCTGGATACCATAGCATCATCCTCTCTCAAAGTTGCCTAGCAACCCTGCTCCTCCCCATTACCATCATTGCAGGAAGAACAGTAGGTGAGCTGAATAGACTCCCTATTTCTGGATTTACACATAGGCCCTCCCTTCCATCATCAAACCATACATTTCTAAAACTGCATCAAGAGCATTATCTTCTCTGCTGTTAACATTTATAAAAGCAACCACAAGATGTATGTTACTTTCCTTGCATCATCATTATCTACTAATAACACTCCCATAATAATGATAATAACATTAAATCAACAAGCAGATTTTGACGCCAATTCTCCCTGCACAGGACTGCTTCATTTTTCCAGGATCTTATTTGTCTTAAATGTGCAAAAATAGAGTCCCCCAGAACACAGAGGAACCTCCAGGGATAGGCAACAATGAGAAGAATTTAAAACTGAATTGGAGAATAGTAGTCATATTTTGTCTACTTTGAATTATAAACAGTCTGAAAACCCACCAATCTATGTGAAAACACTATAGAACATTGAAACTGAGATGATGTCAGAAAATTCAGAATATATGTCTGTTCTAGGGATAGCCTAAGGTGAAAAGATAGGGAAAAAGTCAAGTCCTCTTTTCCAGGAGTTTAATTCACATCTCTGCTCAAACCAACTCCAAAGCCCTCAGCGCTCAAGACCATAGAGCACACACATCCATTAGCCAAGGACTGAACCACAGAAGGATGACATTGCAATCCCTTCTTCATGCTCCTTTCTTCTCCCCAGGCCCAACCCCCTCCTTCCCTCTCATCCAGGTCTTGAACAAGAGTTTACTAAAGGGGCTTTTTGGCCTCTTCCTGGGATCTCCTACGTGGGATCCATACCCTGATTGCCCCACACAGTGCCTAGCCTTTCAGTCCTCCTTACCAACTGGCAGCTTTCTTCACAAGGCTTCTGAGAGCACTGGGCCACGAGCAGGCCCATCACAGCATCCTCCAGATCGGTGCAGGTGCACATGTCGCAGCCCTCCTCCCAGATCTGGCCAATAGGGTAGATAGTACCTCGGTGGACACACACCTGTAGACACAAGGTTTCCATGAGTGAACTCATTCAGTTCATTTAAACAAGAGGTTAGAAAGCATCTGCTCTGTGTTGGAAGTTGCTCTAGGATGCTCTGAGAATACAGCAATAAATAAAACCAACAGGGTCTCTGCCCACATGCAGGGATGCGTATAGAGTAGATTTTAACAAGCATGAAATCTAGACCTGCTCCTGCTTCTCCAGAACCTGGGCAGTTAGAAACCTTGAGCTGTAAGAGAATCCAGAAGGGACCAGAAATCTAGAGCATTCAAGCAAATGAGTGTCTGCTCTCGCCCTAACAGGCCACAGGGAAAGGTAACTGCAGCTTCTCTTTGGCATTCATTGCAGTGCTCACCCTGCATAATCCAGCAGCTGCAACTCTGCTCAGGTCTTCCTTCTGCAGTTCTGGTTCATTTCAAGTTCTGCCAATTAAACCTTTCATGAGAGCCCTTCTTTGTGGCTCCCTCTCCTATAACTGCTATGTGCATTTAATATCCATACCATGTGTTGGTACTTTGTCGCATTGTTTATAGGTTATTGTCTTATATATACTAGCAAGACCATAAGTTGACTGCAGCTTACATTTCTCCCATAGCACCTAACACAATACCAGTTCTGGCAGCACAGAGTAGTTGTTTGGTACATACTGGGTGGATGGAAGGAAGGAAGGAAGGAAGGAAGGAAGGAAGGAAGGAAGGAAGGAAGGAAGGCAGGCAAGGCAAGGCAAATGGATGGATGGATGGATGGCTAAGTGGATGAATTGATAGCAATTAACAAATGAGTAAACTATTAACTAGTCTCTAAAATAATCATGCAATCATATTATTCTCTTAGCTAACCTACAAATAATCGTTTTAAAGGCCAGATGATGTCTTATACTTTTTCTATAACCTTAGCACCTAGCCATGCTGAGTACCTAGTAGGTCCTCTATAACTACCTCCTGAGCTAACTAAATTTTGCCAGTAGGCTAAGAGAGAATGTGGACTGCTCACCCACCAAGCCATATAGCACTCTGTTTTGGCAGGAAGGCAAATCTTCCATGAGGAGTAGGTGTTGGGCCATCATCCCAGCCACAGCGAGCAGCCCCTACCTTGTCAGAAAGGCAGGTGGTGGTGGTGCAGCCACAGTCATTGGTGATAGTCGAGGGCAGGTACCCCAGAGGGCAGCTCGCGGTAGAGTTGACACAGTTGCAAACGCACTCATACTCATCACAGCACTGGGTCTTCCGAAGGGTCAGTGTCCGGTGTGGGGGACAGGAGGGTGGGGGCTCCCTTTTGCACTCCTCCTTCTTGCAGGCTGAAGGGAGGTACAAGGTGACACCCTAGTCCTTCCACACTAAGCACTGAAATCATCCAGGGTTTGTAGGTGTTCAGATAGTAAATAAGAACACAGGGAACTCTAGACCCAGAATATTAAATCCAAAGTGTACATGAGTGCAGTTCAAGGGCTGCGGGGTATTCAAACATCCCAAAAAGACATTAGTCTTCAGAAAAATAAGAACATTAACCAAAAGGAGATATGTAAAGCTAGGAATTTTAAGGGAGAAGTAAAGGCTGTTCAATCCCCACTCTACCACCTTCCCATGCACATCTTGAAGGGGTGAGGCCCTCCTAGCTATTGATTCTCAAGAGACAGCAGATGTAGAATCTCTAAGACCCAGATAGGCCTAGCACATCATGAGCTGGTAAGCATTTTTCTATGCTGGCAGCTTATGTGATCCTATCCCCACCTCAGTACCTAGAATACCCCACAGTTTTAGGTCCTCTAACAAGGTTGAATGAAACAATGATGGCAATTGGTCAAATCCACAATAGTACTGTATGAATACCATCCTGTGTCCTCTGCTTATTCACAAGCTCCTTCAAATACAATATGTTCTCCTTTCACTCGAGAGGTCTTAGATCTAGGAACTCAAGAGAGATTCTAAATCAACAGGACAAAAACTCCACTTGAATAAAGTGGGTATTCTCGGTAGCGAAACACAGAATTCAATTTCTTGACATGTCTTACTGTAGTCCAACTCTATACTTAAATTATAGTATTTAGTGATTAAAAATATAAACATACAAAGCGGGGAGCCTATAAACTTGGGAATACGATCCAATGATGAGGACAAACCAAGGAAACATTCCTTCCCCTCGATGGTGTATGGGAGGATGGGAGTAAATAAAAATTAGATCCGCAGATTTCTTCATCTCAGACCCAGCTGTTTCCTAATACAGCCCAAGCGGATCGTGCCCACAGCTGTGCCCGTAGCTCTGCCCACACCCAGTACACCTTCAGCAACATCCAGCTGGGAGGATTCTTAGAGGAGTCAGTCTGGGTATGACCTGAACCCCTCTTTTCTAGACATACCCCAACCCCAGATTCAGTTAACGAGAACACAGGACACTTTCCCCAGGCCAGGAAAGAGTGGCCACACCACCCCCTCCTTATCCACGGAGGCTTTACCACAGGTGAACTTGGGTCTGCACTCGCCGGGATTGGTCAGTGTCAGCTGGAGGCCATCTTCACAGTGAGGTACCGGAGGCAGGTCACAGTTCACTCGGTCACACTCTAAGGGACAGGGAAAAGAAGCATCCACTCAGAGTTCAGCAAGTCTGCTGTTGTATTACCTGTGAGCGGCACCCTCCATTCTTGTTCATGCAGACTTCCACAGTTTTAGGAAGATGGTGATAATGACATACAAGTAGAGATACAGAAAAAGGTAGGGAGAAAGGGAGGAGATAGACAGATGATAGATTATAGATAGATAGATAGATAGATAGATAGATAGATAGATAGATAATAGATAATTGATTGATCCAGGTCATATGATAAGCTCATATTGATTAAAGTTGTCATCTGCTAGGACTTCCAGGTCATAGCCAAGTCACTTGAACCCTCTCGACCTCAGTTTCATTTTCTGCAAGGTGGGATGTCAACCTCATAGAGTCAGTCTAAGGATGTCATGAAATAATAAAGGCAACATGCCTGGCACATTGTAGAAGTGTACTAACGTCCGCAAAACGAGGTACTTGAACGACTTGAACTAAATGATCCCTGCAGTTCTATCTACTGTTAACATTCTCAGACCTATTTTGCACAAGCTGTTCTCAAGTTAGATCTCCTTTCCCACAAGGCTATCTATCACCAGGATAAATAAATGTCTTAGAATATTTACTTTTTATGTCTTCATCCACATAATAAACACATTGGACAGGACAGGGCATCTGAGGTCTTCTGTCATGTTAACTGTAATTCTATCAGCTCTGGATTCATTTAATTATAGCATTATTCAGCCCATTATTCACAATGCAGTTTGCAAACCAATAATGAAACCCTTCGACAAATAACTTGCTGAAATCAAGGTGCCCTGTGGGTGGCCTTCTCTACATCTAGATCCTCAGAAATGAAGAGGAAAATAGATTATTGTGGCATAACTTTCTCTTTGGTAAATTTCTGTGCAGTTCCCCCAACTGTACCCTCTGGTGCTTACCCCATTCTTTTTTTAACGCTTTCAAATTTGACATTTAATGATTCACTGCAGAATTACTCTAGGAAGCAAATCCTATTTTCTAAAAGTTACCCTTTGTATATTTGGGAAAATCTAGTCGGCCTTTCCCCACCTCCCTTCGCACACCCTGTGCCTAAGACCATATGCCCGTGGCAGCACCTGCACCATTGACCGGCGGCTGGGGCCTGGGCCTTGCGGACTGCCCAGGGTGGGACACATACCACACTCATACTCCGGGCAGCACTGGTCCGTGTTCTGGCTGAGACGGGCCACTTCACATGGACCACATGTGGGAGCTGGAAAAGAATGTCACTGAAGTCAGAGAAAGAAACAGTGGCACAGCCTGGAGCAGATTTAAAAGGCTACAGACTCTCGTCCACTGAAACCAGCACAGGCCCTACGTGGGAGGCCACGAGGCAGGTATCAGGCCATGGGACCACCGAAAAATGAGTCTCTCCTGTGCCCTGCTGACCCCTGAACATACCCTCCAGGAGATGTTGAATCTGAGGGCCAAGGCAGGACAGGAGGGCAAGGTTAAGCTCTGAGAATGGCTACTGCAGGTGAAAACAACAGAAGCCCCCGCTCAGAGAGGTAAGGAAGGGTGGGCTGTCCTGGGAGATGCAAGCAGGGCTGAGGAAATCCACATTTGGATCTGGTAGCTATAGAGCCTGGAGGGAGCCCTCCTTCCTCCAGGGACCCCGGAGGAGGATGAACTCACCTCTGGCTGTGGGGCAGGGATGTGAGGTGCAGTTGACCTTCCGCCCACTGAGGCACGTGCAGATCTGGCAGGGCCGGTGGTCTGGGACCCAGGTTTCTAGGAACTGAGGGGAAACGAGGTTCAGAAGGAGCCTAGGACAGGAGGGTGGAAAGCGTGGAGCACACAAAGTCACGTCCCCCACCTCCAGTGGGCCTCCCCTGAGCCACCCCTCTGTCAGGGCGGCACAGGAGAACAAACCCAAGGTGGAAGGCGGAGTCAGGTTCTGAGCAGGAAAGTGCTGGAGGAGCATGGGACGCTGGGAAAGACAGCCCATCCCGCCTTGTAAACTGAGGGGAATGGCAAACTACAAACTTTAAACAATGTGAAAGTTGTCATTGCTGCTTTCTCAGGTGGTGGCGCCAAAAGTAAGCAAAGCAAGAAAGTGAGAATTCCTATATCACTCCATCAGCCATTTCTGGAATTGATTCAAGACCATGGGGCGGGAAGAGTTGACAGGAGGACCGCAAAACTATCGGAATTGTCACCATGTTGGTACTGGAAGTGATCGTAGAGATGATTTCAGTTTCTTGACATGACTTTCAGAAGGGGGTTCCCCCAGCTGGTAAAGCAAGTTCCCCAGAGTTGCACGCAGCCCTACTGTGTAAGGGCTTTGACGCCAGGAAGACCTGACGCCTGTGTGGCTTCACTCCTCCGAGCCGTGGTCTCCTCACCTGTGAAGCGAGGGCACTGAAGCTGGCCTCGCAGGACTGTCGTGAGGAGTGGGAGACCGTCACTAACACACATGGGGACTGCAGGTCAGGACTAGGTCTTCCCCTAGACTCAGCCACTACATTAAATCCAAAGTTAAAATTAAATGCAACTTAAATTGCCCCTGAATAAACACATTCTTATCCAGTATCTCAAAGGCTTCTGCCAAGTTTCCAGGTCAAGAAAGTCTCACTTATCCATCCATTTCCATGGTCAGCAATCAGTCCCCCGAGCAGAAAGATCTTAGATCTCCAGGATAGCCCCCTTCCCCCAGGCAGCCCAGGATCGAACCTCCTGATCCTCTCCTGACGCCTCCCACTCACTCAACAAACAGTAACAGCCAACATCTGAAGAGCACCTGCTGCGTGCCACTGCTTTGAGGCTTTATATAAATGATTCATTTAATCCTTACTGCAACCCTGTGGGCAGGACATTTACATTATTATCCCCACTTGTCAAAGGAGAAAGTTGAGGCACTTGCAGTCCCAGGACTGCAGCAGCAGAGCTAGAATTTGGACCCCAAATCCCTCCTTTTAACGCTGTGCTCTGCTACCTCCCAGTAATAATTAGCGTTTGATATTTCCCTAGGGACTTTACATTTATTCACTTCATCTTACTAATCTTAACCCAATTGGGCAAGTGCTGTTATTATTCACATGTACAAATGATGACACTGAGGCACAGAGAAGGACCGTGAGCAGTTGGCACACCCAGGACTTGAACCGCATGCTCTACTCTTGCCGCTCGCCAGCAGTCAGCGCCTACCATGGGCTGGCCACGCTGCTGGGGCTGCGGGAGTGACAGGCACTGAATGCACACTGTCACAGCGCCCCAGTGGCTGACAGTCAACTTCATGAAATAAGACTCATGCAGGAAAAGTTGCATGAGATCAAGTGTGATACATTCATACCATGGAATACTACTCAGCCATAAAAACAAACTACCGGAACGTACGAACGCATGGATGGATCTCAACAGTGTTACGCTGAGTGAAAGGAACCAGGCCAAAGAGTAGTATATGCTACATGATTTCATTTATATAAAACTCCAGAAAATGGAAACAAATCTATAGTGACAGAAAGCAGACCGGCGGTTGCCTGGGGATGAGAGTCAGGGTCAGCGGACGTATGAACAAGGGGCAGAAGGCAGCCTTTGGGGGAGACGAAAACGGTCCTTGTCCTGACTGTGATGACAGTTTTACAGGAGCACGCACTTGTCGAAACTCATCAAATTGTACCTGTTATTAGGTGATGTTTATTATCTATACACTTTATTTCAATAAAGCTATTTTTACAAATGAAAACTAAAGGGGCCACAGGAGGGCAAAAGACTAGTTCACTAGGGCTGGGGTGCTCCGAGAGGCCTCCCGAAGGTGGGCCTGTGAAGAGGGGAAGCAGCCAGGGCCTGGGGGGGGAGGGGGAGAGAAAGAATTCCAGGTGAGGACAGGGCGGGCGATGCCCTTGCGGCCCGTGCACAGTTGTAGAGGCCTTCCCTGCCCATTTGAGGGTATTGAGCTTAACTTGGTAGGCACGGGGCCGCCCTGAAGCTTTGCCAGCTGGACCCTGCCTCCAAAGGAGAGGGTTCAATACGGGCACCATGGTGAAGGCAGCAAGATGGAGGAGGGAGGGACTAGGAATAGGAAACCAAAAAAGAGGTTCCAGGGGCTGCTATTCCAGTGTTTCTGCAAGGGGCTGGGAAGACCCGGGGAGGGGCCCGGGGTGCTGGCCTCTGAGGTGGGAGCAGAGAGGCTGGGCAGAGGGGCAGGGGTGGGGGAACGTCTCACATTTCCTCAGGCCTCTCTGCCCTGACGGTGATGCCAGAAACCAGCGCAAATGGGGCTGGGGGGAGAGAGGGGGGTCTGTATTCCGACTTTTAAATGGCAAAAGTGATGAGATACGAAAGGAGAAGGTCATAGTTTTTATATGTTTTAAGGGGTTTTTCTCTGTTTTAAAGGACCTTTTTTCAAGAGCCTCTTTTTTGTGGACTTCAGAGACCAAATTTTAAGAATAAATACTACAGCTTTACAACTATCCTGAGAGTGAGCAACGCCACAAGAGATGATCAAAAGCAGGTGCTAAACCTCCTCCTCCAGGGGTTTTTATTTTCCCAGGAAGCTTTAACGAGGCCTGCCCGAGACAGGAGACAGACTCCATGGCCCCTGAAAAAGCCCTTTCTGCTAACGCTAAGCTTCTAAAAGACCCTAGCGGCCAGCTCTGCAGGGCCATACCCGCCGTGTTGTGCAGCAAGTGGACCAGCAGATGGCGCTCCTGCATCAGCACAAGCCGACTCCAGGCCGCCCTGTCTCAGCCACCAGGTTCCAGGTCCAGGATGTGACAATTACTGAGACAGAACAGGTATGAGAACTAGCTGGAGATAAAGGGTAAATTAAGATGACAAAATGACGGCCTACAGAGAAAACAACAAGGAATACAAGTAAGTCATCATGCACTACAGCTGAGAGCTGGAGAGAAGATGGAAATGAATTGCATAGGTTACATAATACCAGGGAGCAGAGAGAGAGGGAGGCTCCAGGCATTAGGATTCTGGAGGCAGTTCCTGCTTTGTGCCGGACTGAAGCAGCGCTTGCGCGCAGCACAGCACCCCAGCTGCCCCTCCACACTGAGAGAGGGACCACCAGTGTGTCTCTGGATCCCTTCTGAGTCGGCTACAAAAGCTCACATCTTTAGAGTGCACTTTGTAAACTAAACAAGAGCTATGGAAACTGGTAAATATTTTGCCCTTCTGAAGTTACCACAAGAGATTTATTCCCTGGTTTATTTCCCTGAAGAAAAAAAAAATTCTAGGCTTTATTTTTCAGTTAAAAAAAATTCATTTAATGGAAATATTTTTCATATTAGGTTTTTTTTTTTATTCTTACTCTAAAAGTAAAAGCTGCAACTGCAGGTGTCTGGATATTTGTTTTCATGCATTTACTCTATATTTTCTGAAATAACTAAGACTGGCTGTATTCCTTTCATAGTTTTTGATTAATTAATTTTATGTTACTTAATTTTAAAGTTTACTTTTAAGACGGTTTCTATGTCAAAAATGTTCCACTGTGTGGAAGCATTCTTTATACAACGTAAATGCGTGTTCCAATGTGTTAAACTGAAGGTGAGGGAGCAGTGAAAGGGAAAATAGGGTCTGAGGGGAGGAGTGGAGGAAAGAGGGGGAGAGATGCTAAGATAAAATTCACAACCTTCCTGCTTTCAGTGCCCTGCAGACAGCTGACACTCACGGAGCCAGAAACACTTCGCAAACTTGAGCTGACTTCTCCTCACAGAATGCCAAGGAAGAGACCATATCTGCCTCCCTGTGAGACTATCTTACCCTACCCACAAAACTAGTCTGAAATTACCTCTGGATACTAGCCCCACCTGTAGATGGTACACATCACAGGAGCCCAGCAGGAGTCCAGGAACTGTGCAAATCAGGGAGAGCAGCGTAAGGTTCTGTCAACTCATTTGGGGAATATTGTAGTACAGGAAGTTACTTACTTTGGCAAATTGAAATATGGCAGTACAGTATGAATGGGGCTTCCTTCTTAGTTCATCTGTTTCCACAATGAAAATAAACAGGATCTACTGGGATGGAGCCATCCAGGTAACAGCCCAATGGATGTTCATGCTCGCCTAGCCACCTAGTTAGCTCAGTGTTTAGCTCATAGTTCCAATGAGATCAATGGCAGAGCTAGAACACTACGGGATGACCTGATGTAGTGAATAGGAATGCCAGTTTTACCACCTTGTGCCGTCTGAGCCTCAGTTTTCTCATCCATTCAGTGGGATGTGTAATAACAACTCTACAGAGCTTTGGAGAAAATAAAATAAAATGGTCCATTTCCTGGCTTACAATGCCAGAGACAGAATACCACAGTTACTGGAATTGTTGCTTTCATCATTCCTCAGTTTGGTTAGCTAGCCTTACCATGAGTTCTCCTAGTTGTGATGAAACATAGTAATAAGTCACCAAACCCTATTGCTTATGATAAAGGTCCTCCTTGGTGATAATGGAGATGCCAGGTCTTAGGTTCAGCACGTGATCATAAAACACATTCTCCTTTGCTAGAAGCCAAATATACTCCTCCCACTACCACGCTCTGTAATATCCACTGTCAAAGATGAAGAACAGGACCACAGCACACGTTCACATGTGCACAGACACACGCTGCCCCAGATCCAACAAATATAAATGTTGTCAACTTTGAAGGGATACGTCTGCTGTCTTAGGATGGGAGAGGAACCTTTCAAAATGTACTCAATAACTCCTACCAGGGCTAAAAGAATGGATGACTTTCAAGCAAATCAGCCTAGTAAAAGGGCAATTTTGTACAGTAATAAGAGCAAGCTCTTTGGAGTCAGACATAGCTTCAAACTCTGAATCTAACTCTCAACTCTACCACTTACAAACTGAGTCCATGGGCAAGGCCCTAAGGTTTGTAAGCCTTAGTTTTCTCTTAGAGGTCTTGGAGGTATATAAGGCCATATAAGATAATCAGTGTGTTCTGTGCGCTCCCAATCCAAGGGGATGTTGCATGAACATGCGCACACATGCACACACACACACATTCACTCATCCACCACACATACAAGTTCCACGGCCAAATCAGCTTGAGAAGTGAAAACTCTCTTAAATATTATGGCTGGAACGTGCATTACTCCATTGCAAGCTCTGAAGAGTCTTGCAATAAAGAAACCTGTTTCACTTGTTTAGCTAGTGTTCTTTAAATGCTCTTGACCACAGGTAACTGCTAATATCCTGCAAAACACACCTTTGAAAAATGTTGAAATAATGAATATATAGTGCTTGTGCAATGCAAATTATATAAGATATCTTAATAATAGTAGACATCACCTTATAAAATATTCTTTTCCATCCCCTCCTGGGTTCCTATAGTATCTAGTTACATGAATATAATGATAAAAGTAGTAGTAGTAATATATTAACAAAGTGTTGTTAACACTTTGGTGTTTGATCACACAGCTAATACCTGATAGACTCAAGATACGAACCAAGATCTGACTCAAAAGCCACTGTGTCATACTGCTTTCCTCTCCATCAATGGCCACCGCCATAAAAGTCAACCTCTGCTGCCAAAGTTGGAAGGGATCAGTCACTGGTGGACACTTCATCCTCCTGACCCCACGCAGAAGCAGCCCCATGGGAGGGGAGAGACCAGAGCTCCTACCTGGTGCCGGACTCCATCCTCACCAACACACTGGGTGCAGGCCTCCTCGGGGACACAGCTGCCTTCCAGCATGACATGGTGCGAGGGGCAGAAGCAGCCTTCCACAGGGTGGTCCCCACAGGAACTCGAGTTGCCCTCGCAGCGCCGGGGGCAGCCGTGTGCACAGTGGTTGTACACCAGGGACGGGGGGCATGGCATAGCTGCAGATGGAGAAGGAGGTGGCTCTAAATGGGCTCATACCCACCAGAGGGAACCAGAGGCACATGTGATTAAAATCACCTTCTTTCTGAACACTGGAAATACTGAGAGAAATGATCATACTTTCATTCTACATTCAAAAAACTTACACATCCACCATCTCTTCTGATCCTAACTGGAATCCTGGGTAATAAGAAATGCAGGATTTCAACCCTCATTACCCAGATAAAGAATCTGAGCCCCAGAGAAGTTGAGCGAACCCACGGCTAGTTGGTATTCACCATGTTGAGGGGTGCTTATGGACACTCACCACAAAAATCTGCTGTCCTCCAGTCAACACAGACCCCATTGGTCCGACAGAGATGGGCGTAAGAGGCAATCACCTCGCACACCTGCTCGGGATGGCAGCTGTCCTGCTGGCAGATGGCATAAAATGTGGCTGGAGCGAGGACCTTGTGGCACTCAGCAAACAGTGCCGAGAGGAGGACCTGACAGTGGGAGGTGCTGGAGGCAGGACACTCCTCCTCAGGAACCGGTTGGCACGTCCCCTCCGGTTGCTGCACGGTCCACTCCTTAATGAGTGTTTTCCAGTCTGTGGTGACCGTGCCATTCCTCAGCATGAAGTCATTGTCCCCATTCTCATCACAGATCCCTAGAGAAATGAGGAAAGAGACAAAGTTGGTTGTGTTGGGGCCAACACGTTGATGCCAGAGACCTGGTCATTCTCCCTCCCCCACCAGTGTCTGAATCTTGCTACCAGACCCAGAAATA